>NC_134574.1:12655000-13319500 GCF_050947875.1 Dermacentor variabilis | reverse complement strand
GATTTGTTACCCTGCACTGGAAAAAGGGGTATGGGGATGAAGAGAGAGAGTGTTCCACAGCTATCATGCACTAAGATTAAAAAAAAAGAACAGTACCGTTACTCGAAGAAAACCTAGTGCATATTGTTTCCAGTAAACTGGAGTAGTAGCCAGTAATTCTTTCGTTACTGAGATTTAATTTGGTAATTACAATTATCTAACTCCAGAAGTACTCTCCTAATTTTGAAAGTGTCAATGAGGCATTTGTTGGCATCCCAAAATGGCATCTAACTGCAGTGTTTTCAGCGACATACTAATTGCGTACAATTTTTTTGCTGGCAAAAAAAAAACCTCACGAACTATGAAAAATACCATGTGAGTGAACTTTCACCCGCATCATAAAGCAGTGCCCTCAAGTAAGTTGATTGAAAGCAACTGCATGACTCCGTGAGTATAAGAGCAGCTGCTCCCGGACGCCGAGAGAGGCTCCGATTTCTTCAGTTGAGTTACGTGCTCTCCCGTCTCTCCACTTAGGTCGACCTGACCGCCCGCTCTTCTGCGATGCTAGAATAAACAAGTTGTTCTGTTAGCAGTCGACTCATGCTTTGCTCGGACCTTCGGATGCTTCCAGTTGTGCCCCAGGCCGCCAGGCCAACGCTACCCTTGGGGCTTGCAACCCATCTGCAACAACGGGTGTCAGCGCTGAGATTCCAACAACTGTCTGCCAGCGGTGAGATCGCGACAACGGAGGCCAGCAGCGAAGATATGCAGTTGACTGTATGCTGAGCAGCACAACGACCATCCGGGAGCAGTGCAACGAGCCCTGTGTGATGACTGGTTGCCTGCAGCGGAACGACTGCGCTGAATTCTTGGCTGCGAGGTTTGGTGAGTGCGGGACTTTCTTCTTCTGAGTTTTGCCAGGCTTTTGTTAGTGTCAGAAACAGAGCTGGTAATTGTGGTTGTCGTTGCTGCCGGGTTAGTTTGCGGCAAGACAATAGTAGGCAGTAGAGAAAGCAGCATTCAGAGCAGCCATGGATTTGAAGTCTTTGCGCAAACCGAAATTGCTGGAGCTTGCAAGAGAGTTGGGTCTGGATGTCTCGGACAAACTCAGAAAACCAGAACTGCTGAGGGCTATTCTTGAGTTAGAAGCTGAGGATGACGAGCTGTCGGAATGCCTTGAGACCATTGAGGAGAGGGAGACGGCAAAAAGACAGGAGCGCGAACTTAAAGAGCAAAAAGAGAAACAGGAGCGCGAACTTAAAGAACAGAAAGAGAAACAGGAGCGCGAACTTAAAGAGCAAAAAGAGAAACAGGAGCGCGAACGAAAAGAACAAAAAGAGAAAGAAAAAGAAGAGCGCGACCACGCTTTGGAAATGAAGCGTCTCGAGGTAGAGATGGAACGCGCTCGTAATGGAAGTCAGGCACACGGTGCAGGAGAACGAGTATTGTTCAATATGACTGACCTGATGCGGCCGTTTAAGCTTGGAGAGGACATTGGTTTGTTCCTGGTTAACTTTGAGCGAACGTGCGAGAAGCAGGGGTTCTCTCGGGAAACGTGGCCACAGCGCTTGCTCACTTTGTTACCCGGCGAGGCGGCCGACGTAGTCACTCGCTTGAAGAGAGAGGAGGCAGAGGATTTCGACCAAGTGAAATCGAGTCTGCTAAAAAAGTACAGGCTGTCAGCGGAGGCGTTCCGTCGGAAGTTTCGGGAAAATGAAAAAGGCAGAAGTGAGTCATATACAGAGTTTGCCTACGGGCTAATGTCAAACATGCAGGAGTGGCTCAAAGAAGAGAAAGCGTTTGGTGACTACGAGAAAGTTCTGCAGTGTTTCGGGCTGGAACAGTTTTATAGTCGGTTACCTGAGAACGTGCGGTACTGGGTCTTGGATAGGCCAGACGTTAGTACGGTGGCTAGAGCCGCTGAGCTAGCCGAGGAGTTTGTGACGCGTCGGGCTCGCGGAGCTAAGGACGGTCAAAAGGGTGAATTTCGCTCCAAGTTTGAGAGGCCGAAGTTCACACCCATGAGAGAAAAGGGGAACACACGTAGTGCGGATGCGAGTGAAAGCAGTCCGACCGAACGTAAGGAGACGGCGGCAGCCGAAGCCGAACGCAGAAAGCGGTTCGAGACGAGGCAAGCGCGCGTTTGTTATACGTGCCAGAAGCCGGGTCACTTTTCGGCGCAGCGTCCGGAAACAAAAACAAAAGTCGTGTTTTTGTCATTATGCAGCACTGACGACAACATGAAGCTTCTCGAGCCTTACATGCGAGACCTCCTCGTGAACGGGAGAGAGTGCCGAGTGCTTCGCGATTCCGCAGCTACGATGGATGTAGTTCACTCCTCTTACGTAGAACCCGATATGTTCACGGGCGAGTGCGCATGGATCAAGCAAGCCGTGGAAGCTCACAGCGTGTGTCTGCCCGTAGCAAAAGTGCTTATTGAAGGACCTTTCGGAGCGCTTGAGACGGAGGCGGCAGTGTCATCTATGCTGCCCCCCCAGTACCCGTACCTATTTTCGAACAGGTCCGATCACCTCCTGCGCGAGAAGGGGCTTTTGTTTGGTGAGGCTAGCGTTCAGGCCTTAACCAGATCGAAGGTTCGGGAGCTCGCTGCAAAGGCGGTAGTTGCGGGGCCGACGTTGTCGAACAATGAGAAAGGGTCAGAGGCGCAGCAAGCTGATATTCAGAGCACGCCCGAACTGAATAAAATTGAGCCTGTAGCGTTAAAGGCACCAGATACTGGAGAGGAAATGCCCGACACGGGAAAGTTAGAAGAGCTATCTGCAGATTTGCTCATCGCGCCTACGTCAGACGGACTTAATAGGTTGCTAAAAGTCAGCCGGTCGGCTTTGATAGCCGAGCAAAAGAAGGATGGCAGCCTAGAAAACGTGCGCTGCAATGTCAAGGAAGGTATCGCCAGGAAAAATGCGCGTTTTGTGGAAAGAGGTGGAGTCCTGTACCGGAAGTATCTAGACCGCAGGGGAGTGGAGTTCGATCAGCTGATCGTGCCTCAGTGCTACCGTCAGGATCTGTTGCGCTTGTCGCACGGGGGTTCGTGGTCCGGACACCTAGGAGTTAAGAAAACTAAGGACCGTCTCTTGCAAGAGTACTATTGGCCAGGGTGTTTTCGGGACGCAGACCACTTCGTGAGGACATGTGACACCTGTCAGCGGGTGGGCAAACCAGGGGACAGATCGAGGGCGCCGTTGAAGTTGGTACCTATCATTACGGAGCCTTTTAGACGGCTCGTTATTGATACAGTGGGACCTCTGCCGGTAACAGCCACGGGGTACAGACACATTTTGACTGTGATCTGCCCAGCGACAAAGTTCCCTGAAGCAGTGCCGCTTAAAGAACTCAGCTCAGTTGAGATAGTCAATGCACTACTGTCCATATTTGCGCGAGTTGGTTTTCCTGCGGAAATCCAGTCAGATCAGGGCACGGTGTTTACGAGCGCTTTGACGACAGCCTTTCTCGAAAGGTGCGGGGTAAAGCTGTTACACAGCTCAGTGTACCACCCACAGTCGAATTCCGTTGAGAAGCTCCACTCCGTCATGAAGCGCGTGTTGAGAGCATTGTGTTTTGAACAACAAACTGACTGGGAGCTGTGTCTGCCTGGGGTGATGTTTGCATTAAGGACCGCGCCGCATGCAGCTACGGGGTTTTCGCCAGCTGAGCTGGTGTACGGTCGCTCGCTGCGGTCTCCGCTTCGCATGCTTCGAGACGGATCACTGCCCTCTCCAATGGCTGCAGACCATCTCTTTCACAAATGGCCGCCTCCTGCGCTGGAGCCTCGCTTTGCAACAATATTCCATTGAGGTGCGTTACAAAAAGGGGAGTCTCAACGGTAACGCCGATGGCTTAAGTCGAAGCCCCTAACGTAGGAATCAGCCTCAAAGTTGATTGTTACTGATGTTTTTCTTCCTGAGGCAGGATTTTTAACATGTTGCTTTTGTTTAGTGTTTCAAAGTGATGACGTGCTTTCTAGTGCAATTTTCCAATTTGTGGACGCGTTCTGAGTGCTGCTAGACTACTGTAAGGAACTAGGCAGTGGTATAAAAGGGGAAAGAGCCTGGCAGGGCTTAGTGAGGGTTGTGCCGTGCTTGCTGACTGAGCGGTTGAGTTTCGGCGTAGTTCCAACGCTAGCTGGGAACGAGAAACAAAAATGGCAACTCTCCCGAAGTCACTTTGCAGTGTCCTGTGTGAACCTGAACGTGAGAACGAGGCCTTCTCGGTGCGCTGCGCTCAAGAAACGCCGAGGGACGACCGACTTCGGTTGCGAGCATCGTCGAGCGACATCCCTCCGGACAGCGGATGCAGTCCCCTGACCATCGGGATCTCCTTCCCCCGGCGGGGCGGTCTGTTACGTTTCGCCTACAACGCGCGGTATAGCCGGCGCGGATGCAGCGGACGCCGGGGCTTCGTTCAAAGCGGCGGACATTTTGGCCCGTTCGGCGCCGCTGCTACGCCTCCCCGCCAAGCGCGTCCAGGCATGTTCCAATGCCACGTGTCTTCGTGTGCGCGCGTGTGTGTGTGTGCATGTTGGTGCCCACGCTTGTCAAAGCGCGGCAGCCGGGGAGAGGACCTCCCCCAACTGTGAAGCGAGGAGGTCTGACCGGCGCCGGCCCGGCGGATGCGTCACCTACTCGTCTCAACGTGCCCGAGCGGCGCATCACGTGCGCGTCTGACGAGGCGTTCCTGCTTCCCCTCGACTCCGTGAGTATAAGAGCAGCTGCTCCCGGACGCCGAGAGAGGCTCCGATTTCTTCAGTTGAGTTACGTGCTCTCCCGTCTCTCCACTTCGGTCGACCTGACCGCCCGCTCTTTTGCGATGCTAGAATAAACAAGTTGTTCTGTTAGCAGTCGACTCATGCTTTGCTCGGACCTTCGGATGCTTCCAGTTGTGCCCCAGGCCGCCAGGCCAACGCTACCCTTGGGGCTTGCAACCCATCTGCAACAGCGGGTGTCAGCGCTGAGATTACAACAAAGTGTTCGATCTTCAAGTCGAGTTGAAGAGTGCCACACACGGTGATGTTCCAGCGCGATGCCAAGAGCAGATCCGATTAGAGCCGCGCACCGAGACTGTTGTGGAAGTAAAAATTCATATAGATGGCGTCCACATTGTCGAGCCAAATGTGACTTTGAGAAACGGGTTGCGAGTTGCACGAACCGTAACCAATGTGTTGAGTGGAGTCGGCATTGTCCGCGTGGCCAACCCTACTATGTCGCCAGTGATTCTGCATTGCGGCACAAAGCTTGGCTGGGCAACGTCCATTTATGACGCGCAGCTGGGCGTCGCCGCGCCGCACTGCAGAGCTGGTAGCAGCGACTTCGAAGTTGACACTGGCACCCATTTACAACCTTCTGAAAGAGATGAGCTGCTGTCACTTGTCAATAAGTTCCGCCATCTGTTTACCGGAAAACACAACCCAATTCAAAGGACTGACGTAGCGGAGCATGTCATAGATACAGGTGATTCGGCTCCAATTCATCAGCATCCCTACCGACATTCCGCTTTCGAAAGAGAAGTGATTAGTGAGCAGGTTGATGAGATGCTTCGTGACGGAGTGATCAGAGTCTAACAGCCTTTGGTCGTCCCCCGTGGTTCTAGTAAAGAAGCCGAACGGCGGCTGGCGCTTCTGTGTCGATTTCAGAAGAGTCAATGCCATCACGAAAAAGAGATGTGCACCCTTTGCCGAGAATCGACGACATTCTTGATGTGCTGCAGGGATCCCGCTACTTCACGACATTGGACTTGACATCAGGCTACTGGCAAATCGGAATTAGAGAGGAGGATAAGCATAAAACAGCATTTTCATGCGGGCGAGGACTCTATGAATTCAATGTCGTCCCGTTCGGGCTGTGTAATGCTCCGGCTACGTTTCAGAGGATGATAAACAAAGTGCTAAGTGGTCTCCTCTGGAAGGTATGCTTGGCGTACCTTGACGACATAGTTATTTTCTCAAAGACAATGGCAGCTCACTTGGACGATCTCAGAAAGGTATTTGTTGCCTTCGAAGAAGCTAACTTGAGGCTAAAACCTGAGAGTGTACCTTCGCCCGCGAGGAGATTAGGTACCTGGGACACGTGATCACTGGAGACACTATAACCCCTGATCCACAAAAAATAGCTGCTATCGAGAAATTTCCGACACCAAAAAGTAAAAAGCAGGTACAGAGCTTCCTCGGCATCTGTAACTATTACAGACGCTTCATTAAGGACTTTGCGCAGATTTCCCGGCCATTGACAACGTTAACTAAGAAAAATGAAACTTTTGAATGGATTATGGCATGTGAGGAGGCTATGCGAACGCTCAAAGCCAAATTAACCACTGCACCGGTGCTTCGCCAGTTCGAACCGGGCAAAACAATGGAAATTCACACGGATGCCTGCGATTACGGAATCGGTGCGGTGCTCGTTCAGAAAGAGGGCTCCCAGGAACGCGTCGTTGCCTACGCCAGTCGCCACCTAAACAAAGCTGAAAGCAACTACAGCACGACAGAGAAGGAGTGTCTCGCCGTCGTCTATGCCTGCAGTCAGTTTCGCCCTTACATCTTCGGGTGCCACTTCACCGTAGTGACCGACCAGGCTTGTCTAGCTTGGCTGATGAGAGTCAAGAATCCAAATGGACGGCTCATGAGATGGTCGTTGCTGCTGCAGGAATATGACATGACAATGAGGCACCGTCCAGGTTTGAAGAACGGGAACGCGGACGCGCTTTCCCGATTGCCCCATGAACCTCCGCCGATTAGCGAAGAAAACGCACTACCGCTACTTGCGCTGGATTATGTGGACGTCGGTGCAAAGCAGAAGGATGACACTTGTATCAGGCAGTTAATAGAGCATTTGGAAAATCCTGATAGGCCCGTCGCAAGAACAATGAAAAGAGCCGCGCGTTGTTTCCGGCTGATTGATGGAGTGCTGTACCGAAGAGCCAAGGGCTTCGACGAAGACCGCTCGGCGCTCGTTCTCCCGAAAAGCTTGAGGACTGAGGTTTCAAGACATCGTCATGATGACATTACGGCAGGTCACCGCGGAGTTCGGCGAACTTGGGAGAAGGTGCGGAGCCGCTACTTCTGGCCGAAAATGTTTTCGCAGGTAACAAAATATGTAGCGACCTGCCCAGACTGCCAGACGAGAAAACCAGCACCCGGCAAACCTATGGATTTTCTACAACCTATACCTCCTGTGGGGCGGCCATTTGAGCGAATCGGCATGGACTTTCTGGGGCCATTTGTGAAGAGTAAACGCGGCAATCGCTATGTCCTTGTGATGACAGACTACCACACAAAATGGGTAGAAGCGGTCGCCTGCCCCGCTGCAACGGCCACTGAGGCAGCCCAAGCTTTTGTGGGGGAAGTGGTTCTGCGACACGGAGCACCGGCGAAGATAATCACTGACCGGGGCAAGCATTTTGTCAGCAATTTCATCGAAGAAATATTCAAAGTAATGGGGAGTAACCACATCACAACTACCGCCTACCATCCGCAGACAAATGGCCTGTGCGAGCGGTTCAACCGCACGCTTGCAGACATGCTCAGCATGTATGTTTCTGCAAACCACCGGGATTGGGACGAATTCCTCCCTTATGTTGTTTTCGGTTACAACTCTTCACAACAGGAGACAACCGGCTTCACTCCGTTTTTCTTGCTGCACGGCCGCGAACAGACTTTGCCCATTGACGCGAGCCTCAACCTTCAACGTGGTGACGTGGGTGTCATCGACGCATATGCAGTGGCGCGCAGGCTTCGCAAAGCTAGAGAGCTCGTAGCCAAGCGCGAGAAGGGCCAACAAGCAAAAAACAAGAAAGCGTACGATGCTCGACGGCGGGGTGCAGTGTTTCGACCGGGGCAATTCGTCTAGGTGTGGACACCCTCACGAGCAAGGGGCAAAACAACAAAGCTCCTCCACCGCTACCACGGACCGTTTCGCCTCCTTCGGCAAGTAGCGGAGAACAACTGGGAAGTCGTGAACCGCACCGGCAGCAAAAGGGACATTGTAAACATAGAGCGGTTAAAGCTGTGTCGCCCCCGTACATGTCCCGAGGACGACGCGGACGACGAGAGTGATGGTGAATGCGAGTGTTCTGCACGCGATGAAGCCACAGTGCCGCAGGGTGGCGCAGCAGTTCCGCCCGTCAGTGACCACGGAAGGAAACGTTCGACTAGCGACACTAAGGTGTACTTTGATCCGCGTGCCCTTTATAAGGAACTGTCGTCCAACACCGAACCGAAAGAACTCTGGACTGGTGACAGTGACACCGAGATTTATTACACCGCAAGTGATGTTGACTGAGCGAACTCCAGACTAGTTAAAACTGTATGTGGCATTGTTCGTTCCTTCAGACAGATGTGTGCCCCGCAGTGCTAGTTAGTGACATATTTTTGCCGCGTATTGTTGCTTTGTGTCCAGTTCTACTTCTGAGCATATGCAGTTCAGTCTTTGTATAGGTGCTAGTAGTGTTTTCACATGTGCAAAATATTTTTTGTAGATTTATTCACCTTTTCTGCACATTATGATGATGTAACTTTGCCTTATAACTGTGCGAGAGTGCTATGGTGTTTTGAGAGTGCTGTATAGACTTCGCTAGATGTTTTTATTCTGAATGTGTGCGCGCTTATGATTTTATAGCTTCATGCTAATTAAGAGTGGGGACACTCTTATTTTGTAGGGGGGAGGTGTCGCGTAGCTGTCTTTACGTTTTTTTCGTTGCCTGTGCTGTGTGGCAGTGTTCCTTTCTTTCTTACCGCTTTTCTTTCAAAACGTCTTTCGCCCACGAGTCGGGAGGCCGGTTGGGAGGGGGGAATCTCACGCGCGGCACCCCCCCCCCCGTTCCGCCTGAGGGTCCGGCCGGCCGACTGCGCTGTCGCCCCCTCCCCCCCCCCTTTGTACTGGCGACGGAAGCGACGCCTCCTAATTGCTCAAACTGTTTGGGGATGCTTCTCGACTCTTTTGTGCATTTTCTTTTTGTAGACGCCGCTAGTTCGTCTAAAGCCCAACGGATGTCTCTGTAGTTTTCTGTGCATCTTTACTTTTATTTGGGTCATAATTCTTCAGGCAAGCGGCTGTCATCAAGTTCAAACTCGGCGGAGTCCGCCAACGATTGGCTGTGAGTATTTGAATCTGTGCGGCCAGATTGGCCCTGGTCAACGAAGAGTTGGTATTGGTGATCTGTTTGCTCTCGGGCGGGATGTTGTGACGTTTCCCGAGGGTCCCAGGGCAGTTCGCGCCGGAGACACCGAGGGACGAGGTCGCAGCGAGTGCTGCTGAGATGTCGCAGTTATGAATTGTACAAGTGCGTACATGCTTATATTCGATTAACCAAAGTTCAAATAAATCAAATCAGGAAATGTCTACGGATCTCCAGTGTTATCGCTTCATCTCTCCGGCGCGGAACAAGTAGCGGACAACTTTCTACGCTACAATATGATACAGACACTGTACTGCATTCATTTTGTGTTTCTATAACTGATCTCATGCATAAAGGTCATTCACTCCTATCCTACATGAAACACAGTTACTTTTTTGAAGCTTCGTCTAGTCCTTGAATTTGCTGCATGCTTATGTCTGAGGGAGTTCGTTTGGTTCCTGTTAATGTGGTACATCTAAGCAACTGCTATCAAATGCCTATAGTGTTCTCTTGCATGTACAAAACATCCTTGGCCCTTTCAATGCACAATACTCATTACATTTGACACCTGGGACTCTTGCAAGGTGCCATTTAGGATTATATGCCTGTCCACATCTGATAATACCTTTATAGCTGGGTCATTCCCATGCCAAATGCCTTGGTTATTACTGTGACCATCTCACACTTTTCCTTTAGAATCTTCTTGTCCACCTTTAAGGAAGCATCCCACGACACAATGTCTCCATCCTAGTGCTGCTATGGAGTTAACTTATGTGCTAGTTGTAGCAGATGACGTCAAGTGAAGGCCACTGAAGATAAAACTCTCTGCGAGAATTCCTTTTGCACAAGAAATGCAAACAATACAGAATAGTGAAAATGTAGTTATCTGGCAAGACTGGCTGCATCCATCATCTTTGTTTGGTGCAATTCTGAGGTGGCTCCATGTTACAAGATGCTTGGTGATCATTGCCATGTGACTGTTCGGGACTCTATAAAACACAAGAATTGCCTTACTCCGGCCTTTCTCTTTGTGCAGCGACCAACGTTATTGTTTGTCCAATCGCACAATGTACTGTTCGTGTGTCCACAGACAAAATTCGTCACCACATTGTTTTTGCGGTATTTCGTGAGTTACCCATGAACTCATCTTGGGGTGGGACTTCTTATCTTTGGCGTCCGCTTCTATCTCTTGTCATCAGCGCCTCACACAACTAGATGCCACTGACAATTCTCTTCCTAACCACGAAGAACGCATTCGTCTCGTCACCTCTTCCGATTACGTTCTTTGGCCACCTAGAGAAGAGATTATAAGTGTCAACTCCTGTAACAATGTAGATGGCGACTTGCTCATCCTACCCTATGACGATACCTTATCTCGAGCAATTCTGATTACCCCTGGCCTTATTCGCTTCTCTGAGGGGTCTGCATTGCTCACCGCAATAAACCAAACTCTCGAACCTCAACTGTTGCCTCGTGGATCGACTGTCACTTGAGCTATTGACACTCATGTTGTTGCAATTGTCACGAGGACAGCTAAGTGTGTTCTTGCGTCTATTACCGTGCGCTGAACAAAATCATGCGCAAAGATGTATACCCCGTCTCACGGATGGATGATGCACTAGATTCACTCCACGGTGCTAAAAATTTTTCTAGCCTTGACCTTAGACCAGGCTACTGGCAAGTGCCGATGTCCAAATCCGACAAAGAAAAAATAACATTTACTACCCCTGATGGGTTCTACGACTTCAATGCGATGCCTTTTGGACTTTGCAATGTGCCGGCCACCTTCGAACGCATGATCGGTAAGCCTTGCGTGGCTTGAAATGGAAAACCTCTCTGTGCTATCTCAACGACATTGTGTTTTCAACCACGTTCTCACAACATCTGCAATGTCTTGATGAAGTCCTTGCCTGTCTTGAAAATGCTGGTTTGCAGCTCAACACACACGCGCGCACGCACACACGCAAACACACACACACACACACACACACACACACACGCGCGCGCGCGCGCGCGCGCACGCACGCACGCACGCACGCACGCACGCACGCACGCACGCACGCACGCACGCACGCACGCACGCACGCACGCACGCACGCACACACACACACACACAAATGCGGTTTTGCCGACAAGACCATCAAAATTCTAGGGCACATAGTCAGCAAAGAAGGTATTCGACCGGACACCTAGAAGCTTGCTGCCATCCTCGAATTTTGTGTCCACTGCGTCAAAAAGACATGCACAGTTTTCCTGCACTTGCTTCTTCGGGCACTTCATATGCAACTTCGCTACGCTTATGTCCCCGCTCCATCAACTCCTCGCCAGTAATGCGCCCTTTGTTTGGTCCGATGAATGTGAACATGCTTTCCTGCTTTTACAACATGCCCCGACTTCAGACCCAGTATTGTGCCACTTTGATCCGACTGCGCCCACCATCTTTCACACCGACGCTGCACTCACTCTCGGTGCCATTTTACTGCAACGTGACAACAGGTTCCGCGAACGAGTAATTGCTTATGCTAGTCATGCACTAACCAGTGCAGAGAAGAATTACTACACCATAACCAAGCAGGAGTGCCTTGCTGTTGGGCAGTGCAAAAATTTCGCCCATATCTTCATGACCACCATTTCACAGTCATTACCGACCATAACACACTGTGCTGGCTTTCATCGCTAAAGAATTTATCAGGTCACCTGGGTCACTGTGTGCTTCACCTACTGGAGTACGATTTCAATGTCACCTACAGGGCTGCAAAGAAGCACCAAGACACCGACGCTCTCTCTCGCTACCCTTTGCTGAATCATGAGGTTTGAGGTTTGAGGTTTATTTGATTTCTTTCTGTACATCAACAGAAATCGAAGCAAAAGCAAAAGGCTATACAGCCTGACAGAGGCTTTTGCTCCGAGATACAGTTCAGCAAGCAGGCATAAGCAGACAAAAGATAATCATTGAACAATCTAAATTGTCTCTAGTTATAAAAAAACAAAAGAAATATAACAGAGTAGAGAAAACAAGCAGATCGACATTCATATATTGTAACAAGCAGCAAAAAAAAAAAGAAACAATTTGTGCTAAGAAATAAACACAGTGTACATTGAGTAAGATAAAAAAGTCAATACACATGTAGGTTGTAATCAACACTTACAGAAATTAAACATATTCAATGCAATTTTCAAGAAGAATTTGTTTAAACCTATTTTTGGAAATTTGTTTATTTAGGTCTAAAATGTTGCCAAGTTTATTAAGCAGACTGGGTATTTGATGCAGAATATGCTGCCGACCATAGGTAGTTCTAATTTTTGGTGTTCTTATACTTTGTGACCGGAGGCAATATTGAACACATCTAGAAGAACTGTACGTGGGGTATAGCTTATTATTTTGGATATGCAGAAAAACTTAAGATAATAGATTTGGTTAGCTTGCAATATGAAATGTTTAGTAAAAAGCGGACGCGTGCTGAGACCTTGCGGCTGACCATAATATCCCTCAAATATTCGTAGTACCTTTTTTTGTAATGTGAGTAATGTGGTATAATTCTGTGCTGTCGTTGTGCCCCAAATCAACACGCAGTAACTAAGCCTGGAATAGAATAACGTATAATATAGCGCTTTCTTGAGCCAAAGTGGTAATAATCGGCTTAACCTGTATATACATCCAACACTTTTGCTTAATTCTAATGCTAATTTATTTACGTGTTCATTCCAAGACAGGTCTTCCTGGAACCATACGCCCAGAAATTTTTGAACCTTAACTTGCTGAAGCGACTGGCCCTCAAAGTAAACATTTAAGCTTATATTCTGTGGCTTATTGATAGGTGCAAACAATATGTATTTAGTTTTACTCACGTTTAGTCGTAACTTCTTTATTTTAAGCCAACAAGACAGCTTACTTAGATAGGTATTTACACTTCCTTCAAGGTTAGAAATTGAAACATCAGTAAAAAAAATATTAGTGTCATCGGCGTACATAATTATTTTAGGAGAATCCGGAATGCGACACAGGTCATTTACGTAAATTATAAATAACAGTGGACCGAGTATAGATCCTTGTGGGACACCTTTCTTGACCTTAGCATGCGAGGATGTTTCTTGATTAATAACTACATATTGGTAACGGTCTGTCAAGTAATGTTGTAGTAATCTATTGGCAATACCACGGACGCCGTAATTATTAAGTTTTTCTAGAAGAACGCTATGACAAACGGTATCAAATGCTTTACGGAAATCTACAAACAGTCCTAGCGTGTAAAGCTTTGACTCGAAATTATTTAGTATCTCACTTTTAATATCGAGTAATGCAAGCTCAGTGGATTTGCCTTTTTGAAAGCCAAATTGGGCCTCACTTAGGATATTATACTTAAAAAAATTTTGTAATCTGATATTTATAGCACTTTCAAACACTTTCGACAGTATCGGAAGTACCGATATTGGCCGATAATTTGCAATTTCTTTGTCATTACCACCTTTGAAAACGGGACACACACGAGCTATTTTCAGTTGATCAGGAAAAACTCCAGTAGAGAAAGTTAAGTTAATAATGTATGAGAGCGCGGGCGATATCACATCAGCAACGTATTTTATTGGCATAGGTTTGATGTCATCATGTCCTGCCGCACAGTTGTTTTTAATCTTAGTTATTAATTCTTCAGTCTCACGACATGAAACAGAATGCAAAACTATGGAGTTAGGTAAGCCATGGTCATTTATCGATAATCTTGGATCATCGTCATCACATATCTCATCGTAACCACAACTAGTAATGAAGTAATCGTTCATTTCAGTTGCAACCTCTCTGTAGCCAAGGCCGCTAGAGTTAGCTAGAATGCTAGGGACGTGGTTTTGTTTTATTCGACCGGAAAGATTCCTAACTTCGTTCCAAATTCTCCTGGGATCATTACTTATTTTGCAAAATAAATTCTCATAATATCTGTACTTAGCACACCTTAGTTCACCATTTAGCTGGTTTCTGTACTTTTTAAACTCAATAAATAAATTTATGTCGCGTGTCTTTACAAATGCATGGTACATGCTATTCTTCTTTTTTATTTTTTTAAGTAAGATATTAGTTATCCAGACTTTTCTAATTTTCTGCCGTTTTACGTACCTTACAGATACCTGGAAAGCGTCATTATAACATTTTATCAGTTTAGACATGAAAACGTTGTATGCCAAGTTAGGATCCTTTTCCCGGAACACGTGATTCCACTCGGTCCGAATAACATGATGCCGGAATACTTCTAGTGTCCTAGCGTTGATCTGGCGTGACCGCACTTTTTCATTGGCTTCGCGAATATCGTTGGAAGAAGGAAAGGTACAAAAGATAGGCAAATGGTCGCTTACTTCTACAACCAGCACTCCAGCAACGCAGTGCGGCGGGTGTATGTTCGTCAAACAGATATCAAGCAAAGTCGCAGTCTGCGCAGTGATACGGGTTGCCTTAGAAATAACATTTTTGCAAGCAAATGATTTCGCTAGTACTGTTAACTGACGTGACGATGCATCCTGAGATAACATATCGATATTCACGTCGCCCATTACCACAAATGGAAAGCCAGTATGACACAAATATTCCAGCACGTCTTCCATGAACTTAGCAAATGCAGATTTAGTTCCAGAAGGTGGTCGATAAACGACAACAGCAAATGCTTTTTCTAGGCGTATCATAAGACACTCTACAACCTCGTCAATAATAGAAAATTGGGAGATAACTTCATGTTTTAATGATTCACCATCACCTTTCCGTAATTGTGTACGCCCTGAGTCCTCTTCATTGGCTTTACCCACTGTAACCCTCGATTGGCTAAGACACGACAGCCAATCTGTCCTTGTGTCCCACCAACGCATCGACCCATACTGCTGAACTATTCTCCAACGCATGGAAGATTCTTCGTCACCTCCAAACGCCTGACTCCGTCGACAACTTAATCAATTCAAGCTGCACAATGAGGCTTTACATGGCAACATTTATCACATCGATGGCAACAAATGGGTCCCGGTCATACAATGTTCTCTGCAATGTGAGGTGCTCGAAGCCTTTCACGATCATGCGACGACTGGCCATCTAGGCTATACCACAAGACTTACAACAGAATATGAAGTCGCTGCTCCTGGCCTGGCCCGTCTTCAGCCGTTGCGAAGTATGTTGCATCCTGCGTTCATTGTCAAAGCCGCAAACGATCAACAGCTCCTTCTGGCTCTTTACAACCTCTACCTTGTCCCGCATCGCCTTTCGAAGTAGTTGGAATAGACTTGTATGGTCCTCTTCCCACGACCTTACATGGCAATCGTTGGGTTGTAACGGCCGTAGACCATCCAACACGCTATGCGGAGACAGCATCTCTACCATCCGGGACTGCTGCTGAAGTCGCCGATTTCTTTCTACACAACATTATCTTACACCGCAGCGCTGCGCGCGTTCTCCTCAGTGACCGCAGCAGTCTTCCTCTCTTCTATCCTTACCGAAGTTCTGTGCGCCTCTAACACAATTCGCAAGACGACTTCCAGTTACCATCCGCAGACCAACAGCCTGACGGAGTGTTTTCACCGCACCCTCACTGACATGATTGCAATGTACATCCACCCCGGCCACACGAACTGGGATGCAATCCTGCCGTTCGTGACATTCGCCTAATAACATGGCTACGCAACGTACTACTGGCTTTTCACCTTTTTTCTTCATCCATAGCTGTTCACCAAGTTTCATTCTTGATGTATCATTCCTTTCGACTCCTGTACCCCCATCAGTTCCTTTCTCGGAACAGTTTGCGCCTCGCCTCGCGGACTGCTGTCGCCTCGCCCCGCTTAACACCGGCATCTCCCAGGACGCTCGCAAGTTTCGTTACGACTCGATCCACTGTGCTGTGACTTTTTCTCCTGGTGACGAAGTTCTTCTTTGGACTCCTGCGCGCGTTCCTGCTTTATGCAAAAAATTTCTCACGTGTTTTATTCGACTTACCACGGTCATTGAGCAGACATCACCTGTCAATTACCATGTCTCGCTCGTTAGAACGCCATCCGATTCCCGTTGCAGTGGGACAGAGATAGTGCATGTCTCCTGCTTAAAACCAAATACTTGACGCATCTTATAGTACTTATGCGCAGCCAGGAGGCCGCTTCCACAGCGAGAGAGAATTAGTGTGGTCGCAACACATGCCTGACTTTCAATTTCATCATCTGCACATCTTTTCGATCTGCATATATCATCACCAGCAGCACAGTTTAATCCTCGAGGTAGTAGCCCGAGCTTGGCTGGAATAAAGCGGTTCCTTATATATATATATATATATATATATATTTCTTGCACTTCAAGAAACTTCGTGTGACCTCGAAGACTTGAGCACTGAAGTGACGGCGCTAAGTATATACAAGACCTCGTAGTAGGAGACAGTTCAATTTCACAGCCTGAGTCTCCTTGCTGGTGTAATCTTCCTTCGTGTAATTGTCGCATACTTGGCTATCACTAACACTGCTTCGCCTTTCTGCAAAACTGCAGCCTCTCTCTTTCTTTTTCTGCTAGTCCGGGCATAAGTGCTGCCGCACATGACTGCTGTCGATTCTGATTTCGAGTGAATCTGGCTTGGCCTCATTTCGGTTACTGAGTGAATTATACGGAGAGAGAGAGAGAAATAGAAGAGAGGAAAGGCAGAGAGGTTAACCAGACACATCTCCGATTTGTTACCCTGCACTGGAAAAAGGGGTATGGGGATGAAGAGAGAGAGTGTTCCACAGCTATCATGCACTAAGATTAAAAAAAAAAGAACAGTACCGTTACTCGAAGAAAACCTAGTGCATATTGTTTCCAGTAAACTGGAGTAGTAGCCAGTAATTCTTTCGTTACTGAGATTTAATTTGGTAATTACAATTATCTAACTCCAGAAGTACTCTCCTAATTTTGAAAGTGTCAATGAGGCATTTGTTGGCATCCCAAAATGGCATCTAACTGCAGTGTTTTCAGCGACATACTAATTGCGTACAATTTTTTTGCTGGCAAAAAAAAAAACCTCACGAACTATGAAAAATACCATGTGAGTGAACTTTCACCCGCATCATAAAGCAGTGCCCTCAAATAAGTTGATTGAAAGCAACTGCATTGCCTATCGCAAACCTGAAGAGACAGTGCGCCACCTTGATAATAGTACGGAAGGAGCCCCAACAGCAGGTTTCGCAGCTTCGCAGCTACTCCTTTCTCTCTACGTCACACTTATTATCCCTCTCTCAAGGCCGACTGATCAATGATAACAAAAGACTTGATAAGGCAGCCCAAGTGCAGCTGTGACCACACACGAAATGCGAAGAGCAATGTAATAGGTACAGAATGTTTCAAAATCCAGCCTTTCCTCGCACCGCATCGAAAGAGTGCGGGCGAAGTTATATTTCGCACCAGAAACTTGCTTCGGACCAAAGCCAATATAAAGTTAGCGTTTTATTTTTCATGAAAGTGTATACGTGCTGCAAGAACAGGTTCGTGTCAACAAATAAAAGCGAAATAAACACATTGGAAAGCGACCAACTTGTAGAGAAAAGGCAAAACCAATGCGCTAACGAAATTGTGTTCACGAATGTTTCCTTCCCTAATATATGTTCTAAATTATTAGAAATATTCTTTTTTCTTGAGTCGTTAGCATTGCTTACTGGAAAGAGAAGGAACACTGACACACACAACATTCATGTGCAATTCACACGCCATTGATTAGACTCTGGCGGATGGGTCACTGAAGTCCATAGGTTTTTTTTTATGGTCAAAAAATCATGCAAAGCAATTTGAAGCGTGGTGAATATACAGCAACATATCGCTACGGCATGAGCCGGGCGAGGAGAAGAAGAAGAGGCTAGCTGGTGCAGCCTCGGGACGCCATCTTGACTTCACCATCAATCTCGTCGCTTAAATAAAGCCGGTATTACGTTAACCGTAACAGTTTTGTGGTGGAAGTGCTGGGTACTTCGACCAAGACGACGGAGCTGCTGCAGCAAGTGCCACGCCGGAGCTGACGCCTCGCTCGACTGCCTCCAACACCGCTTGAGATCCCGATGTCCCAAAGCGGCGACCAACAGCGTTCTCTGGCTGCTCTAGTGCGAACAACCGGCGCCTGGATGCATCAGATGGAGCCCCGCCCTTTCTCAGGAAAATTCGGTGAGGACGTGGAGGAATGGCTCACCCACTACAAGCGTGTGAGCAAGTGCAACGGCATGAACTCCACGGCTCAGCTCGACAATGTGGTTCTGTTCCTCACAGACACTGCGCTAGTGTGGTTCGAGAACCATGAAGATACCTGCACAACGTAGGACAGCTTCATTACTCACCTCACAGAGTGCTTCGGCGATTCCACCACGAAAAGAAAGCGGGCGCAGCAGGCATTGCTTCAGCGCGCTCAAGTACCAGGTGAGACCTGTACTATGTACATAGAGGCAATCCTGAAGCTTTGCAGAACGGTCAATCCTCGAATGTCCGAAGAGGACAAGGTTGGACACCTTCTCAAAGGCATAGCCGAGGATGTTTATAATTATTTAATCGGAAAGGAGAGTCTCGCCTCGGTCACCGACCTCATCAAGCATTGCCGCACATTTGAGGCCCTGAAGCTGCGCCGTATCACGCCAAAGTTCGGCAGGTTAGCAAATGTCACAACGGTGGCAAGCGTTGACGAAAGCGACAACTACGGATTTCAATTTTACCTTGCGGCAACTATAAGGCAAATTGTCCGCGAAGAACTTGAACGACACACCAAAGGGGCGGATGTCGAACAGCTTGGTTGCGCTTCCAACCAACCTCAAGCACATGCATCTGCTGTGTCCGCATTGTCTGCCATGCCAGGCGTTGCAGATTGTCGAGTCGATCAGCTGCGACAGCACCGACATACCTTTCCCAACGACATGACGCACGATCAACGAACTCGTCGAGCTACCACCACGAATCGGAATTTGGAAGATCGCGTTTATTATTCGCAGCGTCCCAAGGTTGACCCCCAGGCTTACAACGTCGGTCGCGCATCGCCTGTTTGTTACAGCTGTGGCGCCTCAGGACACATTGCTCGTTTTTGTCGCCGGCGCCGACAGACAACAACATATGGCCCACCACCAACTTGGCCTAATTTTGAACATGACAGTTATGACGACCGTTGGCCGACAGACCCTGATACTGCCAACACCACAGGCGCGCCACCCCGGAATACCTTCCGTCAGTATAGTAGAAGGAGTGCCTCGCCCGCTTCAGACCGCAGCCTGACGCCCCCAACCAGTCGCCAACGCCGTTCACCGTCACCACGGCGACGTGCTACGTCTCCGCCGCCGTCGGGAAACTAGCTGGCGCGGCCGATGGAGGTAAGGTCGCCGGACAGTCTGCGTCTCTGCGAAATACTCCTCTGCCTATTATGATGGTGAAGAACAAAGTGCGTCTGCTAATTGATAGTATACCTGCAACAGCATTAGTGGATACTGGTGCTACCGTTTCCGTCATGAGTGTGACTTTCAAAGAGAGGCTGGGTCGGAAAGTTATGTTCCCGTGGAATGATTGTGTGACGTTTCGTGGTGTCAGTGGACAGTGCCTAGTCCCCCTTGGTATTTGTGTTGCAAGTGTTTTATTCGGAGGAGAAGATCTTAAAACAGAATTTCTCGTGCTACCGCGGTGTACCCATGATGTGATTCTCGGGATTGACTCTCTTCAGGATTGCGGTGCATCCGTTAACTGTGGCACAGGCGAAATTACTTTGAATAGCGCACTTCTCGCCACCCTTGCCGACACATCCTTACCAGTAAAAAACGATTGTGTTGTTTCGAACGATTTGCTGCTACCGCCTTGGTCGCTGTCACGTATCCCGGTCAATTTCGCTGCTGCCGACCTTTCATCGTTTGACGCCCAAGTCCAGCCACTTACGTCGAGCTGCGCAAAGAAAGATGTACTTGTACCACGCTCTGTCGTGAGAGTAGTGAATAGCGCCTCAAATTTGTGGGCTATCAATTGTTCTTGCGTCCTTGCTGTTCTCCCGCGCGATATGAAGCTCGCTGAATTCGACGAGATTACTTACAGCTCCATTACAGTTCTAAGCGAGGAGGAGCAGTCTCATACTAGCGATCCCCACCGAAGCACTTCTGAAGAGCAGGTCCTAGGGATGATCAGCAAGGCGCTACCCTCACATGAGCGTCACGCTCTCGCACAAGTTTTGTGGGCACACCTTTCTGTGTTCGATTTTACACAAGGCGACAAGCAGGCTTCACTCCCGCGTTCTCGTGCTCGCCACAGAATTGACACCGGATCTGCGCACCCCATTCGGCAAAAGCCTTACCGCGTTTCTTCAACAGAAAGGACAGTTATTGCTGAACAGGTGAAAGACATGCTGCGGAAAAGTGTTGTTCAAGAGTCCTCTAGTCCGTGGGCAGCACCAGTAATCTTAGTCAAGAAGAAGGATGGATCGTGGCGGTTTTGCGTTGATTACAGGAAACTGAATGCGGTCACCAAAAAGGATGTGTATCCGCTTCCTAGAATTGATGATGTCATCGATTGTCTACATTACGCTGCCTAGTTTTCATCACTGGATTTGCGATCAGGGTATTGGCAGATACCCATGCACCCAGACGATAAGGAGAAAACGGCCTTCGTGACACCAGACGGTCTTTAAGAATTTAACGTGATGCCGTTCGGCCTTTGTAACGCGCCAGCAACATTCGAACGATTCATGGATACTATCTTCCGAGGACTTAAATGGGAAATTTGTTTGCGCTACCTCGATGATGTGGTGATTTTTGGCAGCACACTGAGTGAGCATAACAGCCATCTCAGTCTTGTTCTGGATTGTGTCAAACAAGCCGCCTTGATCCTACATTCCAAGAAATGTTGTTTCGGGGAAACCGAGAGGTTAGTACTTGGGCATCTGGTCGACAAAAACGGTGTGAGGCCAGGTCCACGGAAGATTGAGGCAGTCAGCTCCTTCGAAGCACCGAAGTCAGTGCGGGAGTTAAGGAGTTTCTTGGGCCTGTGCTCGTATTTTCGTCGCTTCGTCCCAAGATTCGCCGACGTCGTGTACCCCCTAACATGTCTTCTCCAAAAAGCCGTCCCTTTCAACTGGACATCGGCTTGCGACGACGAGTTCCGCCAGCTTAAATTTCTGCTAACATCAGGGCCCATATTGCGTCACTTCGATGCATCCGCACCTACGGTAGTGCACGCTGATGCTAGAGGCATCGGCATCGGTGCCGTACTAGTGCAACGTCATCAAGGAGCTGAACACGTTGTGGCTTATGCTAGTCGCTCTTTGACCAAGGCGGAACGCAATAACACTGTGACCGAGCAAGAATGCTTGGCAGCTGTTTTCGCTGTCCAGAAATTTCGGCCCTATATCTACGGACGCCCGTTCACTATCGTTACTGACCACCACGCGCTATGCTGGTTGGTGAATCTCCGTGACCCGAGTGGACGACTGGCACGTTGGGCTCTTCGACTTCAGGAGTACGACTTCGTTATTTCCTACAAGTCCGGGCGTCGCCACGCAGATGCGGCCTGTCTCTCCCGCCTTCCTCTGACGACGACGGAGTGTGACGAAGACAATTTTGATGACTGTTTTGCTCCCATTTCTTCTACATTCCCAGACTCGATGACTTTCAAAGCAGAGCAGGAAAATGATATTAGTTTGAAACCTCTATTTGTAGCCGCATTGCGTCCTGGAGCCACTGGTCGATTTTGTGTCCATGACGGCCTGCTTTACAAGACCAATTATTCGGCTAAAGGCACACGCTTCCTTCTGGTGGTGCCGCAGAGTCTGCGAACGGACATACTGAGAGCCATGCACGACGATGTGACCTCTGGATATCTAGGATTCATCAGAACTTTGAACCGGACACAGGAGCGTTTTTACTGGCCCAGAATGCGGAACACAGTCAAGCACTACGTCGCCATTTGCGAACAATGTGAACGCTACAAGCGCCCTATGACCGCTCCGCCAGGTCTTCTCCAACCTCTGCCGCCGCCTCGCCTGCCATTTGAACAAGTGGGTATCGATCTTCTGGGCTCATTTCCCCGATCATCTAACGACAACCGATGGGTGATCGTATGTGTCGACCATCTGACCCGTTACGCGGAAACGGCGGCCGTACCATCTTCAACAGCTGCGTCCGTTGCAATGTGTTTGCTTCGATTCATTATTCTTCGACATGGCTTCGTGTGGCAACCGGGGATTGCTACGGCGTGAGCCGGGCGAGGAGAAGAAGAAGGAGAGGTTAGCTGGTGCAGCCTCGGGACGACATCTTGACTTCACCATCAATCTCGTCCCTTAAATAAAGCCGGTTTAACGTTAACCGTAACAATATTCATTCTCTAGGCATAGGCTATCCATACCTTTAGAAGTAAATTTTAATTGGCTGCCTTCATCTCGTTCAAATATATAATAAACTTTGTCCTGTGTGTATATTCAAATATGTGGCGTATATGCATGGTGTTTAATGTGGAAATTTAAAACAAGATTGAAGTAAGAAAATATGTATGAGGCAGCCACCACTAGTGCTTGTAATACGCGTGTCCTCCTATTGTCAGGACTTGCAGAAATAAAGCGAAAGTATGAATTAAAAGCCATGCATGTCCACACCAACAATGATGCAGTAAGCTATTAGTCCCTGTAAAATTTCAAGTTAAAAGGTCGAGGAAAGTCAAAAGAAACCTCAACCGGTGTTGGTTACAAAGCTCTGGTAATGGCACTTTAGGTGTGTGTGTGTGTGTGCGTGTGCGCGTGTGCGTGTGCGTGTGTGTGTGTGTGTGTGTGTGTGTGTGTGTGTGTGTGTGTGTGTGTGTGTGTGTGTGTGTGTGTGTGTGTGTGTGTGTGTGTGTGTGTGTGGTGGTCTTTGGCATCACCCGGGGCTAAGCACTCCCTGAAAACTCCGGAGGGGGCTCGGGCCCTGGAGCTTCCCCGTAATCGGCACCTATGCCTGCTCGTTTTGAAACGAATGATGGGGTTCAGAGGGCACCATTGCTGCACCACTAAAATTAATGGAAGAATGCAGCACCTCATAAACTGTTTCAGATGGTGCAGGTGAGACAAACCTTTAGCTCGAGTTGGTCTGCATAAGCTTGAGAGGCAGAGTACAGTGCAATGACGGGTCCTGCACTACAGATAAAAGTCGATGTCTTGAGCTCATTGGTCATAAAAATAGTGGAAAGCAATGTCCCATTTGTACTGGAAGCAAAAAATAATGTAGAGACATGAGTAAATGTTTGATACGGTACGGTCAGTTCTGCCGATGAGAGAAGTAGTTTAAATACATGCTATATGTTAATAAATATCAATTTTTTTGCTGCAGATGATCAAACAGCATTTTCTAAAAGCAAAGTGCACCGTGGAAGTGAACGTCAGTATCCTGGAATGAACTGGTCATGCCTTCGTTAACAAGAATGCAGACAATTGTTTTTCTGTATTAAATTTTAGAAGGCAATAAGAGCACAAGAAAACTACCAATGCAGATGTATTGACAGAGGCATATTTAATCTGAAGTAGCATTGAGTCGATCAATACAGACAGTTGATTCGCAGCCTAACGGCAAATACAGAAGATGCTAGTGTACATGCATGCAAAGCATGTACACTAGCATGGCGTAGATGCAGAAGATGTGTGTAAGTGGGGTTTCGATGGTGCCTTGTATGCTGCATCGCTGATTAGCACCTGTACTTCTGCACCAAGGTAGCAATGCATGAAACATGCTGCACCGAAGGATGGTGCTGAAAAATTGTTAAGCAACCAAGCACCTTTTGAAATGAATAGCAAGGTTTGCAAGGCACTATCAATGAAGCACTGAAATGAATGGTAGAGTTCAGCACCATGTGAACTGTTTGAAATGGTGCTGGTGAATCGAACAGCCATAAAATGACACACACAAAAAAATGACAGGGCAAATATGCTCAATGAAGAACAACCAAACTCCAAGTGAAATTCTGTTTCGAATCACTTTTGACAACATAGAAAGATTCAACAAAGCACTCTTAGAAACAATGGCACCCTGTGCTGATGCTGAGAGGGGATTGAGAAAGCTGTCAGTGTAGACATAGCTATTGATGCGACAGATACTCGTGCGGTACACAGAACAGGTGCTTGAAAGGGGCAGCGGTGCCGGTGTAGCAGATAAACAGTGCCATGGATGCTGATGCAGCACACTACTCGCACTTTTCTATCAAGCGATGATGTGTAGTCCGTGTTATTTGCTTGATTGGGTCACTACATGGTCTCGTGCTTATGGCTGCTTTTTTGAATCAGTGCGAGCTTTTTATGCTTTTTGTAAAGTTCTAAAACACTTCCACAAAGTTGTACCATAAACGACATTGCCTGCTCGTCCTGGAGCATAGTCAAGCAAATCTGCCAACAGCTTTAAAAATAAATAAATAATAATAATAATAATAATAACAATAAATACTACCATTGTACAGTGAAACCTTGTTATAGAATTGATATAGACCATCAGGGGTGACGAACGTGGTCTTCTCTTGGTCCTTTTCATCCACAGAAATTTGCCAATAACCAAGACCGAAGGTCTATTGATGAAAATTATTTGTCACCGTGGAGACAATTGAGGGCATCGTCAATGCGAGGCAAGGGGTAGACATGTTTCTTGGTAATGCGGTTTAGACGACGATAATCTACGCAGAAACCCACCATGTTTCATTATTCCGTTTAACAAGTACCGTGGGCAACGCCGAAGGGCTCGACAAAGGTTCAACAATACCTTTTGCAAGCATCTTGTTCACTTCATCTTGAATAACCTTACGCTCTAAAGCAGAAACTTGATATGGCCGGTGATGCATAGGACTGGCATCACCAGTATTTATGTGGTGCTCAACAATTGAAGTCTGGCCTAATTGGAGATTGTTGAGGTCGAAGATGTCGTGGTAGGAAACTAAAAAGTGACACAGAGTTGCTGCTTGTTCAGGCAATAGGTCCGCAGCAATCATGGGACAAAATGTTGCGTCAGGGCAAATAGCATCCTGTAGACATGGTGAAGAATCTGAGCAGACGTCTACTGAAAACGTCGTGACGTGGTCATCTACTATAGCACGCAGCGTTGCAACCGATATGCCTTGGGGTAGAACTTCCTTTGTCAGGCCAAAATTGACAACGGGGAGGCATGTCCGGTTATCGGCAAGGGTTAGACGGAGTGGGGCACAGCGATATTGCGCATCAAAAGGACATCAGGAACAGGTGTGGCGACGTAATCACCATCTGGCACAGGAAAAAATGATAGCAAATCGAGGAAAGTCAAGGCTTTAGGTGGCAGGCGGACAAAGGCAGTCGTACTAAAGTTGTTCGGCAAGAATATGCACGAGTAGAGGAAGTTCAAGGCAAAGGGTATCGGCAGAACAGTCGATCAAAGCTGAATGCACTGTAAGAAAGTCGAGTCCAAGGATTAGGTCATGGGGACAATTGATCCGCAGTGTAAAAAGAACAGGAACGTGGCGGTCGGCGATACTGATAGGGGAAGTACACATTCCTGCAACGTCAACAGTGCTACCATCGGCCATCGGCTCGAATAGTAGGAGGCATGAGAACCTTCCTCAGTCGACTACGGAGCTTACAACTCATTGTGTACACCTGGGTTCCAGTATCTATTAACGCCGCCAAAGGGACACCGTTGACGTGAACATCAAGTAAGTTCTGGTTCGTTGGGAGCGTCAATGAAGGATTTCGACACGACGAAGATAATGCAGCACTAGCCCCAGGAGCTGCATGGTCTAGTTTTCTGTCTGGGAGGGTCCATAACTGGTCGGTGATGAATAGCGGTGTATCGCTGAGGTGACGCCTGAGGTAGGAGGCATACGGTGAGGCGAGTAACGGCGTGGGTCGGCATATGGGCGAGGAGACGGGGAAAAGGAGCTTGAATATGGCGACGTCCAGGAGGTGCGGCAGTGGCAAGCGACGTGGCCAATGCAGAGGCAATGGAAGGAAAAGGGCTTGTTGTCCGGAGTTCTGCACTAGGTAGGGTTGCGGTACCTGGGAGGGGAATACAGATCGCTGTGACGCATAGCTGTCAGCACCAGTCGGGCGTCAGGTTGGGAGACGGAGTAGGCAGCAGGAAAACCGAGGTTGGCAAATTCTTGCCGCACAACTGCCTGAATGAGATAGCTAGGGCTGGTTGGTCAATGGTGGGGTCAAGTGGGTGTGGATGGAATGGCACAGGACCTGTAGCCTCGATTTCACGGCGAACAATAGTGTGACGTGCTCACTTAAGGGTGGTGAAGCGGTAAGGTCGACGCAAGATGACCTCGCAGCTGTGTTAGGGAGCTGGGAGAACTGTGGAAAGACGTGGTGGCATACCTTGACAATGACGTCGGTGGACACTTGTTGAAAACCAACAAGTTGAATGCGTCATCCGCGATCCCTTTGAGTATGTGGCCGACTTTCTCAACCTGAAACATATTGTCATTGACTTTCCGGCAAAGAGCGAGCACTTCTTGTATGTATGAGACATACGATTCAGTAGAAGACTGAACTCGGGTAGCAAGCTCTTTTCTAACAGCCAGCCCACCGCTGCCGAACGGTGGGATTTGCAAAGAGGTCGCTGAGCTTTTCCTTGAAGATCCCAGCTAGAGATCTCGTCCTCATGTGTCTGGAACCAGACACGAGGAGTTCCACCCAAGTAGAATAGGACATTGGCTAGCATAACGGTAGGGTCCCAGCGGTTGTTTTGGCTAACACGCTCATACAGGTTGAGCCAGTCCTCAACGTCGACCTTATCTTGGCCGGAGCATATGCCAGGTTTGCAGGGGTCAGTAACCGTAACGCAAGTTGTTGGCGGGGTCGCAGGAGTATAAGCAGATGAGGTGTCGTCACCAGGAGCCATGGCGGAAAGCAGGACGGGGAACGGCACCCTCCACCAAAATGTTACGCAGACGAAGGATTAAGAACTGGAGACTATTTACAAAGGATAATGCGGTGCTGGCCAGTTCAGCCGACAGCTCGAGAGCCAGAGAGCCGTTCGTCGTCTTTGTCAGGGCGCCCGCGTGCATCGCCCACAAGAAACACGCAATATGCATGTATCAATATGTACCCACTTAATAAGCAATTCCAATTTAAATGTAGCCATAATGAATCCCCTGCCCTGTCGCCACTCAACCTGATGTATTGGCTGAACACTTAGCCATAGTTGCTTAATGCATGCCAAACGGTTAATGTGTAGTAGTTACTTCATTTTTCAGAGGGTACAAGCATGACACTGACGAATGACTGCTTAAACCATAGTCACTTGATGCATGCCAAGTGGTTAATGCGTAGTATTTACTTCATTTTACAAGTGTACAAGTGTGACATTGACAAAATGTTGTGTATTGCGGATCATAGATAGCAAAATTGTAGCATACGGACCTTTTCCGTACTGTATTGCCACCGATAGTGACGTCAAAACACGGTAGCCATGAAGTGTTTCCTGCTCCCATAGCTTCTAGCACTTCCGGTGATGGCCCTTCCGTATCTGACATGGCTAGTGTGTTGACCATCATCAGGGCATTTGCAGAGAAGTCGGGACTGATGGAGAAACTGGCTGGCGGACTTGCCGTGTTTTAGGATACCGTCACCACTGCAAGGTCGCTACGGTGGCAAGTGAAAGTAACAAGTTTTTTGCTGCCTGCCCGCAAATAAAGCTTGTCTGCGTGTGTTTGAGTGAGAATTAGCATGTTCTTTTAGCCGGTAAGTCTATAGCCGCTCATGTGTGATTGTCAGCTAATTAGTACATCGATAAGTGCATGCTTGATCCACGTTACCCGCCAACTATATATTAGCGAGGTTTTAAAGTAACCGTGCCCGCAACAAATATCAATGTGCTGGACACTTTTTTGACTGCATGTTGAAACCTTCAAGCTCCTTCAAGCTTAAGAGGTTACGGAGCATATGCACACCCACTGGAAGTGCTCTCTGTGTCTGCAAACTTCACCCCTGTGAGCATCGTTTGCATGGTGCTGCGAACCTCAGCAGCACCAGCTAACGAGCAGGTGCAGCGGTTCCCTGCAACGCAGTGGCACATCGCCTACACCATGCCACAATTGAGAACTGTTGTACAGCGGCATGCTTTTGCACCAACGAATTGAGGGCTATGGGACAGCACAACATGACTGGTGCGCATGGTGCAGTAAACTGTGCATAAATCGGACACACCTTATTTACTACATCAACACCATGTCTACAGCATGCCAAAGTGCTACAGCCATTTCAGCCACAGCTGTGCGCATCACTGAGTGACACTCCACGATAAGGCTATCAAAGCAGTCTGCGCAGTGGCCTTCAGGGCAGATTCTTCAGCAGATATTGAGTGTGCATCTAATGGCAAACATGCCAAATTAAAGTTTGCTCCTGTTCAGGAACCTTGACCGCTGTTTCTCACTGATGGTAGCACAAAGGCATATGTACTACGATGTTTAGACATCAATTACCATAGACGTTTAACATTTTGACGAGATGGAAAAGATCTGACAGTGATGTTCAGGACTCAAAGCACAACAAGGTAAGGACAATGAACGTATATATGATGGCACCTGCACTGTTCTTTTGCGTAAGCTCATCATGCCACAGGTTCTTAGTGTCAAGATGTAAAACTTACCAGACCCAGCTTCTCATGTCAGTCAACAATATACACTTAGAATTAACGTCTAAAGTTATCACTAAAATGAGTGCTAAAACCCCTTAATGCTTACATTAGGACCAGAATTCACAAGTGGCTGTAATATCAACGTGTAAGCGCTCAGAGGGTTCCTGAAGCACTGTTGAGCACATGGACATAACTTCCAACCGGGATAATACAGGTGCGATGGGAGTCAATGTCACACTCTTAAAGTCACGCGTTAAAAAGCAATACACAACACCCTTTCTCACAAAACGTTATAAAACTAGTAAAATTGGTTGACCAAGTTTCGATTTATCCTACTTCGAAGCAAGCACATAAAGAGAATATCCCAGTCTTTCGTCCATGATTAAATCACCAGTATTAAATGGACCCACCTTAAGGTTTATTTGGCAAGAGCATGTGTATGTCCATGCTTGTATCGTTTATTGATAGTCCCGCTCTAGTAGAACGGACGACCACGCAGCCTGATCATGCACTTTGTAATGAAGCTTATTTCTAGAAAATCAGAAATACCGACCGCACACACAACTTCTGTCACATCTGCACAGAGCACTCGAGCGTTACGCTGCGGAGAAAGGTTACCAGAGAATGGCTGTTGACAGCGCAGCGATATTACTATGGCTATAAAACGAACGCTGTTTCCCGCGCGTGCAATGACGCCGCAAAGCACTCATTTAGCGACTTCATTCACTACCGCCCTTATTCGGCGGACGGCAGACCTGAACCATGCAACAGGAATGTGAGTTTACATTGCGAGATAAATGATGAATACTCTTTATTTTCTCTAAACAAGTGCGCACACATGCCGCACTTGGGTCATCTGCTATTTACACATTCTGCCGTGTAGCAGCACCGTAACCAGGTAATGTTACGTTTAAGTGATTGTGAAAAAGGCTCTTACAAGTTTGAAGGAACCTAAGATAAACAGTGTCGACTAATATGCATTCTCGGCGCTAGTACACTGTAGCACTGGCTCATCGGTGCGGCGGTCCGTGGTATGCGTCACAAGGAAAATAAGCTGGTAAGGAACCTGGAAATGAAGTATCAGGCAGCCGAAAGCGTAGGTTTGCATAGTAGATGCACATCGAATGGAAAAAGGAAGTACTTACGATAGCACAAGCCCCCAAAACAAACGATCCACATCTTTGTGCAGCTGTTTGAGCGTAGCTCCTCTTTGAGCTTGCCATTCTGCCGCCAAAACCAAAGACGGATGTGACATCACGTGACATGTGACATCATCAATCAGCATTGATTGCTTTTGAAACAGTGGTGAAAGTTGCTTTGCGACATTTTGAGGATTTGGATCCTGTGCGTATCGGTTTTTGCTAAAAAGCACGTGCTCTGCATTATTACATTATAGTATTCGCATCAGAAAAAGCCGTGCAATACATGGCAAGAAAGCCGGGAAAGCAGGCAGTGCGCGGGGCATCCCTCAAGGCAGCTGAGGGCACGGATGAGAATGTAGAGGGAATCGAGTCAACCGTCACACACTGTGATGTTGATACTAGGCTGCAGAAAATGGAGGCCTTCCAGGAGAAGCTTGTCAAACAGGTGGAACAGCTCAAAAATAAGCTAAACAAGGAGCGTGATGCACGGAAGGTCATTGAAAAAAAGACTTGAAGCAGCCGAGGAAAAGCTGAACAGGGTCGCTATTGGGAACGAGAATGGGCGTGACAATGGAACGCAGTCCCCCGACGTGACAAGCCTGTTTCACATGATGCGATTTTCGTCGCACCGGAAGTTCGATTTCCGTCGTTTGCGATGAAAATAGCAGTCGCAGTGCCGACCCCCCGATTTTCGGCTGCGACCAACCGGTTGGTCGCACAGTCGCACCGTCGCACCGATCGCTGCGATTTTCCGTCGAAATTGCGCGGAGAGCTGTCAGCGGAGCTATTCCGCCGGTTTGTTTTGGAAAATGGCGTCTCGCACGACAAGTGCAATGCGCGGAGACGTGGATCGTAGAATTCGGTACGTACGCGAAGGGAGAATTAATAACTTGTACCGCATATTCGATTCTCCCATTTATGTACGTTTGTTGACATGCTACGCAGCAAATAAAGTGCATTTTCACGTTTGCTTCGTACGCCTTTGCGAGTTGTCAGTGCTAGGAGGTGTTCGATCCCCAGCAGACGACGAGGTCACAATTTTCTTTTGTTGAGTAGCATGCAAAAATCGCGCTTACGGAGCAGCTTGAATTATTTCAACCTCGGCAAAGGCAAATGACAAGACAGCAAAGTACCCGAAGTTTCAACGTTGCGCTGAACGCGGTACCGTTCAGTTGCATTTTCTTGTCGGTTTTCAAGCGTGAATTTCCCGATGCATCTAGAAAGCTTATCTTACCTCGTATTAAATTTGACAGAGCAAAAGTGTCGGCTATCGTAATGAATTTGCTACGATAGCATTAAATCCGTGGCTTGAATAAAATATTACATGCTCGTTAAGTTGCACCTCTTTTCTGCAGAATTTTTTTTTCTTGCACAGAAACCAATAAACATTGACTATGTTGCGGACTTTCTATCCTTACTGCATCTGTATTAACACTTGCTTTGAAAGGTAATTAACTCTAGAGCTAGTAGATTAAGTAAATTGCTTGCTATAGTGGCACAGTGACAACGTACCCTCCTGCACAATCATGTAGAACTCGTGCAACAATGCGAAAAGCAGGCAAACGGCCTGTTCTTGTGGGGATAAAGCAGCATAAAACGACACGCTGAAGAAAAGTAAATCAAAACTGTGCAGTGAAGTCAGCCAATACAAGCAGTTCTTGCACGTTCACAGCTGATCAAGTGTGCAGAAACATTCATGCCTTACATGTTTCTAGTAAGTTTCTAATAAGTTTGTGATCACATATATTAGTGTGTAAACCCATATAACGATATCCGCTGCGATTACTATCTTTGTAAGTAATGAAATACCATGCTACTTGCAAGAACATATATCACCCGAGGATTTTAGAACAAATTTCTGCATTTCAACTATACACAATATGTGGTTTATTCAATAAAGGACCACAAACTGGGCTTTTTTTGCAATGACAAACTTATTCCAAACTTTACTTACATACAGGCAAGAAAAAAAATTATAGACAGAAATAATGTTCTTCAGTTTGTTCACCTGCCACTGTGGCTATAGCATTCTGCTGCTAACACAAGGCGAGGGGTTGATTTGCCAGCCATGGAAGTCGCATTTTGATGGGAGTCATAGGTAAAAAAAAAGCTCTTTCACTTAGATTTAGTTCATCACCTTTTATTGAACCCTTAAACTTCAAAATACTATTGCATAGGGGGGGGGCATACTTATGCAAAATCTAACACCAATAGAAAGCAAAGGGCAGAATTGTCAAACAACCATCTTTCGTAATAATTCGAGTGTGTAAATATTCATTGCATCAATATGTATTGTTCAACAGCTCTGCACAAATAAGCATGATCAGGTATAGCAAATACTCTGTCACGAAGCTGGTTCTACAGATGTATAAATGTCAAGGCATGAATGCTCATACTACGTCGCACACATAGCACAAAGAAAACCTTTTTCAAGAGTTGTTCCTTCTGGCAGATATGAGTGGGCCATAAGCAGCAGAAACTTTATTGCAGGACATTGTGTAATACCGCTTATGAAAGAATGAAGAGAGTGAAGAGGCTTTTAACAGCAGTACCTCGTGCTGCTCTAATAAGAGGAACGATGAGCAAAAACATTTCTGGTAGAGCACTTAAACAGTAACTTTCTGAAAGACAGAAAATTCCAGGTGAGAGTTGGAGGTACATTTGGCCCACACACACCAACAACACGGGGATACTACAAGAAACACCACAGCCTATGGTGTATTACAGTCTATGGGAAAGCTATGTTATACAGAAATCAAGATAGATGCAACAAGCCCTCGACAACACTGCAGACTTTCTTGGCCAGTCTGGCCTCTCGCTTTCTGATAAGTCCCAGCTCATATCTACGTCGGAAAAAAAAGAAAGACTAGAATCAACAACTACCCCAGATTGCACATTGTGATCCACATAGCTGGACAAGTAAGCCCATGATGGCAGAGCCAGCACGTGGATGAAACAATTATGCAATGCCTGGACGCAACTTCCACACCTGGTGAAAAGAATAATCTCGAAATAATAGGGGTGGACGAGTGGATACTATAGAAAATCGCAGATGCTGTGCTCGTGTCCAAGGTATGGTACAGTGTGAATTACCAGCAGCACACAAAAAAGACAACTCATCGAATACAGGCATCGGGTAGTAATAACAGGTCTTTCTAACTGTACCATGCTTGAAGACCTCTGTGAGAAAGAGCTAACGAACAAGTGCCTAGACAGAGTAGAGTTGCAGCCTGCAGCACAAATTCTTTGTCTCAAGAGCTCAGAACCTCGTCCCAAGATACTATGCCAGCTAGCATGTGAGATGCAAAGACGACTACCCCTCCCTTCAGAAATACAACCTCGAGAGTACCTGAACTTGAAACACAACAGGCCCATACTGTGAAATATGGGGGCAAACAATTAGGCCAGGAGACTATATGCAACTGCCAAACACACAGAGGAGGTTGCTAATCATGAAGATGCAAGCAAACATAAGGCACACATAATATGTACACTGACCTGGCAATAGCAGTGTAACAGTAGTATGACACTACATAATACTAAACCCCATATAAGTGAGTACCATTCCAGGTCATCCTACACCTAGAAAAGCTGAACTGAAAGCAATCAAAGCAGCACTTGTAGTGCAGATTACACCCTGCACAACACCCTGCATGGATTCACCAGAAACTGTCTGGGTCTGCACATCAAACAAGATTGTCAGGAAAATCAGGAGATTGACATGCGACTTCTAAGCACATGGCCAGAAATTAAATTACAGGCTACATAGCCATGCAGATATTTCAGGACACAAGAGGGCTTATAAGCCTTACATAATAACTGAAAACTAGATGAGTTTGTGTGTATTCATTATTAACTAAAGTGCAACAGATAGACAACAGACAAGAACGAAGCGCTCTGTGTGTTCACTTCGTTCTTGTCCATCGTATTTCTGTTGCAATATAGTTAATGAATTCACGAGTAGCAGCAGCAGCTCTAGCAGCAGAGCGCGCGCGCAGCAGTCTCTCTCCGACTTCCCAATAGGTTCAAAAATGTGTCCCTGTATTTAATTAAAAGAAATGTGCAGCCGCGCTTTGTCACTTGGTAACTACAGTGCATAACTGAGTCATAAACATTATGATTAACGCATTACAAAACACAAGTGCGTAACATAATTGAGAAAGACTTTGATGGACCCGCTGGATTAACACAATGAACCACTCCCCCCCGCCCCCCATTGCACTTTCCATGATTGTGATCTTGCAAAGTGCGATGTGTGGCATTACAAATAAACAATGTGATAAACCCAAGCCAAACATGTGCATAACCTCATTAAGAAACACAGACATAACCAATAATATAGAAAGACTTGAATAAACCATTGGAATTAACCCAGTGATAAACACCGGGGCTGCACATTTCAGCTTCGCTGGTTTACCGTCTGTACAGGGTGCATGGGCAGTAACTTTTTCTGTTATTCTTTGTTAAGTATTGTATAATGTTGTGCCAGTAAAATACGTTGGGCGAGTTGGTGCAATGTATTGGTACTGCTTCTTTTGCTGGTTTTTTTCTTAATGTTGTGCCCTTCTTCCTTTTGTAACAACTTTTTTATTCCCCCTCGCATAATACTCCAACCTTGCAGCCTGCGAGGTATATAACTAAATAAGTACATAAGCACGTCACTCATTCATCTGCATACACCTCGCACCATTCCTTGCTCAACAAACGTCACTGTGTTGATGTCTCGCAGCGTGCATCTACATTAACTGCCATTTGCGTTTCGGTATGGTTTGTGAACACTGTAATGCATAAAGATTACATGACATTAAGGTTGTGACCTATGCGGTGCATAAGCAAACCTTGCAAAAGATGACATGTTCGATTGTTGGAATTAAGACAAATTGTATATATCGCAGTTACTTTAACAGCATTTAAATGACCACTTGACAAAAACTTCACTTCACATAGATTCCAACACAAACACTGAATCTGCAGTCTTTTTTTACTTATTAATGTAGTCTTTACTGCACGGCCACATTGTAGATTTGAAAACACAGTTAAATAAATTTGTTTGTTACAATATAACAATATGTGTAGATCACTGCGATTGTAACCCCAGAACTTGATACAAACATGCACACTATAGGATGCAGACAAATGCTCAGGACAAATTTCAGAATGTTTGCATCCTGATACTTATGAAAGTGAACGGTTTCATTCCATGGCTGTCAATGAGAGGGAGAGAGAAAACTTAATTGTGTTCATGGAACAAAAACGCATTGATAAGCTTAGACATATAGTCATTGCTTAACACTTTCGAAATTAATAATTATAGCTTGCTGTCGACATTGAAGCAGCCTTTCGACAGCAAGAAAAGGAATCAGTTTTTCCAGCTCTGAACAGTGAATTGCAGGAAATGCAAGCAGGCATAAAATTCTGCCAATGTAATCTGTGGAGGAATACCAAATTGGAATAAACATTGAGACTTGCATTTGTACTTTCTCTGGCTGAGCAATCTAGTTTGAAATGACTCCCATAAGCATGTCATAGCAATGTTGATCTAATACAGGTTAAATGCATGACTAGCTTAAGAAATCTGGATGATTGCTATAAATTACAGTGAAGAAACTATAATATCTAATAACATTAATAATATTATAATAATATTTATTTCCACAAAACAGGCTAACCGTGAGAGGCGTGTGAGGCTGAGCAGAAAGCTGAAAAATTCTACGGCAAGTGCGCCTGCCGTGGGCCTACGATCCTGCCTTATGAATAGCGCGTATTGATATGGTCTTCTTGTTAGAAGTTCCGAGTATACTACCAACGCGAGACACGGGACAACAAAGTGAACGAGAAGCGTGTCTTTTAGAATGCTATGTTACAACGTACAGGTTTCTACAAAAGTGACGGTAACTGCTCGAAACATTTGATGCGTCGGCTTTTGCGCCTTTAGAAATATTTAGAGAGGACTCCCATATATATATATATTCCCAGTGCAAGCACGGCGATGGACGAACCAGGCTAGCACTAAGGTTGAATTTCACAACACAATTTTCATTCCACGTCGTAATCACACAGATCGTTTGAGGCTTCGTTCAGGGGCACACGCGGGCGTTCGGGTTGGTGCTTCTTGTTGCGTTTGGCGTAAGAATATGGCTAGGAGCAGGCACCACATATGCGCAATGACGGGCAATATACACGCATTATTTCTGCAGAAGCCGACGCCGACCACGGGTAGCGCGATGATCTTGTTGGGGTGACACGACAACTTCGTGGCAGCCGAATTCCGAATACTGCATATGCGGTGAGGGTAGCTATATGAACTTGTCGATAGGTCATCTTGTAGATTGTTGTAGCGCAGGCAGAACGAAGCGGTCATAGAAGGTAGATAAGAACACACACAGCGCTGAACCATAGAATAAAGAACCGCCGAACCACCTGCGAACAGCTGTTTACGTGCGCGATGTCGCACTGAACTACAGAAACCGCCGTCGCGCACTCCAAGACACATCTTACCTAACGTTTTTAAATTAGTAAACGTACATATTATTTGCTTCTAATCAAGAGAAGTCAATAATATTATAGTGTAAACGTTTTATTCACTAAAATAAAAGAATTATGCAGCGTGTGCCACAAAACCTGGCAGTAAGCAACCCTGGGCGTCGCACCAGTCGCATTATCGAAATCGCAATCATGTCAAATGAGCCCTCTAAAAATCGCATTGCGACGCCTGCGACAGCACCGATTTTCGTCGTTGCAGTCGCAGCATGTGAAACAGCCTACAGGAGAGGGCGGGCTAGCAAAGTACGTGGAATGCGTGCAACGTGGTGAAGGGTTAGCTGGAAAGAGCGGCACCTACCTATCATGAGGCTGCCACGCGGAAAAAGCAAGGGCACAGGGGACAATGCCCCTTGTCGAGTCCGAATCACGCAAAAAAGGAGAAAGGGAAGCAGAGAGAGGTAGGAGAGAGTGAAAGGGTGATTATCTCCGGCGACTCAAACCTGGCTGGGTGCTCGGAAGCAATTGTGGAGAGGGTGAAAGGCGATTGAAGAGTGGCGGTAGGGACATTTCCAGGGCGTGCACTGGAGTCTGTCATGGAGCGAGCAAAAGAAAAGCGCGCAGAAAATGCCCACGTGCGCAACCTTGTCGTAGTAGCAGGTGGGATAAATGTCGTCCTAAACAGGAAAGGGGCAGGATTAGCCCAGCGCTTGGCGAAGGGGGTGGACGACTTGCGCGAACTATCCCCTCAGGTGCAGATCGTGGTGTGCACGGTGCCGGAGGTACCTGTACGTGACAGTCACGTGCAGAGAGCCGTAGTAGCTGCTAATGAGGCGATATGGAAAATGAGCCGAGAGAAAGGCTTCGAGGTTGTCGAAGTAAACAGGGAAGTGAGGTGTGGAGGTTTTAAACGACGGGATTCACTTCAATTACAGCCTGGCACGAGAAGTCGGCTGCCGACTTGGTGGTCGCGCTGTTGCTTTTTTTAGGGGGCCCACGGGTGCTCAGGAGGCCAGAGTAGGTAGTAATGAAGACGGTCCCCTAGGGGAACCTCAGAAGAGCATCGCCGTCGATAACAGAAAAAAGAAGGAAAGCAATAAGAAAGAGAGCCAGCCATGCAATAGGCTACATAAACATACAGGGCGGCAGAGGAGAGGAAAAGTGGGCAGAGATTGAGGAGCAGTTAAATAGCGAACAAATAGGAGCGTATGCGGTGACAGAAACGCACCTTAGAGACTTAGAAGAGCCGCCAGTGATTGAGAAGTATGTTTGGGAAGGGTGCAACAGAACTAAGTCGGAAAGAAAGGGAGGGGGAGCCGGAATGCTCATCCATCAGAAAGCCAAATGGATAAGAGTAAATTCAAAATGTCAAGAGCATCTTTGGTTGTCAGGTACAATGAGTGGGGAAAAAACTTGGCTGGGTTTTACATATTTGTGGACCGGTAATAATTTCACAGAAAAGAATAAAGAGTTAGTGGAATGCATAAGCGCTAATATTAAGGGTTTCGGGAATGGTGCTGAAATTATCCTACTAGGTGACATGAATGCCCACATACAGGATTTAGATGGCTAAACTGACAACAACGGGAAGTCAATGCTAAACCTTTGTGAGCAACATAACCTCGTTATCGTGAATACAGGACCTAAGTGTGAAGGCCAGATCACGTGGGAAGTAGGAAACCGACAATCAAGTATTGATTACTGTCATGATGACAGAAGGAATTAATGATAAGTTGAGAGAAATGGTCATTGATGAGGAAGGGTATCACAGCATAGGGAGTGACCATAAACGCATCATTTTGAAAATGGGATATGTAGTTGGGAAAGAGAGCAAGGAGTGCAAATTGACCAGTCCAAATTTGAACGCTGAACAAATAACAAATATAGCCACTAGAGTCGAGGAAGAACTTGGCAAATGGCCAAATAAAGAGTGTGATTATAGTGAGCTTGTAAGTGTAATAACGACAGAAATGTGGAAAGAGAAACAACATGTTAATCGGAAAGGAAAAAAGAAACCGAAAAGCTGATGGAACAGGCAGATACGAGAAGGGATCGCCGAACGACAGAAAGCATCCCAAGAGCACAGGCAGGCACGGAAGGCGCAGTTGCCGCAGGATGAAGTAGCCAGTAAATGGGAAATGTACCGGGAAAAAAGTCTATAGTTCAAATACTGCTGCAAGCAAAATTAAAAGGTGAAAGTGAACGTTGGTCGTCAGAAATACGTGAGAAAAAGAAGGCTGCTCGTAGAATATTTTGGAACCACATAAAATTAATAGGCAGGAAGTCAACAACAATACAACAACACATCCTAGACGAAGATGAAAACAGAATGGAAGGAGAAGCGACAATAAATTACATCCGAATAATAACAGCCGAACCTTTCCAAGGCAATGCCGAGGTTGTATCTGAAGGAAAAAAAAGAGCATGAAAGAGAGCCAGGTGGAAAAGCAGCTGGTGCTGACAAATTTCAACTGGAAGAAAGCCGAAGAGAAAATTCCTAAGCGCACAGCCACAGGGCTAGACGAGGTTCCCGTTAGGCTGATTAATGAACTAGGACCAAAAAGTAAGGAAGCACTGGTGAAACCAGTGGAAAAAACTTTAAAAGACAGACGAATACCAGACAGTCGGTGACAAAGTAGAATTAATTTAATTCATAAAGGTAAGGGGGAGAAAGATAGAATTCACTCGTATAGATCGTTGACCATTACGTCGGTAATATACAGGCTAGCAATGCAGGCAATTAAATTAAAGCTTCAAGCATGGGCAGAGAATAATGGCATTTTGGGAGAACTTCAAAATGCCTTCAGAATAGGTAGGCGTTTAGATGATAACTTCTTTGTTCTTACTCAGTGTATTGTAATATCAAATCTAGAAAGCAGATCGTTATATGTGGCCTTTTTAGACATTACAAGAGCCTATGACAACGTAGACCGCAATATTTTGTGGGAAATTCTGGAAGGGAAAGGCTTAGGTGACGATTGTATACAGATTTTGAGAGAGATTTACCTAGAAAATACCGTTTGCGTTGAATCGGAAGGGATGAGGAGCAAGGAGAAAGTTCATATCAATAAGGGACTGAGGCAGGGGTGCCCTTTATCCCCGCTGCTGTTTATGATGTACATGGTGAGGATGGAGAGGGCGCCAGTAGGAAGTAATATCGTCTTTAATTTCTCATACATACTGGCGGGTACAGTAGCAGAGCAGCAGCTGCCAGGTTTATTTTATGCGGACGATATTGACACGTGTACTTGTCTTTATCGGGTGGCACGTTTCACCGACTAACAAATGTTAGCGCTCAGCGCAGGACGCGTCTACATGTATCGGAAGTTTCTAGAATGTTATCGATGCTTCTAGCCGCTGTCTGTTGTCGCCGCACCTTGTGCAATTTGATTGCATACATGCGCGACGCGAATGGCGCAGAACTTTGTGGAAGGCACACGGGTCCCAGCGATTACTCTGGAACATTCGACAACTGATCTATAAAAGCCAACGCGCTTGACTCGCTGACCAGATTTTCGACGATCGCCGACTGTGTTCGCCGTTTTCGTTGAGCATTCAGTGTAGCCTCGTTTTCAGGGCACAGGTGCGCCCAAAAACTTAGTTTCGCCATTCACAGTTTTCCTGCTGTGTCCTCAACCGTCTCTACCACGTGACAATATTGTTTTTAGCTAACAAGCAAAGTGATTTGCAACGTCTGGCTAATATCTGTGGACAGGAAGGCAACAATTTATGTTTGGAATTTAGTGTTAGAAAATCAGGTGTTATAGTATTCAATGAAAACAGTGAACAGACAGTGGCGATACAGAGCCAGGAAATACCTCGGGTAATAGAATATAATTACCTTGGTATATGGATAAACGAATGCAATAGATATATGGAAACACAGGAAAAAACAATAACAGTGGAGGACAAATGCAGCCATAATGAAGCACAGAGCGCTATTGGGATACAATAGGTACGAGGCGCTCCGAGGTATGTGGCAACGTGTAATGGTTCGAGGACTTTCTTTTGGAAATGCGTTTGTCTGCTTTAAATCAGGGGTACAATTTTCTGAAGCTCGCCTTAGCGGCAAAGTGTATCCACCTCACCTAGACACTCCTTTGCAAAAATGCCGGGCTCTCTCTGCTCAAAACCTTTTATGAAATATCTGCGTGGATTAAAAAAAATTAGATATGCATAATTGGTATTGTATAAAAATCGTACATTATCACTTTTCAAAATTTGTGTCCTTTTATGCAACACCAGAAAAATTGGAAATAGAAGCTTCAGGTGCCCTATCTGATGTGCAAATTGGATGGCTATATTAATAATGTTTTAATTTTTCGCTGTTACGTTTTACTGTGATGTCGCCACTGCAGTAGCTCGACTGCTGTGGTTTTTGATTCCAGGTCACAAAGCTACACCCAGGTAGAGGCAGGATGCAAAAATGCTTGTGTTCTTAGGTATAGCTGCACATTACAGAATCCGAGGTCCCCAAAATTCATTCGTAGCCCTCTTGTAGCCCACGAGTTCCGTATTTTTTGGGGTATTGAAGAGTAACGTTTGTGCTCTATACGTTGTATTCCTCGATTTGAGACTAAATAATGTGCATGCATAATTATTGTATCTTCATTACTTTACACCACAGCGCCCATATATTTGTCTTGCCTTGATTTTTTTATGTCTGCATTTGTTATAGCAAGGATTTTAAAACATTAGCCACAAAAGAAAAAAAAATATATGGTCAAGGAACCAAGAAGTGGTGTGTAGCAGTTCTTCTTTTTTTAATCGGTGAAAAGTTTTGCACTGGTTCTGTGTTAGCAGCACTGTTTCGCCAGTTGTGTACTTCAAAAGAAGTATTACCTTTCTGCTTTGGAACTTTGTGGTTTTGTTCTGCCAGCTGCGTGACGAAAACAAGCAAAATGTACTTCGGATATTCCGCAAATTCAGTCTGTATGCATTTGGTAGAATAAAATTTGTTTCAAGAATGGACAAATGCAGTGTGATGGTTGCATTGAAAACTGGAACATGCCGATTTTAGTTTCACGTTTCATTAATTTTCTCAGAGTCCCAAAGAAAGCATGTGAGGTTTGAAAATGTATAATGCGACTAAGTGCTGGCCTGCCGTGACATTAGTGCACTCGGTCTAGAGAACTGATGAATGCGGCACATACAATGAACATGGAGGATTTGAGGCGATGGCCATGACCATCCCTCATGTATTGGCATTCCCTGCCTAAACCACCTCAACACAGCCTGTTAACAGGAAGAAAGCTGACGGGGCTTCCAAGAATTTCTATGTATTATTTATTAGTACCGCCCTACTGAAATTGCTCCATTACCTTGCTGACAATTGTCTTGACAAAAATGGAAGCCGAATCGGTTGTGTTCGATCAGTTTTATTTACATACAACCTATTATAAAGTGAACCTTTCTTCGCCTCTTCAACCATTCCACTGCTGCTACTGCCATCGTGCACGCCACATCGAGGAGGAGGCACAATGTACATGGCAGGTGCATGTGAGGATTTTCCAAGGAACTCTGGAGGCTCTGCAACAATGCCCTCCGGAAAGCTGTAATCAGATTGTGGGCAAAGTTTAAAAAGTTTTACATACAAAAAGGGTGAAGAGTATCGTAGCCTTGTACATGTTGATCACACCACATGTGTCAGCTGCAGCTGTAAGTGCCTTGTCTCATCGACCAAGCTACAGTTCTTGCAATGTTTCACTTTGTAATACTCAGTATGAATTGATAAGACTAGCTGCTACTCCACTGACTGTGCTTTGAACACTAGTGGTTGTGCAGGCCACAAGGGAACAGTGCCTGGCCTTTGTGCTTGTATGCGTCACTTTCTCTTTTTTGGTCTCGCCCAAGCCGCACCAAAATGTTATCCACGAGTGTCGTGCCAAAAACGCCTGGCAACATTTTGTATTAAGCCGTTTAACCCATTTATTGCTCTGATGCATACAGTGCAACCAAATGAAAGAAATGACATCACGTAGGTGATTAGTAAATTACCCTTCTAAAATACCACCAGAGCAACTTTAGCTGTGGCCTTAGCAAAAACATAAGAGACACAAAAGTGAACGAAAAGCGGCACCTTCAAGTTCCCGCACAAACTCACTGTGACAAGCACGGATTTCGACAGTGTCTGCTTGAGCTTAGTTATTTGGAGATACATGGTGTTGAATGCTTTTACGAGCATTGAGATGCCCCACTATGCTAGCTTGCCTTTTATGGCTATAGAAAGTCGCATACTGCCACAAGTATATGCCCATTGTTCCGATTGGAATATATATTGAAGCTGCTTTGAGCAACGGGCGGTGTTCTATTTCAGCGCTAATGATACATTGAGAGTAGTGTGCCTGGAAGGAATCGACGAAAGCATTGCAGAAGCTGCAGCGCTCACCTTTGTGCTCGCTGAATGATCACGGCAAAAGGTAAAGATGACGTCAGAAAGCATCGTTCTTATGGAGTCTATTTAAAAGAAAAACGCTACAACTAGACATGGTGACAGTTGTGGGCAAACTAAAAATATTATAATGATAATTCAAGGTATGGTATGGCATGTTTATTCTATTTCTGCAATTTAAACACGGCAAGTGTGTCCACGCCAACAATTGACACAGGATGTGCAGACGCAAAGCTGCAATACAGCACCACGGCGTCAAAACGACATTACGCTAGTGGTGGTCCAGCATCAAAACTTACACCAATGTCCCTACACTGCAACACAGGGAGACCATGCTGCGTGACAGAAGCCTGTGTGGCCAACAGGAGCTGGTACGTCGGGCACAGGACGTGGCAGCAGCAATTTCTCCTAAGGATTCAATAAAAGGATTTCTCTACCACATCCTACCATGTGATGCGCCGTGTGAGGGAAAGACAGTGCCACCATTCTCGCAGGATATGGATGGTGCATAACACCACCTCGAGCGTCGGAGGGCACGTCTCCCTGTGAGGTTTGTGTACTACAGACAAACAAGTGGTGCACGCAAGGTAACATTTAACACATCACTGCCAAATGCCATCAATGAACACTAACAGCAAAGATAGCTTAGCTTAAATAATTTTCACAGTGTGTCGGATCTGCATATATTTTAGATCCTGTCTGCAAGCCGCATTGCTCATTTGTTTAAAGCACGTAGAAGAGCACTCGCGTCACAGCTCAAAAGTGCATAGTTGCATGGTACTTTCTTCGATTTTGTGCACTTTCTTTCGTCTTGAAAAAATAACCACTGCAGCTATATTCATAAAAATAAAGCAGATATTTCTCCATAAGCCGTAAGTACTAAAGTTGCTCATAAGGGTAGTCTACTGAATTGATTGCATGTGAGTACTGCACGCCTAGTTTCTTTCGTTATTCTGTTTTAAAGCCTCGGCACAAGTTAGCTGAAACCCGCCGTGGTTGCTCAGTGGCTATGGTGTTGGGCTGCTGAGCACGAGGTCGCGGGATCGAATCCCGGCCATGGCGGCCGCATTTCGATGGGGGCGAAATGCGAAAACACCCGTGTGCTTAGATTTAGGTGCACGTTAAAGAACCCCAGGTGGTCAAAATTTCCGGAGTCCTCCACTACGGCGTGCCTCATAATCAGAAAGTGGTTTTGGCACGTAAAACCCCAAATATTATTATTAAGTTAGCTGAAACACCCTGTATATTGTACTGCATATTGTACAAACACCCTCACTATGAGTAACAGTTATGCTACAATTCTTATCCCTATTGCACTGCATGGTCTGAGCAGTGCTCTGCATGTGTTATTGCAGAAACTGTAAGTATAGACTTGAAAGAAAAAACCTAGCATTATGCCAGACGTGCATCCTTACCTTCCCGACATACCTTGCTGAGGAAAGCGATTCCTAGCTAAACAGGAAAATCGAGAGGGCAACGGTCAGGAGCATCTCAAACCTGCCGGACAACCTATGGGTGGCCCTGAGAAGGGCCGTTTGATGGCAGGCAACCTTTAGTGTTGACATCTGCCGAGAAGCTGGCTTACGAAACTTGATGCACTCATTTGATTTGTGGCCTTCGGTGTTGCAGAAACAGCACTTGACTGCCTTGTAGATAGCACCTGGTTCAGCACGTGCTGCCTACAGCATGGCCAAACTGCTGAGCAAGAGCATTAGCATGACCTTTGCTAACTGGCAAATTCCTCGGTCCCTGTGCATATGGTACCCATCGTCTGCAAATATGGGGCGCCTAGGCTTGGATGCATTGATAAATCGATGCTGGAGGGGCAAAAGCAGTGTAATTGGGACAAATGTTGGTAAAGTATTCAGATCACTGCGATATGTAGTCTGGAGCACAAACCTGGACATTGCAGGTGGTGCAAGTAGGTAACACGCGTTCATATGTGCAAATGTTATCCACACTTTGCTATATATACATATGTGCGTTCTAAATACTGATATTTTAGTTCCTGGCCATACTATGAAATGTTGGCTCATAATGCAAAATAAATATTTTCATTGAATACTGTTTCGTCTCTCCGTGTTTGCTTAAAGGCACATTCACACCGAAAGCGGAAAGTCTAAGTGGCCAGGCGGATTTTCAACGCGGTGAGCGCGCGGGCCTGTTCAGCCTGGACGGCTTCCTGGCTGCCCGCGCCGCCGAGAAGGCGGAGCATCTAACGTTTTTGTGGCGCACATGTCGCCATCTCGTGGCACCGGTCGTCCATCCTCATCGCGCGCGCGCGCCAGCGTCGTCAACGCGCCACCGTCGTCTGGCGTTCAGATTGGCTGCGGCAAAGCAGAGAGCTCCGACGGGGGGAAAAATCGGTCCGTGAGCGACCGGGCTCGCCCAAGACCTCTAGAGAACTTAAGGCCTTCAGGCTAATCCTCTCCCCTTGAGCTACGTCACGCAGAAGAGGCCAACATAGAAGTTCCGTGCAGCGCGCTGCGAAGCTACTAGTGGCGCCCACGTGTTGAAAAGGTAGCGCTGAAGATATACAATGGTTAACCCCGGCTATTCGGAGAAGACATAGGCGACGACGGCGGCGACAACAATTCGATTTGTTCCTGGAGCCCTGCCGCTCCTTGAATGGCTTCGCGGTTAAACAAGTCCCGGCATGCTCAGCCATGCTGCCGCATGCTTCCAACCGCACATTTTTTTCTAGATGTGACCAATGCATGCAGTCTCAACACTTGTGCTGTGCTTGCGATTGTGTGTACCACGAGTCTTCATTGCCCCGGAATGTGGAGTGCCATGCCGAGATATGCCTAATAAGTGCTGCGTACCTAACTGCCGGAGCAATTACAAATCGGGGCACAAAAATCATGTCTTCAAGTTTCCGCAAGATGAAGAAGCCCAGAAGCCCAGAGGTGCTGGCTCGCCGCCTCGTCTTCCGCCCACTTTTATCCGCCTAGCGAGGAGGTTTGCCTGCTTTCCGCTTGCCCGCTTTAGCCGTTCGGTCTTCGGTGTGAACGGGCCTTAGGAGTCAAAATCAACAGCTTACACTTCCACATTTTTTGCTTGGTAGCTGCATTCAATTTGCTCGGTCCTCGTCTTTTGGATGTATAGGCTCCTCACATTTTAACGTGGCTAAACAAATAGTGCACAAATCAGAAATGCGAGTGTCTGTGGTCTAGCCTTCTCACATTTGCTCGTGTCACCTGATCAATATCTCAAGAACTTTCAGCACTTGCATGGATACAATCCAAAATTGACCTTATTTTTCTTATGGGGTGCCCATTTATTATGAGGATGCTGACATCGAAGGATCTCAAGTGGTCCTCAAGCATTTTGTGACAAAAAGAATACAGTATGCTGAGCTACAACTGACTTGATATCTGTCAGCACTAATGAACGCAGTAGTTAGTATTCTCGCTAAATAGAGAGTCCAGCCTAACATGGACACCCGTGGTTTGAATCCCCGTGTTGGCAAATTTAACTAGCTGAAATCAGGCATTGAAAAGACATTCGCTTAGTTCCATCCCTTCAATCTGTGAGCGCAATGAAGATCAAAGGTCAGGTTATGTGGCTTCAGTACCTTTATGTTCATGCAGCATACCTTTGCTTTTTTTACCCAGAAATTTAGCATGCACATTCCTTGTGTGCCAGCCACATCTATTTACAACAGAAACAGCGCTTTCCACTCATGAGCAAAAGTTTGGAGGCAAAATATGGTAGAATTTTTTTATCCAGCCTGCGCATGCACGCTGAAATCCAAGTGGTACAGCCAATATGTGCCCGTTCAACCAATGCAATGCATTGAGGCACTTCTGACAGAGCAAGGCTGTACCAGATAAGGTTTGAATTTTTTCGCTAATGCCATGGACGTATGGACTTTTATGAATGTACCTTCAGCTTTCGCAGGCTTTCGAGCAGCTGGAACGTAAAGTGACCTGTGTGTTATTGCTGTCCAGTCGGAGTGCAATAGGAGCCAGTCAAATTAGTAAAACATATGAAGTCAATGTGCACACAAAGACTATATGTACCCTTGCATGACTTCGTGCCACATGTAGCTAACAGCTTCCAATTCACATTTCTTGTAATGTGCTTGTGGCACCCACCTATAGTGATCTATTTCATTTAACGGGGATGTGTGTGTTGGCTGAAAACAAGAAACTGTGCTAGAAAATATATTGACACCGATGGATGCAATGTATCCTTTCCGGTAGAGTTTTGCAGAGAAAAGTTAGCAGATTCCGTGCATATGTGAAAATAGGTTATAAGTGAAGCCTTTGTAATGTTCAGTAAAATGTAATCACTCGTTCACTTCTATAGCTCTACACTCAATGCATGTCCTGGTCTCGTTTAGTTCATTTTTGTCCACACTCGGCAGCTTTTGATACTGGCTTTCCGACTTCTCTGTGACTGACTTCCTAAATTCCCTGTTGTATACTTAATTTCTTGTATCTTGTTCCACTTGTCTACCTAGTGGTACATGTTGAGCTGCACTTAACCAGTAATCCAAGTTGCTACTTGGACACATGCCAAGTAGTACATATCCAGTGCCAGACACACAGTGACCAATATTGGCAGGACTTCAGCAGCCACCGCCCACTGAGAAAGCAAGAGGCAAAGAGGGCTTCGTTTTAAAAACTATTTTCATGGTTTTACCTTTGAATATTGCGTGCATCTTAACCCTTTCATGGACGCAAGCAGAGAACAGATCGCTTTGTGTCGGAGACATTACAAGTGCTTTTTTATGAAGTATCTTACATAACGTAAAATCTCAAAGCTGACAATTATTCTGTAATAGCAAAAAGTGGGAATATTATGTCCCACTATAAAGCCTCAAAGCCCGTTTCTACCTACTCGTGGTCGCCTGTAATGTGATTAGAAGCAGCCAGAGTACCCAGTACATTATACATAAAGTTTGTGGACGTTTTCATTATACTTATTTAGCATGCTTTGTATGAGATTCCTCATTCAGGGCTTTCCAATATCGCAAGGGCTCTTAGAAAAAAGATGCTTCTTGAAAATCCTTGAAAGCTCATATGTAGCAGTTCTCATATGTAGCAATGCGATTTGTTCGCGATGCTAATAATTTGATCACCTGTTTTGGTAGCTGTGGGCACGAAAAATTTAGACACCTAACCGCACCAAATTCCAGCTATTGTGAAAATACGAAATTTCGATCGAAAGAGTCCATTTGCCGCTGTGGTAGTTTGAAGGAAGGCGATAGAATAAACTAAACATTGTAGAAAGGGAAGTGAACAATCTGCGCAATCGCTCTATCGCGTTGTTTGACAAAGAAATGAACAAAAAAATATGCCTAAATTGATTCAGAAACATATATCCACACAGGAATGTTCAATTGTAGAAATTGCACTTCACCGCTACAGATTAGCTTAGTTGCCATGAAAAGTGGGACCAATATCTCCGACCGTCCAACAAAGGGTGATGTGCGCACAGTATGTACCGCAATACTTGCTTAGTTCACCGCAGTAACGCGATTCTGTAGTGGAGACACAACTACGACAAACGGTCTGAATTTCTACCGCAGTGAGCAGCGAATAAAAGTGAAACAGTTTCAACTGAGTCAAAAATAAGCCAAGCGTGTTACGGACGGTATGCAACGGCATGCCGCTGGAAAAAGGGGGTCCATACCACGGGGCTTAAAATCCGCAGACACGGCATGCGCTGCAGCGTAGCCGTCAATCTGCGGTTATAAGCAAGCGACGCTTTCGCATTTTCTGCTCCGCATCAGCATCTTATAGGCAGGGAGGGAGCACCTTGGAAACCAGCCCGGTGGGGGCCACGTCTCGTTGAAGTTGAACAATCAAGGCCTAAAATTCAAAAGACAAGACAACTATCAGTGCTTAATTTCTAGTATTTTGTGGTTTCAGTAGACTTACCTTGATGTTGTCGCATATTTCTTGTGGATCCATATTGCTTTCAAGGTCGTTTCCGCCAACATAAAGAACGGCGAAATCGACACGCTCGAAGCGCATCGTGGAAACCGCTCTCGCAACCGCACTGCATTGTAGCCAGCAAAACTGAATGTTCAGGTTTTAATTGACTTAATTAGGTGCAGGCGCGACCTATTTAAGAATTTAACCTGACTGTCACCTACAAAGACACCGCGTAAGGACGGCATGACTGAACACGATCCAGCGAGGGGTAACAAGACTACGTGAATGTCGACCTAGGGGAGCCGGCAGAAACCACAGGGATTTAGCAGCAGCACCTAGCAGCGCCTTTCCCTAGGCGTACAAGTACCTGTCTGGGGGCAGGGAGTACACCACTGGCCCCAAGTCATATCCGGTTGGGCTTCAAACCGGATACAGCCAGAACCATCTAAGTTAGGAGGCTTCCGCACTCGCCCGCACCTATCTTCTGACGTCACCCCACTCTGCCCTAGCCGTTCCACTGCGCGTGGTGTCGCCCTTGAGCACAAGATGGCGCTAGATGCTGCGTGACGCACATATCCTGCGCCGTCGAGACACCGCAGGAGAACGTCGCTGCACGTAGTTCGCTTTTTTTGCATTTATTCCTCTGTGTACACGTGCGGTCTGTTCGATGTCATGGGCCGATGTTGTGTGCCAAACTGCAGAGGAAACTACGACAACGGGCCAAAGGTCACGCTGTTTGGGTTCCCAAGTGATCCCGAACGAACGAAAAAATGGCAGCGGACAGTGCGACGGGACTATGTCGACGATTGAAAACTGAAAGATCCGCTGGTAAGTGTTTTCTCGCTTTTCAATTCGTGCAGTGATAATTTACATAAACAATGTGCAATGCAAGTGTATTAGTGCAAACTACGACATTCCATTGTTATATAAATATGTTTTCAAGTGACCATTTATTTACGCGTGTAAACCACGTGGGCTCACGTGCGTTTGCGAAGGTGTGCGTACCTAGACAACGCACTGACGTCCTGAGTATGTCCTCAGTACGTCCCCGCAAGGACATTGCAACGTCCTGAGGACATCCTCTACTGGTCCTTGCAAAGGCCTAGAAAGGTCCTCATGTCCGGCCTCAGCATGTCCTCAGAACTTCCTCAGATAGCCCACAAGGATCTTTCTAGGACGTTTTGAGGACTTATTAGGGTGAACTGTAGGCTTCCTTGAATATTGAATTTTCGCATTCAATAACCTCGTTTAGCTTTTAACAGAACATAACACTAAGGCATGCTTATGGGCCGCATATATTGCTGAGTCCAGAAGTCAACCATTAATGAATGGAATGCCTTGGTAGCCTTGACTTGCTGGGTAATATACAAGACTAATTTACACATATTAAACAGCCAATGCTGGCAGGGCATTACGTGACAAAAGCAGCACAAACTCTTGCCATGATCACCTAGTTTTCAACACATATGCACAGTAAAGTTTGGTGGTGCTTAATTGCCCGACGTGTGGTTGTAAATTGAATCGGCTACTTCATCTATCGCACTTAACTCTATATTGAAGGTGCCATGAGCACCTTCAATATTACCTTCACTTAACATAGCACCTTCACTTAACTCTATATTGAAGGTGCCATGAGCACCTTGTCCAGATAATGTCAATTCTGCCTGTTGCATCATGGATGAAATTCCGGCTGCAAGAAAATGTAATTTTTCTGTACCGACGAAAATGAATCTACCTAGTTATAAAAAATGTATCTGTAGCAGGCAATGCATACGGGTAATGGCCATGGCACCTGCTAAAGCAAGCACAAATATAATCATTTTTTTAATGACTAGAGTTTATTATGAAAGACTGTGGTGGCACTTGCTAAACCCAACATTTCTTCAACGAAGTGCAGTTTCGTGATTAGAATATTATGAATGACTGTGCTGGCACTTGCCAAGGCCAGCAATAATTCTTGAACGAATTGATCCCTCTTGAAATTGGGCTCTGTGCTTTAACTCTGAGGCATTTAATCCGAGAAATCTGAGTGCACATCCAGTGAGTCTAGAAGAAAATCATATACAGTGAAGACGGGCACTGATAATGACAATGGTTCTGCAAGAATATAAATATTGCAAGCACAGCAAAGTGCAACTTCTCAAACAGGCAGCCCATGCAGCTATGTTGGGTGCCAGACAGCATCCAAATTGTCATATGCGGATCAAACCCATAAGCACGAAAACCCTCACCTTCAAATGTTAAGTATTCATGTAGGATAATAATGTTATTAGTATTTTTCACGATAGTCTAAATACAAAACTCACCTTCAGATGTGGCAGCCTTGGCCTGCTGTTTTCGCAGTTTTTCACCAGAGTGGTGCAGCCACACCTTTATTACACTCTCGACATCACTTCTTTTTGATGCACGAAAATTTTGCATTACAGCCCCTGAAAGATGCATTGGAGATTACTTATGCAACATTGTATATATACAAGCTCAAAGCAAAACATTAACAGTATCCAGAAACAACAGGAAATTACATATTAGCCATTTTAGCTTGCCCAAGAACAATAGTACTTGGCTCATCTGGTTTAACACTCCTCAGCTTGACATATACAAAGTATGTAAACCCGTACAAGTTTGACTTTTGAAAGCGAGAAAGGCAATGATTCTACTAAGTTTCTTTTTACCGACAATATAAACATTCAGGCAGCCAATGCCTTACTTGTGATTGTGTCAGCCACTTGCTGTGCAGAAAAAGTTTTCTTTCCTTTTTTGCCAAGCCAACTGTACTACACAGTCACTTCTTGGCTTAGCAAAATTCCTCAAATGCGCCGTGCTGCGGGTCCTATGCTGTTGCCGCGAAGACCATGAAATTGCTGCATCTCTAAAACATGGGTAGTGATGGGGGGAGGGGATTGTTGGTGAATCATCAGGAATATTTTTGGTGCAGCGCTAAATTTAACATGGACACTAGGAGGCACATAAAAAGATAACACACACTGCTACTAGCAAACAACCTATTCTCAACACCAGACCGCTTATATACCATCAGTGGCAAGCAGACATAGATCACGTGGAAGCACTGAGACATGCACTATGAAAGTCGCACTATCGAACCATATTTACGACCCACGATAATCCAGCAGAACAAATTGTCACCGCTTATGCAGGAAGTCTAACTCCTTGAGGAACAACACTATTGATGGCTTACTAATGCATAATTCACTAAGTACGTCGATATGCTCGGCCTCAGCAATCATACTGGCCAACAATAACCGCGTTTAGAACGACAGAAAGCTGAGCTAGTTGGTAAGGATTCATTATCCAAAAAAGAAGTGAGGCGTGCAGACAGGACACAAGAGTAGAGAAGTGGACAACACGAACGCCGACTATCAACTGAAGGGAGCACTGAGGCGAAAAAAGAAAAGACACAAAACTCATCTGCGCATGCTCAGGAATGGTAACACCACGTGTCAGTCGGGTACACGTGCCGGTCTACGTGAGAGATAACTGTTAAGGCACTTAATCTCTTCCTTATGTAAAGTAGTCGAAGGCTGACTCACGCACGCACTTCCACCATTATATATATGCCATGCCTCTACCATAAGACGCGTATCTTCATCCTTATGCCTGTACAATATTGCGCATTCATCTAACTCAGGCGTGCAGTTACAATCTCGGCAATGTAGCGAAAGATTAAAAGGCGATCCACCGGTTAACGACCTTTTATGTTCCATTAGCCTCTGATTGATACACCGTCCCGTTTGCCCTACGTAGAACTGGCCACAGCTAAGGGGAATTTTAAAAACCACACCCATACGACAGTCAGTAAAACTGTTGTTCTTATCGTGTTTCACTGGGCAAATATCTGTTCGTATTTTGCCTTTTACCTGCTCCTTTTTATTCTCTACGGCAGCGCATATCTTACCTAGCTTATTGGGAGCAGTGAAAGCAACATTAACATCATATCTACTTGCAACTTTTTTAAACCTGTGCGACACTGAATGAATATACGGAATAGCCACTGCTCTTTTTTTTTGCTGTTACTGCTTTCTGTAATCACGTCTGTCCCTCTCGACACCGACTTCTTTAGGCGCTCAGCCACAGTGGCCGCCGCTACACTAGGATAACCTGCTTCTAATAGGCGCCGGACCTGCGCATTAAAACTGGCGCTCATTTTGTGCATGCAAGATCTGGTGAGGGAAGACTTAAGGCGCGACATGGCAATTCCGTTTTTTACTACTTTGGAATGGTTGGATTGAAAGTTTAGCAACGGCTTCGAAGATCTTGGGGAGTACTGCCAACAAACAGGATTTTGTTCGAAGATCAAAGAAATGTGAAGAAACTGAATTACGCGTCGCTGAGGAAATTCCTTGGTAAACATTAATCCTCCCCCATAAAGCTTAAATTGCTCACTTACTGAGGTAGCAGCGGAATCGAATTCTTCGCTATTGCAGGAAATCAGGTAATCATCAACGTATCGAAATATCTTGATAACGCTATCACCTAAGGCTTTCTATAAGAAGTTGTGAACCTTACTCAGGTAAATGTTGCTAAGAATAGGGGCAACCTTTGAGCCAATACAAATGCCTGATTTCTGCAGAAAAACGCCATCTCTCCACCCAATCAGCGTCTACTTCAAGTACATTGAAAGAATTTCTAGAAAAGCTCCCGTACAGACACCGCATCTGTCACTTAAAGCCGACTCTTGCACTTGTTCTTTAATGCACTCATTTACGGAATTTAGCAACCAGTCATGCGGCAAGGAATAATACAGGTCTTCGATATCCATACTAAAAGCTGTACAATCACCAGGATTTTCCTCTCTCAAATACTGAACTGGTGCCTGAGAATTACGTAAGCAAAAGGGGTCTGAAAAAACTAATGAAGCTAAGCAGTTCTGTAGGTAACTAGCGACACAAACCTGCCACGTCCCTTTCTCGGGCACTATAGCACGAAAAGGAATTTCTTGTTTATGGGTCTTGGCCGAGAAAAATCGTTCTAAGGTGAGGGATTTAGCTTTCTTGACATTACAGACAAGCCTATCAAGATTATGTCTTGACAAGAGGTCAACCGCACGTTGCTTAACTACCGAAGGCTTGAGTTTTACTGGCTGTAAATTGTTTTCCATGGCCGAAATCGCTTTCTCTGAAAACATGTCATCTGGAATAATTACGAAATAACCTTCCTTGTCAGATATTACTGGTCTAAGTTTATGCTCCACAAGGTAATCAACTAACGGTCGGACCGGGTCATGCGTCTCAAAATGAGAATTTGATTGTTTAATGCTAGCAATGCAATCTGAAATACAGCGTGAGCGTCCTTCTTCCGGGACGAACCTGGTTATGCAGCGCGGTATGCTTAAAACGTCAACGGGTTTTATGTCAGGCTTAAAACAGTGTTTAGGACCTAAACCAAGGGTTCTTCTATGGTTATCACTGCGATGGCGTCTCCAAGAACCAGTACGCTATTTGACGGTGAATTATTAGAAAGGTGTTTCCTCTTACTTTGTTGAAGCTCCGGAAGTTTCATCCTGCATAGGAAGTCCGCGTGTTGCACGGCTAACTTATTCCAGTCGGCGTAGGGGCGGTTCCCATGGCTATCGTCTCCCAGGGCCGCGCAACGGACCCTTAGACACTCCTGGTAGAACCTAACTTGGCGCCATGATTCAGCGGAAAGAATAGCTTCAATCCTCCTGGCATGCCCAGTTGATGGTTAAACGAAGCCGTACCTCATTTGAACTTCCAATGTGACGACACGATTACTACTAAACCACGACATGGTTCTAGCGCGTAACATACATATCGCAATTGAGGAAGCTAACGAAGCAGGATTGTGCAGATAAGTAGGGGAACATAGAAAAGGGCTCAGAGTACTAGAACTGAAGCTTAGAACGACAGTAAGCTGAGCTAGTTGGTAAGGGTTCATTATGCAAAAAGAAGTGCATATATATATAATGGTGAAAGAAAAATAAAGAATAAAAGAAGGCATATATGTATGTATGTATATATATATATATATATATATATATATATATATATATATATATATATATATATATATATATATATATATATATAAAGTAATAGTAGAATATATATATTACTATTGTCAAGAGGCGTTATAGTTCGATTGCAAAAGCGCTCAGATAGCAGAGCACCGCATTGAGAAAACACAGATTCGGCAACACAGGCACAAGGCTTCCAACCACACGTTGTCGTCGTCTTTCTATAAGCAGTGCCTACTGCTCGTTCTTCTTCAGTACAATTGCCTCCCCGGGGAAGAGGAGCCGTCTCGGCGACCTACGGGCAAGATAGCACAGGTGGGTCAAAGTACGGCTTGAGCCGATGAACGTGCACGATTTCGCGCCCTCGGCAGCGCTTATCGGAAGGCGGCTCAAGGGGTTCTACCAAATAGTTCACAGGAGACGTTTGACTGACGACACGGTAGGGACCCTGGTACTTGGACACAAGCTTGGGTGAAAGTCCAGGGCTGGTAGCGGGAACCCAAAGCCAGACTAGTGCGTCAGGGGCATAGGGTGCCGGAGAAGAGGAAATATCGCGAAGGTGCTTCTGTCGCTGCTGATCTTCCGAAGTAAATGTGCGGGCGAGCTTCCGGCACTCTTCCGCGTGTGCAGCAGCCTCGGACAGGGTAGTAGCCTCCGTTGTGTCAGGGCGATACGGAAGGATGGTGTCCATTGTGCAGGAAGGCTCGCGTCCGTAAAGAAGAAAGAACGGGGAAAATCCTGTAGTGGTCTGTGTGGCGGTATTATAAGCATACGTCACGAAGGGTAGAATTCGATCCCAATTTGTTTGGTCAGATGCGACGTACATGGCTAACATATCGCCAAGAGTGCGGTTAAAGCGCTCAATAATGCCATTGATTTGCGGGTGGTATGCAGTAGAGGTACGGTGAATTACGTTGCATTCCTTGAGCAGGGCTTCTATAACATCAGACAGAAAGATGCGGCCTCTGTCGCTCACCAACTCTCTGGGGGCTCCATGGCGAAGTATGATATTACGCAGAAGGAACCAGGCAACATCCCGCGCAGATACGTTGGGCAGAGGCGAAGTTTCGGCGTAGCGTGTCAGAGGGTCAATCGCCACTAACACCCAGCGGTTGCCATCTGAAGTACATGGAAGGGGCCCATAGAGATCAAATCCGACCCTGTCAAAGGCCCGTCCTGGACAAGGCAATGGCTGCAGTGGAGCAGCTAAGGCATGAGGGGTATTCTTGCGGCGTTGGCAAGCGAGGCAGGAACGAACATAGTGGCGGACGAATCGGTACATCCCGCGCCAGTAATAACGATTTCGCAGGCGCGCGTATGTTTTGAGTACTCCTGCATGTGCGCATTGCGGGTCATCGTGAAACGCTGCACATATATCAGAACGTAGGTGCCGAGGAACCACGAGTAACCATTTGCGCCCATCCGAGAGGTAGTTACGGCGGTATAGGAGACCGTCACGAACAGCGAAGTGGTGTGCTTGGCGACGTAATGCACGGCCAGTAGGAGGCCCTGATGGAATGCATCATGTAACCGCACAAAAACAAGGGACAAAGAAGGAACACACAGGACAGGCGCGGATACTTCAACTAAGGTTTACTCCGGGAAATCCCACATTTATACAAGTATCATAATCACACTTGCGAATCATCAGACAGCCATCACTCGACGTTGGCATGCGGGCGTGAGTGCCACAAATTTGCTTGTAAATATTTCAACTCTGTATTGCTCAATGACACTGAAGAGCTGCTTACGCAGTTGCCAGATTGCATTTTTATACAGTAAGCTTCATAGATTTCTCCGCTAAGTTGTGACGCAAACATCTTCAAGACTTTAGTGTCGCGGAACCTAGACGTGCAATTACGACAGTGGCGACAATGGTCAGCCAGTTTGCCACCCCTCGCCAATCCTTCTACTCCTGCGCGGTGCTCCTGCAGTCTGACGTTTAGGCACCGTCCCGTCTGCCCTATGTAGCTATTGCCACAAGAGAGGGGTATCTGGTACACTACCCCTATTCTGCATGGGACGAACCTGTCGACGTGCTTGATATGACATTCATTTCTTTTGTTCTTACCCTGCACCATGCTGCACATGCCGGCCAGTTTTTTGGGCGCCGTGAAAACCACCGGTACTTCAAATTTTTCGGCCACCTTTTTGAGGCGGTGGGAGATTTGGTGGTAGTACGGTATGGCAACAGGTCTACGACGTTGCGGCTCTACGCTTGGGCGGAGCTCTGATGGGCCCCGCGCTTCCTTGGCAAGGGTTTCTAGCACCGAGGTGACCATATCATGTTGAAATCCTGCGCTGTGCAGTCATTTCAACTGTAAGAACACGCTATGTCGCATTTCATGCTGGCAGCACTTATCAAGAGCAGCACGCAGGCAGTTTTTTGCAATTCCCCTTTTTTACGAGCTTCGAATGAGCTGACTGGTAGTTTAAAATACCTTTTTTTGATCGCGTCTGATACCTCCGGCACGCATGGGTTCCAGCAATAATAATGAAAATGTCCAGGAACTGCAGGCTTCCATGTGTAGGCAACTCAAAGGTGAAATTCAACCCAAACGCGCTTTCTCGGAAAATTTCAAGAACACGCTCTACTGCAGATGAGCCGCCTCCCTCGCCAACCTCTTTAAAAAAATGGCATAATCGTCAACATATCTAAAAATCTTAGCCGAGTAGGCTGTGTCAATGCGTTCAGCAATTTTCTTGTCACAATACGATAAAAATATGTCACTTAATAATGGGGCAATACATGAACCAATGCACACTCCGCACTTTTGGACGAAGTTCTTTCCTTCGAAATTAACGATGGTTGATGCCAGATAAAAATGAAGAATTTCTAAAAAGTCGTCCACACTTACACCACATGCGTTCTGAAAGGCCACAGGGCCGTAGTCATCAATGGAATCTCTAATGGCGCATAGCAATATATCTTGTGGAATGGAATAAAATAGGTCAATCACATCAATGGAAAACGAAAACAACGGTTCCCTCGAGCCTTCATGATCACGAAGAAATGCGATAAGCTCCTCAGAATTCCTTATCATGAACGGGTCCTCAAATCTGAGCAAGCGCAAGTGTTTCTGCAGAAACTTAGAGACCGTCCCCTGCCACGTGTCACGCTCCGATACGATGGCTCGGAAAGGAATGCCTTCTTTATGCGTTTTCGCGGAGAAGAAAATGCTAAGCGCTCCGCTCTTCGCACCCTTGATACCCAAACCAAGATTTTTCAGGTTACACCTATCACACAGACCCAACGCTAGCTTTTTTAGCTTGGCGGCAGTGCACGTCCTGATGGAAAAATTTTTTGCGACAGCCTCCCTCGCTTTCTGACGAAATAAAGAATTTGGTAAAACCATGAAACTACCTTCTTGATCAGAAATCATTAAAGCCAGATCATTCTGCTTGAGGTACTCGACAGTTCGCTTAACATCTCGCTGCTGGTCCTGCTTGGACCGCTTCACTGCTAGTGAGTTTACCCCTTCTGAAATACATAGGCCTTTTTCATCCTCGGGCGCACGTCTTGCAATGTTCTTGACAATAGATAGGAGCTCTTGGGGTTGAATACAGAACTTAGGTCCTTTAGATAAGACCGAATGAACACTTTTTGGCACATCGCAGTGTCCAATATAGGAAACCTTTCCTGGAGACACATCTACCTTTTTTCGAACCTTTGCCCAATCGAGGAGCGCTGGAAGGCACAGGGACCCCAGCAGTTCGGTAAAATGGTTACATTCGCGAGAGTACCTTCTGTACAAGGCTTCAATGTTCTGGATTCCCTCCACTTGGGACGCTGCGAGCACCCGCAGGCATCCTTGAATATGTCGCACTTGCCTCCATAGTTCAGACCTGAGTATCTTCATCATCCTGATAGAATGCCTTTTTGAGGGAGTGCACGGGTAGAAGAGGAGAACAATTTCCGGAAGGACGAGCCGATGGTTCAGGACGAAGGCACACACACGCGCACGACAACCGATGATGGCCGCTAAACTAACAAGGGTAGCACTCGAATTCACACATAGAAAGGCTGGAAGAACAGGGCCCATTGAACTAGAAAGTAGCATATTTAACAGGGATAAGCGGGCTAGTTGGTGGTCGTTATTGGAATGCATCATGTAACCGCACAAAAACAAGGGACAAAGAAGGAACACACAGGACAGGCGCGCCTGTCCGCGCCTGTCCTGTGTGTTCATTCTTTGTCCCTTGTTTTTGTGCGGTTACATGATGCATTCCAATAACGACCGCCAACTAGCCCGCTTATCCCTGTTAAATAGGCCCTGATGGGTCTGACAGAAAAGCCAGCATAGCAACAATCCATGGATCCTTCTGCTGCTCCAAAAGCATATCCCTGGCGGTGAGGGAGGACTCGCATATTTGTACTTTCTGATGATTGGGCTGGCCTGACACTGGGGAGCGAGACAAGGCATCCGCGTCCGAATGTTTACGGCCAGAGCGGTACAGCACTCGAATATCATACTCTTGGAGGCGAAGCGCCCATCGAGCGAGGCAGCCTGAGGGATCTTTCAAGGACGACAGCCAGCAGAGTGCATGGTGGTCCGTGATGACGTCGAACGGGCGGCCGTAGAGGTAAGGACGAAACTTAGTTATGGCCCAAATGATAGCCAGGCATTCTTTTTCTGTAACGGAATAGTTTGCTTCCGCTTTCGTGAGTGCGCGGCTAGCGAAGGCAACAACGTATTCATCGAAGCCAGTCTTTCGTTGTGCAAGAACAGCGCCAATGCCGACGCCACTGGCATCTGTGTGTATTTCTGTCGGTGCGCTTGGGTCAAAATGTCGGAGTATGGGGGGTGAGGTTAGAAGACGACGCAGCGTCGTGAATGCGGCATCGCAAACTGGCGGCCAGGCCAAGAGGTCGTGGTTACCCGCGAGAAGCTGCGTCAAAGGCGCTATTATGGCGGCGAAGTTGCGAATGAAACGACGAAAATAGGAGCATAATCCGATGAAGCTGCGGAGTTCTTTTGTGGTCTTTGGTCGTGGGAATTCGGCAAAGGCTTGGAGTTTGGTTGGATCTGGGAGCACACCATCTTTCGAAACAACGTGGCCAAGGATGACTAGCTGCCGGGCGGCGAAGCGACACTTTAAGTTGAGCTGGAGTCCAGCATCTGCAAGGCAAGTGAGCACGCGTTTGAGTCGGGACAGGTGAGAAGAAAAGTCTGGGGAAAAGATGACAATGTCATCGAGATAACAAAGGCATGTCTGCCATTTGAGGCCCCGGAGGATGTTATCCATCATTCTTTCAAATGTTGCAGGCGCATTACAGAGGCCAAATGGCATCACGGTAAATTCATATAAGCCATCAGGCGTAACAAATGCTGTTTTCTGGCGGTCTGCGTCAGCCACGGGGTCCTGCCAATAACCGGATCGTAAGTCTAAGGACGAAAAGAATTCAGCGCCTTGGAGGCAGTCCACTGCGTTGTCGATACGGGGAAGAGGATAGACATCTTTCCGGGTTATTTTGTTTAGACGTCGATAGTCCACACAAAAACGAATAGTCCCATCTTTCTTTTTGACCAACACTACCGGAGAAGCCCAGGGACTGTGTGATGGCTGTATCATGCCGCGTCGAAGCCTGTCTCCTACGTGCTCATCGATGACACGGCGCTCCGTCGCGGACACACGGTATGGACGTTGGCGAAGAGGCGCGTGGCTGCCGGTGTCGATGTGATGAACGACTGTGGAGGTACGTCCTAAACATTGTTTTTGGAGGTCGAAAGAAGTTCGAAATTGGTTAAGGAGGTCGACGATCTGCGTGCGCTGACTCGGAGTGAGGTTAGGATCAATAAATGAAGCAAACGGTCGGTCGCATGCAGGCGCAGGCGCAGAGACAGGGAGAGCCATGGCGTCAATGTGCCGAGGAGTCGAGTCATCAGGCACATCGTACACAGAGCTCGTGTCGAATTCATCAGCAAAACCGAGGCATTCGCCACGATGTAAGCTTGATGGACGCGAAAACGGATTCGAAACGTAAAGTGCGCTGGAGCCCTGGCGAAAGGGAAGGAGGGCAAAGGGAAGCAAGAAGGGGTGACGGCGTGCAGCAAGTTGAGATGGCATGAAAAGAACTGTGGAATCGCAGAAAGCAGCACAGGAAACGGGTACAAGGGCGGACGAGAAAGGAGGGATATCAGCGTCGGTGGCGACGAACACCCGAGCAGAAGGTGGAGGCAAATCTTCAGAAGGACTGCCACAAAATGGAGTCAGCGCAAGTTCTGCATGGTCACAATCAATAACAGCGTGATGAGATAAGAGGAAGTCCCATCCTAGAATGATGGCATGAGAGCAGCGGGGAAGAACAACAAACTCAATGTGGTGTAAACTGTCTTGTATGGCGACACGGACGGTACATGTTCCTAAGGGCTCAATTGGCTCAGCGCTGGCTGTACGTAGCCAAATGACAGAAAACAGCGTCGCGACTTTTCGGAGTGTACGGTGAAGCTGGTCGGCAATCACGGACACTGCGGCACCCGTGTCGACAAGCGCGTGAACGGCGACACCTTCGGCAAAAACTTCAATTATGTTCGTAGCGAATAAACGAGGGCTTGAGCAGTTCGAAGAGATCGCAGTTCTTGACTGCGGAACTGCGCCTTTTAGTTTTCCTCTACAGCTGGAGGGCGGCGGACCATGGGGGAGAGGGAACGTCGACGGGGAGATGGAGACCGACGAATGTTGAAGCTTCGTGGAACAGGAGATGAAGGAGCGAAGTGCAGAACTGGTGGTGAATAGCGTGACTGAGAGTCAGGAGCATTCCCTTGAAATCTCGCAGTATCGGGAGGACACCAACCCCGCCGGCGGCAGAACCGTGCCACGTGGCCAGCAAAGCCACACGCGAAGCAGATCGGCCGGTTGTCTTGGGTACGCCACGGATTATCAACAGGGGGCCTAGATAGCGGTGCACTCTCTTGAGCTGGGCGTAGGGGCTGCGGAGGCGAGCAGAAGCCGCTTCTGGGCAAGTAGTTCGCAGCTGGAGAAGGCAAGGCGTAGAAGCCGCTTGTGGGGGTGTAGCGCGCAACTTCAGACGGTGGTCTTGGCCTGGCGACGACGGCAGCGTACGTGAGCGGAACCGGCGCTGAGGGTGGTTGATTAGCGAGGGGTAGTGCGTCGCTGAGTTGTTCGTGTATGACGCGTCGGAGTTCCGGGGACAAAGAGGACTCAGACGACTGGGTAGCAGGCAGCAGTGACAGTTGGCGCGCCACTTCTTCGCGAACGAATTGTTTGATTTGGTCGAGGAACGGAGAGTGGGCGGCAGCAGTACTGGAAGTGTCAGTTAAAGCCGAAATCGTGTTTTCGGGCGTGGCAGCTCGGCGCGTAGTAAGGCGTTGTTTGCGGAGCTCATTGTAGCTCTGGCACAGTGTAATGACCTCGTCAATCGTTTGAGGATTCTTCGCCAAGAGCATTTGGAAGGCGTCATCCTCTATGCCCTTCATGACATTCTTGATCTTTTCAGTGTCGGGCATGGCGGGATTAATGCGCCGGCAAAGGTCAACTACGTCCTCAATGTAGCTTGTGAAGTTTTCACCCTTTTGCTGAGCGCGACTACGCAACCGCTGTTCTGCTCGAAGCTTGCGCACAGTAGGGCAACCAAAGACTTCTTTGAAAGAATGGGTAAATGCTGTCCAGGTGGAAAGGTTGGATTCGTGATTCCGGTACCAGAGATTAGCGACTCCAGACAGATAGAAGATGACGTTAGTCAGTTTAGCTTTGTCATCCCATTTGTTATGCGCACTCACGCGATCGTATGACGAGAGCCAATCCTCCACGTCATGGTCGTCGTTGCCGCTGAAGACCGGAGGATCTCGTGGGTGCAGAGCACCGGAGCAGACGACAGGCGATGCCAGGGGAGTATCGGGCTGCGCGGCGTCCTGAGGCATGGCAGAAACGGTAGGGAGCGTCCGGCTGCGGAGTTCCAGGTTTGGGAAGGGCCCAGCACGTCCACCGAATGTCAAAAGGCGTTAAAGTTCGATTGCTAAAGCGCTCAGATAGCAGAGCACCGCAGCGAGAAAACACAGAGATTCGGCAACACAGGCACAAGGCTTCAAACCACACGTTGTCGTCGTCTTTCTCTAAGCAGTGCCTACTGCTCGTTCTTCTACAGTACACTATATATATATATATATTACTTTGCATAAGGAAGCGATTAAGTGCCTTAACCGTTATCTCTCACGTAGACCGGCACGTGTACCCGACTGACACGTGGTGTTACCATTCCTGAGCATGCGCAGATGCGTTTTGTGTCTTTTCTTTTTTCGCCTCAGTGCTCCCTTCAGTTCATAGTCGGCGTTCGTGTTGTCCACTTCTCTACTCTTGTGTCCTGTCTGCACGCCTCACTTCTTTTTTGCATAATGAATTCTTAGCAACTAGCTCAGCTTTCTGTCGTTCTAAGCTTCAGTTCTAGTACTCTGAGCCCTTTTCTATGTTCCCCTACTTATCTGCACAATCCTGCTTCGTTAGCTTCCTTAATTGCGATATGTATGTTACGCGCTAGAACCATGTCGTGGTTTAGTCGTAATCGTGTCGTCCCATTGGAAGTTCAAATGGTGTGCGGCTTCCTTCAACCATCAACTGGGCATGCCAGGAGGATTGGAGCTTTTCTTTCCGCTGAATCATGGCGCCAAGTTAGGTTCTACCAGGAGTGTCTAAGGGTCCGTTGCGCGGCCCTGGGAGACGATCGCCATGGGAACCGCCCCTACGCCGACTGGAATAAGTTAGCCGTGCAACACGCGGACTTCCTATGCAGGATGAAACTTCCGGAGCTTCAACAAAGTAAGAGGAAATACCTTTCTAATAATTCACCGTCAAATAGCGTACTGGTTCTTGGAGACGCCATCGTAAGTGATAACCATAGAAGAATCCTTGCTTTAGGTCCTAAGCACGGTTTTAAGCCTGACATAAAACCCGTTGACGTTTTAAGCATACCGCGCTGCATAACCAGGTTCGTCCCGGAAGAAGGACGCTCACGCTGTATTTCAGATTGCATTGCTAGCATTAAACAATCAAATTCTCATTTTGAGACGCATGACCCGGTCCGACCGTTAGTTGATTACCTTGTGGAGCATAAACTTAGACCAGTAATATCTGACAAGGAAGGTTATTTCGGAATTATGCCAGATGTCATGTTCTCAGAAAAAGCGATTTCGGCCATGGAAAACAATTTACAGCCAGTAAAACTCAAGCCTTCGGTAGTTAAGCAACGTGCGGTTGACCTCTTGTCAAGACATAATCTTGATAGGCTTGTCTGTAATGTCAAGAAAGCTAAATCCCTCACCTTAGAACGATTTTTCTCGGCCAAGACCCATAAACAAGAAATTCCTTTTCGTGCTATAGTGCCCGAGAAAGGGACGTGGCAGGTTTGTGTCGCTAGTTACCTACAGAACTGCTTAGCTTCATTAGTTTTTTCAGACCCCTTTTGCTTACGTAATCCTCAGGCACCAGTTCAGCATTTGAGAGAGGAAAATCCTGGTGATTGTGCAGCTTTTAGTATCGATATCGAAGACCTGTATTCCTTGCCGCATGACTGGCTGCTAAATTCCGTAAATGAGTGCATTAAAGAACAAGTGCAAGAGTTGGCTTTTAGTGATAGATGCGGTGTTTCTACGGGAGCTTTTCTAGAAATTCTTTCAATGTACTTGAAGTCGACGCTGATTGGGTGGACAGATGGCGTTTTTCTGCAGAAATCAGGCATTTGTATTGGCTCAAAGGTTGCCCCCTATTCTTAGCAACATTTACCTGAGTAAGGTTGACAACTTCTTATAGAAAGCCTTAGGTGATAGCGTTATCAAGATATTTCGATATGTTGATGATTACCTGATTTCCTGCAATAGCGAAGAATTCGATTCCGCTGCTACCTCAGTAAGTGAGCAATTTAAGCTTTATGGGGGAGGATTAATGTTTACCAAGGAATTTCCTCAGCGACGCGTAATTCAGTTTCTTCACATTTCTTTGATCTTCGAACAAAATCCTGTTTGTTGGCAGTACTCCCCAAGATCTTCGAAGCCGTTGCTAAACTTTCAATCCAACCATTCCAAAGTAGTAAAAAACGGAATTGCCATGTCGCGCCTTAAGTCTTCCCTCACCAGATCTTGCATGCACAAAATGAGCGCCAGTTTTAATGCGCAGGTCCGGCGCCTATTAGAAGCAGGTTATCCTAGTGTAGCGGCGGCCACTGTGGCTGAGCGCCTAAAGAAGTCGGTGTCGAGAGGGACAGACGTGATTACAGAAAGCAGTAATAGCAAAAAAAGAGCAGTGGCTATTCCGTATATTCATTCAGTGTCGCACAGGCTTAAAAAAGTTGCAAGTAGATATGATGTTAATGTTGCTTTCACTGCTCCCCATAAGCTAGGTAAGATATGCGCTGCCGTAGAGAATAAAAAGGAGCGGGTAAAAGGCAAAAAACGAACAGATATTTGCCCAGTGAAACACGATAACAACAACAGTTTTACTGACTGTCGTATAGGTGTGGTTTTTAAAATTCCCCTTAGCTGTGGCCAGTTCTACGTAGGGCAAACGGGACGGTGTATCAATCAGAGGCTAATGGAACATAAAAGGTCGTTAACCGGTGGATCGCCTTTTAATCTTTCGTTACATTGTCGAGATTGTAACTGCACGCCTGAGTTAGATGAATGCGCAATATTGTACAGGCATAAAAATGAAGATACGCGTCTTATGGTAGAGGCATGGCATATAGATAATGGTGGAAGTGCGTGCGTGAGTCAGCCTTCGACTACTTTACATAAGGAAGAGATTAAGTGCCTTAACAGTTATCTCTCACATAGACCGGCACGTGTACCCGACTGACACGTGGTGTTACCATTCCTGAGCATGCGCAGATGAGTTTTGTGTCTTTTCTTTTTTCGCCTCAGTGCTCCCTTCAGTTGATAGTCGGCGTTCGTGTTGTCCACTTCTCTACTCTTGTGTCCTGTCTGCACGCCTCACTTATTTTTTGCATAACGAATCCTTACCAACTAGCTCAGCTTTCTGTCGTTCTAAACACGGTTATTGTTGGCCAGTATGATTGCTGAGGCCGAGCATATCGACGTATTTAGTGAATTATGCATTAGTAAGCCATCAATAGTGTTGTTCCTCAAGGAGTTAGACTTCCTGCATAAGCGGTGACAATTTGTTCTGCTGGATTATCGTGGGTCGTGAATATGGTTCGATAGTGCGACTTTCATTGTGCATGTCTCAGTGCTTCCACATGATCTATCTCTGCTTGCCACTGATGGTATATAAGCGGTCTGGTTTTGAGAATAGGTTGTTTGCTAGTAGCACTGTGTGTTATCTTTTTATGTGCCTCCTAGTGTCCATGTTAAATTTAGCGCTGTACCAAAAAATATTCCTGATGATTCACCAACAAGCCCCTCCCCCCATCACTACCCATGTTTTACAGATGCAGCAATTTCATGGTCTTCGCGGCAACAGCATAGGACCCGCAGCACGGCGCATTTGAGGAATTTTGCTAAGCCAAGAAGTGACTGTGTAGTACAGTTGGCTTGGCAAAAAAGGAAAGAAAAATTTTTCTGCACAGCAAGTGGCTGACACAATCACAAGTAAGGCATTGGCTGCCTGAATGTTTATATTGTCGGTAAAAAGAAACTTAGTAGAATCATTGCCTTTCTCGCTTTCAAAAGTCAAACTTGTACGGGTTTACATGCTTTGTAAATGCCAAGCTGAGGAGTGTTAAACCAGATGAGCCAAGTACTATTGTTCTCGGGCAAGCTAAAATGTCTAATATGTAATTTCCTGTTGTTTCTGGATACTGTTAATGTTTTGCTTTGAGCTTGTATATATACAATGTTGCATAAGTAATCTGCAATGCATCTTTCAGTGGCTGTAATGCAAAATTTTCGTACATCAAAAAGAAGTGATGTCGAGAGTGTAATAAAGGTGTGGCTGCACCACTCTGGTGAAAAACTGCGAAAACAGCAGGCCAAGGCTGCCACATCTGAAGGTGAGTTTTGTATTTAGACTATCGTGAAAAATACTCAAAACATTATTATCCTACATGAATACTTAACATTTGAAGGTGAGGGTTTTCGTGCTTATGGGTTTGATCCCCATATGACAATTTGGATGCTGTCTGGCACCCAACATAGCTGCATGGGCTGCCAGTTTGAGAAGTTGCACTTTGCTGTGCTTGCAATATTTATATTCTTGCAGAACCATTGTCATTATCAGTGCTCGTCTTCACTGTATATGATTTTCTTCTAGACTCACTGGATGTGCACTCAGATTTCTCGGATTAAATGCCTCAGAGTTCGAACACAGAGCCCAATTTCAAGAGGAATAAATTCGTTCAAGAATTATTGCTGGCCTTGGCAAGGGCCAGCACAGTCATTCATAATATTCTAGTCAGGAAACTGCACTTCGTTGAAGAAATGTAGACTTTGGCAAGTGCCACCACAGTCTTTCATAATAAACTCTAGTCATTAGAAAAATGATTATATTTGTGCTTGCTTTAGCAGGTGCCATGACCATTACCCGTATGTATTGCCTGCTACAGATACTTTTTCTATAACCAGGTGGATTTATTTTCGTCGGTACATAAAAATTACATTTTCTTGCAGTCGGAATTTCATCCATGATGCAAAAAGCCAGAATTGACATTATCTGGGCAAGGTGCTCATGGCAGCTTCAATATGGAGTTAAGTACGATAGATGAAGTAGCCGATTCAATTTACAACCACACGTCGGGCAATTAAGCACTACCAAACCTTACTGTGCATATGTGTTGAAAACTAGCTGATCGTGGCAAGAGTTTGTGCTACTTTTGTCACGTAATGCCCTGCCAGCATTGGCTGTTTAAAATGTGCAAATTAGCCTTGTATATTACCCAGCAAGCCAAGGCTACCAAGGCATTCCATTCATTAATGGTTCACTTCTGGACTCAGCAATATATGCGGCCCATAAGCATGCCTTAGTGTCATGTTCTGTTAAAAGCTAAACGAGGTTATGGAATGCAAAAATTCAATATTCAAGCAAGCCTACAGTTCACCCTAATAAGTCCTCAAAACATCAGAAAAATCCTTGTGGGCTATCTGAGGATGTGCCGAGGCCAGACATGAGGACCTTTCTAGACCTTTGCAAGGCCTAGAAAGGTCTGACCAGGCGGGTCCTTGTTCCTTCACTTGTTGATATTTCCGCATCAAATTCTTCGAATCCCTCGACGTCCTCGAATGGTTTTGGGACCGCATCCTTTGCGGGCCCTTCTGTCAAAGGGCCGCTGCATAGCTGTTGTGCTTTGGCATCAAGTTGGCGCCCTTAGTGCTCAACTCTCACTAAAATTGTTTGCAAGGTCTTGAAGACCTGGTGTTCAAAATCTACAAAGATTGAGGTAACAATAACAATGTAATAAAAGATCTGCAGCGTACTGACAAATACGAAAATAAATGTGTGTAATCATTGTATTCTGCTAGCACTAGCCTATGGACCTAGAACTTTGGTAACTAAGAAAATTGAAAAAAAAGCCAATCATGCCATGAGCAATGAAACAAAAAATTTACATGTAAATGCAGAAGGTAGGCAAATGATATTCTAGATTAGAATAAGGGTAAGTGAAACTGCAAAGGTTGTCTCATGTATCTAATGGGTAGACCAGATGAATGGTGATATATATATATAAAAGGAAAAGTAGGCCGTTGAGGGCAGCAGAGAATTATGCAGACAGAATGATGAGATCAAGAAATCCGCAGGCATAGGTTAGGTTTGACAGATTAAGCATACAGTCAATTTGAGATGCAAGGTAGAGGCAATCCACCTGTAGTAGACAAGGCAAGTTGACCATGAAATTTCGGATGATGCACACTCGTAGTTTCTTGTCTATTTCACACCGACAGCACAAATCCATGCGCACAAAAGTCTTAAATTTTAGGGTGGTTGCTTGGGTTAGTTGGTAATTCATGACCAAAAATTATGTACAGCGCGAAGGACAAGGACTGCGAGAGACGACATACACAGCGCTGTGTATGTCGTCTCTCGCAGCTCTTGTCCTTCGTGCTGTACGTTATTTTTTATCTTAAATTTTGTCCAGGGTGTCACACTCAACTGTGGTTTTCGATGCTAACCATTATGTTAAAAAAAGTCCAAGGAATCCAGGCATGCATTATGCACAGGCAGAATACGTAGTACCAGAAAGCATCTCAAATTTGAACACCAGTCTAATAGAATGTAGTTTTGCTTACCAGATGGCCCATTTACGGTTGAAACTGGCCTGCTTGCGGGCCTTGAGGTAGCTGCTGCAAGTTATTTACCCATTGGGAGTGAATTTCCCGCACAAGGTTGTTTGACAATGAGATGTCCATCAATTGCAAAACAATTTTTCTAGTTCACAAGTTTGCAGTTGCATAGCATGCTACTGTCGAGGTTGCATTATGAATGTAATCACATTTTGCAAGCTCATTCAGCAGTATTACCTATTTAAATAGCAACGGAATCTACTCTCTGATGTACCAGAAAGCAATACACATAGTCATGCCCTTTTTTACGATAGAGCATGGCCAAACTTAGCATTCAAATTATCACTTAATATGAACTAAAAGTAATATGCACTTACTAGACAGTACAGCAGTGGGAAATGAAGCCCTGCTCAGCCCATATGATCCTGCAAGTTATGGCAAGATAAGTAACAGCAGTACAATCAATATACTTAGTCTTACCTGATCGTGAGATGTCATTTCTTGGCTGAGAGACAGCCGTAAAAGGTGAGCGGGCATGGGTGCTGGTTTTCTGGCATCTCTCCAACCCTATTCGCAAAGACAAGTGTCGATGCAACGAAGGGAATAAATTGGCATGCCATGGTACTAGAACATGATGCACTCAACCTACCTAAATGTTCATGCTCAAATGGCTGGTTCCTACAGTCGTAATGGCCTCCAAAAACAGCACAAATATAGTATTGGAGCTGATTTCTATAGCCATGCATACCTCACCTGAGCTTGGTGTCGCCGTTCGACTAACGCATGGCCATAAACCTGGCAATGCACTCTGAGCATTGTCTGCAATGTCACCAAAATAGAAGCAATAAACTGCAGTTTCGAATAAGATTATCACATTGAAAAAATTTGTGCGTTTTAGAACAGTCTGCAAATTCAAATCTACCTTCTCCACAGGGTGTTCAGCTGCAACTTAAACTGCTGCTTTTTGCAATGTAACATGAATTTAGCGTTGGACTCATAATGAGCAATTTTGCAAACTCAATATAAATGGGTCAGTCAGCTACACCCCACTGCTTGTAGCAAAGAAAACCTGCCATTAAATGTGAGAACATGTAGTGAGAGTATGTAGGTTGTATTCGTTTACTCAAAGTGTCGAAATACGTACTCAGGTAGTGAGCATACGGTAGCATAAGTGGCAAATTTCAAGTGACCACTCAGACTAAACTGAATCCATGCAGCCATCATATTAAATTTTTGTGCAGCTGGCCCCTTGTGTTAGGATGCTTGTGGGTTTTTGAGCAAGTGAAAATTCTGAGATATCCAACAAATATTTAAAGATTTGCCCCGTTGGCAGCTGCATGACACATAATTTGCTTTGCTTTGTGTTGATTTTTTATTTTGTCAGTTAAATCAGCAACACAATATGTAGTAGTCGATGATAGATAAACATTTAAAAAATAATTATACAGAATATACAAGGTTAAACTTTTTTCAGCCACTTTAAGACAAACCAGAGGTCTTACCATGATATTGAGGACGCCGTGGAAAGCTCCGCTGCAGTGGCTCCCTTGCAAAACACTCAAGACTACCATGCATTCTTTCTGCATAAGAACACAAGGCATCACTTCAGCTGTGCCCAATTGCTTGTAATTCTTAATTTAATCTTATTTAATTTACAATTCTTAATTGTAATTGCTTGTAATTTATAACTAAATGCCGGAATATGTGGTAAAAGTTTGTAGGTTGTATTCATTTACGCAAAGTGTCGAACTATGTAAACAACGAGAAGAGGAGGATTAACTGAGGGGTCCCGATAATCATGAGATGCCCATAAACAGACACCAAGGAAAACATGGGGAAAATGGGGGAAAACAGGGAAAAACTTTACATGTCATACTGGTCAAAGACACTAGTCAATAATTTGAAACAATATTTAAAAGTCCCGATTTAAGTACAGGCACAACGTTTGCAAGTTTTCATCATCAGGTAAAGATAAGTCATGTAATAACTTGGTGAAGAAAATCTGCAGCTACTTTGACAAAGAAAAAGCACAAGAAGAGAGCAGGATCGTGGGTAAACCGTCTGGTGTAGTAGCACTGTTTTCTTTCAAGCATTTTAAGAACGTCACGATTCCTCGCTTTTCAAATAGAACAGCTGCCATGGGTTCGGTGCTGATAAAGCCAGGACGATAGGCGGCCGGGCAAATGTTGCTTTCAGCAGTAGAAATTACCAAGCTGAAAAACGCCTTAAGGCACTTCACTTTCTCCAGGCTATAGTGAACAATAATTCCGTCATGATGAAGTGCTGGGACGGACAACCCACCCTTCCAATTTTTTTAAATATATACTGCCAAAATCCTTTAGGGTGATCCTGGATGTGCAGGTCAAAGAACTGGAAGTAGGCAAATTTGACTTTTTGAACCAAACTATTCATACCTTTTGTAATCTTTCTGAACTGATTCTTGCTTTCTTGCAATTATTTTCTTTTTAGGTATGCGTATAGATGTCTCTCTTCAACGCATCTGTGCACCTCTTTTGTAAACCATGGCTTGCTTTTGCTGCAACGTTTCGTCATCACCCATGACGGCACATATCGTTCACGCAGATCAAAAAGATTATCTTTCAGTGTGCTGAAGCACAAGCTAGCCCAACAGAAGCTAGTGGTCTTACCATTATATGCAGAGCGCTGTGGAAAGTTCCACGAGTGCAGTGGCTACTTTGCAGACCGGTTTGCAGTACCATGCGTTCTTTCTGCACAGGAACATAAGATATAACTCGGAAAAAATTGTGCTCGTTACAATCACAACAGCGGTACTTGTTAATAGTATAACGACATTTTGTAATACTAATGTTTCAGGTTCAATATTTAGACCCGTTAGGTGCACAGACAGCTACGTAAACGTTAGTGGGATTGACATCCCTGCAGCCAGCGATGTTTAAATTTGCTACATGCTGTGACACAAGCTCTCTGTGATGGCAATTGTGAATGCAAATGTTACACAATAACAAATACGGACATGCAGCAAACGAGCAAATGACATGCCACAACTCCTTCAAGCAACAAGTAAAACCGAAATGTGGTTCGATGGCCTGAACATAACATATTGCACCTGCTTAGCAAAACAAGTGATGCAAAAATTTCCAGATTTAGTTGCAGTTATCAAAAATTGTGGCAATGCAATCAGCAGCTCCTTTTGAGTTAAACAATGAGATGTTTAAACTACATTATAAAATTGGCAACTTCATTCATGCACCGTAAATGCATGCAAGAAACCACAGCATTATATGCCGAGTGCTGCGAAACAGTCAAAATACTTGACGGTTCCATCCTTGCAGATCTTTCTGTAATACCATGTGTTGCTCCTGCATGAGAACATGTCAAAAAATTGCCTGAGCACTCTAGGTGCAACAGTTGATTAGGGAAAGGGAGGGGGGGCGACACGTGCCTAGTGTGCCACCCCCTGGCCACCTCCACTGGCAATATAGAGCACCGCTGATGACTGTCATGCATAGCAGACTGATAAACAGTATTTCACAAATCTAGTAACCCTCCAATATGGAGACCATGACATCTTTGTCACCTCTTTACAGATAGCTGAAAAAATGCATACTTTTCTGCATAGACTGAGGTGGCTGCGGGAGTGGCATCTCGTCTTCGTCACTGTAGTGCCTTCTTTTTTTCGTTTTTCTTTTTCCTCTGCCACGTTCACTTGCACTTGCGATGTCTGAGTTGTCTTCAGCTATTCTGAGGCCCCGTACAGCATCATCGCAATTGGCTGAAATTGGCAATATTATTCCGCACTGGCTTTAAAAATACAGGACATCACTGGAACTTTAAATGTATTCAAACTACATATGTATTCAAAAAGGTTACTTGCCACAAGCAGCAGTTACCTTTTTGTTCATTTTCATGTCCCTTTACTGCATTATTTCTACACTTCAATTAACTATAATTTCACCTATGCCCTCTTTGGCTTAACTGATTTTTCATATGAGTAGGAAATTAAGGCAAAAATGAAAGACAAGTATGGCATGATTATAAATAAATGGGCAGTATTATTTGCAAATTTCATTTGAATGCACGCAATAATTAAAATACAAGCACCGTTTAAAACAAGATTACTGCAGTTAAAGCCTCATCTAGCTAAGGAGTTCATTGTGGTCCCACATAGTCAATAATCTGCTTTGACCTATATAAGCATTTTACCCCAACTTCTCCGTATTGGTACCAATGGAATACGGGAGATAGTGACGGCATTGCTTGTGCTGTAAGCAACATAGTGTAGTGCTGTATGGAACTAGCATGCTGAACTATTATTGCAATGATCAACTATGGCCAACTTTGCTGGTGCAAAGACGCCAGAAGTGACATTTTCTATGTGAATAAAGATGCTCCTATTCTTTTGATAAGAACATTCAGCAACAGAAATGTTTAGTCAGCTATGGTTAAATGCAGTACAACCACATGCCCCAACCAGTGTGGGCACTCACTTGTGCAGTTGTTCACATAAAAGGCCCTACAACCTAAAACTATTCCAGTATGTTTGTATTCCAAATTGGTCATTAGCCCTCTCTGATAGGTCAGAATGGTTCGAGTCCAGCCCATATGGGTGGGCGCCACACCAATATGGGCAGATCCCGAGCCATTTTGACCTATCACAGAGGGCTAATGACCAATTTGGAATAAAAACAGATTGGAATAGTTTTAAGTTATAGCTGCCATAGTTTGTTTTAAGACTTTCTATTAAAATGATCTGAACAAGTATGTACAAGACGCTTAAAACATGTTCTCCCTGAAGACATAGTAGCCAACATTTAATTTGCAAGCTCAACATTTACCTTTCACTCGCTTGATCTGAAGCTTTGGTATAACATATAGGTTCTATCATGAACAGGTTGGGTTTCAGATTAGAATGCAACATAGTGCAAGCTGCATGCAGAATTTGTTAATTTACATGTTTAATAAAGCACACAAGAAAAGTCTACATGTTCGAATAGTACACAATCATTGCAATACGGCTGCAGCCTGCATATATAAAATGGACAAAATAACAAATATTACCAAATGCCTCAACCACTTCAGAAGGCAGACTCCTCCAATCATTTCCAGGTAAGTCCTCAGCTTTTAACAAGCTTTTTATGTGTGTTGTTTGTGGAGGCCACATGCAGCTGTTGCCATCAATCCAGTTTTTATGTAAATGGCAACAGCATCATCTTGTTCAGGAAATTTTACAACTATGTAGAGGCCACATTACAAAAAAAGAAAGAAACCTAGTTTATTTCTAAAAGCAGATATACTAATGAGGACAAATGAAATTGTAACATCTGTACAGCAACATGACAACTATTGCGGAACAACAGCATGCAAAAGTGGAAAAATAATATTTTCTCTTGAGCAACACTCTCAGACATTTCTGAAGTATACTCTGAACTGGCCAGGACCGCAAGCCAGACAGCTGAGATACAATGCAAATCCCAAGCATTCTTGATTGACAAGGTTTTCTATACAAGTCTCTCCTTTGGAGAAACTCTCTTCCTATCACAAAGGGTGTGCCTGACTTGTCATGCACAAAGTTCTCCACAATAATAATTGTTCCATTATTTAGTGTGCAGCAGCTGTTCTTCTTACCAGCCGCCAGTAAAACATTTCCAGGTAATGTGGCCTTTTTAAACTGTGTGCCTTGGAACGGCAGAATCGATAGACCGCAGTTATGCTCTACATAAAATAGACCTTCTGATGGTACCAAATTTCTTTTTGGAACATTTCTTTGCTCTGACTATCTATTGCAGAGCTGCTCAAGGGGATGTTCAGGTTTCCGTATCATTCTCTTGATGTTTGACATGTAGTTTTTAAATAGAAATGCATTCCAAGCATCCAGGGGACCAAGGTGCAACACATCAGATGCAATGTGGCTTAAGCCATGCGCATTGTGCGACACTTGCTCTCGTCCATAAATGTTGATGAAGTTTCGAAGAAAAATGTTTAACAAGTCACCTGCATAACTAACCTCACTTGCAGTTGAATTAGGTGAGGCTAGTATTGTAATGACCACATGCAGTGTAAGAAAATTCTCATACATGTGGGAAGGGATTGTCGAAGACAACACTAAAGGCCCTCCGTATAGTAAGAAGAAGCGAAGTTCAGTTGCCTTCCAGCGATCTAGCTCCACAAGACTTCGCGGCTTCCTATTAAAATCAGAAGGAATGAACTTTGCAAGTTTAATGTTCCTCTCAGAGATATTACTTTAGAGCCAAGTCTCACTTCTTTCGGCCCGCGAACCCACAGAACAAGGAGTTTTTGCATGACACCTAAGCAGACAAGGTGCATGTAGTCCAAAGGCATATCCTTTATCATATCTATTGATAGTTCCTCGGGCCTCTCCTTTTCTTGGTATATATTAATGATATTCACCTTTGCGTCGAACCACCAATCCAGATTAGACTATTTGCAGACGACTGTGTTGTATACACAGCCATAAATAGCCGAGATGACCAAATTAAATTGAACAATTCTTTACACTTCATTGATGCATGGTGCGCAAGGAGGGGCTTAAGAATAAACACTTCTAAAACAGCTTCCATTACGTTTAGCAAGAAAAAGAAGCCCCTTGACTTTACTTTTTAGGTAACGTTACCATCACGAGAACTGGCAAAGTTAAATATTTAGGCATCACACTTACCAATAATTTCAATTGGGAACCGCATGTTGAAAATGTCTGTCGGGGTGCACTACAGAAATTGTTTTTGAAAAGGAAACTGCGCAATACCCCTCCTGCAGTAAAACTAAATGCATACAAAGTGCTAATACGACCAAAATTGGAGTATGCATCGGTTATTTGGAGCCTTTGCCAACCAATACTTGATTAACAAAATCTAAAGAGTAAAGTAGTTAGCTTTGCGTTTTATTTATTCTGTTTACTCCCGTCACTCTAGTGTCAACAACTTACGTAATAGGGCCAACCTAGAAAAACTTGAGCAGCGCAGGATAATATCTAGATTAACATTTATTTACTAACTTTATCACGAGAACTTTAAGCTATCACGCGAACGATATCTTCAGGATCCTTTCAAACGATCAGAGAGAACGCACCACAATAAAACATCAATGCTCACAAGTTCTCTTTATTTCCTCGCGCAATTTATTATTGGAATACATTATCTGAGGAGGTAGTGAACTCCGCCTCGTTGGAATCATTTGTTCAATGTATTAGTAATATCAACTTTTGTTGAAATTCGAGTCCAAGTGGTGTACAATCTGAGTTGATAATATTGCCTTGTTCGAGTATTCATTTGTCATCTATGTCCAGTATATTGCCATGTTTTCTTTTTACTTTTGTATGTATTATATTTTTGCAATTATGTCAAGTAATTAGTTTAAATTTACTTCTCTTATTTGTATTCTTAGTGTCCACTCCTGCATGGGCCCGAGAAGGGCCTGCAGTATCTGTAAATAAATAAAATAAAGAAATACTGCGGCCTGTGTGGTGTTCCTCCTGACTCTGGTTGCGAAAACTGTTATCATTACTATTAGATTCGTCGGACAATCTCGCCGCTGCCACCATTTGTTAGAGTTGTCGGACGATCTACGAGCTGTAGGCCGATCTCACCGCTGCCATTCAGATGTAAGATTTGGCAGCCGTAGCTGTAGGAAGGAGCTTGACTCTTCGTCGGGACTTAAGAGAGCAAGATTTCTTTACAATATTTACATCTTAGACAAGACATACATCGACAGTCTAGCGTGACTCCCATATGGAGCCCGCAAGACTAACATACAGCAAACAGCTTACGAGCACACAGGTCACGAGTACATTTCTAGCATGACAACGAGCACGCAGCTCACGAGTACATTTCTAGCATGACAACGAGCACTCAGCTCACTACGACGAGCACACAATGAGCACCCAGCTCCCGACGACGAGCACTCTCTAGCAGCCGGCAAACACTGTTTATAAGCACTTGGTCCCCCCTTGATTCCCAGTGGACGGAAACGTTAGTCCAGTCATCGTTCGACGTCACCGTTCGACGTCACCGTAGATGACCCGCCCTTTTGGAGGAGGGCTCACAAAGACGTGTTGCACAGGTTTCAGTGCCGCACACACACACAGGTGTAAAGGCCCGGAGCCGACGTCAGAGGGGCTTCGTAGAACACTGCTTCGTCCCGGGTGGCGCGGCCGGGTACCACATTCCTGAGCTGACCCCGCGCCACGTGGCTGCCGGTTTATTCGCAGTTGTCTGAAGTGCGCCCCGTCCGGCTGGATAGGAACACGTGCAGCGGGCTGAAATAGCTGGCACGTTGTCACCCCGTACGGCCATTCCTAACAGCTCCTCCATGGCCTGAAAAATCTCGCCTGGCAGGAAGAGAATGGCTGGCGAGCAAGACGATGGCTTTGCTCTCTGCAACCCCTGCGTAGTTGGAATGCCTTCAACCATCTCACAACAACTGGCACAGAAGAGTCGACGCAGCGACACAATACCGCTCAGCGTTCAAACGCCCGGAATCAGCTGTTAATCCACCAGGCCTCCTATCACAATTTCAATGCAAGTCACTCAACTGGGAATCCCAAATTTTGCCCCAAAATTTTGTGCCGCCAAAGCGAGCGTTCACGTTCCCCCCGAGTTTGACCAAACCTGACCGTCGCACTGCATAAGAGCGAAGGTTTACGTAGAATTAAACCGAAGGCACTCAAACACCAATACCCAAACATAACTTAAGCAGCCTAACTTCGCGAACAGCCTGTTCTTATCCTATCACAGTGGCGTACTTATCTCATGTACTGTTGCCACTGAACAGTCTGGCCAACTCCACAGGTACGTAATTACAAACGCGCTAGCTTTGTGATTTCTATTCAGAACGCGTACTTGCGTCATGCACAACGTTTTCATTACGCTGACTCACATTTGTTCCTTTAGCCCCTACAGGACACATTCCTTAAACGAATAACCCAACTTGCCTAACTTACGCAACACAGAGGAACCTTCGAACAAATGTCCCTGCTAATAACTCGTTCCACGCACGCTCACTAGAGAAGTCAGAATGCGGCTGCCCTCGACACACACGAGCACAACCAAGTCATTAACAATCTGCTTCATTCCGTCCACACAGGACACGCGCTAAAGGAACTGAGAGCTCTTGTCAGTGCAAATCACGCACTTACTGAAAACCTACGCGGTTAGCCTTAGAAAATAAAACGCTATGAAAAAAAAGAAGGTTAACTAATACACACGCGCGTTACCATAGCCCTCTCAAGGATAACCTTGACACTCAGGTTACTTACACACAAAAAAAGAAAGCCTATTTACTCATTAACTAACAACTCGCTAAACTACAGGTCTACTTAAAACGCCTCTATCACCTCTCTGAGCTTCTCAAACAAAAAATAAACAAAGCTCATACCTTACATACTGAAAGAAACTGTAGTCTTAAATTGCGATATTTTCCAAATGCTCAAAAATAAAACAAAACAGCATTTTTTTCCTTCTACGGAAGCTCTCTTGGCCTCTCTTTTTCAAGCGTTTGCAACTGACTCATACTATTTGAGCCGTATTCGAGGTGGTCGCGGTTTGAAAGCTATTCTGGCTACCCAGGAACAACAAAAGGGCTGACTCACTATCAGCTCCCCCAAGACGTTACAGTCTCCTGTCATCTGCGTCCACCGTAGATGACCCGCCCTTTTGGAGGAGGGCTCACAAATACGTGTGGCACAGGTTTCAGTGCCGCACACACACACAGGTGTAAAGGTCCGGAGCCGACGTCAGAGGGGCTTCGTAGAACTCTGCTTCGTTCCGGGTGGCGCGGCCGGGTACTACATTCCTGAGCTGACCGCGCGCCACGTGGCTGCCGGTTTATTCGTAGTTCTCTGAAGTGCGCCCCGTCCGGTTGGATAGGAACACGTGCAGCGGGCTGAAATAGCTGGCACGTTGTCACCCCGTACGGCCATTCCTAACATTACGGAGGGTGTTAGTAAAAGTCGGGAAACAAACTCTTCCTGCTCTATACATTCCCTTGACGGTGCATTTTGTGCAGCTGAAATATCCTGTGTGGCTCCTGATATAAAGGACAAAGGCTTTAGCAGGTGCATCACAAATTATACTATGCAGCTTCACAGGAACTGATGCATCATGAACAGAAAGGCCTTCCACCAGCAGTGCTTTGGTTTCCTCAACAAAGCAGTGCAAGAACTCATTTGCATCTTGCGCTGACAAAAAAAACGCTGACAACAAATGCTTCTTCATCTTCAAAATTTCGGATGCGGCCGAGGATGATCCAGAATTGGTCTCTCGAGCTAGTGGCAGACCATCAATGTTAAAGCTAAGACTAAGCTCGGCAGGCAATTGCTCACGGCCAAGAAGTGTTTGCCGCAGTCCTGCCTCTAGGCAAAAATGGTGAAATTTCCCTCCTCCTAGCTCTTTGATGTTAAGGACCCTTTTTGGAGTTTGCAGAAGAGCTCTAGTAGACGACGGTAGTGACGAAAGGCAACTGTGGCTTCGCAGAACTGCCAATATTGACGTGTCCGCGGCCTGAGGGCAGCGCGATTCAACAGCCCGAGCTTGCAACATCTGCCGTACGGTCAACACATTGCTGTCGCTACTATCAGATTCAGAGTCCTGCGTGATTTGTGCATCACTGCTTTGGAGTTGGCGTTGTACGTGTTGCAACAAAATGGTCGAAGGCGACAAGTCCGCGTCGCCATCAGATAAAGAACCGCTGACTAGATCACTCACTAACTCAGTGTCCACTACGCCATGCTGACACACCAGTTGCACATCGTCATGAACAAAACGTGCTAGCTCTCTACTCAACTCAGGAGATTGCGCTATCTCCCTATTATCCAAATTCATTTCACGCTGATTCTCCACGCGACCACTGTCATCCGCGCCGGACGCGAAAGACAGCGCCTGTGGGGGCTCCGTTGCATGTGAGGCGCTGCACGCCGGCGCTGCGAAGGCATTGCGAACGTCTCTTAGGAAATGAACACACGCGTCAAGGCGCCATTTTCGCTCCCGGCGAAACTGTCGTTCACTGCTTTCATTCATCACGAGCACAACAAACAACATCACAGTTTTCAGAAGGCTGGACAGCACTCACCGGCCTTCACATCGGGCTCGAGATCATTTTCTGCTGTCATGACTTCAACAACAGCAACCGCTTCGCATTGCGCCATCTTTTTTATAGAGCGCCCCGCTAGGGTGGCTAGGGGGGCTACGGTAGCCACCCTAGCCCCGCCAAAATGGGAGGCTCGGGCTTGGCTTGACTTCATTTCAGTGTTGCCAGCGGCCAAAAAAAAAAAAAAGAAACGTGGGGGCGGCGATGTTGAACAAAATTTTATTCTTTACAATGCTTATTATTTTTGGCCGAGCAGTCCCTAAGAGAGACGGCTAAGGAAAATAGCTCATTTACCAAAATTGCACCGACGACTTATTTATGCTGATGTTCTTTCAGTTTAGGCAAAACGTCATAATTAGGTTATCATCGTAACTTCATAGCCTTTTATACATAACCAGCTATTTTTAATTGTATTTTGTAATAACTCAACACCTAAACTGCATTTACTTCACAACTAGCAGCTTTCCAAGTGGTTAACAGATTTGTTATCCTGAACACGTCCTTTTGAGGACAATTTTAGGATAATCCCGCAACTGATATCCTCTGCACATCTTCAGAACGACGCAGAACGGACGAGAATGCCTGTACCTTTTCATGACGTCCTCAGGACATCCTCAGAACGACCCAGAACGGACCAGGACGTTTGTACCTTTTGAGGACGTACTCAGGATGTCGAGTATTGTCTGGGATATATTCATTCGTTGAATGGCTCATGGGTCAGTAAAATGCGCTTTTCACAGATCTCGTGCTTAGATTTGTAAGCGTATGTCACAATTTTGCAGGCGTCAACGTGTGTTCATAATATGATGGCGCTGGTTGTTTTGCAGCTTTGTGAACGGCATTTCAAGCCCGAGCACCTACGTACAACATCAAAATACCCGGACTGCGAAGGACGGACCACCGAGGTTCAAATGAAGCTCACCCGGCTTAACACATGATGCCATTCCAACGAGCCTTCCCCACTGCCCGCAATATATTTCGGATTCCCGCCAGTCGAGAGAAGACCCTCATGCACACCGAACACTTGTGGAGAGCGAACAGATTTAAAGGGCCTTAAAGCAGTCAGCTTTAGCGCACGAGAACGAGGAACGAGAAAACAAAGTTAACAGCCTCCAAGACAGCAGTTCACGCGTGCACAAGCTAGGAGAGAAAGGGTTTTGGGCAGCGGTACCTTGGAACGCGCTGTATGATCTTTGCTCACATCAAAGTGACAACAGATGCTCCCGAGATTTCGTTGTCAGTGACTGTGTCGCCGGATATGTCTGCGCGTGTGTTTTGGAGAGGTGCTCGTCTTACATCTGACAAGTGTTTTGAGATCCCGGATCATATCCACGATTTCCGCGTGCTTGTTCAGCTCTTAGCTAATGTCGAGGACCACTGCACCAAAGGAGAACCACAATAAGTGGACAAAGGAAAGGCTGCACTGAAATTGGTGATCTCTCTTCTTGATGACATTTCAAGTGGATACCTTCTGGAGGACGAAAACGTGGGCGCTGTGATGTGCCTCAAAGAGTAGTGTCATCTCCTCAGGAAAAGGAATACTGCTGTTCGGTACTCTGCGGAACTTTTGGTGTTGTGTAGCATTTTGTACACTATTTCATCGCATGGCTACAAGTTTTTGAGGAGCAGTGGAAAGTTAGTGTTGCCTCATACTGAAACAATCAAGCTTGTCTGTGGTGCGCACGATGTTAGTCCTTTAAAGGAGCAAAATGAAGAGGGCTTCCTAAGATATATGAAAAGGAGGACAAATCTGCTGAAAGCTCATGAAAGAAGTGAAACATTAATGGTAGATGAAATACACTTACAGCAGTTCTTTGATTACAAGGGTGGCAGCATAACAGGGGCTGCTGCGAACTGTTCTGAAGCTAAGACAGCGCATGTATTTATGGTGCAGTCTCTCCTGTCACCGTTCGAAGATGTTGCACACATCCTTCCAGTGTCAAAAATGACTGCGGAGGGACTGCATGAAACTGTAAAAAAAGTAGTTTTGAGACTTGAAGAAGCGAACCTTCATATCGTAGCAGTCATCACAGACAATAATTCCATTAACCAGAAAGTAATGGCTATGTTCAGTGAGGCCCATAAGCTCGAAATTATTTACCCCCATCCAGCAAATCCGCAGCAGCCACTCTTTCATATTGTTGACTGTGAATTTGCTGAAATGTAACAGAAACAATTGGCTAAACCAAAAGAAAGATCCTGACAAATGTCTATATTACCCAACCTTTCCCTGTGGAACCACAGAAAGTAAGAAAATGGGGGGTGCTTCATTCACCTGTCTCAGAAAGCTTCATGAGGCTGAACAAACTAATACTGTGAAAGTGGCTTTTGGGCTAACGTATAAAGCATTAAATCCCACAAATATTGAGAGGCAGAACGTGAAACTTGCTCTGCAAATTTGTTTTGTTTTGTTTCATATGCTTTGATGATAAGAGGCGAAAGCCTGCATCTGACGCTTGAAGATGGTACCGCAAATTTCGTTGACCTAATTGTGCGATCGTGGAGCATCGTCATCGTTACAACGGACACAGAGTGAGAGATGTGTGGCAAGAGCCAGTACGTGAAATCAATGGTAAACAGCTGCAGTTCCTCGGCACATTTGTTACCTGGCTCGACGACTGGAAAAGTAGGTGAGTTGAGAAAGGAGACCCACTCAGCTCTCCGGCTTTCCCTGTACGCCTTGATCGAGGTGTCAAGATATTGTTCGGAGTAGCTCGGTTTTACGTACGTTCTCCTTGGAAAATTTCAAACTGATCCCCTCGAAGCTCGGTTTGGAAAGTACCGGAAGCTGTGTGGGTCCCATTACAATGTATCGATCACACAAGTATTTGAAGCTGAGGCAAAGATCCGCCTCCAGAACACACTGATCTTGCCAGATATGCCAGCATCCACTGACACTTGCAAAGAGACGTGTGCGGAAATGCTGATTGACAAATATAACGTAAAGCTAAGAACCCAAAGAAGCCCCGGGAACACATGCTAGCATTGGTGTACATCGCTGGCTACTGTGCCTATGCTGCTTCGAAGCGCGAGCATTGCAATGACTGCTGGGATTTATTCAAAATTACTGAGAGCGAGCTACAACGCAGCGAGCATGTGCTGATTAATAATATGAGCAGAGGCGGCTTGAAATTTCCACAGCCGTGTGTCGTTCATGTGGTGCTGTGCACCAAGATTGTGCTGAACACATTACAGGCAAAGATATGAAAATATGTTTCATGCAGATAGTAATCAGAGAGCTGCACTTCTAAGTGTGATGAAATATTTGCTCTGTGACCGTGAATACTTTGACACTTGTGCAACTGGTCACAGTCAAGAGCCAATGTTAAAGAACATCCTTAATCCAGCAGTAAACACTCTGCTGAAGAATTACGCTGCCTTCAAAAACAACAAAATAAATGAAGAAAGGAATAATGGGAAAAAGAGAAAGTTAATTACCCTCAAGTGAAAATGATGTGTGCTGTTTTCGCGAATGTGTATGCTACAATACATACAATATTGAACTGTGTGTTATGTTGTCTTGACTTTTCTGGAAATTTTAAAAATTATTCAGCATTGTGAAGTTCAGCAGATTTTTCTTATTAAGCTAGTGCGATTGATGTATGTCATATTTTATTGATGTGAGTGTTGTGTGTTCGAATGTCATTCTGTGATAGTGGAAACCAATGCCAAATAAAATGTGTGATATGAATTGTACAGCTGTCTGTGACAGTCTGAAAAAATAAAGATGTTTTTCCGGCGCATCGTCTTTCCAGACCCAAATTCTGTAGTGCATATTATTTTATGGGGGCCATTGTCAGCTTTGCTCCAAATGCCGAAATTGACGCGGAAAGAACTTGTCTTAGTTCCTTAAATCACGCCAGTGCTAAACTTATACTAGACGCAAATAAATTCCGGAGGTATACCCTCGAACATGGTGTAGTATTGTGCCTTTTGATTTCTTTCGATGGCACCCCAAGCGGAGGCGGACGGGATGAGCATGGTGACGTCACGGGAGGAGTGCCGAGGCCTTCTCCTAGTCTAGGTGGCTCTGGTACAGCCGCGAGCTGGGAGACGCTTCTTCCCAAACCACTCTACTATGGTTTACACCAGGACACACCAGGGTATGCAGTCTTGTCCAGGTATGTTCCCGATTTAACGCCCGAGAATAATTATTTATATATTTTTACAACAGCAATAACAACCGTGAATGTACTTTTATAAATATACTCATCAAGTATTTATGGAAATAAAAAGTTTGTATTGTGAGAAAGTTGCGCCCTCGATAGGAATGCTACAAGTGTCGTCTGCTACGACACCTGCTCGCTGCGAACGGGAGATTTTTCTCGCAGATGACAGGCACTTGTGAACTCTCTCACTCTTTCGAAGGGCTGCGTCGGCTGTCACGATTGCAACGTCCTCAAGTGCTGTTAAGGACATCTGCTGCACTGCTAGCAGGGATGCTTGAGGCCGTCTACGAGTATGCTTCATTTTATTTTGTGTTGACGTACTGCTTCTGAAGCGTTGCAGCGTGGCTTTGCACTTACCCATTTTGCGACACTAGCCTACAGCAAGGAAGCAGCAACCTTTTCTACCACAAGTAAGTTAGTGTTCTCAAAGTCTTAAAACAAGCACTTCAATGAGCACATAAACAAGTAATGCATAATGAAGCCCTTAAAAAATTTTGATTGTCAAGCCACTGGAAGTACAACTGTCTATGTCTTGTATTAGTAGAGCCTTCTTTTTCCTATCCTTAAGTTTCATAAAGCACGCAATGCTACAGCGCCAACCTAACACACTTAACAAACCAAGTCCCAACGGTCAAAACATGTTGTTTCAACGTTTACGATGCCGTCGCTTTACGTCAGGGCTTCGACACCACACCGCGACACAAACATCGTCCCAGCCGCTGGCCCAGCGCGCTATCGCCACTTCGAGCAACATAACAAAGGCAGAGAGCTTTGCGTTGCACTGCCCCACTGCAGGTTATAGCAATTGCGCTTGGAGCGAAACCAAAACTGCCAAAAAATACTTGTAGACTAGTTTGCCAGTCAACAGAATGACAAAGCCTGTACTTCCCATCATTCCCATGATGGTTGAACCATAGAGCTTCTCACTATATTACCTAGAGGGTAATTTGGTGCTGCTGCGCTGTAGTATGTAGTGTTCTTGTATATGCTCCCGCAGGGAGCAGAGTTGCGCATATTGGCCTCGAGCTCCACCACTGCAAAAGCTGGCGCCACCGTCGGCGTGACGTGGCATGAGGGATCACGTGGACACAGCGGCCGCGTCAGCTGCTTCGGAGGCACCGAAGCGAGCTGAAGACGAAAGTTTAAAGTCCCAGCTGCGCTGCGGTTCGGATTAAGTGGTTAGGCTTTAACGCCTTGGGTATCTGCTTGACAACATTTGAAAGTACTATGATAGGTAGGTGGCTGCCTTGGAGGCGTACAGAATGGTAGGCTACTGCTCAGTGCCGCAGTGCCCGACGTATGCAACGGAGCCCGGTGTCAGCCTTAGTCACACGTAGCCGCAGGACAAGGAGCTGCGTGAAGCTTGGCTCGCGAAACTTAGAACAGCAGACAGCCATCGGTTGCAACTCGGGTATGCAGCAAGCACGGAGGCGAGGAATATTTCTACTACGGCGCAGGGACTCCGATGTTCGGTGAGTAGCAGAAAACGCGTACTGAGACGCTCGCCAGGTTAATGCCATGACGGTTTGGTCTATGAACTTGGTGCTAGATACTGGCAAGTTCACTGAAACAGAAAGGGAGCGGTAAGACACACATTGAAAAAATGGCATGAGATATGGTCATGTTTCTGTTATGAATTAATGCACTGGATTACGAACAAGCAGAGGGAAGTCGCACGCTGAGAGGGCCGACAAACATACAGTGCGACGCGACTTGAGAAATAATATTGACATGTCCAAGAACTTAGAAGACAAAGTAGATTGAATCGTCGCGACGGCACATCACAGTCACCGTAGGCGTCGAAGTCTCTATAACGAAATTATTTTTGAACAGTTCTGATCGCGTCCACGCAACAATGATTGCTAGTGTACTGTCAAATGCTCATATGCTGCGGCCTAAAGCTCGCGGCACGGTGCGAAAACGCACTCACAGCGAAAGCAAAACATTGTGCGCTGACATGCATGCAGACGCGCAGTCGGTCGCTGCGAACTCGTGCGATCGCTGCATTGAGGCTTCATTCTGTTATGCCACATTTGGTTATACAGACAGCCCACCATAAGAACATATTTAACATAGTTTACTCTACACGTTTACCTACCTTTCATGCAAGAAGCCGTTTCGGGAGACTCCATCGCGGCGACCGCGTGCAGTGGCGTTTACTGTACGTATTCGGTAAAGAGATAGCGTCTGTAAACGATTCTGTGTTTTCAGTTTGCCCAAGATTATTAAATATCGACAGTCAAAAGCTTCTCTCGTTTTGAGAGTACTTACATATATGTCCAGGAGCGCTGCCGCGTGGTGTTTTTATTGAGCGCCATAAGCGAAACCTATGAGCGCACCGCGTGATCCCTCATACTACGCAAGGGAGGCGCTTCCGACAGATGGCGACTCCGTAACTCCTCGCCGCTAATATGTCCGGTTTATGATCCAGCTCTGCAGTGGAGCCACTTCTCGTGCGCGCAGGAGGCAAATGCCGTGCGGTGTTCCATTTGCTTTTTTGTCTACGGGTCGCGAGCTACATGCGGCAACTGCACGCAAGCGCTGAGCACGATGACACTTTTTAATGCAGACTAAGCTTCAATGATGGCGTAGCCGGAGATTATGCCCGAGGGGGCGTCACATATGCTTGTTACGCCCCCTTACCCCCAGTTTGTTTGTCGACAACAAACGTCCAAGTTCAAAGTGCGAGGCTTTGCCTCCATCCTAGCTGGGTCGACGGTGCCTGCTACCCAGGCGAGTAACGGTGTGTGAGGCCGGGTGTGGCAACGCCGGGTGCTGCCTGAGACAGCCTCGCTCCATCCGGAGAGTCCGAAGTGGTCGGCCTTGTGAGTGGTGACGGGCTCGACACCGGCCCAATGGGCGCCACACCACTGGCAACACTTGTGGCCTCAGAGGTGGGCGGTGCTCCGCTTGAAGCGACTGCTATTGCCGCTAGTCCTCCTGCAGGCTGGAATTCTGAAGTGGCAGTCGAGAGTGCTGGCCAGGTCTCGAGGCGAGGCCTAACATGGTCGGCGTGTCTGTGCCACGTGGCCCCGTCTGACATGCGGACGAGCAGTGATGAGGCGCTGGTAGGAGACACCACCTGTCCGGCGGACCAGGGCGGGCCAGGATGGAAGTTTCTGGCGGAAACTGGAGCTTCCGACTTCGGCAAAGGCCCGGGACTGCACCCTCAATCAGCAGCCAGCTTGTGCTTCAGCTGCTTCAGGAGCACTGTGGATCGGAGGTCCGGGTGCAAGACGTCCAAGGGTATCTTGACCATCCGACCGAGCAGGAGCTCACAGGGGGCACGGCCAGTGACATCGAGGGGCGTGGTCTGGTACTGAAAAAGTATCTGGGCAATCTGCGTCCGGAAATCCCCAGTCTGGCTCTTCTTGAGCTTCTCCTTGATGGTTTGCACAACCCGCTCGGCTGAACAATTTGAAACAGGGTGGTACGGCGGAATCATCATCCGGCGGATTCCGTTCTTCGTCAGCCAGGCCAGGTACTCTGTGCTGGCGAAAGCAGGACCATTGTCGGACACGATGACGTCCGGCAACTCTTGGGCGGCAAAGACCTGTGGCAGCGTTGCAATGGTCACGCCTGCTGATGCAGAGGTGACAGCTAGAACCTCCACCCACTTCGAAAAGGCGTCAACCACCACCAGGAAGTAATGGCCCTTGAAGCCCCCTAGAAAGCCCCTTGAAGCCCCCTAGAAAGCCCCCTAGAAATCCACATGCTGGCGGGACCAGGGTCTCTGTGGGAACGGGCAGGGGGTGATTTCCACATGACGTGAGGACCGCTGATGCTCCTGCCAGATGTGGCAGCTCTGCACCATTTGAGCAATGTCCTTATCCAGGCCAGGCCACAAACCATGAGACCGTGCCACCATCTTGGTCTTTTCCACGCCACGATGCCCCGCGTGCAGCAACTGCAGCACCCCGGACCGGGGACCTTGTGGGATCACCACCCTGGAACCCCACAGTAGGCAGCCCTGCTGCAAGCTCAGCGGCCTTGTGGCTATAGGCCTGCTGAAGCAGTTCCTCCCCCCCGGGACACCGCATTGACCACCTGAGACAGGACTGGGTCCCGGCTCGTCGCTTGCGATACCGCAGATCTGGAGAGCACCTCCGGGTACGCGTGCTCCAGCATGAACACTTCAGCAGGTTCTGGAATAGTATCAGCCACCTCTGCCAGGGGCAGGTCCCAGGTCCTTTTGCGGACGGTAAACCAGCTGGTAACTGTAAGCCGCCAGCCTCAAGGCCCAGTGTACCACAGGCCCCAGCAGCACCAACAGCGGCTTGTGGTCCGTGACCGCCTCGAAATTCCGGCCCCAGAGATCCTGGTGGAAGCGTTCGACACCGAATATGAGGGCCAAACCTTCCTTGTCCAGCTGGCTGTAACGTTGCTCTGCAGTATGAAGCCGATGAGAAGCAAACGACACAGTCCGTCCCTGGCCATCTTTGTACCTTTTGTGCCAGGACGGCTCCCACGTTGTACGGCGACGCATCTACGGTCAGGACGACAGGCTTAGCAGGATCGAAATGTACCATCACTGGAGCCTTGGTGATTAGCTCCTTGCTGCGCTGGAAGGACCGGCACTGCTTCTTCTTCCAGAACCATTGCTGACCATCTCGAAGCAGAAGATGGAGCGGCTGTAGATGCTCCGACAGGTTTGGCAGGAAACTCCTGTAAAAGTTGATGAGGCCAAGGTAGCTCTGAAGCTCCTTCTTGTTCTGGGGCTTAGCGCCTTGAGCACAGCATCTACTTTTCGGGGAGCCGGGGCGCGTATTTGGAACATCCAGAAGCGACAACGCATGGCAATCGCAGCGCCACGCTATTGGCTGCCGGCTGCGGGGACGCGCCGTGGCGTCATGCCTAACAACGTACTCTCATCATCAGCGGTTTCGCGTAGCTTGTTGTGGGTCATGGCCAACGCCGTGGCCAACGTTTTCCCGTGGCTGGCACGCAGACGCGGCTACGTGAAACTGGCGTAACTGTGCGCTGGCGCGGTCGCGAGCCGAGGGTGACGCGACTTCGCGTCCCATCCATCGAAGCGCCCTATCCGCCATGCCGATTGATAGGAATCGGGACCTACGCCAATCCGACAGTTTACGCTGCGAGGATCGCTAGGCGAAACCCACGCCGACAAGATCGGAACCTGTGAGATGGAGTCGTATTCCACCACTACTACTAATGATACGCAGCGCGATGCCCTCAAGAGGAAACAAAACGCCCTTGCGATTACTGTGCTGTTCACGTCCTGTTAATGCAATTCGGCATACATCGACACGGCGTGAAAGCACTGAATAGTGTTTTAACCTAAGTGCGCTGGCACAAAACGTTATAAACAGTGCCGAAATAGCCTATATTGTGTTGGATGTTAAAGTTCACTCGAGATATCAATAAATGTTGCAGGTATGTGCCAATTTCTTCATCTAATGGCAGAGAACTCTCTCGGGCCATTATTGCATTTTTATGGCTTCCTCCATGTCCCAATATGCTGAACTTCAAGTACATTGAAGTTGTTGCAGATGCGAAATGCCACTTTTATGATGTATTTGGTTCGCCTGTTAAATATAGTTTAAAAAGTTCTATTCAAAAAGAAATTCCCATCTTTTTACAACTGGGATAAAAAATGTTAGAGGTGGAAAGCTGTTATAATGGCATTGTGCAAGCTAATACTTTAATTTAAGAGCACTGCTTTATGTGAATTTCTAAAGCACAGAAATTTTGCTTGCCTTTTTCTGTTTTATAAACTAAAATGTACATCTTCGAAAGGCAGCCTGAGCCTCTTTAAATTCGAAATATTGGACACAGACTGGGAACACTGCTTTCCAATACACTTGCTGAAACTGCCTTATCAGTACACCCCAGTACACAATGCAGATCCATTAAGAAGTGACAAGACAGTTTGACAATTTTAATTATTGAAAGACTTAACGAAACCTTTTTTGGATTGTTTTTTCTCGCTTTCAGACACTGCACATTGCCTTTTAAGGCATGTTTTCAGTGCTTATTTATTTATGGGAAGGGTGTGTTAACATCTTTTACACCATGTCAATTAGGTGGTGCCATAATGTGTTCTTGGATGGAGTCTTGCCCTTTCATTCAGTACAATATAATGTCGTTTTTTGTGTCATAGGCCGTTTTACATTTGAGTATGAGTGTAGCATTTTGCTAAGTTTTGCCTCTGTCACCCAAGCTTGCAAGTTTGCTACCCACTGCTGGTGACATGTGACACATGTGACTTTTGTTCAATAAAAGGAAGTCTGTCACTTATCCTGTGCACGGGTTGTCTTTTTGAATTACAATTTGTTGCCTATATTAGTTCTTTTGTTGCATCTCAGATTAGGAATGGCTATCATAGTTGACATCATTTAACCATATTGCACACAATGTGGATATGTACTTGCAATATATGGCCACCATAAATACAAATAGAAGTTAATAATTCAAGAATAGTGCCTTTGCACGATGGGACAGCCATGAATTGTAGCTATTAGGTACCAGCGCTGCAAGCAGCACTGTTTGTGCAGAATATAGTTCAACTCTACTACTTTCAAACATCATTGTTTTTGTCTGCATTTGTATGCTCCACTTCCTGTGAACAACACACATCCGGTGGAAGAGTGGTTTGCATCTGCAGTTCGGCCCAATGAATAGCCAAATTTCTGCCCGTTTTCATGTTATTAGCATATTAGTAGAGGCGGTCGTTCTTATAGTAGCCTGTCTGCCCAGTGTAGAAGCCACTGCGGGTGTCAGGATGTTGTACACATCTTCGGCTTTGCAGGGGATACAGCATCTGGAACATTTATTTATTTATTTAACAATACTGTAGGCCTTTGCACAGGCCCAAGCAGGAAGTGGATTGTAATATATACACATGAGCATGGGAAAAACAGGAAAAAAGGAAGAAAAAACAAAATATATAAAGCAAAAAAACTGCCATACAACAGCACTGGTATTCAACACAAGACACTTTTTTTGTTTCACATGAATCAGGGAAAAAAGCAATTGCAATATTAGTCGTATAATATTCTTGTAGTTATCGTGGATCTATATAACACCACTATTCAGCACATTGCAATATTTACATTGCAATGTGTCACAGGCCATGTCTTTGGGGCAAGTTGGGTTTACTCACTTGAAAAGGGAGAACCAAGCTTGTTGGATAAGAATTAAACCGCCTGTAAACTCAGTGGCCTTCTTCATTTTGTGTGACATATATGGTTATAGCTACCCTTGCTTTATGCACTTCTTGTCCGGCAGCAGTCCTGCTTTTGAAACACTCGGGATAGCTTTCAGCAAGCTGGACAGGAATAGCACTGAAAAACCAGCAGACGTTAATTGTCGCACTTGTCATGCGAAGCTTCATACAGTATGATGATGGGCGGAAATTAATGAGGGTGTTCCTCAAGGCATTGTAGCACATGTCATGAGTTTGGAGCAACGTGATGTGTAGCACTTTTCTGATCGCATACTATAGGTTCAGCAGGTGTGGCCATGGTTTAAGTGCAGTGCAAGGTCAAGAAAACAGATATCTGTGAGCAGCACCCTGGTAAAGGAGACGCTGGGAAAAATAATGGAAAGCCTGTCGAACATCTAATTGACCAAGTTGCTGGCTTCATCAGGCAAAGTGTGATAAAGAGAAGGAAGTCATAAACACATCAGAATGTTTTTGCATATAGACACTGCTAAGGTTCTCAGGCACGCCAACAAGTCTTAGTGCGCAGGCTATGCATGACCAACTACATATGCCTTCTGTTTGGAGAAAGAACTGCTCATTGTAACTGGATGAAGATGGAATGGACAGAAATAAACGGCAGCTCCATTAATCTGGTTTCACTGGTATCAACACTGATTTGTAAGTCCACATCGCCATACTCCGCAACGCCTTCTTGGGTGACATCAACAAGGACCAGCTTGAGGCAGGGGTAATAGACATCTTTACAAGCTAAATATGCATGCATGCATGGAGAGCACTTTGTGTCCAAAAAGTAGGCACGTCCACAGGGGCACTGGAAAAGGAACATATTATTGACAGTGGGCAAAGACAAGCTTCTCTGCTCCTATACACCCAGCATTGTTGCCATGTAATGACATCTGAAACAATCCCTCTCAAGGAGGAAATCATCTTTGTGTATCCATAAAGAGGGCAGCAGGCAAAGCCCCTTCAGCAATGATGCCAGCTTCAAAAGGCTCACTTGCACATCCTGAATGCCTCCTTCTTAGACTTTGCTGGGTGCAAGCATTCTACTGTCCAAAAGTTGTCATTGAGAGCACTGTTCGTTTGTTTGCAATACAGTTCAGAAGTGACTGCAACAAATTTCCCTTCCTAGTTGGTCTGGAGGCTCACGGTGCTCATGAAGCAACACCATGAGATAAGCAAGGTGACAGGATGCCTCGAAGCCCTTGTTCGTTTATCACACTGTTTTGTTAGTAACAACCATGAGATCTCAGACCAACAAGCTCACGTTTGGCACTCTAATGGTTACTATGGAGGATCCATAATAAAAAGCACAAAACAGAAAACTTAACGGAAAGGATAAGGCACCATTTAACACTTAGTATTGCTGCAGCCCACCCCCTTTTATTTTGTCTGGTCCCCATGCTACATTTTTTTCTATACATAGGCATGAACTTATCCTGTGCGCAGCTTACTGTAGAGAGCATAGGTGATGTTCCCAATCGGTGTCCGATTTTTATATACACTATGTGTTGGCTCAAAGAGGCTCGAAACACTGCAATGGAAGCTTCTAGTAGAAAAGGTACCTGGAAGAAAAAAAACTGTGCTACAACCACCTTGGCAACATCTTGTCCCCTTAATAAATGTTATGCTTCCGTATCAACTTCAGCCCTCCAGTTTAGAGTAAATACCAGTGCACTTATGAACAACGAATCAATTCTTAAAGAGCACGTGCAGTCCAGCCAGAAGCATAGGCATGAATCCGCATTGTGCTCCTGCATTGAAGGTGAATAATGCATTACAAAATGGCGAATGTGCCTTAGTAAGCTTCCCGGGAATATGAATTTGTGATGTACAAAGAATTGTCAATAAAGCTTACCGAGAGCACAGATGCACTTGCAAATTATATCACAATTGAAAATAATGAGTAAACCTGTGTGCCCTTTCCACTCTTATTATGCTTTACTGCACGATGCTACACCTCTGTATTGCGGTGTAGCAAGCTACGAAAGAAACGTTGCATAATTCAGCTTTATAAGATTACCTTTTTCGCAATACAACTATGTACTGCGGTGCAGCATACTAAAAGTGGAAAGGGGCCACTGTCACTGGACATAAAGAGTTATTTAATTATACACTCGCGCAACCGCCGCCTCTCAGGTCGCCTGAGTGGACATACTATGCTGGATGATAGCGGTCCCCTCTCACTTTCAGTATCCTTCAGCGCGTAACTAAAATATACTGCGGCGAAGAAGCAGTACATTTGTATTGGGTGAATAAACAAATGATTTTTACAACAGTACAGAAATAAAAGCGCACCATGCATCAGTCTTCCACATGGAAGAGCGTCGCAACAAAAGGTAGCTGATTCACACAGGCTGTGTAGCCCGCTTATCAGTCGTAAAGGCTATTATGGGAAATTCAAAATTTCAGACACACAGAAATATGTTTATATGTTTACGTTCGTACTCCTTGCGTAATAAGACTGCCAGAACTTCCACAATAGGAAGTATTTTACAAAACACAAATGCAAACAACACAGACATATGCCTTGTTTTCAACTCGGTCGTCATGCAAATGACATATTGACACGTGTACTTACCTTTATCGGGCAACCACGTTTCGCCGCCTAACAAATGTAATCGCACAGCGTGGGACGCGCCTGCATGTATCCGAAGTTTGTGGAAAGTTATCGATGCTTCTATCCGCTGTCTGTTGTCGCCGAACCTTATGTTATCTCATTTCATCACCTGACGCGAATGGTGTAGAACTTTGTGGAAGGCACGCGGGTCCGAACGAAAACGTGACGTCGAGTTCAAGTGGTAAACGCCGCAGGCCGACGCATTTCAAGAACACAAACGACGCATGCAGTCGCCCCCATTACTTGCAGACTTCGACGAGGACATCGATACCGAAATCCACACTGGCGCCAGTAGCCTAGGCCTTGGTGCCGTCCTAGTCCAGAGAAAAGACGGACTTGAACGCGTGATTGCTCACGCTAGCCAGTCGCTGTCAAAAACGGAAGACAATTATTCTAATTGTCTCGCCATCGGAATGCCTCGCCATCGTTTGGGCTACAGCGAAATTCCGCCCTTACCTTATGGGAGGCCATTCAAAGTGGTCAGCGACCATCACGCGTTGTGTTGGCTAGCTAACTTAAAGGACCCTTCCGGAGGGCTGGCACGGTGGAGCCTCAGACTACAAGAATGCGACATCACCGTAACCTACAAGTCCGTACGAAAACACTCAGATGCCGATTGCCTATCACGCGTCCCCATTCACCCGCCGCCGCAAGATGATGAGGATGACGACGCCTTCCTTGGAATAATAAGCGCGGAAGATTTCGCCGAACAGCAACGAGGAGACCCGGAGCTAAAAGCCCTAGTCGAGCATTTGGAAGGGCACACCGACGTTGTTCCTAGGGCATTTAAGCGTGGATTGTCTTCGTTCACGCTTCAAAACAACCCACTCGTGAAGAAGAACTTCTCACCAGACAGCGCCAACTACCTTCTTCTTCTTCCGTCGGCGCTGCGTCCAGATGTACTGCACGCCCTACATGACGATCGGACCGCTGGGCACCTCGGTTTCTCCCGGACGCTATCGAGGATACAAGAAAGGTATTACTGGCCGCACCTAACCACCGATGTCACCCGTTACGTCAAGACATGCCGAGACTGTCAGTGACGCAAGACACCACCGACAAGGCCAGCGGGATTACTACAGCCGATCAAGCCTCCATACCGACCTTTTCAGCAGATCGGGATGGACTTGTTGGGACCGCTTCCGACGTCAACTTCCGGAAATAAGTGGATCGTCGTGGCGACGGACTATCTCACCCGCTTCGATGAAACTAAAGCTCTACCGAAAGGCAGCGCAGCCGAAGTGGCGAAATTTTTCGTCGAGAACATCCTGCTGCGACATGGTGCTCCAGAAGTCCTCATCACCAACAGAGGAACGGCTTTTACAGCAGAGCTCACCCAAGCCATTCTGCAATACAGCCAGACAAGCCACAGGAGGACAACTGCCTACCATCCGCAGACGAATGGTCTCACGGAGCGCCTGAACAAGACCCTCGCCGACATGCTAGCAATGTACGTCGACGTCGAGCACAAGATGTGGGATGCGGTGCTGCCGTACGTAACATTCGCTTACAACACGGCGGTGCAACAAACAACACAGATCACGCCATTTAAGCTGGTTTATGGCAGGAACCCGACGACGACACTCGACGCCATGCTGCCGCACGTCACTGACGAGGAAAATCTTGACGTCGCTACCCATCTCCAGCGCGCCGAAGAAGCATGGCAGCTCGCCCGCCTGCGAATCAAGAACCAGCAGCGTACCGACAGCCGACAGTACAATCTCCGACGACGCTTCGTCGAGTACCAGCCCGGCGACCGTGTTTGGGTGTGGACCCCGATACGCCAACGAAGGCTCAGTGAAAAACTACTGCGACGATATTTCGGACCCTACAAGGTCATCCGACGTATTGGCGCACTGGACTATGAGGTCGTGCCAGACGACATTTCGCATTCACAGAGGCGGCGCGCCCGATCTGAAGTGGTCCACGTGGTGCGTCTTAAACCCTTTTACGGACGCTGACGAACTTCCTTCTTTTGTTGTTACGAGCGCTTTTCTGTATTACTTTCGTTTGTTTGCAGCATCGGGTCGATGCTTTCTAAGAGGGGGGTATTGACACGTGTACTTATGTGTATCGGGCAACCACGTTTCGCCGCCTAACAAATGCAATCGCACAGCGTGGGACGCGCCTGCATGTATCCGAAGTTTCTGGAAAGTTATCGATGCTTCTTTGTTTTCATTTCAACTCGGTCGTCATGCAAATGACATATAGCACCGAAAAACGGGAATATGCTGTGTGTTAGCATCGTAAACTTCATACTAGGCAAGGAGCACACCACAATCCCGCGACAGCCGCTAATGAGACCAAAACGGGAGCACATATCTGTGAACGTGCAAATGGAGACCCCTAAGCCACTCTACTCCTCCACCACCCCCTGCTGCACGGCTGCACCACTCGTTTCAAGCACAACATACCTAACACACATTCAGCACAGAACAGTGCATGGGCAGTCGACGCAGTCGCATTTACATGACTTGTAGCGAGCAGCACATCCCTCGATGTCCGTTAAGCAAAGTCGGATACGGCGACGCCCCATCGCGGTTCGCAGAACTTCGCTGCCGAGGCGCTAGGCCAGTTCGACATCTCAATTGTCAAGGAAGCATGGGTCACACAACGCAGATTCTGTACTGCCAGAGCTCACCGATGCGAAAGTCGCACTGTCGCCCCACCACTACTCGCGGCTTTCTGCCAAGTAACACAGAACCTACCACCAACACAAGCAACGCAAGCACGATCACATAAGCAACGTTGAACAACGCGCGGTCCGCGCGAGCCGGAGAACGATCACGCCGAGAACGAACACGCCACGGCGTCGCTCGGCACCACCATCATGCCTTCTCAAAAATCCCTAAACGATCCGGTCCCTAGGCACCTAGGATCAGGTTACGTGAGGGATTTTTGTACGACAATTAGACGCACGCAAGCCTGTGACGTCTGGAACAAGGTGTAGTCTAGTCAGGTCTAGTCAACAGGAGAGCGCCGGGAACGAGAGTTATCGCTTGGCGCCGTTGCTAGGAGTGACATCACGGCGTCTCGCAGGTTCATAAGCCAATAGCGTGGTGCTGTGGTTGCCATGCGTTGTACTTTCTGGATATTCCAAATACGCAGCCGGGGCTAGGCTAGTCTGGGAAATGACATGTCCCAAGTACTCAACACTGGGGCTAGGAAAATGCACTTTTCTAGATTGAGCTTGAGGCCAGCGTCTTGCAGTCGTGCCACGAACTTGTGCAGGTTCTGCAGGTGGTCCCCGTCATCGCTTCCAGTAACCAAGATGTCGTCTAAGTACACCGCCACGTGTCTCATGTGCCTGAAGAGGTTGTCCATCTCCCTCTGAAATATGGCTGGGGCTAAGGCCACGCCAAAAGGTAAGCGCGTTTACTGGAAGAGCCCCAAAGTTGTCGATATTATGACATATTTCCGGGAGGCATCCTGGAGCACCAGCTGCTGGTAAACATCTCTGAGGTCGAGCTTGCTGAACTTCTGTCCCCTGGGCAACGCTGACCAGAGATCTTCAATCCGGGACAACGGGTACTTCTCGACGGTAGCGACGGGATTGATGGTATTCTTGAAATCCCTGCAGATCTTGACACTGTCGTCTCGTTTGAGGACTGGTACGTTGGGAGCGGGCCATTCAGACGTCTTGACGGGCACCAGGATGCCCTCTCGCTGTAACCGTTGCAGCTCCTGGGTGACCCCGTCTTTAAGGGCGTACGGCAGTGGGCCAGGCTTGAAAAAACGTGGTCGGACTCCCTCAGTTACATAGATGCCAGTTGTCGTGCCGGCGAACGTGCCCACCCCTAGCTGGAACAGGGACTTTAACTCGGTCAGGAGGCTGGGAACGTCTTTCACTGCATGCAAGCTGGCTTCCTGGTACTCTGGCAGACATACGGCCAGTGTAGGAATCCCGTTTCTGCCCAGCATCTGTAACGACCCCTTGATTAAGTAAAGGGGAAGGGTTGCCTCCCTGTCGCCAAAGCGAATGCTGACCTGTGCCTGATCCTGGACCTGGGAGAGCAGCCCGGAGTAGCTGCGCAGTACCACGCCCGAAGCCTTGACGCACACGCCGGGGAAAGTACGCTTGAAGAGGTTCTCGGCCATTACTGACACGCTGGCCCCTGTGTCCAGCTCCATGGAAATTGGGTGCCCGCAGATTTCGACGGTCAGCATGTACGGCGGCATAGACACGATACAAAGCCTGTGTGCCACATGTCGAAAATCGGCGGGTCCTCGGCCACGACGTGGAGCCTGGCGGCGGAAGAACTTGAGCTTGCTGCCGCACGTCCCCGCCGCGTACCCTTGCGACGGCTACCCTGGTCGCGGGCTTGTGTGGCACCTGGGCTTGAACCAGGCTGCTGCTGCGGTCCGTTGTTCGTCCTCCCCTTTAGGCATACCCGTGTCAGGTGCCCAGTTTTCCCGCACGTCAAGCATTGTGCTTGAGAGAACTGGCACTGTGAGGGTGAGTGGGCACCACCACAGCGACCGCAGGTACTGCTCTTTGTCGCCAACTTGTTGACCGCCGCTTCCGCCGACGGTGAGCCAGTCGCATGGGAAATCTCGCCGGCGTCCTTGGCGGCAGCTTCCATTGCCAGTGCTGCCTTCACGGCGTCGTCCAGCGAGGCGTCGGGAAGCTCCAGGAGTCGCGTCTGCATGGCGGGGTTGTTGATGTCGCAGACGAAACGGTTCCGGAGCAGCGAGTCCAGCTGGTTCTCGAAAACGCAGGCACTCGCAAACCCTCGTAGCGCAGCAACGAACTGCCTGAGGGTCTCTTTCCCGGCGGCTCCGGTTGTTGAAGCGGAAACGCTCCATTAGTGTGGACTGTGCTGGGTTGAAATGAGAGCGGGCGAGCAGCTCACTGAGCGTCTTAACATGGGGCGTGGCTGGCTTGAGAAGGTCGAGCCGGAGACTGAATTCGCGGGTCCCACAACTGGTCAGAAAAATTTCCCGCTGTTTGGCCTCGGGTGTATCCATTGCCCTGAAGAACACTTGGACTTGTTCCTCGTAAATTGGCCAGGCGGACCTATCTCCCTCGAACGGCTCGAGCCTTCCGTACAGCGCCATGGCGATAGCACCGGGGCGCGGTGTTTCGCCGCTCGCGGCGAAACACCGCGCCCCGGTGATCGTGGCTACTCGTCGCCAGTGTCATGATCCGCCCGGGTTCGTGAACAAGGGAGGGCTCAAGGCACCCTCCGTTTGACGGATGCTCCGCAGCGTGGTGGTGACGAACGATGACTGACCGCCGAGCAGCTGTGCTCTTCGGTGTTTATGGATGGATAGATGGATGCATGGATGGCGGCTACACTCTTTGTAACGGGCGGCGGCTAGCGCCACCTAGCCTTTTGCTCCCCCTCCTATTTTTCTTCTTTATATCCCCGTCTCCTTAAACTAGTTTTCATTCCCCTCCTCCCTTCAAAATAACTATCTAATATAGTATAGAAAACATTAGCTCTCCAATTTATGGTATTGTCTCTCCCTTGACTTCCTCCACCAATCCTCTAGCCTCCCCTTCGTTAGTGCCACTCTTTTCTCGTCTATTTGCCCTCGTTCCCCTGGAAAACCTAATGCCCCTTCCATACCTGTCACTGTTCCCTCAGCCAGAGTCGGTCGAAGGTCTGTGCATCTCAGCACTATATGCTCTGTGGTCTCAATTTCAGCTCCGCAAGCTGTGCACAAAATGTCCACGTCTTCAAATTTAGTCCTGTATGTTTTAGTTCTCAAAACTCCCGTCCTAGCTTCGAATAATAGTGAGCTGCCCCGCGAGTTATCAAATAAGAGCTCTCTCTTTATCTCCTGCTTTTTTTTCCTATACATACATAGCGTTGGCTTGCCGAGCATTCTTTCTTCCCACATTTTTCTTTCCGTCTCCTTCATCTACTTTCCCACACTAGAACCACATTGGACCCCTCCCTCGGCTGTAGGTATCTATTCCTCAGCTTCCTCGCTCTGAGTGTCCACTTTGTGTTCAAACTTTTCATGTATAAATATTTCTACACTTTTCCCGCCCACCTTTCTTACCCCAGTGCTGGAAGTCTGTTCATATTTTAGCTTACTTATTGCCTCTCTACCTTCGAATGACGTCCATGCCATGTCCCCTTGCACTCCCTCATTAGTGGTGTTCCCGTGCGCTCCTAACGCCAACCTGCCTACACTTCTCTGTCTTGTTTCCATGCATGCCTGAACTTCCAATTTCATGCACAGTACTGTATTTTCGAATGTGAGGCCATAGTTCCATGGTGCCTTGTGTTTCATTACAGCTTAGTTCCTTTTCACTTTTTCAATCATAATTTTTTCCTGTTCTTCCAAGTATTTTTGACCTTGTTTAGCCATATGTCCAAATGCTTGTATTTTCCAACATGATCAATCTTAGTGCCTTGTATTTCCAATGTTTACCCCTTTCTTCATTTTATACTATTATCCCTGACTTCTCTCTACTGAATTGCAGTCCCAATTTTTCTCCTCTCCACATATGCTCATTAGTTCCTGTAGCCCTACTCGGGTGTCAGCAAGCAGTACAATATCATCTGCGTACATCGGTCCGGCTAGTACTTGAGCTACTGTCTGCCCTTCCAGCATATAGCTTATGTCGGTTCCTATTGTGCTCTGTTCTAGCCTCTTTTCCATTTGGCTCATGTAAATCATAAAAAGCAGGGGCGACTGGACAGCCCTGCCTGAGACCTCTTCTTATTTTAGCTGGCTTTGTAGTTTCCCCCTCCCATGTTATGTCTACCTCATTATCTGTATAAACTTGTAGGAATCAAATCACCTTTCTATCGAGACCATATTCCTTCAACTTACTCCATAACTTTTCTCGGTTTACATTATCATAGGTTCCTCTAATGTCTAAAAAGCTATCCATAGCGGTTTCTGCCTGGCTGCCGCTATCTCTATGCACTGTGTTATAACAAATAAACTATCATCTAGCCTTCTGTTCCTTCGAAATCCATTCTGCAGCTCTCCCAAGATATCTTCACTTTCTGCCCATTCCTCCATTCTCATTTTCACCATCTGCATTGCTACTCTGTATATGACTGATGTGGCAGTTATTGGCCTGTAAGATTTAATGTTGTCCTTGCTTCCCTTACCTTTGTAAACTAATATCATTCTGCTTGATTCTCCCCCTACAACTATTTGTTCAATAAGTTGTCGTAATTTTAATTTACTTTTCTGGCCTAATATGCTTATCAATTTCATAGGTATGTCATCAGGTCCTGTCACTGATCCCACGGGGACCTTGTGTTCGATTCTGTCCCATCTCTTACTCGTCATCCCTCTGTTCTCCTCCTCTAATTCTGCCCTGCTGTTGTCATTGTTCCCCATTTCGCTACCCTCTGGCTCTGCAAATGCTGCCTCGTTTGTTAACCAAATATATTCCTGAGCTTCCTCTCTCTCTACCTTTGTTCCTACTGTTGTGGTCAGTGAGTGCTGAACCACCTCTGTCTTTTTACTCTGTTGCCTTATGTGCTCCCAAAACTTCTTAGAGGCATTCCTGTCTTTTTTCGTATCTCTAACAACCACTGTACCCCAACTTTTGCAATCTTGGCTTGAATTAATGCCGATGCTTCTCTTTTCATTGCAAGGTGATTCTCCCATTTTGTCACCACCTCTTCTGGTGCGGCTCCCCTTTTCTTTGCTGCTCTGTGTTTTCTGTACGCATCTTTGCGTTGCTCTATGGCCTCCTTAACTTCTCGGTCCCACCAGCTTTTCGGTTTATGTTTCCCTGCTTACTTCCTAGTTTCCTAATTTGTCCCTTCTCTAGCTCTCGTTTAAAAATACCTATTAACTCGTCGTATGTCCATGCCCTTTGCGGTTGCTTGTATACCATGCTTTCAATGTTTTTCGCCAATTCTTGTAGCTGCCTGTCATTCAGTTTGCTCATACTTGTCCTTTCTGTAGTTTCTACCAGTGGTACTGTCTTTCCAAAACTGATTTTGATTCGTTTATGATTACTCCCCAGGCTTTTTGTACTTTCCTCATCAATTTCCATACCTCCCAACCGTTCATACAGCTTGTGGGACATTAGGCAGTAGTCGATTGTCGAGTGGGAGTTATCTCTTTCCCATGTTATCTTGCCGCCGCATTTAATTCCAGTATTAACTATCACAAAATCATGGGCCTCACAAAAATCTACTAACATCTGCCCTGTTGCATCTGTCGCCTCGTCAAAGTATTCCAAATGTGCATTCATGTCCCCTAGGATGATTATTTCCCGTTTCATAGCTAACTCACTGATGTCCTTGGCCATACGTTTGAAATGTTTTGCATGCTCCTCTTTCGACTCAATCCCCGTTTTCAGATACACAACTCCCAGGATTGTGTCAACATTCCCTAGGGTGCCCTTGAGCCACATGTGCTCACTGCAGTTCTCCCTTACTTTTTCCCAGTCCTGTCCCTTCACTAGCGCCCCAAGGCCTCCTCCTCTGCGTTCTTTCCTTTTTCTGTTGCACCCTGCCCAGGTGTATCCTGCAATGAATGGTGGCTCTTCCTCATCTTTTAAATGGGTTTCGGCAACTCCATATACCTGAAAATTTTCCGTTTGTAATTGTTCTTCTGTTTCGTCCCACTTAATGAGATTTCTTCCCCCCTGCATGTTCATGAACCCCACATTTACTGCCTTCTTACTCTTCCTCCTCCGTGCTCCTGTCCTGCACCCCTCCCCTGTCCTTTATCTATTATGTTTTGGCATGCAGGGTTGCCCTGCGTGTCTGCAAAAAAGCATGAGTCCTACGACCCACCCTCGGTCCTACCTGCCATCCCGCAGGTGTAGTGTAGTGAATGCCATCCGGGCCGAAAGGGGGGAAGTTTCCTTCCCCCCAGTAACGTTTCGTTCGTTCTCTGTCCTCGCTTCACCGCTGGAACTTGAAGCTTCTCGGACGATGATCGGCAGTTGTTGATCAAACGCAGGCAGAAAGCGATGAGATCAGATGTACAAGAAATATTTATACGTAAACTTTTCTATATACATGGCAGGTAAAACAAATACATTACAAACTTGAACAATTGAGAAACAAAGTCTCACTCTTCGACTGTCTCAATGACTGTTAGAGCCCAGACTCGTTTTAACGTACATAGTACGGAGGCTCACTGATCTATCAGCGATCCTGATTTCAGCGAAGTCTGAGGGACAGCATATCGTCCCGATTTTTATAGCCCAAATATACAAAGAAAAGAAAAGGCGGTAGGGCTGTTGGCCCGTCCCACAGGTTCAGTTGTCAATCAGAGTCAACCGTTTGTTAAGCCACAACCCACAGGCATGGGCTTACTCTGAAAAATAAGCATATTGGAAAACAAAGCTCTTTTCCCTCTTCCCTAAAACTCCGTTGCCCTCTCATTTCTCCGTAGTTCGTGACGCGCTCAGCAAAACACGCCAGGCCCGAACAAGTTATCGCTAGGCCGCCTCAAATCCCAAGGGCGTCTCTAGGCCGCAAATGTCTCGGAAGCAGGGGCATCGACACCATGTAGTGCAGCTGCACCCAACAACAAGGCTGGCGATTTCGTTCCGGACGCGCAGAAGAATAGATCCCTGCTCAGAACACGCGGCACGGGGTCAAAGTTGCTAAGCCCTTCTTAACCTCGGCGGCGCCTCCAATTAGTCAGGTACTCGGAAGCCAGATCCACAATACCGTGTACAGCGGTCCCTTTCAAGGCTGGTCTGTGTGGACTCGTGTGACCGTCGGCGGACTGCCGACACCATGCGCACAATACCGACTTCCCGGAATCGGCACTCGCCCTCCTGGCGCCTGCCACGACGCGTCCCCCAACACCGCGCGGTGCCTGTGACCCCACATAACACAGCAACTGTTGCCCGGCTGACATGGGGGGAAGTGAACCCCCTCTCTATACACAAAGCACGTGGCCGATTCGTGACACTTAAGAACACGAACAATTAGAGCGACCTTACACTCCCGATCATTCGATTCACCTCCACCGCATCCCACCTGAGGGCTCGCCCCAACTCCCTAATCATTACATTGGCCGCCACTACTTGTTTTACAATGAAAGGGCCCTGTCCCCTGACCTCTGGGGCAGTACACAGGGAAATGTGCACCGCCTCAGAGGTCGCCCTTAGTTTCGCCACTCCCTGTTGAATCTGTCTGTCCAGCATTCGTCCCCTATTCTGCAGGATGTCATTCACCCCAGCTTGCAAAATTACCAGGTTTTCCCCTCCCTGTTTTCATTGTTTGTTTTTGGCTCTCTCCGCCGCAGCTTCGAATCGCGCCCCCGGCATGCCTTCGACCTTCACCCGTCTGTCATACTGCACTGTTCTGAGGAGTGCTGATTGCATTCGCAATTCGTTGGAGCTTCCAATGACCCAGACCTTTCTGTCTTCAAGCAAATCTTGCCTCCCTCCTGTCTCTGTCGGCTGGGTCTTCCCTGCCCCCTGTCGTCCCATCCCTCTGTACCCGTGTCTCCCGCGGTCCCCACGTTAACGTGTCCGCCCCCCATTCTGCTCCACTGGGTGATCCTTCCGCTTCCTTTTCCTTCAATTCCTGCTGTGCCTCCCTCTCAGGTTCTCTCTCTCTCATCTCTTTCAATTGTTTTTCCAACTGCTGCCCTTTCTCTCGCTCCTCACTCCATTTCCGCTCTACAGCTTCCATTCTTGAGGCCCACTCCCTCTCGACCCTTTCTTCAAACTCTGCGCGTTTCGTTTCTTCTTTCTCGTGTTCCTCCTTTGTCCTCTCCATTTCGTTCTTTAGCTGCTGCTCCAAATTCTCAATCACTTTACACAGCCTGCACACGAAGCCGTTCCCTTCCGCCTCCACCACGGTTTTGAATGCCGTTTCATCCAAATAACACCATCGTTCACACCTCTCGCACTGGACGAGGTCCCCGCCTTCCTCCTTGGCTTTTCTAGCCGGCCGTCCCATGAATTCTCCTGTCCTACTGTTATTTAACAATGTAAAAGCGAGGAATAAATTAACTATAATAAAGGCCACTGGATATCTCTAGAAGAGTCCCACGAATTCTCTTGTCCTACTTTTATTTAACAATGTAAAAGCGAGGAAAAAAATAACTATAATAAAGACCACTGGGAATCTCTAGAAGAACCAAGAAAGCTAATAAAATAACCAAACCAACAACCAGAGAAAAAAGGAAAAACAAAAAAAAGAAAAAACATTTTTAGCCCTAACTAATAAACTTTTAGTCCTAACTGTTATGTGTTGGCCACGACCTACTTTATAGCCCTACTTTGGCTAAGTGTTCGCCTGGCTTCCCAGTGCTCCAATTCTCTACAACCTACGTTTATATGCTGGCCCTATCTCCATTCAGATTTCCCGCCGCTGCAATTAGAAATAAAAACAGAACTTTGTCGGCGTCCGTCTTACTTCCGGCTCCCACAGCGGACCGCTGTTATTGGGGTGCGGTGACCATTGTTGCCTAACTGAGCCTGGCAGGCCACCGAGCCTGGCGGGCCAACGAAGATTATGCCGAGGGGGCGTCACATGTTTGTCACACTACTTAGGTTAATCTACAATAACACCGAGCCTATTAAACGTACAAAAATAATTTCATATTGCTCACGTCGACTAAGGCTGATTGAACGAGCAACATATTGCGGGCGGTAAATGCTGAAGCTATCGCAGCCGTCTTATAAGCAGGAGCGCACGGTGTTTTCGCTTACTACAAAACAATGAACACCAGCACATCAATCGACTTTACATGGAAAATCAGAACGCCGACAAAAAATTTAAAAAGACGGAGCAGAGAAAAGCCAGGGTGAAGCGGGCAAATTGTACCTGCCAGTATTTACTCTGTTTTGAACACTTTTCTGGAGCCGCATAGTTATAACAATCGTGAAAGCAACAAGGCGAATTGAGCGAGTTGGTAAGTTAACATTCTTGGCGTATATGTGCAGCGCGACACAGACGTGTCGTCCTTTCTTTGTACCACATCTGTGTCGCACTGCACATATACTCCAAAGATTGGACAAGTGAACAACCTCTCATGCCAGGCGTATGCATTTCAGCGTGTACAGGAGTGTTACTCGAGAGAAATGCCGCCTTAGTGTAAACAAGCCTAACTCACCTCTGTATACAAGGCGAACGGACCTCGCATATCCTGGTTCCTTTCGGAGCCTGCCGGTCTCGTCCGTGCACATGGCACCGCGTAAAAAGCTTTGCCACCTTCCGTGTGATTTGCGCGGTTTGGTGCGCTGCAACCCGTCATACTGGAATTCAAGTGTCAAAACTATCTGCTTCGTAGCACTTCACCTAGGTCATTAACTTAATATCCTCGAATACCTACCCGCAACCCGGAGCCGATCGTTGCCACGCACGCTCGACGGTCCGCTGATTGCAATTTTGATGGCACTGACAGAAACAAGTCGGCGCCGTTTCCGTAAAGTTGGCTTCGGAGCGCGCAGTTGATCATTTTACGTCATTCTTCACCACGTGATCGCGCTTGGCGAATAGCGGTGCGAGCGGCACCGGAAAAGTCATGTGGAACTCTGCTCCCCGCGGGAGCATACAGGAACACTCAACGTTCTTAGACATACTTCAGTTCGCAGCTCCCTATGCGAGCCCATTGGCCGACGTGGCCGAAACGGGTGTCACTGAAACTACCGGCGCTGCAGTCGCGTCTTTCGTCATGCGCCGCGCGTCGTCTGCTCCTGCTGCGACGCGTCGTTTGCACCAACAGGCCTGTAGGCGCTTATCCGACGGTAAATTTAGTTTACATCCGCAGTCTGAGTTTTGTGAAAAACCTGCCGCGCGTAAGTAACGGGGACTTCATGGTGTCTGTGCACTATCGGCACTGTAGTGACGCATCTCTCACGCAGCGCGCATCGTCTACTCCTGCGATGTCATCTCTGCGGTGGGTCGTTTTCCCCAACTGGCCTGTGCCGTTCGCTCTTCGACGACTGCGTTTTGGCTGCTGAACAATATTTTATGCCAAGGACCTTTGAATGACATGTCTAGCTAGTCTTTATAGGCTGCAACTACACCGCAAATGAGCGGTCGTGCACTACGATTCCGCTTTTCAACCAACTTTTTCCCTATAAAAGCGCTACGGTGCTCCCTTGAGCGGGGGCTTTGTTTTTTGCTGCTTATTCTTAAGATGTGTAATAATTAAAGACGGCGAGCGCCTGTGCAGACGTAGGGACATTAACGCATCACGCCCAGCAGTCGCTTGAGACAACGCTGTGGTGAATTGATCCACCCTCGTCAACGCTTCTTCGCCTAATAAATTTAATTGACACATGTATTTTTTATAGTTGTCCGCGGATATTATGGGACGTGCAAATGAGTTGGAAGTGATCTGTGAGCAGTGACAAGGACGAAATTAAATACATATGAACAAATATTTATTTAGGTCAAAGCTTAATTCATTTTCTTTTTAACGAACAAAACAAACAACAAACACAGTGACACTTTTTATTTACTTTGTGCACAAAAAAGTAATTTTGAGCTACTTTTGCTCAAAGCAATTTTGCTCTCTTTCGGGTTGCTTGCACCTGTTCTGTCAGCGATGCCTCACTGTTCATTTTTTTGGAAAAGAAGTGCATGCGCATGACAAGATAGAACTTGATGACATTAGCAGCCACCTCCTCATAATGATTGTCACATCCTAGTGCCGACACAGATGCTTTGTCTAGACCGTCCAGGATGCTCCAAAATAAGTCACCAAAAATTGCGTTACTGTCGAGTGTGTGACGAATTATTTCTTCTATGTGTTTGATGACGGTGAACATTCTGAAAGAAGGTTCACGTAAGCACCCTGGCTTGAATGACCTCAGCTCTGTCAAAAGGCTATGCGAGGGTCGTGGGTCACCCGCACTTGGTGGCACAGAAGCACTTTCCAGTGATTTAACACACCGTTCGCAAGACATGGATTTCGTAACTTTCTTCAATGTATATCCAGCCAGGTAGTAGACAACCATTTCTTGTCTTCCTGCTTTCTGGTACCCGTGGTCGCCCAAGTCATCCATGTGGCCTACTGAAAGACTCATCCCACAGAGCTTCTTGTATAGCTTTGCTTCAACTGCAGCTTTCAGCTCAGCAGCAGACTTCGCCTTTTGCCCCAGGCTGTCGTGAAGAGACACCAGTACACCATTGGGAGCGCCAGAGCAATTTCCTCTGACAGCATTTTTCACAGGTGTGAACAAAGACAACAATCTATAAATCTGGCTGAATTGAACTACGGATGGGTGGTCATCGTCGCCATGAAATGAACGGACAACTCCGAAAAATTTCTGAAATGAATAAAGAAAGCATTCTGTGAGTGATTTTGCCTGCGCACTTTTTAATTCAATAGTGCAATAATAAAAGTAATCACGATAAGACAAACTTTGCATTTGCGGTTTGTGCATGCATTAAAAATTCAACAGCTCTCCACATTTTCAACAAGCATTTGCGCATTACCTCTAGGGAATCTTGGTTGAGCTTCACTGTCAGTATGTAGGGGACACCAGCTTCGTGGAGCTCATCATTTATGTCGAGTACCGACATTAGCGTATCACGCAAAGCTTCGGTTGTCTGTCGCGAGGAAAACATAAGCATGTTTCGGTGGTGGTAGTTGTGTTCCGTGATGTTGAGCAGGTCGAGAAACTTCTTGATTATCTGCGCAAATAAATGAATTTATAGTTTGCACTAACTGTAGGGCTTCCATTAAAACGTCATGTACACTGGCTTAAACCGTACCTCAATCTTCGGTGAGCCCTTTCGTATTCCCTCTGCAGGATGCTTTGTGTTGAGTGCATCAAAGACGTCATTCATTGTCATTGTAAACGCTTCTGTTCCCTCCGAGCCTTGGAGGCCTTCAACGCTTTCTGCCCTGTATAACTTCAATCCAATTAGCAGTACTGCAGCTGAACAGCTGTGGAAGGCAAACAAAGTGTAACAGTTGTAGTTCAAAAAACTTACAAAGCAACAGAGAGCCACCTTCTATATTTTGGCATATTACTGTTTTTAATCGCTCACCTGTGCAGCGAGTCGCACGTTCATTCTCTGCAAGTTTGTGGGGTTTACGTGCGCTGCTGAGAGCTTGGGGATGACTTTGAGATGACGCTTTCTTTCGCACTCATAGAGGAGTTGATAGTGGGCAAAGTTTATGCGGTAATCTCCAGCCTGAAAAACAGCTCACCTGTCCATATTTGCGCATGAGCAAATGGTTGCGTACACACTTCAGGGCATGTGGCACATCACACAGGAAATAAAGGTACGCGCTCTCAGGTAGGCATGGATGTGGAATCTTGTGAGAAGGTGAGGTTACGCTGCCGTTGATTCCCATCTTCTGCCACATCGAGCGATTGTTCCCAGCCCCGTCACTGACTACGGCGATCACCATAGCACCATGTTTATGCAATTGCATTACTGCTTGCAACACCAGCTTTGCTAAAATTTTGCCAGGCGCAGCACCTTTCGTGGCAAAAGTGGCAATCGGTTGCACCCAGCTCTCCAGAAGTGGTACAAACATCAGCACGAGCGCATGATCTGCAAGTTGGTCAGTTCCTTCATTTGAAATACCGCCGTAGTCCACAAAACCATCAAGTTTGAAGGTTGACTTGTTGAAATCGTACGCCTGGCGTATCTTAATTTCATCCAAAATCAGTGTGCCGAATTTCTTCCCATCTGCTCTGTTGCCCAGCTGTTTTCCAATAGCTTCCATACAGAGAGGATTGAAACCATACTTGCATGGTATTCCTCTCAGTATTTGTGTGAGACGGCTCAGGGAGGGTAAGGGCAGCATGTTCATGTCAGACAGAAGCTTATATGCTCGAGGGCTCCCTATCCTCAGCATTAAACAATTCAGAAGCCACTCCGCATTGGTACCGCGCGCCACACGGAGACTTTGCTTTCAACTGCTTAAACGATGTCATAAATGCAAGTCGCTGCAAAGGCGGAAGTTCGGCCAACGCTTCCTCGATTCTGTTATCGGGCATTTCAGAAAGCCTTTTCTTCAGAGCCAAAATTTCCTTCTTTTGCTTTTGATGCGCAGCAGCCGCCCTAAGCAGCCTCTTCTTCACATTGCGTAGTTTCTGATATCGCTTGAGCGTTGCGCTCGGAGCCTTAATGCTCAGTCGAAGTTTCCTCTGTAGACGGAGACAACGCGCGCAGACTAGTTGCTTTGTAAGTACATTGCACTGCTTGTGATGCATATTATCTGATGTCACCGAGTCACGCTGGCCTGCTTTCACGCCCGCACATATGTGCAAGCTGTCTGCTTCTCTCAGGATTCTTTCCACACTTGCAATGCTAGTCGCAGCTCGAAATAGCCTCTTGTGAATTTTGCTGTAGCCGTTTATGCAGCAAGTACCATCCTCTTCAAGCACAACAGTTTTCATTACTCGCAGATGCCCGGCTACCAGTTGCCTCATATAAAATACTCCACATCGCTTCTGTGTTGCGTCGTCCTCAACACTTTCGAACTTCCAGAGCGCAGAAGGCAGTGTCACGTTCGTGAGATCGTTGAGCGCAAAGTGTGTAGCGCATATTTCTGAACTTCCTTCTTCCAAGCCCAACAGCAGGTTTGAAGTTGAAGCGCTGTCACTACAAGCTTCGCCCGATGTACTTGCCGGCACTTGCGCTCGTTCTTTTGGTGGACGTCGCTTTCGCTTCACATTTTTGGCTTTGAGATGTGCTCAGGCAGCCCAGGAAAGAGCCGAGGAAGTGCGCCGGGAGCAAGCATCCATTTCCCGCGAGGAATCAATATTTCTTTGTTACCCACAACATGCTTGTAGTATTTCAAAATGTCGTCGTCCTCAAAGTGGCGTTCACACACTTTTGATTTCTTTGTGACTCGTTTGTCTTTTCGGTGTAGCATGGGTTCCCAACTTTTAAACTCTCCAGCGCCTTGCGGCGGTGCGAAAAAATGGTGACCAGCGGCATCGTGTCTAAGGCCGCTCGTGAAGCCGGGGGCAAAACAGCACGGCATAGGGAACTTCTTGCTGTCATGAGATGCGGAAACGCTTCTTCAAGAAGCTTTTCAAGAGAACAAATCGCGACACATCGCACAACACCTACAAAACGGAGAAGGATAGCGACTGACGGTGCAGCGCAACCAACATGAAACCAGAAGTGAAAGCAGAAGTCAAGTTTCAAGTTCCTTACCAGAAAAGCACTTACAATACAGAGCTCATATTTTACAATATTTCACAAAGAGGCTCAAAATTAAGAACTGTGAAATAACTACTTCTCAAAATATAAAACAGAAATGTACCAGGAATGAAGCAACTTCTGTCAGAAACGAAACAAAAAGTGACGAAAGACGCGATCGCAGCGCCGCTAGTTCGCGTGACCACCACTTCGGCCATCTCCCGAGCGGAGCTGCGAAACTGAAGTATGTCTACGAACGTTGGGAACACTAGTGGTATGCATGGGAATACCCACGGGAACATAGAGTTTCTCACTATAATACCTAGAGGGAAATCTGGCGCCACCGTCTATGGGAGTTTCTTAAGGGGGCACCGTGCCGTCATGGGAATGACGGTATATGTGTCTGCGAGGCTCGTGTTGGCTGGTGTTGTAAGAGGCTTCGTCTAAAACGTGGATATGGCTACATAAATAACGCGCTCTCAAAGTAAAATCCTAATGAAATGTTTCTATTCACGCATATTACATCTTTACTCACCCACAGTGCATGATCAAGCGAAGAAAATCAAGAACAGACGACCAACTATTTCAGAGCGAGTGCGAACCTTGTCGTCTGTCCTCCAACTTTAGCGGCCCGCTGATATTTTTTACGTAACATATAGTCGTACACGCAATAACAAGTTTTCATAGTTAAACAAAACATGTTTTCGCGTAATAATAAAGCTAAAACAGCTTTTTACGCGCTGTTTTAGTAGGAAATGAATCATTGTGACAGACTGAACGGTACTTGCCAGGCGCGTCTTCAAGGTGTCCTGTCTCTCCGAGAACGATGTCAATCCGAAGTCACAATATACCGGCATTCCCATGCATACCACAGCGCAGCAACGCCAGATTTCCCTCTAGGTAATAGTGAGAAACTCTATGCACGGGAATGCCGGTATTTTGTAACTTCGGATTGGCATCGTTCTTGGGGAGCCAGGCAAGCACCGTTCCGTCTGTCACATTGATTAATTTTCAACTAAAACAGCACGTAAAAAGCTGCTTTAGCTTTATTATTACACAAAACCGTGTTTTGTTGAACTATGAGAACTTGTTATTGCATATACGATTATATGATACGTAAAAAGTATCAGCGAGCCGCTAAAGTTGGAGGACAGACGACAAGATTCGTGCTCGTATTGGAAGAGTTTGCCGTGTGTTCTTGCTTTTCTTCGCTTGGTTATGCATTTTAGGTGAGTACACTTCAATGGAAGATGTAATATGCGTGAGGGGAAAAATTTTATGAAGATTTTACTTTAAGAACGCGTTATTTGTGTAGTCACATCCACGTTTTAGACGAAGCCTTTTACAACACCAGCCAACGCAAGCCTCACAGGCACATATGCCGCCATTCCCATGACGGCACAGTGCTCCTTAGGAAACTCCCATAGACGGTGGCGCCAGATTTCCCTCTAGGTGTTATAGTGAGAAACTCTATGGATTGATTTATTTATTTATTGATTGATTGATTGATTGATTGATTGATTGATTGAAACTTTTATTAGAAGGGATAGCCCGAGACCTACGATAGGGGTAAGGGATCAGGTGAAAGGAAGGATGCCTGCCTCCTTCGCAAAGGACAGCAAAGCGTTAATTCTTCTGATGGCATCTGCTTGCGGTGCTACCCAGTCTTCGTACGATGCTCCCTTTTGAGGTAGGGTGTGCTTGTCCGTGAGGGTAGCTGTGACAGGGCAGGACGGGATCAGATGTTTGAGATTGACGTTGATCGCAGGGCAGTTGGAGCATTCCACTTGTGTTCCTCTCCACTTGCTCACAACATCCGGTGTAATAGATGCCTTAGCTCTTGTTTTGTGGATGAAAACCTGGGCTGTTCTGGGAAGGCGAGTGGGAATGGGAGGAAAGATGCTAGGAATAGGCTCCTGTAGAAGAGCCTTCCTCTCGTATTTAAACCGGGCAATCTTGTGATCTGGTACAACGACGGATGACGCGGAGCTATTAGCCCCGAGAAAGAGGAATGGCGCCGCCTGGCGGTAGCTTCAGATGACATCACGGCCAGGACTCGAGTTTCGGCAGGCGCCCAAATAACGTGCGCTCGCTTCGTCGCACCGCGTAGCACGGTGTTTGCGTTCGCTTTTTGCTTGCAGCAAGCTTCCGATGCACGACGAAAACAACAGGGATCGTGTGTCAGGTAAGCAAACAACATTTGTGCGTCCAATCGTCCTCAATGCGCGAACAAGAAACGCACGCGCTCCGTCGCGCACGCTTGGAAAGCGGTGCTCGGGCTTTCGGATATAGTTTCACAAGAGTTCTCCGCATGCGTATGTGTCCGACAGCGTTTTCTTTGGCACTGCCCCAAACTTTCTATCTAAGCACAGTGCCAAGAGCGCTGTCAAGTCTCGCGAAATCTACCGAAAGTGACACTACATCCGAAAGTGATCACCATAGAAAATTCCACCCTAGCTGTTGTGTCAGTTTTCTTGTATGCTCACTGACGCACCTTGTTCAATTTCATGTTTACCTCGTAATAGCTAGCTGTTATCGTTCCAGTTATGTACACGAACGAGTTGAAGGTGGTAAATGCTGGAGTTTCCTGCTGGCCGCTCGTCTCAATTCGTGCAGCGCCGCAGCAGCCGCGCTGTCACATGTATTAGTTTACATAACCTGCTTGTAAATTATTTTTGTTCGCAGTTGCATTACCGCTGAGCAGCATCAACCGGTATGTGGACTAGGCGTGCGAGACGAGCCGGTGCCTCACTGAGGCGGAGGAGGTTTATTATGCGGGCCACGTCTTTGAGTGCGCCGTCAAAACAGCTGAGAACGCTCGCTTCGACTTTCTGGCGTTCGTCATGCAAACAACTGCTATCAACAGTGCTCCTCATAAAGTGAAGATTACTGTTTGCGACGACGCGGTGGTAGATCGAGCCAGCTGTTCGTGCAAAGCAGGGTATGACTACTCGATCACTGGCCGGCTGCTGGGAAGAAACCTTGTCCAAGCATATTTTTAATCACACATCTGAGGTTGTGTGAGGTGTAAGTAAGGCTCATGCCTTCCAATATCTTTCATAGGCAGCTACAGGTAGCAAAATGTAATGTTTATTGCACCAAACCTTGCGACTCTTTTGAATAGACTCCAACGTGTCTTCAAGGCATTTCTCCAGCTAAAAACATTTGCTGCTAAGGATATGTTGCTTTGAAACCTTTAAACAGTGTCCGCTGTTCAAGCGTAGGTGTCATGACTGCCACAGCAATTAATTATCCAAGCATCTCTGTACTTTGCATCCAAGACAAAAAAGATTTTATCTGCTTCATCATATTTCTTGTGCATACCAATTTTCTGCATGCTACAGTGAATGTTAATTGCACATTATTTCAGCAACAGAAGCCATGTTGGAGCCAACCATAGAACCAGGATGTTCCACTTCTGAGCCAGCACCCAGAGACTTAACACTCATTGGTTCTTTGAAGGAGTTAAAAAGTTTTCTTGGCATCAGGGGTGAAGTGGCAACAGAAGAGCTACTTGAACACTTGCAGGAAAGCAAGAGTCACGAAGACATTATAATGATTGAAAAGTTAACACGAGATCAGGCAAAATCTAGTCTCTGGTTGCGCCGCAGGGTAGGCATGATCACAGCTTCTATTGCCGACAGCATATTTACCCGTGTAAAGATGTTGAGGACAAAGATGGACCCGCATGATTTGAGACCCTTGCTAAAAAAAGTGATGCGGCAGAATAATGTCCGTACAGCAACAATGTGTCGTGGCAGTGCACTCGAAGGCAGTGCAAGAAAATGTTATCAAAGCCAGCGAGCCACTCATGAGAATTTGGTTGTGAGGCAGTGTGGACTTTTCGTTATGGAAGGCCGTCCTCACGTGGGTGCAAGTCCAGATGGATTAGTAAAGTGCAACTGTTGTCCTGAGCGGGTACTGGAAATCAAATGCCCTGAATCCATGAAAAAATTCTTGCAAGAGAATATGAAGAAAAAGAAAAAAAAGGCTTTGACGCATAACCTAAAGCGTGCAACCACATATTTCTGCCAAGTGCAGGTACAAATGGGCATCACGGCACTTCAGCATGCAGATTTGTTTGTGTTTGTCAATGAAGAAGATAATATTTGCATTCCAGTGCTATTTGATGAGGCATAGTTCAGCGATGTAGTTGAAAGACCTTCCTATTTCTTTGAGCAGTACATACTGCCACATGTTCTTTCTACATGAACTGCCTTCTTTCAGTTGCACATGCATTTTTTTATGCATTGCACATAACCAAACTGCAGCCTCCCTTTTTAAGGCACAAAATTACTGATATATGAGGTTTAACATTACAACGTAACAAAAGGCTTATTAGGGATGGTGTCGGGGGACGTTTTACATCAATATTAGGTTTGCTAGAACATGACTAAAGCAGGGTATATAAGCATTTTGCTTATTTTTTGCTCTCTCGGTAGGAACAGAACCGAGAAATGAACCTGCGACTTCATGTTCAGCAACAGAATGCCATTGCCAAGTTAATTCAATACATAAAAAAATTGTATGTGCAATCAGAGAAAGCACTCCTAGAAAGTTTGGAGACATCTGCAGTTTGAGTGCTTTTACTGATGTTCAGTGCAGTCCACTGTTAAAAGGAGCAATGAAATGTGCGGCCTTTGCTTGGCTGTCAACCTAGCTGTATGTCGCTGCGGAAGCAATCTTAGTGCACTGCACAGGTATGTCGAAAGGGGTGAGAGCCAACAACTATAAGTTATCTGCTCCAAATCTAGGTGATTGTACTGCTTCTAGAAAGGAAAATCTGGAGATGTTGTGCACTAAAGTGTTTCCTTTAACAGTGGACCCCTCTGTACAGTGAGCAAGAAAATGTAAACACGGTAGCATGCTGTAGCACACAAAAAATTAGCATTATGTCACTATTAAAACACATTTGTGTGTAAACAGCTGAGTCGTGTAGTGGCTAGAGCAATTTGTGATGCGACCCCGAACCATAACTGACACTCGAATGACAGACTAGGAATCACAGGCAATGCATTTTTCTATGTGGCATTCTATGCATTTAATTTTTGGGTCACTGCATTATGCGATGCGACTGTGATATCGTAAATATAATTGTGATATCAGAAACTCATCCTGGGGAATAACAGTAGTCATTTGTGGTTTAAGTTCCATGCCCAGCTTTCTACAAGGGTATCCAATCACGCTTGTATTTGCATTTTGTGTTAATTCACATGGGCTTCCATTGATACACTGATAAGTGCAAAGGCACCGTGTTAGATGCTCTCATTTTTTTGTCTACTGCTTATGTGGTCATGTCTGTGGGATATTTGGCTGATACTGTGATACTATGGTAGCCAGACAATTGCTGATCATTACAGCAGGCGTAAAAAATGGAGATTTACGTGCCAAAACCACTTTCCGATTATGAGGCACGCCTACAGTAGGCGTCTGTAATTTTCAACATTTTTTTTCGTTTTCGGCTGGTGTTTGTTTTGTGATATAGTTGGTATGGCAACTAGCACGACTGTGTTGTGAAGATGAACAAGTGCCTCCTGCAATTAAATGTTTGGCTGACTTGTGTTTTGTGAAGCAATTGTGATATGAGAATGCTATAACTGTGATATCAGAAAGTCATTCCAGGGAATGACAGTAGTCACTTGTGGTTTATATTATAGTCCATGCTTAGCTTTCTACGTGGGTATCCAATTATGCTTGTATGTACCTTTCGTGTTAACTCACATGGGCTTCCAATGATACAATGATAAGTGCAAAGATGCTTTCAACATGCTTTGATTTTTTTGTCTACTGCTTATGTGGTCATGTTTGTGGGATATTTGGCTGACATTGTGATACTATGGTATCCAGACAACTGCTGCTCATTACAGTAGGCGTCTGTAGTTATCAATTTTTTTTTAATTTTCGGCTGGTGTTTGTTTTGTGATACAGTTGGAATGGCAACTAGCACGACTGTGTTGTGAAGATAAACAAATGCCTCACGTAATTAAATTTTTGGCTGACTGTGTTTTGTGAAGCAATTGTGATGTTAGAATGCTATAACTGTGTTATCAGAAAGTCATCCCAGGGAATGACAGTACTCACTTGTGGTTTATGTTCCATGCCCAGCTTTATACGTGGGTATCCAATCATGCTTGTATGTGCATTTCGTGTTAACTAGCATGGGCTTCCATTGATACAAGGATGATAATTGCAAAGGCACTATGTTACAAAGATGTTCTCATTTTTTGTCTGCCGCTCATGTGGTTATGTATGTGGTATATTTGGTGGTTACTGCAATACTAATAGTAGGGCAGCCAGACAACTGTGGCACAGTACAGCAGGCATATGTAGTCTTACTTGTTTCGTTTCTGGCTGTTGTTTGTTTTGTAATTGGCATTAACTGGCATTACTGTGTTGTGAAGACAAACAAGTGCCTCACCCAGTTAAAATTTTAGTTAGCTGCACACTTTAACACTACTGTGATAGTGTAAGGGATTATATCAGAATGACACCAGACAAACAGTTTCCATGAACAGTTCCTTTTTGGTTTGGCAATTGCTTGGCTTGCTTCGGGCACTCGGGCCGTTTGTTTCCTGTGACATATAGGGTTTCTGTTATTGTGGTAGAGAAAGAATGCAATTTTCAGGAGCACTACATTTTCTAGTTCTGATGTATTGCCGCCTATTTTGTCCAACTGTTATACTGAAACAAAGATATGCTGACAAGCATTACTGTGGTATGTAGTGATGTAACTGCATTATGAAACAGGACAACAGTGAAGAATGCAGGCACACTATTTTACAGATTGCATTTCTCATAAAATATACAAATTGAGATTGGAATTATTGAAATAAATGCAAGAGTCGTGCATTTCTGGTGCTCAGGAAAACTAAAGCTGGTGCTTCTTGAGAAGAAGCACAAAATCTGTTTTTCCAGTTTGCTTTACTAACCTATTAGTAGTGGGCAGTTTTGAAATAAAACTAGTTAAAAGGTAGCAATTGGAAAAGGTAAAAGTAATATTCTTGCATGCATATTATTTTTCAAAGCATACTCCATGAGTACTGCATTTAAAGGTCTTCAGCTGCTGAAGCAGTTTTATAGTAGCTACAAAAATTAGGTGTTCGCACATGGAAAAGTATGCCACGAAGCAAAGGCTCAAAGGCAGTCCATGCTAGATGGTGTTTACTGTATAGTATCTTGTTGTACAAATTCTGCAAGCTCGTTGCCCATTTTGTTGACACGATCACTGCATTATTGTATCTCCAAAACATAAGGAGAGGTTGCTACCAGACTGTGCCATACCATGCAGTCTTTTTTACATGAACAAGTGTGCTGCTTTTTGCCATTAATGTAACTGCCCAAGGTCTTTTTTACAGGTTTGACAGCGCATGTTATTGGTCCTGCTCTTCCTTTCGTGTTCTTGGCAGGGAATAAAAATATTTCCAAGCTAGCAGTAGTACTTACTATGCCAAATTAGATGAACAACCTGAAAGCTGATCACTTTTGGTACTTATCTGTGCATATGTACTGCTACAACAACAATACAGTATGACAGACATTTCCGTGTGTGCTTGTATAAGCCTAAATAACTACAATCTCCACAAAACTTGTGCAGAACGGCTCTCTTAAAAAAGAAAGGCTTTTCTTAGTACTCTAAATCATACAAACTAGAACTACAGACACTGCTGATGGTATTTTGTGCATTTTTGGTGTTTGAGGACCACCACACTTGTTACACACAGAAATTTTCCTTACACTCAGACTATCCACAGTGTAAGTGTGCACATTGACAAAAATTTCACACCTTGAGTGGCTCCTTGGATAGATTTTTTTTTCATTTTTAGACAATTCGTTCATCACATTTGTTAAATATCACACTTTGCCTGGCAGCTCACAAAGCTAATTGGTAAGAGCCAGCAATCACTGCAGAATTACTTCGGAAAGAGTTAACCTAATAAATTCGCGCACCGACATTATCAGTTGAAAAGGAACTTGTTGTTACTGAACAATGGCCTTGAGAGATTTACAGTTTCAGCAATTATTTTGAATATGCTGTCAATGTATGGCACAAAGTCGAGATCAAACCGATTTTTTTAAAATGCGGTACAGTTTCATCCTTTGGATGGCCCTCTCCACATGTACTCGGGCGCTTGCTATGGATTGGTTTCTCCTAGCTTCCTCTGCAGTGAGCTGTTTTTCCATGAGGAATGGAGGTCTCATCATTTTAATGTTTTTTTCTTTGCAAAGTTCACCGATTAGGAAGTCTTTATCTACCATCACACTGTCAACATGGGGAATAAACTTGTCAAGAACTCTGCACTCCTTTGTGATGTATGTGTCAGACGCTTTCCCTTCGTATGCCGGACTACATAGCTAATTAAGCCTCCTGGTGTCTCACTCAGCAGGACCTTTGCAGTGTACGTGCGCTTATAGTGGCTGTATGTGAGGAGCCTTGACACTAGATCTTTTGGGCGCTCAATTTCTATTTCAGTGCAGTCAAGCACCATCCTCGTGTCTTTGTATTCTTTGAAATACATCGTGAGACAGTTCACTACTGCGGTCTTCGTTGGCCAGAAAATTGCATGCTCAAGAATGCTTGCTAGAATTGCAATTGAATCCTTGAAAATGTTCGACACAGTTGTACGGTGGACAATAAACAACACCGCCAACAGAAAATGTTAAGTCATGATAGAGCTTCATGTATGTGAGGAGCACAGCATCATCATCACTTAAGGATAAGCTTCGCGTTCCTTGACGCAACCGCATTTCTGTGTATAGTTCTGTTATGTTGTAGAACAACTCGAAAGAGCCTATGCCTGTGAGGACAACAAGACCATGCTCATCGGGCACTTTTGCCATTGTGATAAGCCGTTCTCTTCCAAATAGGCTGTTTCTAGTGTCGACCTGAATTCCAATTTCTTCAGACAGCTCCTCAGCCTCGGCACATGTCTCTGAAAAAATGAAAGGACAAATTGAGCGTAACAATAACATAAATTATAGCAGTCGAGTATTAATTAGTATTACGAACAGCTGCGCTGTTTCCTGGATACCTTCTGATATTGGAGTGCAATCACCTGGACTCGCAGCCGGAGCTTCTGGAGGATAGAAATCTAAAATAAAATGAAACCAACTAAAAAGAGCAAAGTACTATACACAACAGTTAATGACGGGGGTGCCCAAATGCAACACAAATTTGGCACATCAAATTTAGTAGCACTTAAGGCATAAACATGCCATCGCACTCTCCTGGTTCTCTCTCTTCGGCCAGTGGTGCATCAAGTTCCAACATCGCGCTGCTCGAGCTTTCCTCTGCGCCTTCTTGGTATTTTTCTCCAGCATCAGTGCAAATGAAAGATGTCTGTGGCAGCTGGTAAGAGCGTATGGGAATGCCTCTTTCCCCTGAAATTGAAATCCAAGCTTTTCTGGAGATTTTATTAAGAGATAACATTAATGCCACTTCCGACCGCGATAGAGGCCGATCGGGATCGAAATTATCGATCACGATTGACTCACTTTGGTAGCGGTCGCGAGGGGCCAATCGCGATCGATAATTTCGATTCCGATCAGGCTGGATCGCGGTAGAAAGTGCCCAATGTGGCATACGTTTAAGATAGCTGCGGAGCTCTTTTAATACGTATAGAGTAATGACTCGTTGCTACAGTGAATTAAACAATGGAGGAAGCGCTCGTGCGGGTACAAATGCGCGATCAACATTGCTTCTGCATAATCAAACGCGGGCGATAGGAGTTCCGCCGTGAGTCAATGTGTTACCCTGCTCGCTCCTACACCGAGCAACGCCGGAGCAAGCGACAGCACATTTCGCCTATTCTGGCTATCACAGATCGTTTTCGATTATTTCTGGCATCTACACATATATGTGTAAACGACTTGTTATTGCTAACCGCACAGAGAATCAATATCGATACACTTACGCCGTCTTATCGCCGCTCGCACAAGCGGCCGCCTCGCATCGTGTGGGCGTACAGGCAGGTTGACGGACGGAACTTCTTCCGGCGACAACTTTCCGTACTTGTAACCTGGTAATAAAGTGACAGACACGTTGACTGCATGCAAAGAACCGAAAAGTACACCCGAAATGGCATTACCTATCGTCTTGTATACGGGATATACAAAATCCTCTTCTATGAAGTGCTTGCTGCAGACGACGGCGTGTTTTGACGGCAGCTTGCCCATTCTAAGCTTTATTAACCAAACTTTCTTCAGCTTTGTAGACTTCGGATAAAAGTAAAAACTTACACCATCGTCCTTGCGAGATTTACATTGCGGAGCAGAGCAGTAAGTCACCATCGTATCGCACAAAAGCGGGCGCGGGCGGTGCAGATATAGGAGATCGTCGGCGGCGTAGCAGGCAAGTCCTTGCCGTGAGGTCACATCGCTGCGACTGCAGCGACGCCAGTGTTCGTTCTCGGGGATAATAGGTGTGGTCCAGCAGGGACGGGCTCACTTCACGGCTGCGATGGCCAGTCTTCTCTAATTTTCTCGCCTGCAGCTTCATGGGCTGCTCTGTTACCCGCGCTCCCCTCATATTGTGACCCGGTGTCCAGTGTACGAAAATGCGTGCATGTCTATTGTCCCACAGGTGGCGACAGGCTTGTTTTATGCGGTGCGCTATGGTAGCCGTGTAGGATCGGGAGTTCAGTTGCTTGACGGCGTCTTGACTGTCGGTGTAGATATGAACAATGCCTTCTGTGCGCGTCTCACAGAGTTGAATGGCTTCTTCGATGGCCAGTAGCTCAAGATCGGTGGCTGTCCAGTAAGCATAGCCGCTGTGGCTCACGGCGTGTGCTTGCCCATTTTCTCTGTAAAAAGTGGTAGCGGCATACATTTTCCTTGAATGTTCATCGTATCGCAAGGCAGCATCAGTATATATCTAGTACACTTTGTTGTCAGTGTGCCCTGCCTTCACCTTTGGTGTTCGCAGGTAGTGGTCTTGGTTCCGTAACCCTTATTTCATATCCCAGGGTGGAAGGAGGGGATCCAGCTCTGGCAGGTGCAGGTTGGTGCCATGCAGTTCAGATAGCAGCCGCCTCCATTATCCGCCAAGTTGACTCTCTGATTGGGTGTGGGGAGCTCACGTGCCTTGAAATTTGTGCCAGGAAACGGAAGTTTTGCAAAATGCAATGTTGAGTTTTCATCAAAATGACGAAACGTGACGTGGAGCTGCGAATTTTATCGACTAATACACCTTCTTGGTCCTTGGCAGCAATATTACAACGTTAGCGCTTCAAAAAGAAAATGGGCGGTAGCGTACAAAAGCCAGTGCAATGCATCTGCAATTTCGCGAATACGTGATGGCGATCCAAGATAAGCGCCACGCCAGCTTGCTGATTGGCTGAAGGAATTTGCTGTGGGGAGCGTCACAGGAAGGGCCGTTTCGTAAGCGTCAATTTACCGTTGCGTGACGTTGCACTGGGCCGCCATTGCAGAAATTTTCCGCCATAATTTGTGGTGCGACGTTCCGCGCGAATTATGCTAATGAGCAGCCATATGCAATGGCGGCCTGGAGGAATACGTATCGCTACATTTTCCCTGTCGTTTGGCGCCATGAAAATTTTTTGTTCATAACGCCTGCTCATAGTATTTGTATCGCTCTCGTCTGGTGTTGGCATATGTGCTTTGGGCCATCATTTTTTAAAAGAACTCGGTTATACGACATAATAGAGAGTTTTAGTTTAGGGGACGCAAGCGGCTTGCGTACGCAAGAACTAGGGCCGAGGGTACTGCGCATGCGCAGACCGCTACGTCTATTTGCGTCCTTGGGGCGGCCGAAAACATCGCTGTCCCTAAGCGGTCACGTTACCTACGTGACCCTCGCGGTGCACGAGAACTTAAGAGTAGCTAGCGGGTAGATAATCTGATAAATCTTTCGCCAAGTGTCGACAGACATCGTTTTTATATATATCAGAGAGGTTTACCGTGTCCGTTATTCGGGCAAACGCAGGCGTAAATTTTCGGCACTGGCGTAATCGCGTTGCTGCCAAAAATTCACATCCGCAGCAGACTAAAATACACTTGGTTACTGCAATATTAGCTGTGTTTGTTTGAGCTTTGCGCCACCAGGTGGCTGCACCATGCAGACCGCTCCCGTTTACGGCTCAGCCCCAACCTGCTCCGCCTGCGTTTACCCGAATACCGGACACGCTAAACCTTTCTATTAACTGCTTTTAATAACCATAGTTTTATGCGCTTAACTTCGTATGCTTGATTTCATGTTTTCAAAAATGATAACGCAGCAAAGATCAGACGTTGATGGCGCTGCGAGCGCATGCGACCTCACTGCGGCTTGCGTTTGGGGCCGCTAACCTATAGCGTGTTTTTGCTTGCCTACGCAAACGCAAACGCACCCAAGCGCTAGGGGACCCAACGCCTTGCGTCCCCTAAACTAAAGCTCTCCAATATTGGTTGAACATAGCAAACTTTCTACAACGTTTTCCACTTTTCACTACTGCCTTTGTATTGTAATCAAGATTAATGACTTTACGCACAACCAAGAGTTATGACAACGGTGTCTTTTCAACTTATAAAAAGAATGTACGAAAGGCGGCGCCTTGGAGTTTCCTTCCCTGGGGCTCTATTCTCGACACACATGGCTAGGGTGGCTAGAAGGGGAGGTGTGAATACCGGCGGCGCAAACGTGACCCTACAGCGCACCAATGCCGCGGGGCGGCGCTGTTGACCAAGTAAAACTCTTGCTTGGGCTAGTTGGTTCAGGCAAGGCGCAGAAGACCAGGACTCAGGAAGAACACAAACGACAGGACCGGCTCCACTCGAGACTGGCAAGCTGAGACGGCGATCAGGTTGACGCACAAAATGGCAGGATCGGTGCGAAAGCTTTGTTGAAAGAAAGGGCCCAATGTAGAAGAAATATGCTCAAGTAAAACTCTTGCTTGGGCTAGTTGGTTTATGCTTGAAGTAGTAAAGGCAAGGCGCAGAAGACCAGGACTCAGGAAGAACCCAAACGACAGGACCGGAGCCACTCGAGACTGGCAAGCTGAGGCGGCGATCAGGTTGACGCACAAAATGGCAGGGCTTGGCTGGGCGTTACGTATTTGTGGACCGGAAAAAATTGCACAGAAAAGAATAAAGAGTTAGTGGAATGCATAAGCGCTGATATTAAGGGTTTCGGGAGTGGTGCTGAAATTGTCCTATTAAGTGACATGAGCGCCCACATATAGGATTTAGAAGGCTATACCGACAACAACGGGAAGTCAATGCAGGACCTTTGTGAGCAACTCAACTTCGTGATCGTGAATACCGGGCCTAAGTGTGAAGGACAGATCACGTGGGAAGTGGGAAACCGGCAATCGACCATTGATTACTGTCTGATGACAGAAGGAATTCATGATAAGTTGAGAGAAATGGTCATAGACGAGGAAGGGTTTAACAGCATAGGGAGTGACCATAAACGCATCATTTTGAAAATGGGATATGTAGTTGGGAAAGAGAGCAAGTAGACCAAAATGGCCAGTATAAATTTGAACGCTGAACAAATAGCAAATACAGTCACTAGAGTTGGAATAGGGCGAGCTTCTAAGTTTAATAACGACAGAAATACGGAAAGAGAAACAACATGTTCGTTGGAAAGGAAAAAAGAAACCGAAAAGCTGGTGTAACAAGGAGATACGAGAAGCGATCACCGAACGACAGAAAGCATCTCGAGAGCACAGGCAGGCAAAGAAGGCGCAGTTGCCACAGGATGAAGTAACCAGTAAATGGGAAATATACCGGGAGAAAAAGTCTATGGTTCAAATACTGGTGCAAGCAAAACTAAAAGGTGAAAGTGAACGTTGGTTGTCAGAAATACGTGAGAAAAAGAAGGCCGCACCTAGAATATTTTGGAACCACATAAAATTATTAGGCAGGAAGTCAACAACAATACAACAACATATCCTAGACGAAGATAAAAACAGACTGGAAGGAGAAGCGGCAATAAATTACACCCGAAAAGCAACAGCCGAATCTTTCCAAGGCAATGACGAGGTTGTACTTGATGAAAAAAAGAGCATGAAAGAGACCCAAGTGGAAAAGGAGCTGGTGCTAACAAATTTAAACTGGAAGAAAGCGGAAGAGAAAATTCCTAAGCGCCCAGCCATAGCGCTAGACGAGGTTCTCATCAGCCTCATAAATGAACTAGGACCAAAAAGTAAGGAAGCACTGGTGAAACCAGGGGAAAAAACTTTAAAAGACAGACGAATGCCAGACAGTTGGCTACAAAGTACAACGAATTTAATTTATAAAGGTAAGGGGGAAAAAGACAGAATTCAGTCGTATAGACCGTTGACCATTACATCGGTAATATATAGGCTAGCAATGCAGGCAATCAAATTAAAGCTTCAGGCATGGGCAGAGAATAATCGCATTTTTGGAGAGCTTCAGAATGGCTTCAAAATAGGTAGGCGTTTGGATGATAACTTGTTTGTTCTTACTCAGTGTATTGAAATATCAAAAACAGAAAGCAGACCGTTGTATGTGGCCTTTTTAGACATTACAGGAGCCTACGACAACGTAGACCGCAACATTTTGTGGGATATTCTGGAAGGGGAAGGCTTAGGTAACGATTGCCTTCAGCTTTTGAGAGATTTACCTAGAAAATACCGTTTGCGTTGAATAGGAAGAGATGAGGAGCGAAGAGAAAGTTAATATCAACAAGGGACTGAGGCAGGGTTGCCCTTTATCCCCGCTGCTGTTTATGATGTACATGGTGAGGATGGATAGGGCGCTAGAAGGAAGTAATATCGGGTTTAATCTCTCATACAAACAGGCGGGTACAGTAATAGAGCAGCAACTCCCAGGTTTATTTTATGCGGACGACATTGTGTTGCTAGCTAACAAGCAAAGTGATTTGCAACATCTGGCTAATATCTGTGCACAGGAAGGCAACAATTTATGTTTGAAATTTAGTGTTAGAAAATCAGGTGTTATGGTATTCAATGAAAACAGTGAAGAGACAGTGGAGATACAGGGCCAAGAAATACCTCGGGTGACAGAATATAAATACCTTGGTATATGGATAGACGAAGGCAATAGATATATGGAAACACAGGAAAAAACCATAACAGTAAAGGGGAAGAGAAATGCAGCCATAATGAAGCACAGAGCTCTATGGGGATACAATAGGTACGAGGTCCTCCGAGGTATGTGGAAAGGTGTAATGGTTCCAGGACTTACTTTTGGAAATGCGGTTGTTTGCTTTAAATCAGGGGTACAATCAGGACTCGACGGGAACCAAAGGTCAGTGGGTCGCCTCGCATTGGGCGCTCACGGGAACACTACAAATGAAGCTGTGCAGGGTGATATGGGCTGGACTAGTTTTGAAGTGAGGGAAGCTCGCAGTAAAATTGAGTATGAAGAACGGCTGAGGAATATGGAAGAAAGTAAATGGGCTGGGAGAGTGTTCAGGTATCTGTACAGGAAAAACATTGATTCACAGTGGAGGAAAAGAACTAGGAAGCTTACCAGCAAGTATGCGGCCTGTAGGGTGGGCAACACAGCAACAAAGACGGTCAAGCGGAAAGTCAGAGAGGCTGAAATAATATCATGGGTGGCGGCAATGAAAAGGAAACCTGCCATGAGTAACTACTTAAAAGAAAAAAAAACTAAATCAGGAAAGAAACAATTTATGATAACTCAAAGGGAAGCCCACTACTTTTCGAAGCGAGATCAGGATGCCTTAGAACACGCACCTATAAAGCGAGATATAAGAAGGAAGAAGAAGCATGTGCTTGCTGCGGTAAAGCTAGGGAAACTACGGAGCATGTTTTATTAGAATGTGAAGACGTCTACCCAGCGGTCGATTTAGGCACCACTGGCTTCCTTGAAGCCCTTGGGTTCAGAGGGAGCAGTGGTAAAGCAAACATGTCCGCAATAGACATTAGTAAGAGGTGACTGGAGGATTGGTGGAAGAAAAGTAGGGAAACGACAAAAGACGGAGACGTACAAAAGCACAGTTCGCAATAGGTGATCAGAAAATTTGGGCGTGGTAGTTCATAGTGGTTTTTTTTTTCTTTTTTCATTGTTTAACCAAGGTAGGATATTAGGCAGTATAGTAGCAAGAGCTTGGTGGTGCAACCCGCCACCCCGTTCCAAAGGGGAGGCTCACAATATCCATCCATCAATCCGGGTAAGCACGCAGCCGAAATTAGCGCCTTGCCAGCCTCGCGCCTGCTGCATCGCTACCACCGAAGTGAAAGTGAGCCCGTTTCGGGTATCGCGCGCTTTCTGCGAGCGTCAAAGAATGAATCTCTATCATGAAAACAATGTTATGTCAGCCCACATCATTACTCCTGTGAAATCTTACGGGCCCAGTTCGCACTGTATTGAGATTCAAACGCGTTTTGTCTGTGCGCATTTTGTGAGACGGCTTTGGATGTTAGGGGCTAGTGGGGGGCTTTGAAGTAATTTCGACCACTTCGGGTTCTTTATCGCGCACTGACATCATACGGCACACGGGCGCCTTGCATATCGCCTCCCTGAAAATGCGACCGTCGTCCTCGAGATCAGCAGTCAATCACCCTATGCGTGCCGTAGGACCTGTAAACTGCAGATATTACCTGATAACGTGTGGACGTATTTACAAACCACATTTTGTCTGCGCTTGCAGACCTGTAGCATGTCATTCTGACGCTCATATAAGCAATTTACTATGATTGCAGACAGTGGAGCAACAGATCTGGTCATGAAATCGTTTATTGACAAGTTAGGGAAAAAATTTGCAACACACAAGGTTTTAGTGTTTTCCGTTTCTTCTCACTGCTCTGCTGATTGACACCTTTAAGCAAAGAAGTGAATCCTTGTGAGGCAATAAAAACGTATAACTGAGGCTCTCAGGGTAGCAGAATGGTCTAGGCAACCAACCTTTGGCATTTCACGAATTGACTGCAAAATCTCGGCCACAGCTTTGGCATGCAAGCGTGTTACGCTGAATAAACGAGCGAGTTTGTTTTCAAATGCATTGTCCAGCTTATAGAACGATTCTGAGGGATATAAAAAGCCCCCAAGGTCCCACTTTTTGGATGCCTCTGAAGGAAGCTCTCGGGGGACATTGCCTTTATCGCTAAGACATGGTGCTTCGCAGTCTTCACAATGTGTGGGCAAAACACGCCTTCTCGCCACATAAACTGCAATGTAATAAACTAGCCGTGCGTCGCTGCGGTGCTCCACATAACTTTGGTGGTCCACAGCATCTCGCCCTCGAATGACGGAATGTAGCGAGGAACACTCCAAAACAGGCGACGAGACCAACTGACAGCGGAGGCGCAGGCCAGCGCGGGAGTACCACCGTACCACGCCGTAATACCACGCCGCGAGTAACAGCGCCACGTTCCTCCTGGTGGCATCGGTGCGCAAGGGGGTCACGCGCGCCCGAAGGAAAGCGCCGCCGGTATTCACACCTCCCCTTCTAGCCACCCTAACATGGCGGCTGCACGGCCGCCATTATCCGCCATGTTGACTCTCTGATTGGCTGTGGAGAGCTCACTTGCCTTGAAATTTGTGCCGGGAAACTGAAGTTTTGCGAAATGTCATTTTGCGTTTTCATCAAGATGACGAAACGTGACGTGGAGCTGCAAATTTTATGGACTAATACATTTTTTTGGTCCTTGGCAGCAATATTACAACGTTAGCGCTTCAAAAGGAATGTGAGCGGTAGCGTGCAGAAGCCAGTGCAATGCATCTGCAATTGCGCGAATATGTGGTGGCGATTCAAGATATGCGCGATGCGAGCTTGCTGATTGGCTGAAGGAATATCTCGTGAGGAGCGTCACAGGAAGGGCTGTTTCGTAAACGTCATTTTGACGATGCGTGACGTTGCGCTGGGCCGTCATTGCTGAGATTTTCCGCCATAATTTGTGGTGCGACGTTCCGCGCGAATTATGCTAATGAGCAGCCATATGCAATGGCGGCCTGGAGGAATACGTATCGCCACATTTTCCCCGTCGTTTGGCGCTACGAAAATCTTTTGTTCATAACGCGTGCTCATAGTATTTGCATCGCTCTCAGGCGGTGTTGGCATTTGTGTTTGGGGCCATCATTTTTTAAAAGAACGCGTTTATACGAATTAATATTGGTTGAACATAGCAAGCTTTCGGCAATGTTGTCCACTTTTCACTGCAGCATTGGTATTGCAATCAAGATTAATGCCTTTTCGCACAATCAAAAGTTATGACAACGGCCTCTTTCGAATTTATGAAAATAAATGTACGCCAGGCGGCGCTTTCAAGTTTCCTCCCGGGGTGCGAAGTGAACAAGAGATGGCAGCGCCGGCGCTTACGTCGCGCCAGTGGATATCTCTGGCGCGCGCAACGCTATTGTTGATATTTGGCCGTTTTTCAGCCAGCCGAGCCGGGATGAGTCACTTGCGCTTCACGAGATAGCGATAACGTGGCCTAGAACGTGCGCGCATCACCACTGGTAGGTCGCGTATGTTGTCTCAAGCAAGAAAACAAGCGCGTTGGCGCGAACATGCGATGACTCATTCCATTTTCCGGGGACACGCATCCTAGCTATTGAAGCAGGCGACGGCTTGTACGAGCAGACGATGGAAGCGAGAAGCGTTTTCGACGGAATAATCATACGCTTTGAGATAGCTGCTTTATTTTTACTGCAGAGGAAAACTGTTTTGCTTTACCGATAATGCTACATTCAGTGCCTTCATTTCAGTTTCTTAGGCGAAACGTCAAGTTGGCGTCACGTTACGTAAGCAAAACGGGGCCACCAGCGCCATTTTGTTTGAGTCGCGCCTACGTCACGCATCGAAGAAAATGGCGGTATGTCCAGAATCATAGAGTTTCCTACAAAAATTGCTAGAGAGAACTCTGGCGCTGCAGTCGTCCTACCATGGGAATGATGGGAAGTACATGGAAATATCTGGTCTTCGTGCTTGTGAATTCAGACGTTCTTAAGGCTTTGTATATTACGCTATCTAAATCTTATTGTCGTATATTTCGGCGCAATCTATATTCTTCGAAGTGCAGAAGACGCCGGAAACGCGTACAATTGCTATTAATTGCAATGATTGAGCTTTCCCAAATGGCCAAATCGAAACGCGCCAAGCGTTTTAAGGAACTGGCATGCCCGCGATAAATTCATAAGGGCGTTTCATTCGCTTGTCGATACATGCGTCCGTGGTTTAATAGTTTCAATATCAGGCTTCTGTGCTAGAGTCCTTGTGTTCGAATCCTGCCATAGAGTTTCTTACTATACCACCTAGAGGGTAATCTGGCGCCACCGTGTATGGGAGTTTCTTAAGGGGGCACCGTGCCGTCATGGGAATGACGGTATATGTGTCTGCGCGGCTCGTATTGGCTGGTGTTGTAAGAGGCTTCGTCTAAAACGTGGACATGGCTACGCAAATAACACGTTCTTAAAGTAAAATCTTCATAAAATGTTTCCATTCACGCATATTGCATCTTTACTCAACCACAGTGCATGACCAAGCGAAGAAAAGCAAGAACAGACGACCAACCGTTTCATAGCGAGCGCGAACCCTGTCGTATGTCCTCCAACTTTAGCGGCCCGCTGATACTTTTTACGTAACACGTAGTCGTACACACAATAACAAGTACTCATAGTTAAACAAAACATGTTTTCGCGTAATAATAAAGCTAAAACAGCTTTTCACGTGCTATTTTAGTAGAAAGTGAATCATTGTGACAGACGGAACGGTACTTGCCTAGCTACAGCCAAGCGTGTCTTCAAGGTGTCCTGTCTCTACGAGAACGATGCCAATCCGAAGTCACAATATACCGGCATTCCCATGCATACCACAGCGCAGCAGCGCCAAATTTCCTTCTTGGTAATGTAGGGCGAAACTCTATGAATCCTGCCGTCTGGCAATTTTAATGATGCTTATTTAATTATTTATTACGCAATACACTGTTGAAAATGACGAGTTTAGAAAGTCACAAAGCCGTTTGAAGCCAAAAGGACGAAGTTTAGGCAAATCCATGTACTTCCCGTAATTCCCACCTGAACATCACCCGCGAGGACTCCGTGGTCGCTGCCCATGCGTTAGCTGAGAAAACGTGAGAAAGGAGGACAAGTTAACGTTACCGGATGTGACGTCACATTGTTGTTTGTTTTTGCTTTTATGAAATAACTACTCTCGAACTCAGACGACATGGCTCGCGTCTGGTTCGCGCGCGTACGTATGGATGTGGTCTGCTTTTTTGTTTTTTGGCGAATGCTTAGAAGCTTCAAGTTGCGGACACTGCGGTGGGCCAGGGCTTGATGACATTTGTAACCCAGCTGCTGGTGCTACCGCGACGTACTTGGAGCAACGGTAAGTGTAGTGCGATTACCCGTTCTCTTGCTGACACGTAAAAAACCGGTTGCGCATTCGAGCTGTGGTCGATGTGATCTCGAAATTCGAAGGAACACGAAACGGTTGTCGCAGGTCCCGTAGTGATGGCAGGATAATTTATTCGTTCGTGCCTTCAACACTGCAGTTCCTACGCGTTGCACCAATGTAAAAAAAAGAACATAAACACAGCGACATCTTTCGCGCGCCAGAAATGCATGCACTCAACTAGCGTGGGTGTCGTCCTGTGATGTTTATCGCGTTCTTAAGTCTATTTTTCTCCATCTCTATAGGATGACTACGCTATGCCCTTCTTATTTACCCATGCAGCGCATGGCTGCATTTAATTGCCTTTCTCACTGCTGACCGCGGTATGGGCGTCAGAGGCTTTCATTCGTTGCAGTGAGATAACGAAAGCGTATTTCCTTCACTTAAAGCTTCTTAGTAGCTCCTTTGCGAGCCGCGGAGTTAAATCATACAATGAGTACGTTGTGAGCGAGCTGGTAAACGAACCCACTTTTACTGCTGCTGCTACTATCGCTTTTACGGGAACTTTCAAAAATTAAACATATATTAGTATGAATCGGCTCACCAAGCTTTATATGCACGTCCGTTGCTTTCGTTCATAGATCATGTGCGTAGCTTTGCAACCGTGACCGATATTGTAAAAACAGCAAGAATACAGATGACACAAGTAATGTGTCTGCTGTAATTGTTGTCTGTTCTGTTTTTAGAATATCAGCCAACTCCGCGCAGTCGTACTGTTTACAGCTACAACGTGTTTTTTCTTGTTGCATGAGGAGCATTTGCTTCTAATTGTGGCAGTAACGTTGTGAATTGTCCTCGGCCCAGATCGCTGACTGTGTATAAATTTGTCTAATTTGTTTCACTTTGCTGCTGTCTTTACAGCTTCTGCTTATTTCATCTGCCTGCACCTTATATTTGTTGTGTTTATCGAGACCTGGCCTGTCTCTGCCTCATTGAAGACAAATGGATACAAGTACTGGTTGCTGTTGGTTTGTTTGGTTTGCTCGGTCTGAGCGTGGTATGTATATCCATTTGCTAAAAGGGTATGCTGCTGAGTCTAATACAGGTACTGCTCATCTAAAGGTAGATTTAATTAGTAGTGGTTTGAGTGAGAATTGCTTGGTTTGAGTGATGTATGACACCAGAGAGTTATTGTTCTAGAAAGGTGACAAAGCTGGTCCACAAATTTAAGGTATGGAGATGCTTAACCGTTTAAGTGTTCTAAGTTGCCATGAAGTGTTACACGCATTTAAAATTTCAGTTGCAAAAGACATAGTAGAAGAAGAATCCAGAGGATTTGCTGCCAGATGTCTTGAGACAATAAATTGTAGAGAAAGCTTTATAGTGTGAGCTGCCAATGATTGTCATCAGCTCTAACCCATTTTTCTATATAGTCACTGTTGCTTCATTGTCTTTTGCCATCAGATGCTTGTTATAAACAAAAAACTGAGCTGCATGATTCCCCTGATTTTTCTCGCTCATAAGATACAAATGTGTTGATTTCGGCTGCCTTGGGGCCTCATGGTAGAAAACGAGTGTTTTCATGTGCTTTGTAATGTGGGTGTTTTAAAGTATACTACACATCTGCCATCATAACTGTGAGTGCTGCTGCCTAGCACTCCCACGGCTATGCTTAGTACATATGCGCAGCTATCCAAGAAAATTGACATTGGGACAAGTGCCGTTGAAGCTCACTTGGTAGAGCATTGCAAGCACAAGGCAGAAAACATGGGCTCAGTTTCGTTGTCTCTTATGCAAAGCATTATCATGAGCTGTCTCCTGGTTTCTTCGTACATCCAGTCAGATAGGCTCAATAATAGTAATGTGCCTTATGGTGGGTTGTTAATCTGGGTCCTTAGTGCAGCAGCCCAATTCTTTACCCATTAGGCTAAAGATGCATGCATAGCGCGCCAGATTAATCTCATTGGTTCTCTCGTAGCAGCCAATTCTTTCAGATGTTATGTGACACAGAGTTTGGGATTCACCCGTTTCAGCTCAGATGCAACAAAGCAGGTGTGGTGTCTATTTCGGTGAGAAGTGTGTGCAGTTGTTTTGGTTTCTCTGTGTTGATCTATTGTGCTTTGTATTTCATGTGGTGTTAGGCATTACCTCAATTGCAGCTTCAATGCTGTGCCCATAAAAACAGTCGTAGGTAGGTGCTTAGTAGTAACGGGAAGCTCATTCTTCCTCCTTCTCTCTTGCATACAGCAGGTAGTGCGTCTAGTTTAGTGCCATGCACCTGTGTGGGGCATTTCCTTGTTCTTATTCTGCTGATGTGTTGTACATAGGGGGAAAGTCAATCCTCTACATCATGGTTGTCAGTGCCGCTGAATACAGTGCAGTCTCAGACTCGCTGCCTTGAAATGTCATAAGAGGTGAAATCTGGGGGTAAAGTAGCATCTTGCTGTACCTTGTCATCGGGCATAGCCAAGGTTGTGGTTGTGCAACCCAAGGAACCTGTAACTTTCTGTGGGACCAATGGCACCGATGTTGAAAAGTGGGTAGCTATGTACGAACGTGTGAGTGGAATCAACAGATGGGACCCCACGCATGTGCTAGTTAACCTGTTGTTCTACCTAAGAGGCACGGCAAAGGTGTGGTATGAAAACCACGAAGAGGAGCTAACCAGCTGGGACCAGTGCAAAGAGAAGTCGACAGAGTTGTTTGGCAAACTAGCCGGCCGTAAAATTGACGCAAAACAGGAACAGGCCTCCTGTGCCCAATCCCCCACGGAGTCCTATCTCTTGTACATCCAGGACATGCTGGCACTTTGTCGTAAAACAAACCCGATCACGACATGACAGAAGCTGAGAAGGTCGGGCATGTGCTTAAGGGCATTGCTGACGACGTCTTTAATCTGCTCATGTGCAAAAGTTGCTCTACAGTTGATGTTATCTTTAAAGAGTGCCGACAATTCCAGCACGCCAAAAGCCGATGCGTCTTGCAACCATTCGCTAGACTTCCCACTACTGCTGCAACGCCAACGTGCGAAGATCAACCCACACAGCAGCATGCGTCGCCATCGGAGGATGCGGTGCGAATCGTTGACGTGAACTGGATGCGATGGCGCCTGCATTTCTGTTCGCCTATCCCTGATGCTACAACATTTTCAGTCCCATTCTTACAAGCCATCATTCACCAGGAACTTGAAAACATTGGCTTACGTTCTGTCTGTGCTGTTGCCAATCCCAGAGCTAACAAACGCCCTTCTACTATTTTTGCTCCACCCTGACGCTTCTCTCCGCGTTATCGCAACCCGACTGAGTAGAGAACTGCGGACGACCAGCCGATATGTTTCACCTGCTGCCGCATTGGTCATGTCGCCTGATACTGTCACAACTCGTGGCCCTTAACACTTCGCATGCCAACCAACCTGAGCCGTTTTGATGAAAATGCCCGCAATGTTTCGCCCACCGCTGAATCTAACAGCGCCAACTCTGCTAGGAACATGTTGTACAGTCGCTCACCATCGCCGCACGGACACCAGTCTCGTTCACCGCAAACACGTCGCCCATCTTCGCGTTTGCCACAGCCACGTCGCCTTTCGTCCCCTGTGGCGTTTGGCCACACCTGTTCGTCAGTGCAGCCCTCGGAGGTGGTGCTGCATTGCCTAATGCTGCAGCGAATCCTCTGTCTATGCACACAAGGAGAAGTGTAATTGGCGTTAAAATAGACAGCATAGCTGTCCAAGCACTCATCGACAGTGGAGCCCACATACCTGTGATGAGCAGGGGCGTAGCCAGGGGTGAGGGGCTCATGGGGCTTGATCCCCCCCCCCGAAATTTTTTCGTGCTGCCCACGCATCGCTGACCAAAGCAACTCCCTGTGCCGGAAATCACTCTGGATTTTGTCTAGAATGTTTTTTCACGCTCGTAAAGACATTTCACCACGAACATTGCTAACTCGGGCTGGATTTTGCGGCAACGCCCATGCACCGTGAGTCACATAACGCAAGCAGCCCCATCTGAGCACGAAGTTTCAAGGGCGTGTTGATGGCGAACGGGCTCGCCGCAGCATCTCGCGGAGGCCGCGGAATCTAGGGAGCGAATGGATGTCAATTCCCAAGCTTTATGGTTATAACGTTCTTATAAACTTTTGATGTGAAAGGTGCATTGGCATTTCCAAAGTTGTGCTTTAGATTTTCAACTGTGGAATTTTGTGGGTTTAATGTTGTTATAAACATTTGATGCCAAAGGTGCATTGACTTTTCTAACGTCATGCATCGAAACATACAACGAGACAAGCCAAATCAACACACTATCGGACAAGTTGATAAAGCACGCAGCGAGGTCCGCTGAGACGAAGCGTTGTGCTGGTTCATTTGTGCCATCATGCGACAAAAAATATCAACATTTCTTTTCACTCAAGCCAAAACATTCATGTCAAGACAGTAAAGCCAGCAAAGGTAAATACGTTCTTATATATTGTTTCTATTTGGACTTTTATTTGCGAGGACACATTGAGTCTCTTCAATTTTCTTGTTCTCGCTACCCCACCCGCGCGCTGCCAGAGCCAGCCAAAGCGCATACGTTTTTCTGGTGTTGCCCCGACCGCAGCGCGGCGCACTTCGGTGCGCGTTCGGTTTTCTCTGGCCGAGTGGATTTTCGCCACGCAGAGTTTTGGACGCTTTCTGGCTAGCAGACGAGAAAAAGAAAGAATGGCCGCTCACCGCCATCACTGTGGGAACTCGACTGATTGCACCGCGTTCGCTTGAGCGCAAAATCTCGGGAAAGTCTTGTCTCGCCGGTATAGGATACAGAGCAGTGTGCGTATGGTTCTCGGTAGACCAAGAGTCTCACGTTTTCTTCGATATTCCTTCGGTAGCTACACTAGCTGCCCAAAATAGGCATTCGATTGTGGCCAACATGCTTTACTTTGCGTTTTAAATTTCGTGTCCCTGCCCCACAAAAGACAAAAAGACATTGTCGCAGCGCAGCAAATTGTCGCATGGTGAAGGTTCGACTTTGTTACTTCTTTTACGGAAAGTAATGGGCCACGGGACGCTTCAGTTACCGGATATTGTTACTATATTATTGCGATAGCAATTATATGAAACTCCAGGCGCATTGCTGCCGTCGCCGTCGTCCTCATGTTCCATATAAAGTCCAAGGGCAATAACATCGCGACCGCGCACCGCATGCTGTATGTGCGAGCGAAAGCTTGGGGAGGGCGGTGGTATGGGTGAGCCGATGATGGCGGCTCAGTCTTGTGTGCACAAAGTAGAAAAGCGGGGAGGAAGCATGCCGCCTTCCGTTGATCACGATACATCGGGTGGAGTGGATGGAATTGGGGCGGGATTTAGGATTCTGTGAATCTGTGATTGCGCAACATGTTTATTTGCCTTGTTTGATGCATTATTTACAGTGATTTTTTCTTAGATACGTAGATTTATTGGAGACTTATACGTATATTTAAACATGCTGTGGCGAGGTTTCGTGCATACGTGCAGTGAGCTTTGTTTCCGGTGAAACATTTTTTGCCCTTTATCAAGCTGTATCTTTGCATTTATATATTCCATTGTATCTTCGCATTTCTGATGTACTAGGGAGAGTCAAATGAAAGTGAGGCTACCCAGCCCGCGCAATAATTCGGTTCAATATCTGCGAGGCATGCGCGCAGCACACAGGCATCTCTCATATACAAAAGTGACACGCAGGTGTGAGGATAAATGTTCTTTAATGCTCTCAAACACTGAGTTGAACATGGTCGCGTGACATAATGAACGCTCCAGAAGTTGAGCAGCGTGGTGCCGTGAGGTTTTTGACAGCTGAAGGTGTTTTCTAAAAAAGAATTAGTCGCCGTGTGGCTGCCGTGTACGTTGAAAATTGCACTTCATTGGCCACTGTGAAGCGTTGGAACAAACGGTTCAAAAAAGGACGTGAAAGTGGCAAAGGCGATCCAAGACCGGGCCAAAGCCACCGTGCAATCACCCCCAACAAAAATGTAAAGGTTGATGAGCTGATAAGACAAGAACAGAGGATAAGCATCGACGAAATGGCACAGCGTGTGAACATCAGTCACGGTTCGGGTCACGCCATAATTCATGAACATCTCGGTTATCGGCTTTTGTGTGCGCAATGAATGCCCAATATTTTGAACCACTGCCAGAAGATGGAGAAGTTCGGCGCTGCCTTGGCTCATCTGATCTGGTATCACAGTCAGGGTGACGACTTATTGTCTGTAATTGTGATCGGGGACGAACCATGGTGACACTACAACAAGCCTGAAACACCACGGCAAAGCTTACAGTGGAAACATTCGTATTCACCACCCCCCAGAAAGCAAAGGCCGGCGTTTCCGCCGAAAAAGTATTGACTTTTTTTTATCGTCAGGGGCCATTACTGATAGGATTTGCTAAAGCAGGAGGCTATCAATTGTTTCCGATATCGTGAACCGCCGGATTGTCTGCGTGTCGCAATCAAGAACAAACGACGCGGAAAATTGACGAATGAGGTCATCTTGTTCCACGACAATGCCCGTCCCCAAGTCGCTGATTTGGTAAATATAAGAATGGCAAAGTTCAAGTGCGAAATGCTGCAACATCCACCATACAGCTTAGACCTGTCGCCTTACGACCTCCACCTTTTGGGACAAGTGAAGAAGCAGCTGAAGGGAACCAGATTTGTGTGGGACGACGACGTGAATGAGTCGGCTGCCGACTTTTTGAAGCAGCAGCCCAAGGAGTCCCAAGACGGGAATCACGCGACTCGTTAGTCAATGGGACAAATGTCTAAATGCTCATGGAGACTACTCTTGAATAAAGTACCCCGTTTGTCATACATTCGCATTGGCTTACTTTCATTTCACTTGCTCTCGTATATTTTTCACAACACCTGGTACATACTTCTTTTGACAGTGTGTAGCGTTCAAGAATTCCTTTTCAGCATCTTTGGCAATGGCAATACAGTTATTATTGATGTATTTGATCGCTCAACAAATTGTTCAAGAGGAAACTTTAGCTCGGGCCCAACTCTGACACGGCCCATTGAAGTACATGTAAAACGCGGAAACGTTTTTCCGAGATAACCTCTGGATCGATTTTAATGAAATTTGTAGCATTTGAGACAGAACGTTGAATACTAGTGTCTGTTGAAAGCGGAATTTCGATTTAGGGCCTGAATTCTGTTTCAAATATTTTGAAAAAATCGAAAGTTAGAAAAAGATAGAAACACGACGTTTACAAACTAGTAGCTCTGCATCAAGAAAAGATATCGCGGTTCTGTAAACGGGATCTACTATAACAGTCAAAGCGGACAAATTTGTGTGTTAATTTGTATCTTACGTGAATTGGTTACGTTGTGTATGAGGGTTCTGCAAAAGCCGTATTTCTATACCATTTTTTTTAAATTCATGTGCATATAAATTTTGTCCGCTGTAGATGTACTATTAGATGCAATTCACCGAATTATGATAGCGTTTTTCATTGTTGAGTTACAGTTTTAAACTTGACAGTCTCGTTTTCTGAAATTGCGATTTTTGCCAATTTTCAATGAAGAATTGACGACCGAAATGAGAAATTCAAAATAAACAGTCGCTAGAATTTAAGTTTTTTTATTGCAACAAAACCTTTTCAAATTTAGTGCAGTTGTTTCCGAGAAAAACGAATTCTCCTTCTGCATGTATTTAGATTGGAGTGCCCGAGCTAAAGCTTCCTTTTAAGGAGGAGGCCGAGCTGCAACTTGTGCCCCCCCCCCCCGCACGAAATTTCTGGCTACGCCACTGGAGATGAGTGCTAGCCTGCGTAGTCGTTTAAAGAAGGTCCTCACCCCAGCAGCTGCCCGAGTCCTTCATATGGCTGACGGTGGAATGCTGGTTCTTGGAATGTGTACTGCAAGTATAGCTGGCTGCCCTACTTCTGTTCTCTTTGCTGTGAGCAACATCTTCCCTCACAACGTTATCCTAGGATTTGACTTTTTATCCACTCATTCTGCTCTCCTCGACTGCACGGCCGGCGATCTTGCCTCAACTCGCCGATGCTCCGAGCACCGCCCCACCGCACTTGTGCTCGCTTCGTGATGTGCGTCTGTTACCTGAAGCAGTTACTTACGTCACTTCGGCCGCCCAGCCACAGGTTCCTCCTGATGCTGAATATGTGCTTCGCTCCATCATCGATGTGCTTTGAACTGGTCACGGTTACTAATAATGACATCATTTTACCGCTTCTGAATTTAAGCCTGTGCCCTCAAGTGATTCCGGCCAGCATTTCTTGGACAGCGTTTCTAGTGGTTCTGAATTTGATATTGAGAGTCTGAATTCTGAGAGTGGTTTATTAGTGCCAATCGCAGCTCCCAGCTCTGGTTCCTTAACGGACGACTTTGCGAAAATGACTGCACTTAACCTCACCTCTGCACAGGCCAGGGACATACGTCTCCTGCTTGAATCATACAGTGGAATCTTTGATTTCGGCAACAGGCCTTTAGGCTGAACATCTGTTGTTCACTACCACATAAATGCTGGAGACACAAATCCTATTTGTCAGCGTCCCTATCGTGCATTGCATGCTGAACGTCGAGTCATCCAATCGGAGGTGGGCGAAACGCTCCACAAAGGGGTCATCCAGCCATCAGCCAGCCCTTCGCCTGTCGTCCGTGGGAAAAAAGAAAGATGGTGCCTGGCATATTTTGCGATTATTGCCACTTAAATGAGATCACGCGAAAAGACGTCTACCCACTACCATGCATCGATGACGCCTTGCACTGCTTGCACAGAGCTAAATACTTATCGTCCATCGATCTTCAATCCAGCTACTGGCAGATTTCGGTTGATGAAATGGTTGGAAAAGACAGCCTTCATCACACCGGATGGCTCATATCAATTCAAAGTCATGCCCTTTTGCCTATGCAATGCTCCTGCGACACTTGAACTTGTGATAGACTCTTTTCTGCGATGCTACAAATGGACCACCTGTCTTTGTTACCTTGACGAAGCTGCTTTTTCTCCCATGTTCGGCAGCCGCCTTACCCGACTCACTGCCATTATTGCGGTCTTCTGAAAAGCCGGCCTCCAACTCCACGAAGTGTCAATTTGGGCGCAGTCAGATTACCGTGTTGGGGCACGTCATTGACGCATCCGGTGTCCGACCAGATTCGGAAAAGGTTCGTGCCATACGCAGTTTGCCTGTGTCACATTCTGCTTCTGACGTGCGCTGCTTCGTCGGCCTGTGTTCTTACTTTCATCGTTTCATCAAAAACCTTGCCAACATTGCTCGGCCTTTGACAGATCAAAATGCAGAACACGCCATTCTCATGGGGCCCGGAGCAGGCTCATGCGTTTGCCGCTCTCATCAGGTTTCTGACCGCCCCTCCCATACTTGTGCACTTTGATCCATCTGCACCGACCGAAGTCCACACTGGCGCAAGCGGCCATGGCATCGGCACTGTTCTCGATCAACAACAGAATGGTACGGAGTGCGTGATAGCTTACGCCAGCCGCCTGCTGTCATCTGCTGAGAGAAATTACCCCATCACCGAGTGGGAGTGCTTCGCTTTAGTTTGGGCTGTCATCAAGTTCCGGCCATATTTGTACGGCCGTACATTTTCGGTCGTTACAGACCACCACGCACTGCCGGCTGTCTTCCCTCCGGGACCCGACAGGACGGCTTGGTCGCTGGGCTTTGTGGCTCCAGGAATTTTCATTTATTGTCAATTACAAGACTGGATGCCTCCACAAGGACACTAACTGCCTCTCGTCACCCCGTGGATCCACTTGATCCTTCTGTGCATGATCCGGTGACCTGCGTGATGGCTTTCACTGTCATGACTGACATGCGCACCGAACAACAACGCGACGAGTCCTTACAGTCCATCATTGCCGGAGTGCAATCCGGCAGCAGTGACGGCACATGCCGCATGTTCTTGCTGCACAACAGCATTCTCTACCACCGCAATATGAACGCTGATGGCCCTGAGTTACTCCTTGGCCTTCCTCGTCATCTGCAATCCGTTGCTCTTGAACAACTTCACGATGCCCCGACAGTGGGACACCTTGGAATTTTGCGTACATACGATCACGTACAACGCCGGTTCTTCTGGCCAGGTCTCTACTGCTTTGTGCACTGTTATGTCGCAACTTGCGAATTGTGTCAGTGCCGGAAGAAACCTTCCCTACCACCTGTCGGATGACTCCATCCAGTTGAAGTTCCCTGTGAACCGTTCTCTCGCTTAGGCCTTGACTTACTTGGCACTTTTCCGACGACGACTAGAGCTAACAAGTCGATTGCCGTCGCAACTGATTACATGACACGCTATGCGATAACAAAGGCGTTGCCGACTAGTTGTGCAACAGACGTCGTCGATTTTCTCCTCCGCGACGTCATTCTCCACTATGGTGTACCTCGACAGTTATTACAGATCACAGCTGCTCATTCTTGTCTCTAGTTGTCGACGACCTCGTCCGCTGTTGTGCCACTGAGCACAAGCTGTCCACCGCCTACCAGTCACAAACAAACGGTCTTATGGAATGTCTGAACTGAACAATCACAGAGATGCTGTCGATATAGGTCTCCAACGATCACCGCCACTGGGACACCACGCTGGCCTACGTGCCGTTTGTGTATAACTTGTCCCGACGTGACACGGCAGGATATTCACCCTTTTATCTTTTGTATGGTTGCAACCCCCCTTCGCCCTTTGACATTATCATCCCTTCTGTGCCACGTGTTTCAACTGACCATGCTCATGAAGCCATCGATCGCACTCACAGGGCATGTCAAGTCGCCCGATCTCGTTTATTAGCCCCACAGCATATACCAAAAGAGTTATGACTGATGCCATCGCGATGTTAAGTTCGCACCAGGTGCTTGGATGCTCCTTTGGTCACCATGTTGTCGAGTTGGCCTCCCAGAAGCTTCTCTCTTGCTACACAGGGCCTTATGAAGTCCCAAGTCAAGTTAACGAGGTAAATTACGAGATTTCGCCACTTCAGTTTGATGCATCCTCAAGTCTGACGCCTGTTGACGTCGTGCATGTTTCGCGGCTGAAGCCATACTTCACTCGCGGCTCTTTGCCTACCATGAGCCGAGACGGCACTTCCCGACCCGGGGGTCCTGTTACGGAAGGATGAAAAAAGAGAGGAAGAAGACCACAGGACGCTGGCTGCTGCGTGCTGTTGGTGGTCAGCCATCTTAACTACTCTGCCTCATTTTGTATATTGACACGTGCACTTCTTTATCTTTATCGGGCGACCACTTCTCGCCGCCTAACAAATGTTATCGCACAGCACAGGACGCGCCTGCATGTAAAAGAAGTTTCTGGAATGTTATCGATGGTTCCGTCCACTGTCTTTCACCGCAACTTGTGTTATCTGATTGCATGTGTGCGCGACGCGAATAATGTGGAACATTGTGGAAGGCTCCCAGGTCCCAGCGATTGCTCTGGAACATTCGACGACAGATGTATCAAAGCCGACGCGCTGGACCCGCTCAACACATTTTGACGACCGCCGATAATGTTCGCCGCTACCATCCTTCTTTGAGTGTAGCCTCTTTTGAGGGCACAAGTTTGCCCAATAAAACGCTCGTTTCGTTAATCATAGTTTTGCTGCCTTCTCAACCGTCACTGCCACGTGACATCTGGTGGAGGTGCGGGGGTCGCAGCCGCAGCCGGAAGCTATGACCTACGCCGCCGTCGCCCGCCGTCAAGGCCCCCCTCCACGACCCCGCCAGGGCCCTATGATGTCGCAGTTCCGTCGTCCACCGACGCCAGCCCGCCCGCTCGTGGCCCAGTGCCGCTACGCGAGGAAGACGGACATTTGGCGAGCCCCCGACCACCGCCCGCTCTGCTATCACTGCGGAGAAGCCGGCCATGTGTACCGCCGATGCCCATACCGCAACTTGGGACTGAGAGGGTTCGCCGTCAGCGCGCCGCGTCCACAGCTTGGGGAGCGTCCACGTGACATCGCCGATTACGTAGGCGCCACTCACTGCGACTCTCGATAACCGTCCCGTTCGCCGTCACCAGGCCGCTACCTGTCGCCGCAACGCCGTCCATACACTGGCCCAGCCCGGGGCCGGTCAGCGAACCCATATCCAGAAAACTAAAAGCAGCAACCGATGGAGGTGCGGTTGCTGTTCGTCGAACTGACCAAGATCCTCTGCCGCCGCCGAAGACACCGAAGAAACTACCTCGACGACATAACGACACGCCGCCGTCCCTACGAAGTGTGAAAGCAAAGAATACGACGAGGAAAGACGACCTGACGACGTCCCATACCAGCCACAGGTCAACGCGACACAGCCATGATCCGACGCCAAGACCTAACTGTAATGCAAGACAAAGAATCACCGACCTTGACGTGCTTTTCGACGGCCATGCAGTCACCGCCTTAGTCGACACGGGCCGATTACTCCGTCATGAGTGGACACATCGCCGCCCAGTTGAAGAAGGTTAAGACTGCATGGGAAGGCCCACAAATTCGCACCGCTGGAGGACACCTGATTACGCCGACTGGAATCTGCACGGCAAGAATTACCGTTCATCACCGGACTTACCCTGCCACCTTCGTTATCCTCCAACAATGTTCATGCGATGTCATTCTCGGCATGGACTTCCTAAACCAACACGGCGCAGTCATCGACCTGAAGTCGAAGTCGATAACCCTGTCTGAAGATCAAGCGATACCGCCGGAGAGCTCTCGTAGTCACCATGCCTTAAGCGTGCTCGAAAGTCAAGTCAGCATCCCGCCTCGCTCCAGCATTGTCATTTCTGTAGGCACCAAAACACCTGCCGACGTAGAAGGCGTCATCGAGGGTGACCAACGCCTACTGCTCGACCGTGAAATTTGTGTCGCAAGAGGGATCGCTCGACTGCACGGAGGGAAAACTGAAGTGTTGCTGACAAACTTCAGCCAGGAGTTCAAGCACATCAACAAGGGCACGACGATCGCGTACATCGAGGAAATTCTGGAAACTAGTAATGCGTTTGTCCTCTCGGATTCCGCCGCATCTACCCCGATGACCATGGTTCCTGAACCAGACTACAACATTAATCCAAGTCTCCCCATGATTAAGCAAGAACAGCTCAGAAGTCTGCTCCGATACAAAGGCTGCTTCTCGACGTCATCAAGGATTCGACAGACACCAGTCGCAAAGCATCGCATAATCACCGAGGAGTGCGCTCGACCACTCCGCCAGAGCCCTTGCCGAGTTTCGACGCGAGAACGTGAAGTTATTAGGCAACAAGTCGACGAAATGCTCCGCGACGACATCATCCAGCCGTCGAAAAGCCCGTGGGCATCTCCTGTTGTACTGGTGAAGAAAAAGGACGGAACCCTACATTTCTGCGTCGATTATCGTCGACTGAACAAGATCACGAAGAAAGACGTATACCCTCTTCCACGGATAGACGACGCATTGGATCGGCTCTGCAACGCTAAATACTTCTCGTCAATGGACCTCCAGTCTGGCTACTGGCAAATAGAAGTCGAAAAGAGAGATCGCGAAAAGACTGCCTTCATCACGCCAGACGGCCTCTACGAGTTCAAGGTCATGCCATTCGGATTGTGCTTGGCGCCTGCAACGTTCCAGCGCGTCATGGACACGCTGTTAGCAGGATTGAAGTGGCAGACCTGTCTTGTGACGTCGTCGTCTTCGCCGGAAATTTCGACGATCACCTTAGGCGGCTTGCGACAGTACTCGAGGCCATAAAATCATCAGGGCTCACTCTGAAGCCAGAAAACTGCCGCTTCGCTTACGATGAGCTTCTGTTCCTAGGCCACGTCATCAGCAAATCCGGAGTACGCCCCGACCCGCAGAAAACAGCTGCCATCGCAAAGTTCCCGCAGCCCATCGACAAAAAGGCAGTGCGTAGATTCCTTGGCATGTGTGCCTACTACAGGCGCTTTGTCAAGGACTTTTCACGCATCGCTGAGCCGCTAACGCATCTAACCAAATCTGATGTCGAGTTCAAATGGCAGACGCCGCAGGCCGACGCATTTCAAGAACTAAAATAACGCATGCAGTCAGCGCCGCTACTTGCACATTTCGACGAAGACGTCGATACCGAAATCCACACTGACGCCAGTAGCCTAGGCCTCGGCGCCTAGGCTACTGGCGGACAGAAGAAAGACGGACATGACCGGGTGATATCTTGTGCTAGCCGGTCACTGTCAAAAGCAGAAGGCAATTATTCTACGACTGAAAAGGAATGCCTCGCCATCATTTGGGCTACAGCGAAATTCCATCCTTACCTATATGGCAGGCCATTCAAAGTCGTCAGCGACCATCACGCGTTGTGTTGGTTAGCTAACTTAAAGGACCCTTCAGGACATCGGGCCTCAGACTGCAAGGACATGACGTCACGGTATCTACAAGTCCGGACGAAAACACTCTGACACCGACTGCCTATAACGCGCCCCAATCGATCCCCCGCTGGAAGAAGACGAGGGTGACGACGCCTTCCTCAGAATAATAAGCGCATAAGACTTCACTAAACAGCAACGAGCAGACCTGAAGATAAAAGGCCTCGTCGAGTATTTGGAAGGAAACACCGACGTAGTACCTAGGGGTTTTAAAGCACGGATTGTCTTCGCTCACTTTACAAAACAACCTGCTCGTAAAGAACTTCTCACCAGTCCGCGCCAGCTACCTTCTTGTTGTTCTGTCAGCGCTGCTTCCAGAAATACTCTACGCCCTACATGACGATGCAACCGCTGGGCACCTCGCATTCTCCCGAACGCTGTCGACGATAAAGGAAAGGTATTATTGGCCGCGTATGACTGCCGACGTCGCCCGTTACGTGAAGACATGCCGAGATTGTCAGCGACGCAAGACACCACCGACAAGGCCAGCAGGATTACTACAGCCAATCAAGCCTCCTTGTCGACCTTTTCAGCAAATCGGCATGGACTTGTTGGGACCGTTTCCGACGTCAACATCCGGAAATAAGTGGATCGTCATGGCGACGGACTATCCCACCTGCTTCGCTGAAACTAAAGCTCTACCGAAAGGCAGCGCAGCCGAAGCGGCGAAATTTTTCGTCGAGAAAATTCTGCTGCGACATGGTGCCCCAGAAATCCTCATCACCGACAGGGGAACAGCGTTTACAGCAGAGCTCACCCAAGCCATTCTGCAGTACAGCCATACAAGCCACAGGAGGACAACTGCCTACCACCCGCAGACGAATGGTCTCACGGAGTGCCTGAACAAGACCCTCGCCGATATGCTAGCAATGTACGTCGAGTACAAGACGTGGGATGCGGTCCTGCCGTACGTAACCTTTGCTTACAACACGGCGGTCCAAGAAACACAGATTACGCCGTTTAAGCTGGTTTACGGCAGGAACCCGACGACGAAGCTCGCTGCCATGCTGCCGCACGTCACCGACGAAGAGAATCTTGATGTCGCGACCTTTCTCCTGCGCGCCGAAGAAGCCCAACTCGCCCGCCTACGGATCAAGAGCCAGCAGCGTACCGACAGCCGACACTAAAACCTCCAACGACGCTTCGTCGAGTACCTGCCCGGTGACCGTGTTTGGGTTGGGACCCCTACACGCCGACGAGGACTGAGCGAGAAGCTTTTGCGTCGCTATTTCGGACCGTACAAGATCGTCCGACGTATAGGTGCACTGGACTATGAGATTGTGCCAGACGGCATTTCGCTATCACAGCGGCGCCGCTCACGACCTGAAATAGTCCACGTTGTGCGACTCAAGCCGTACTGCCAACGTTAATGAACTTTGGGATTTCGCGTAATTGACCTTTGGACTTTGTTTCTTTTCATAGTTTTGTTACTTTTCTTTAATAAGTGTCCTTTTGTGTTTCGCTCTCTTATATTTGTAGCATCGGGACGATGCTTTTTTATTAAGAGGGGAGTAATGACACGTGTACTTCTTTATCTTTATCGGGCGACCACTTCTCGCCGCCTAACAAATGTTATCACACAGCACAGGACGCGCCTGAATGTAAAAGAATTTTCTGGAATGTTACCGGCCTTATCACCAACTCTTAAGTCATCTTACCACATCAGCGAACCACTCCTGCAACCAAGTGTGCTAGTCCGGGTTTTACCTGCATTCCCACCTGTGCAGTGGCAAAAGTTTTTGGCTGTTTACTGTAACTTCATATTTCAAACATTTGGTTGCATAAGAGGCTTTGGCAACACTGGCAACCCTAATGCCTGGGCAGCCTTCACGAAAGGCCACCAGCACCTCCTCGTTGCAGACTGCTCTCAACATTCTTCTTGGTTCGACTGTGACTAAGCACCTTTATATGTTTCCTTTGATGTGGCTGGTATTGGCGATGCTTTGATGCAGAAAGAGGCTATTGTCGCACATGTTAACCTTAGGCCAGAAACCAATCTGGCACAGATGGAAAGTCTTGTCTTTCCCATGCAGTGGTTCAGCCTCGCGAGGCACGTTCCTTCAGTCAATTTGCACACTGTCAATGTGAGTGAGACTGATCAAAGGTTGGCTATGGTGTTGGGTTTCTTGCCTGGTTTCGGTAGTGGCATCATGACCAAGTGTTTCCACTCTGTGGGGAACTTCAATGTTCTAGATTTTATTGATTACAAGCAATAGTGCTTGGCTTCCTTGGTGAGATTCCTCAACATCTGCAAAATGACTCCATTTGTGCCATGTGCGCTTTAAGTGTTGACATGTTCGAGAGCAATGACAGGTTCTGCCATCATAAAGAGGCTTTCCATTTCTTTGGCAAATGGTCATTAAGGTGCGTACAACTCCGGTGACGGTCAGTCACTGTGAGGTGGTCGGGGAAAGCATCTGCAGCTTGTTCCTCAAATTACTCAGATGTGCACTGAAGATCGAGCAGCATGTTTTCAATAGTATTACAGTATTTGGTTTTCCTGTTATAGCCGAGAATGTGTCGCATCTTACTGAGACCTATACGTTCAAATGACGCACAGTGGTCCATTCACTAGTCTCTGGCAAGTTGCTTAGCATGACATCTTTGCCTGCTCAGTCTTGTGCAGAACATTGACCATGGTTTGTTGCATGCAGCCACAATTTAGGTATGTAGTATGCAGCTTGGCTTGCTCACCCCAAAGTTGCAGCAGGTGCTTGTCAGGGCTGAATGTTGCCCCAGTAAGCTCTAGTTCGCATGTCGCTCTTTGCAGTGTGTAAAGGATGCATGTTGCTAGCGATTCTCCAACACCTTCACATTCTGCAGACTCAAGTGCATCACAGAAATGGTCCCAGCCTAAAACCCCGATTCTTTTAATTTGGCACATTTTCATCCCTACATCAAGTGTTATACTGGATAATGTTTGCTGCCTCTTGGGGCAGAGTCGCACTGACACTCTGGATGAAGGCCCTAGTTGCCCATGCTAAGTAAGTGTACCTTCTGGTTTTAATGGAGGGTGTGGCAGTTGGGATAGTTGGTGTCATTTGTTAATTTGCGGTCTGCTTCATCAAGGTGGCATTCTCTTGGCCGTACGCCTTTGCATTCCCAATGTGGGTGATGTGCATTGAGCTCACCTCGACTGAGTATTCTGTGCTCTGGAAAGCGAATTTGAACATGTCAAAGCCAAGTGAAGTCGCCTTGGCTGTGGTGCCTTGTTTTGGGACAGAGGTAGACCAAGGCCAAAATGGCTTCCTTTCACTGCCTTAGCCTGCAGCACACCACCACAACTTGCAGATGAGACATGTTTATTCAAGCTGTTCTTTCCTTCCCCTAATTCAGTAATAGCCAATTTTAGGAGCTGCAAATCAAGCTGACTTCAGAAGACTGCTGACTTTTTAGCTACTTCTAGTAGCTTATTGCGTGGTTAATTCTCTAATTGGGCATGACATGCTTCGTGCTTAAAAAATGAACTGTTTAAAGAATTCTTAGAGTAATATTAGGTTAGGCAACTCTAATTGAGTGATCACTGCTTTTGTCGCAAAATGTGGCAATGAGCTAGGCAAACGCTGTCACGACAGCATAGTGTTTAGGTTGTAGGAGTATAGAAGAAACAAAATTGGAGTTGTGAAGTTCAAAGCCCTATTTTTGTAGCTTCTCTTATACTGCTGACATCAGAGAGCTACAGATTAGTGGACGCAAGCAGCATGCGTAGCCAAGAACCCGTTTGGGTATTTCTGGGACCCATGTGGTTTGCATAACCAAGCAGCACACGAGTCGCTTGCATCCTCTTGTCCAATACTATTATTTTCATTGTAAAGCAACCAATATCGCAGTAAGTCTGATCAACCTGCATCAATATGCTAGAAATCTTTAAGCACTTAAGGTGTGTCGGTTGAGTGTTTAAAGCACTTCACCACACCCTTGGCCACTTGTGCTTTCCAGTATTACTTGCTAATCAACTCTTGAGGTGTTTATGTTGTTTTTCTGTGCTGTAAGATTTTTTTAAGTAATGAAAAAATTGTTAAAGTGGAGGTCTGGGCTGTTGTATTGGCCATGTCATTCTAAAACTGTTAGGTCTGACACTGTCAAAGGATTTGAACTTTAATAACCTTCACCTCACTACATATATGTATTGCGGTGGGCCCATTCAGCATGTGAAAATAAAAATACCGGCAAATAGAGAGTTCGAGAGCACGTGAGATTATAGCAAAGCGGGTGGGGCAGTATCTTCAGTGTAATGGGGACATCATAGCTGGAACTCGGGCTGCTATACATCCCGTCACCGCAATACACTGTTTGCTTCATCGCATTACACAAATGTGCTGCGGTGAAGTTATCGCAGACGCATATACACATTCATTTGTCCCAACTTTGCACAGAACCCTGCGTCCCATTGCTAAATCCAAGAGCACGAAAAACGGGCAGAGATGCAGCTGAACATTGTAGGGCACAGTATTAAGGTACGTACACCTCACTGTGCTTATTGCGCCCTTAGTACAAATAATCTAACATCTACTCTGCATTCTTGTTCGTGGAATTCTGGCAGACCAAGATAGGGGAAGCGTAGCAGGGGGCAGCAGAAAGTTAGGTGGGCGGATGAGATTAAGGAGTTTGCAGGGACAGCATGGCCACAATTAGCGCATGACCCGGGTAGTTGCTGTTTATTCAAGCATTTTGCAAATGCGGCTCGCTTTTAAGCACCTCTTCTTATGTCTAAAAATATGAACATCCAGTATTCTTTTTTAACTTTCACTAAGCTTATCATATAGCTCAGTGTTAACATACAGTACTTACAGGTGAGGTTACAGAAAGCAGTAATAATTGACAGTAAATACTGCTTGGATGGTGAAAAACATGGGAATCAGGTCATTTTATTTTTGACAACCTTTCTTGGCATAGGAGGCTAAGCAAATGGTGATGTAGCAACACTGTAAAGACTGAATAAGATGGATGTGGAATGCCTTGATGACTTCTCTTTCTGTTTTTGATTTTGCCTTCGAAAGGAACTTATTCTGTTCCAGATAAGGGAGGCAGCTTTTGCATCTGCAACAGAACATTGGTGGATGTTGTGTGAAGCACTTGTTCCATGCTTTTTCACTACCTGAGCAATGTAACTTTCTTGGTGCTTCATCATGCAATTTATACAGTCAACTTCCATTAATTTTGCTCTCACGAGACTGACGGGTCGAATTAAGATGCAAAAACCTGCTGAAGCACCGTTGATTCATTTGGCAACATGTGCTTGAGTAACACACCTCTGAAACGAACGTGCATCAAATTTTTATTTGTCCACAGTATAAAACTAAAGTAGAAATGACTTAACTCCAAACCAAAGTAGAAACCTACGCGTACCTGATTTTTTGGAATGGCAGCTGATTTTCTAAAGCCAGCTTCGCCGTATCACAGCCAGGATGTGCGGTAAAGCATTAGAATGCTACAACCGTGGTTTTAGTTTCGCAATCGATTGCACAGCTAGCCAATTTTCATCTCAATGACCTTCGAAAACAAAAAGTGTTCATTAGAATCAGATAAGTACCACAATCGGACATTGTCAGCTACCGTTACTGCTTGAAAATCTTTCTCAGGTGGGTCAAAAATAGGCATTTCAGCGAGGAGATGGCATTTGTTTAATGCATTCACTGTCCCATAAGCTCTACTGAGACATACGCTGCCACTAAAAGGGGTCATTATTGGGGTCCGGTCAAGTTCGCATTATCCGGCGAATGCGAGTTTTAGGATCGAAATAATCAATGTTTAATCCCATAGAAATGCATGGGCGTCGGCCAGAATCGAATTAACTGAAAAAATTAAATTAACCGGAGTCAGATTATTGGAAGCTTACTATACACCCTTTTCTGTTCTCCAAGAAGTTGCCATTTTAATATGTAGTTTTCTTCTATCAGTGTGGCAATGGTGCTAAATTAGCATTTGTTTGAATCATCCATTGTTCCAAGGACAAGCTACAAAGTAGGGGCACACTTTGAGACTTGAAAGATTTCCACATATAAAGGCAGGGCATGTTAACATCTGTACAATTAACATAAGTTGGCTGTATTGTCTGCATAGCATGTGGTTGCTTTTTTGGAATGTGGTCTTTCTGTAAAACAAAGTTGCATTTGTTTCAAATAAATTGCTGAACTATTGCTTGTGTGTTTTCCTGTACTCTCTGTGCTGATTGCGCTTTTGAAAGTGCAGTGGGCAACTGCAGACTGAAATGCACAAGGCTTCACTTTATTATGCCGGGAAGCATTTTGGCTTGACAAAGGAGCCTTAACCCCTTCCATGCACACACTTTTTTTTTGTATAAACACATCAAATGAAAGACAGTGACCTCTTCTCATGTATTTTAAAGCCTGGCAGTGTTAAAGACAGAGTGAAGTTGTACAAATACACTTTACTGTTAAGTATTGCTGCTAAAACCTCATGCTTGTGTATAGTATGTGCATGCAGTGCTGGCTATGCCGTGGTAGAGCCGTGAAACAGCTTTCACCACACTGCTTGCTATAGCATTGCTGTGTTCTGCAACCTGAAGTCAAAACTATAAATGTCTAGAAGTTCAGCAGCACAATTGACAGCTATTTCTGTATGTTTGATGCACTCCTGGCCAGGGACTTTTCGTCCTGTAGGCAAAATAGATGACCGCCTCGGACGCTGTTTTGGAAAGAGCGCAGCGTACCTCGAAAGCTTCCTCAGAATGCACGTTTTGCCAGCGGGAGTGGAGGGGGGCACAATAATTTTACTTTACATGGTGCGGCACAATACCTTAAAATGCTGCTGCTTCTGGCTTCCATTTACTATGACATGCTGGTGCACCTCAACATGGAGCAACCCCCATTTTACTAAAATTCTGAATTCTTCTATCAACATGGTGTGGTGTGGCTATCTATGATCACTGCATAAAACCAGGGCAAACAGCATGTCTAAAAAAAGCAAAAGCTGGTATAACCGTAATGAATGACCTGCAGTCATCCGAAATGTGTAAAATCGCAAGAATTGGTCAAACTCACACAATGCAGAGTTTAAGTAGTCCTGGCACAATTTTTTTCTTATGCTTGTGTAGCTGTCATTCAGTTAACTACACTACAAAACTTCAAATTCCTTCTATGCACAACAAATATATCCTTAACGCAAGCATTTACACATGTGACAAAGGCAGTGTGGCCCCTAATCTGGTGACAACATTGCACGGTAGGTCACAAACAAATGATGCATGCTGCAGTTGTTCATGAGTAAGCCATGTCATTATTAGGTCATTCAAAACTGAGCATGTTAGGACCACTATGCAGCACAACATTGGTCTTTCTGTCTTGGTGCAAACTGTGGAGTGGGTGCATGTTAAAAACCTCAGGCGATTAAAGTTAAGCAGGAGTCCGCAACTATGGCATGCCTCGTAATCGTATCGGGGTTGTAACTTATAGAACACTAGAATTAAATTAATTTTAATTTAGATGTTTGAGAAGAGTCAAGAAATTTTATTTAGTTAAGCAAGTCTTAGCACACATTAAGAATCGCTCAAAGCACATGCAGCTTTCAGTGGCTTGGTGTGGTCATAAAAGCTGCCATTTGGAACCAGATTAATATAAAAAAATTCAGTCCAAAAGTTTAATGTCAGTGCTCCTTTACATGTAAGCATGAGGGACACATCTTTAAAGGCATCATCTAAATCCTGTGTAAGTATTTATTGGTGAATATCAAATGGGCCCTACATCTAAGGAAGTTATAGGGTGTTATGATAACAGGAAGCCACAAGATATTTATTGTGCACTCTTCCTATAGAGACAATATAGGGCAGCAACAAAATAGTTGGACCTAGTGAAGAATTCATTCAAGACCCTTGCCAATTTGGCAGGTTCACTATTACTAGAGATAATGAAGGCCAAGCACCTTGAAATGCATGCCCAAACCTCATCAGCATTGCATCACTTATTTCAAATAACTTTCATTTTGTCATTTTGCCAGATTAAAAGTTCTCGAAAACCTGCTTGACTGGTTTCAAGAACTTTTCGAGAACAGTTTGGTTCCATTCGAATGCAGCATTGTCAGTCTTTAGTGAACTAGACCATCTTTACTGATATGCAATTAGGTAGATCAAAGCAGATGCTGTCAAAGTGCATGTGACAGAGTGTTTAGAGTAGGCATTCCTGGGTGATGATGCCAAGAAGGGAGTTTTGAGCTTAATGCACACAGCAGCTATAGCATATGAAAACCAGCACTTTACTCATTTTTAGATACCGCAGGGCTTGCGCTAATGCTGGTCATAGTCTACTATAACTTCTACAATATATGGCCCTTGTCATGACAACTAATTTTTATTGTCCTACAATATATTCCCTCTGTGTACAACCAACATCTCTGCCAAGGACAACAGAAACAGTATGATTGGAAACTGCAGAATTCTCCATCTGCGGAGGTGGCTGGCTGATTGCCATATTAGATGCTTTGTGAGCTGGCATTGATGTGTAAATCTCAACTCATCTGCAAGCATACAAAATAGGCTTTGGGATACTTTTACCACAAGAAGAGAGACTAGAATGACTGTTGCCTGTGACATATGGCACATATCCATGACGAGGGATCGGCTAGGATTTCCCATGAATACAACATCAAATAGCTTTATATTCCCACTAACTTGATAGTACATAATACTGATACGTAACAAAAATAAACAACAAAGTAACTGAAAAACAAACAGGTCTACTGCGATTGAGCCACAAGGGGAAAGATGGAAACATTTGTGTTAATTGTATGAAAAAATGTGCCTAAGATGTCATCTTCCCAGCAGCAACAATATGATCATGCACAAACTAGCATTGCTCTTCAGGCACACCCCAGGCTGCTCACACCATTTTCTACAACATTTGAAGCCAAACAGGCAAAAGGGGTAGCTGTCAAAGCAGTGCGCAGACTGGTACCCTAGGTAAAGTCTAGGACTTGAAAAAACTGTAGTGTTCTCCACAACCGTGACTAGTACCAGGCCACCAAACTCCTTGCCCTGCGCACGTTGCTGTATATCTTTATGAGCCTAGATCCTGATGCAACCACTGGTGCCACACTACTATTTTCAAAGGCTACCACTAGGTGAAGCACCAGGGCCCGCCCAGGTCAGCGGACATCAGCTTGGTCCAATACACAAACGACAGTAAACTTCGAATTGATAGGACTAAGAATTGGATTAGTAAATATTTAACTGACCGGTACGAATTTGTAACTACTAATGAACTTTCTTCTCCGTGATCGCTAGTAAAGCCCGGTGTGCCACAGAGGTCTGTACCGATTTTATTCCACCGCAAACATGGCTCCACACAATAGTTTTGTTTGAAAACATATGTGAGTGCATATGCTTGTATCGGACAGCGAGAATAAGTAAGAGTCAGTAAGCAATGTCAAATACATGCAATCTGGCTTATAAAACAAAAGAAACTGGTCACTATTTAGTAATAGTTTTCTTTTGTGACTAACAACTTTCCCCTTAAAAGATTCCTCATTCTACACAGATTTATATAGTGAAATATAGAAATATTTGGGTGCATTGGGTTATCACCTGGCCCAAGGAACTTCCAGTGGCAGCCTGTCTCGATCTTGAAATTCCTGGCACTCCCCAATATACAGCCCACCTGACAGCTGCAGTGGTCAAGTGCTCTGCAGCTGTAGGAAACCGAGGGATAGTAGTTGATTGCGCAACTTATGGCGTTTCCGGATTTTTTAATTGGTACCATCTCTATACGTTGTCGACACTATGCAACTAGACCATTGCTGTGCTACAGTCACCATATTATTAATTACTCATCGTATACACAAGCTATACAGCTGGTTAGGCAAAATTTTAAACTGTGCGAGGAAGACAGGACGTGAACTGAAACATAGGCGCAGACAAAGCGCATGCTTCCAACTGGTTTTATTTCGTGAAACCAGATAATATATAAGGTACTTCAATATAGCAAAACAAGGAACAATTGCGAAGAAATCGTGCACGAGGCAGTGGCGAAAAATATCAAGGTTAATGTGCCCATCTAAGAATTTTATTTCTTCCCTTGAGAATCTCCTCTTGCAGTGCAAGAGCTGCGACAGCAACAGCTGCCTGCCTTGTCTGGAACAGAATAAATTCCTTTCGAAGGCAAAATGAAAAACAGAAAGAGAAGTCATCAAGGCATTCCACATCACTAAAGGTGTGACAACTAAGTTAGCCCACCTTCTTTATCCCTATCAAGGAAAGAAATAGAATTCTTAGATGGGCACATTGGGATTCTACTGCGCTCTTAATGCACAGGTGGCCTTGCAATTTTTCGTCGCAGCCTCGTTCACGATTTCATAGTGAATGTTCTTTTTTTGCTATTTCGAAAACCTTAAAAACTCTCTGCCTTCATCAAATAAACCCAGTCGTAAGTCTACACTTTGTGCATTCATCTATGTTTCTGTTCATGTCCTGTCTTCCTCGCAGTTTAAAATTTTGCTGAAGCTACGAGCTGACAAGCCCAACAACATGCCTTACTTCAGTGTACAGCTGGGCTTGCTGCTAAAGAGACACAATGCCAGCTCAAGTGACCACCGTGTGTGTCTGCTCATCCGTGTTCTCATGGTGTGGCTCAGCCTTGAGTGCATGTGTAGTTTCAATACTGGCTACTATATTTTACTACTAATATAATTTCTATCATGAACTTCCAGCCAGATAGAGTACCTCATACTACATTCTGAATATTGCTGCAGTTTAGCAGGATTTCTGTCCAGCGCAATGGCCTCAACTACCAAATGCCTGAGAAATAAAAAAAACTATGAAGGTTCCAAACACAGTGGGGATTTATGTTACAGGAAGCGTATTGCAGGTAAATGGCTACGTCGCATTGGTTCGGGTTCTTCCAAACGTTGCAGTGTTGACCAATGTGTTTGTGTATGGCGAGTGATTGCATATATGACACAAGCTTTGTGAGGAGAGTACTAATGCAAAGGCATGGTTTCTTTGCCTCTTTCCTAACACTTTGTGCTGGGTGCTGTGAGTGGAAAACTTGGCTTATGCAGTATGCGCAAATGGGCATGTGCCTATTGCCTGTGCATGTGCACTTGCCAGTACAATTCAGTAGTCTCCTTAAGAGAAGTAAAATAAGTACGAGTCGTATTTATTTGTAGGAGTTCTTCCTCCCAGTGTTGAAGTGGAAAGACTTGGCTTTTCTTCCTCCTCTTTCATATCCGGACTTGGCCACTGATCTACACCAAAACAACCCTTTAGCTTCTTACTGCTGAATTCGTTTTGGTTTTCTCGAATCTATATTTGACCTACCCATTGCTAGGTCTCGTGCTGTGCCCCATCAACCAGCCCTGTCCAGTAAATCTGAGAAGCCAGGCACTATAAGAAGATTAATGAAGCAGATGCACCCAATCACTGTCATTACATGTAAGAAGAAAATTTAACATAGGACTGGCTTCACAAGTGGGAAAGTGATGAGTACGAACTTGAAGGCGTGGACGCCAGCTCTATATACACTACGCAGACATTGAACAGGTGTTAGCCAATCATGGCACCTGTTGGCTAGATCGCACTCTCCAGGATCCGTATTCACCACGACCGTACCTTCAGCAGAATGGCTGAAATGTAGAATTGTGGAATTCCAATCTTTTCATTGTATGTTTGAATACTCGCAGCACAATGAGAACTTTATTTGCAATATTCTAGCAAGAAATTTGGGAATTCCAGTCACAACACCAGTAGACCTCACAACAACCAACAACCAGGGGAGTTAGCCAATAGCCGCCATTGCTGCAAAAAAGAAGACTGGCATAAGCACAAGAATTGAGATGGGCACGCTACATGCCTTTGTTCTGGTAGCGGTCCAATACTTTCGTGTTGCAGTTAATGTTCTCGAATGAGTTCAAGGAGCAAGAATTTAGCCCAGAAGAAATATTACGCTTAACAGTGTATCTAGTTGTATCATTTTGCCTATGCAGCTTTATATAACCCCGTCCACACTTACCTAAAGCACATGAATGGCATCCTGAAATAAATTGAGCTTTTGATATTGCTTTGGAGAAAGTTAATCTGTTTCGGCCTAACAGTATATATACATATTGGACATACCTATGCATGTATGTGGTGCCATACTGTTCTTGGATGGAGCCTTGTCCTTTCATTATGAACAATATGATGTCAGTTTTTTGTGTGTGTCCAAGGCCGTTTTGCATTTGAGTGTGATTGTAGCATTTTTCTAAGTTTTGCCTCTGTCACCCAAGCTTGAAAAGATTGCTACCCAATGCTGGTGGCATGACACATGCGGCATTTCTTTTTCAATAAACGGAAGTCTGTCACTTATCCTGTGCACTGGTTGTCTTTTTGAATTACAATTTGTTGCCTATATTTGCTCTTTTCTTGCATTTCAGATTAGGAATGGCTATCATAGCTGACATCATTTAACCGTATTGCACACAATGTGGATGATATGTGCTTGCAATATATGGCCACCATAAATATAATAAATAGAAGTTAATAATTCAAGAATTGTGGTTTTGCATGTTGGTGCAGTCATGAATCGTTGCTGTAAGATACCAGAGATGCAGGTAGCTCTGCCTGTGCAGAATATGGTTCAACTCAACTTTCAAACATCATTGTTTTATCTGCATTTTTATAGCTCCAGTTCCTGTGAACAACACACATCTGGCGGAAGAGTGGCTTGCACCTCCAGTTGGGCCCAATGAACAGCCAAATTTCTGCCCGTTTTCATGTTATTAACATATTAGTAAAGGCAGTCGTTTCTATAGTAGCCTGTTTGCTCAGTGTAGAAGCCGTTGCGGGGTGTCAGGACCTCGTTCACATCTTCAGTGTTGCAGGGGACACAGCGTCGGGCACATAGTTTGTCACAGACCATGTCTTCGGGGCAAGTTGGGTCTACTCACTTGCAAAGGGAGAACCAAGCTTGTTGGATATGGAGTAAACCATCTGCACACTCACTGGCTTTCTTCATTTTGTGTGACATATGTGGTTATAGATACCCTTGCTTTATGCACTTCTTGTCTGGCAGCAGTCTGGCTTTTGAAACACTCAGTATAGCTTTCAGCAAGCGAGACAGGAATAAGTCTGAAAAACCAGCAGATGTTAATCGTTACACTTATGATAAGCTTCATACAGTATGACTAGGGCACAAATAAACGAGGGTGTTCCTCAAGTCCTTATAGGACGTGTCACGAGTTTGCAGGAGCACGATGTATAGCCCTTCTTTGATCGAATGCTGTAGGTTTGGCAGGTGTGGTCATGGTTGAAGTGCAGCGCGAGGTCAAGAAAACGGATGTCTATGAGCAGCACCCTGGTAAAGGAGACGCTGGTAAAACTAGTGGGAACTACTACAACTAGTGAGAACTACAACAACTAGCCTGTTGAACATCTGGTTAAGCCAATTGCTGGCTTCATCAGGCAAAGTGTGATAAAGAGAAGGAAATCATTAACACATCAGGAGGTTTTACATATAGACACTGTGCTAAGGTTCTCAGGCACATCTTTGTCATCACACGCTAACAAGTCTTAGTGCGCAGGCTATGCACGGCCAACTACATATGCCTTCTGTTCGGACAAAGAACTGCTCATTGTAACTGATGAGGATGTAGCGGACAAAAAACAGCAGCTCCATTAATCTGGTTTCACTTGTATCAACAGTGTTTTGTATGTGTGCATCGCCATACTCCCCAGGGCCTTCTTAGGTGACATCAGCAAGGACCTGCTTGAAGTAAGATGTAATAGACATCTTTACAAGCTAAAAATGCATGCATGCATGGAGAGCACATTGCGTTCAAAAAGTGGGCACTTCATGGCGACACTGGAGAAGAAACAGATTATTGACAATGGGCAAAGACAAGCTACTTTGCTACTAAATGCCCAGCACTTTTGCCATGTAACGACCACTGAAACAATCCCCCTCAAAGAAGAAATAATCTTTGTGCATCTATAAAGAGGACAGCCAGGCAAAGCTCCTTCAGCAATGCAAAAGGCCCACTTTGCACATCCTGAATGATTCTTTAGACTTTGCAGGGTGCAAGCATTCTACTGTCCAAAAGTTGTTATTGAGAGCACTGTTGGTTTTGTGGCAATACAGTTCAGAAGCGATTGAAACAAACCTCCTTTTCTAGTTGGTCCAGAGGCTCACGGTGCTTATGAAGACGACACCATGAGACAGGCAAGGTGACTGGATGCCTCCAAGCCCTCGCATAAGGAAAATTGCAGTTTCACTCATAATGCGAAACAATTATGCAGTAGCTGGTAAAATATGCGCAGGAAGTATGCTTCATGCGGCGTTTGTTTAAGTGAACAGTTGCCAATGCAAGTCAGGAATCTCCTTTAAAGAATTAAAATAAGTACGAGTCGTATTTATTTCTGGGAGTTGTGCCTCCCAGTGTTGAAATGGAAAGACTGGACTTTTCTTCCTCTTTCATTTCCGGACTTGGCCACTGACTCCACAAAAGCAACCCTTTAGCTTCTTACTGCTGAATTTGTTTCGGTTTTCTCAAATCTATATTTCGGCTACACATCGCTAGGTCTCGCGCTGTGCTTGAGGAAAACAAGACACCAACAGCCCCATCCAGTAAATCTGAGAAGCCAAGCACTAGAATATTAATGAAGCAGATGCGCCCAATCGTTGTCATTACATCTACGAAAATTTAACATACGAGTGCCTTCACAAGTGAGCAGGTGATGTGTCAGAACTTGAAGGCGTGGACGCCAGCTCTATATACAGTACACAGACATTGAGCAGGTGTTAGCCAACCATTGCGCCTGTTGGCTAGATCGCATTCTCCAAGATCAGTATTCCCCACGACCGTACCTTCAGCACAGTGGCTGAAATGTAGAATTGTGGACTGCCAATCTTTTGATCGTATTTTGAATCCTCGCAGCACAATGAGAACTTTATTTGCAATATATTCCGAATACATTCAGTCAGTATATTCCGAATAGATTCAGTCGATAGCATGTGTCAATGGGCTGAGCGATCACAGTATTGTCCTTTTCAATTTGAATATCCCAGTTCCAATCAAACGGCGTTCAATAAAATTAATACGGGGCTACAATAAAGCTGACTCTTCCAAAATTAACAGTGAACTGAATATTTTTTGAATATCTCAAACAAAGTGCCTTCAGAAGGTCTGTTGACGGAAACTGGCTGTTGTACAAGCAAAAGCTACTCAGCTTCACGTACCGCTTGTTTGCATTCGTGGTGTCATGGGAAAGACTTGGTACACAAACCAACTAAAAAACTAGCACAAAAGAAAAAGCGCCTTTTCTGGGTGGGAAAAAAATGTGGTTCCGCCCCGAAATGGAAGAAGTATTTCACCTGCCTGCGCGAGTACAACAGCCTCCTGAAGCTTTCTAAGAAAAAGTTTTATCACCAGAATCTTCTCAATATCATCCATGTAAACCCGAAAAATATTTTGGAAAATACTCGCACCAAGTAGAAATCAGTCGCATAACATTACCATAACCAATCCTAATGGGTCGCATGTTCCAGTTGAAAAGCGTTCTGACGTCTTCATTTCATACTTCTCTTCGGTCTTCACTTGTGAATCTTCCAACAACATTCTTGTTTTACCAAGATTTTGCGGCACTGAAATGCCTAGCATTGATGTAACTGCTGAAGGTATCGCGAGCCTAATCAATAAACTTAATATATATAGCTCCCCCGGACCTGACAACATACCGGTGAAGATACTAATAAGCACTAACGTGATTTCTAGCCAGATATTACAAATCATTTTTACCCTGTCTATAACCGAGCGTACTATGCCCAAAGACTGGAAACTAAGCAAAGTAACCCCCGTTTTTAAATCTGGTGTGCTCCGACCCATCCAATTATCGCCCGATCTCACTTACACGTATTGCCTGTAAACTTTTAGGACATATCATATATTCCCATATAGCGTCCCACCTCGACAGAAATTATGTTTTCTTTAGCAATCAACATGGCTTTCGTCCGGGCTTATCATGCGAAACACAACTTTTTGAATTCACCACAGATCTCCACCTAAACCTATATTCTTCATTTCAGGCTGACGTAATTTACTTTGATTTTTCAAAGGCTTTCTATCGCGTCCCTCATCACCGACTAGTGTCCAAACTTTCATGCCTTCACCTTGACGCACTAATCCTATCACGGATCATTTGCTTCCTGACAGATTGCCTCCAGTTCACCTGTGTTGGCTGTCGCTGTTCAGATACTACCAAAGTAATATCGGATGTACCACAGGGATCCGCCCTCGGCCCACTCCTTTTTATGATATACATTAACGACCTCCCAACAGACATATCATCCACAATACGTCAATTCGCCGATGACTGTGTTATTTACCGTCTTGTCACTCTACCAATCCATTCTCCAAAATGACCTAAATTCTATTGACAAGTGGTGCTCACGCTGGATGATGGAACTAAATGTCTCTAAATGCAAGTTAATTCATGTATCACGCAAACGCTCTGTATCCAAATTTCTATACTTTTTGGGCTCTGTGAATTTTTGTGAGGTCGACAGTTACCGCTACCTTGGCGTTATCATCAGTAACAAACTAAATTGGTCGAACCACATTCTACAAATAACAGCCGATGCCTCAACATCCCTTAACTATATTAAAAGATCCCTATCCTTGTCTATCCTTGTCGTGCGGACGATGCCCTCTCGGTGAGCGCATATTTCCCCCCTCATCTTTTAAGAGATTCAATACATACAAGCATTTGTCTCGCAAACCAGATTTATTTCAAGGGAATTTTCCACGTCTCAATTATTTCTCTCGTCGTATTCGAGTGCTCATTGCCGTGTTATAGTTTGTTAACGAAGCTTCCCCTCAAGTCTAAATATTGTAAAGCAGTTTGTCGTGTGCGTATCATGGCCACGCATGCTTATATCGCCTTTCCGTTTCTCTACCACGGTTGCGCCTTAAAACCACGGCGCTGCAAGCTTGCTTTCTTTTCCTTCCCTCTTCTCCGCCCTTAAACTGGCTCTCTTAACTACTACACGCAGAGGCAAGAAACAACGCGCGCTTTAGATACTATAGATGAGATGAATATTTACAATTATTATTAGGGTTATAATTATATTCGAGTGCTGATTGCCGTGTTATAGTTTGTTAACGAAACTACCCCTCAATTCTAAATACCTTAAGGCAGTTTGTCGTGTGCGTATCATGGCCACGCATGCTTATATCGCCTTTCCGTTTCTCTACCACGGTTGCGCTTTAAAACCACGGCGCTGCAAGTTTGCTTTCCTTTCCTTCCCTCTTCTCCGCCCTTAAACTGACTCTCTTAACTACTACACGCAGAGACAAAGAAACAGCACGCGCATGCGATCGCATAGATGAGATGAATACATATATATAGAAAAGCATCAGTCATAGCTCTCGAAGTATAATATAATATAATATAGAATAGCTCTCGAAGATAGCTATTCCGGCGGCTAGCTTCCCACGCTATGCGTGCCGTCCTCGCACCTGTTAAAACTTTTCCTAGACGCTAGAACTATACCATTCCTACGCAACCTTGAGCGATCGGAAAGCGCGTTTTCCACGCCTGGCCGGCGGAGAGGGGGGGGCTTCGTTCCGGCCGCGAAGCTCTCCACATCCCCGTAAGGAGCCTGGCGGTGGTCTCGTGCGGACGATGCCCTCTCGGTGAGCGCATATTTCCCCCCTCATCTTTTAAGAGATTCAATACATACAAGCATTTGTCTCGCAAACCAGATTTATTTCAAGGGAATTTTCCACGTCTCAATTATTTCTCTCGTCGTATTCGAGTGCTCATTGCCGTGTTATAGTTTGTTAACGAAGCTTCCCCTCAAGTCTAAATATTGTAAGGCAGTTTGTCGTGTGCGTATCATGGCCACGCATGCTTATATCGCCTTTCCGTTTCTCTACCACGGTTGCGCCTTAAAACCACGGCGCTGCAAGTTTGCTTTCTTTTCCTTCCCTCTTCTCCGCCCTTAAACTGGCTCTCTTAACTACTACACGCAGAGGCAAGAAACAACGCGCGCTTTAGATACTATAGATGAGATGAATATTTACAATTATTATTAGGGTTATAATTATATTCGAGTGCTGATTGCCGTGTTATAGTTTGTTAACGAAACTACCCCTCAATTCTAAATACCTTAAGGCAGTTTGTCGTGTGCGTATCATGGCCACGCATGCTTATATCGCCTTTCCGTTTCTCTACCACGGTTGCGCTTTAAAACCACGGCGCTGCAAGTTTGCTTTCCTTTCCTTCCCTCTTCTCCGCCCTTAAACTGACTCTCTTAACTACTACACGCAGAGACAAAGAAACAGCACGCGCATGCGATCGCATAGATGAGATGAATACATATATATAGAAAAGCATCAGTCATAGCTCTCGAAGTATAATATAATATAATATAGAATAGCTCTCGAAGATAGCTATTCCGGCGGCTAGCTTCCCACGCTATGCGTGCCGTCCTCGCACCTGTTAAAACTTTTCCTAGACGCTAGAACTATACCATTCCTACGCAACCTTGAGCGATCGGAAAGCGCGTTTTCCACGCCTGGCCGGCGGAGAGGGGGGGCTTCGTTCCGGCCGCGAAGCTCTCCACATCCCCGTAAGGAGCCTGGCGGTGGTCTCGTGCGGACGATGCCCTCTCGGTGAGCGCATATTTCCCCCCTCATCTTTTAAGAGATTCAATACATACAAGCATTTGTCTCGCAAACCAGATTTATTTCAAGGGAATTTTCCACGTCTCAATTATTTCTCTCGTCGTATTCGAGTGCTCATTGCCGTGTTATAGTTTGTTAACGAAGCTTCCCCTCAAGTCTAAATATTGTAAGGCAGTTTGTCGTGTGCGTATCATGGCCACGCATGCTTATATCGCCTTTCCGTTTCTCTACCACGGTTGCGCCTTAAAACCACGGCGCTGCAAGTTTGCTTTCTTTTCCTTCCCTCTTCTCCGCCCTTAAACTGGCTCTCTTAACTACTACACGCAGAGGCAAGAAACAACGCGCGCTTTAGATACTATAGATGAGATGAATATTTACAATTATTATTAGGGTTATAATTATATTCGAGTGCTGATTGCCGTGTTATAGTTTGTTAACGAAACTACCCCTCAATTCTAAATACCTTAAGGCAGTTTGTCGTGTGCGTATCATGGCCACGCATGCTTATATCGCCTTTCCGTTTCTCTACCACGGTTGCGCTTTAAAACCACGGCGCTGCAAGTTTGCTTTCCTTTCCTTCCCTCTTCTCCGCCCTTAAACTGACTCTCTTAACTACTACACGCAGAGACAAAGAAACAGCACGCGCATGCGATCGCATAGATGAGATGAATACATATATATAGAAAAGCATCAGTCATAACTCTCGAAGTATAATATAATATAATATAGAATAGCTCTCGAAGATAGCTATTCCGGCGGCTAGCTTCCCACGCTATGCGTGCCGTCCTCGCACCTGTTAAAACTTTTCCTAGACGCTAGAACTATACCATTCCTACGCAACCTTGAGCGATCGGAAAGCGCGTTTTCCACGCCTGGCCGGCGGAGAGGGGGGGCTTCGTTCCGGCCGCGAAGCTCTCCACATCCCCGTAAGGAGCCTGGCGGTGGTCTCGTGCGGACGATGCCCTCTCGGTGAGCGCATATTTCCCCCCTCATCTTTTAAGAGATTCAATACATACAAGCATTTGTCTCGCAAACCAGATTTATTTCAAGGGAATTTTCCACGTCTCAATTATTTCTCTCGTCGTATTCGAGTGCTCATTGCCGTGTTATAGTTTGTTAACGAAGCTTCCCCTCAAGTCTAAATATTGTAAGGCAGTTTGTCGTGTGCGTATCATGGCCACGCATGCTTATATCGCCTTTCCGTTTCTCTACCACGGTTGCGCCTTAAAACCACGGCGCTGCAAGTTTGCTTTCTTTTCCTTCCCTCTTCTCCGCCCTTAAACTGGCTCTCTTAACTACTACACGCAGAGGCAAGAAACAACGCGCGCTTTAGATACTATAGATGAGATGAATATTTACAATTATTATTAGGGTTATAATTATATTCGAGTGCTGATTGCCGTGTTATAGTTTGTTAACGAAACTACCCCTCAATTCTAAATACCTTAAGGCAGTTTGTCGTGTGCGTATCATGGCCACGCATGCTTATATCGCCTTTCCGTTTCTCTACCACGGTTGCGCTTTAAAACCACGGCGCTGCAAGTTTGCTTTCCTTTCCTTCCCTCTTCTCCGCCCTTAAACTGACTCTCTTAACTACTACACGCAGAGACAAAGAAACAGCACGCGCATGCGATCGCATAGATGAGATGAATACATATATATAGAAAAGCATCAGTCATAGCTCTCGAAGTATAATATAATATAATATAGAATAGCTCTCGAAGATAGCTATTCCGGCGGCTAGCTTCCCACGCTATGCGTGCCGTCCTCGCACCTGTTAAAACTTTTCCTAGACGCTAGAACTATACCATTCCTACGCAACCTTGAGCGATCGGAAAGCGCGTTTTCCACGCCTGGCCGGCGGAGAGGGGGGGCTTCGTTCCGGCCGCGAAGCTCTCCACATCCCCGTAAGGAGCCTGGCGGTGGTCTCGTGCGGACGACGCCCTCTCGGTGAGCGCATATTTCCCCCCTCATCTTTTAAGAGATTCAATACATACAAGCATTTGTCTCGCAAACCAGATTTATTTCAAGGGAATTTTCCACGTCTCAATTATTTCTCTCGTCGTATTCGAGTGCTCATTGCCGTGTTATAGTTTGTTAACGAAGCTTCCCCTCAAGTCTAAATATTTTAAGGCAGTTTTCCTAGTCTATAAAGCCGCTCGAGTTCACGCTGCTCCTCTGGCGGCCATTTTTCAAAGAAATTATGCCTTCCAACCACTCAGAATGCCGGTGACAACTTCACGTTTGATCAATTCTGGATATTGTAAATAGTAAACAGCTACTTTTGCTTACATGATCGGCCATGACATTGAAATTGCTGATACAACGGAAAGCATTGCACCGGATGCACGTATATAGAACTGTGTATGTTGAGTGAGATAAGAGCTGCACTATAGGCATCGCAGGCAGTTTTAATTGGAGGCAAACTTGGCAAGTGCGCCTCGAATGATAAATTGTTTTGTCTAAACCGAAACAGCGCGAATTGGTAGGCTGCATGAAAGAGAGACATTCTTATTGAATGACAGGAAGTTATTCGGCATATATCTGGCGATCACTCAGGAAATGGTTGTTGTGGAACGACGAGTCGGTTCTGATGTACTTCGCTATAAAAACGCGCGAGATAGTGTCGAGCAGCCTATATTGGCTTTTGTGTGTGTATATATATGTCAATTCTAAATATTGTAAGGCAGTTTGTCGTGTGCGTATCATGGACACGCATGCTTATATCGCCTTCCGTTTCCCTACCACGGTTGCGCTTTAAAACCAACAGCGCGCGCATGCGATCCCATAGATGAGATGAATACATATATATAGAAAAGTATCAGTCATAGCTCTCGTAGTATAGCCTTCTGAGCCGTTTCCCTTTTCTTTTTCTTCTCTTTTTTTTTCTTTGAAAGAAGTCCTATTAGGGTTATTATAATTACACGAAGGTATTTCGCCCTCGCCAGCAGCAGTACTTGAGATAGCTATTCCGGCGGCTAGCTTCCCACGCTATGCGTGCCGCCCCCGCACCTGTTTAAGCTTTTTCCTAGACGCTAGAGCTATACAATATCCGCGCAACCTTGAGCGATCGGAAAGCGCGTTTTCCACCCTGGGCCGGCGGAGAGGGGAGATCGACTGCCGCGGACAACACCAGCCCCTTTCCACATAAGTATGAGGCTCGGAGCAGGAGCTATAGCGCTTGAAAGTAACCGCTGGCTTGACGAACCAACCGACTGAGCTACCTTTCCGGGCAACATTGAAGGATCACGAGTTCAAATCACATGTTATGTTCCTTTTTTTTTTTAAAGGTATTTTCCTTCCTTTTATCACAGTACGGAAACCCTCCTAAAAAAAAAAATTCTATATCCTCAATTATGTGTGGCCACACATGTGCAGGTCATAAATACCAGGTTCTCTAGCCGAGTGCCATCCATGCGGTATAACCGAGCTCAGATTGGTCCACGTTGACTGATCAAATAGGGCGCCACTGTAGGTTAAATGAGGCGTACAACTCCTGCGGGACCCGCCGTGGTTGCTCAGTGGTCATGGTGTTAGACTGCTGAGCACGAGGTCGCGGGATCGGACCCCGGCCACGGCGGCCGCATTTCGATGGGGGCGAAATGCGAAAACACCCGTGTACTTAGAATTAGGTGCACGTTAAAGAACCCCAGGTGGTCGAAATTTTCGGAGTCCTCCACTACGGCGTGCATAATCAGAAAGTGGTTTTTGTCACGCAAAACACCATAATTCAAATTTTAATTTAACTCCTGCGGGGACGGTAGAGTATCCGTCTCCAGTGCAAGGGGACCGTGATTCAAATCCCGGTGCCGCGCAATTCTCCTCCGGGAAATACAAAAAAAAAGAAAAAAGAAACCGTGTGTTGAGAAATTGCACAAACAGGCCTGGAGTGCGGCCTGATCCCGGTGACCAGAACCGGTAACGCACTCTCTCACCAGAGCAGGATTGGCCACCCTGGTGCAGTACTTGGCCACAACCTCCTATATGAATACAACAATCAAACCCCGGCCCTCAGTCCCCAGCAGCCGCGAAGCAACTGACCACGGCGGCGGTCAGATCTGTAACGCTGCAGAGGGTGCTAAGAATACCTGGCTCCGGACAGGCCGCCATTGGAATCTGAACCTGGCAACGTTTAACGTTAGAACGCTATCTAGTGAGGCGAGTCTAGCAGTATTATTGGAGGAATTAGAGGGTAGTAAATGGGATATAATAGGGCTCAGTGAGGTTAGGAGGACAAAAGAAGCATATACAGTGCTAAAAAGCGGGCATGTACTGTGTTACCGGGGCTTAGCGGAGAGGCGAGAACTAGGAGTCGGATTCCTGATTAATAAGGAAATAGCTGGTAACATACAGGAATTCTATAGCATTAACGAGAGGGTGGCAGGTCTTGTTGTGAAACTTAATAAGAGGTACAAATTGAAGGTTTACAAGTCTATGCCCCTACATGCAGTCATGATGACCAGGAAGTCGAAAGCTTTTATGAAGACGTGGAATCGGCGATGGGTAAAGTCAAAACAAAATACACTATGCTGATGGGCGACTTCAATGCCAGGGTAGGAAAGAAGCAGGCTGGAGACAAGTCAGTGGGAGAATATGGCATAGGCTCTAGGAATAGCAGAGGAGAATTATTAGTAGAGTTTGCAGAACAGAATAATATGCGGATAATGAACACCTTTTTCCGCATGCGGGTTAGTCGAAAGTGGACGTGGAGGAGCCCGAATGGTGAGACTAGAAATGAAATCGACTTCATACTCTGCGCGAACCCTGGCATCATACAAGATGTAGACGTACTCGGCAAGGTACGCTGCAGTGACCATAGGATGGTAAGAACTCGAATTAGCCTAGACTTGAGGAGGGAACGGAAGAAACTGGTACACAAGAAGCCAATCAATGAATTAGCGGTAAGAGGGAAACTAGAGGAATTCCGGATCAAGCTACAGAACAGGTATTCGGCTTTAACTCAGGAAGAGGACCTTAGTGTTGAAGCAATGAACGACTATCTCATGGGAACCATTAAGGAGTGCGCAATAGAAGTCGGTGGTAACTCCGTTAGACAGGAAACCAGTAAGCTATCGCAGGAGACGAAAGATCTGATCAAGAAACGCCAATGTATGAAAGCCTCTAACCCTACAGCTAGAATAGAACTGGCAGAACTTACTAAGTTAATCAACAAGCGTAAGACAGCGGACATCAGGAACTATAATATGGATAGAATTGAACAGGCTCTCAGGAACGGAGGAAGCCTAAAAACAGTGAAGAAGAAACTAGGAATAGGCAAGAATCAGATGTGTGCGTTAAGAGACAAAGCCGGCAATATCGTTACTAATATGGATGAGATAGTTCAAGTGGCTGAGGAGTTCTATAGAGATTTATACAGTACCAGTGGCACCCACGACGATAGTGGAAGAGAGAATAGCCTAGAGGAATTCGAAATCCCACAGGTAACGCCAGAAGAAGTAAAGAAAGCCTTAGGAGCTATGCAAAGGGGGAAGGCAGCCGGGGAGGATCAGGTAACAGCAGATTTGTTGAAGGATGGTGGTCAGATTGTTCTAGAGAAACTGGCCACCCTGTATACGCAATGCCTCATAACCTCGAGCGTACCGGAATCTTGGAAGAACGCTAACATAATCCTAATCCATAAGAAAGGGGACGCCAAAGACTTGAAAAATTATAGACCGATCAGCTTACTGTCCGTTGCCTACAAAGTATTTACTAAGGTAATCGCAAATAGAATCAGGAACACCTTAGACTTCTGTCAACCAAAGGACCAGGCAGGATTCCGTAAAGGCTACTCAACAATAGACCATATTCACACTATCAATCAAGTGATAGAGAAATGTGCAGAATATAACCAACCCTTATATATAGCTTTCATTGATTACGAGAAAGCGTTTGATTCAGTCGAAACCTCAGCAGTCATGGAGGCATTACGGAATCAGGGTGTAGATGAGCCATATGTAAAGATACTGGAAGATATCTATAGCGGCTCCACAGCCACCGTAGTCCTCCACAAAGAAAGCAACAAAATCCCTATAAAGAAAGGCGTCAGACAGGGAGATACGATATCTCCAATGCTATTCACAGCATGTTTACAGGAGGTATTCAGAGGCCTGGAGTGGGAAAAATTGGGGATAAAAGCTGATGGAGAATACCTTAGCAACTTGCGATTCGCTGATGATATTGCCTTGCTTAGTAACTCAGGAGACCAATTGCAATGCATGCTCACTGACCTGGAGAGGCAAAGCAGAAGGGTGGGTCTGAAAATTAATCTGCAGAAAACTAAAGTAATGTTTAACAGGCTCGGAAGAGAACAGCAGTTTACGATAGGTAGCGAAGCACTGGAAGGAGTAAGGGACTACATCTACTTAGGGCAGGTAGTGACCACGGATCCGGATCATGAGACTGAAATAACCAGAAGAATAAGAATGGGCTGGGGTGCGTTTGGGAGGCATTCTCAAATCATGAACAGCAGGTTGCCACTATCCCTCAAAAGGAAAGTGTATAACAGCTGTGTGTTACCAGTACTCACATATGGGGCAGAAACCTGGAGACTTACGAAAAGGGTTCTGCTGAAATTGAGGACGACGCAACGAGCTATGGAAAGAAGAATGATGGGTGTGACGTTAAGGGATAAGAAAAGAGCAGATTGGGTGAGGCAACAAACGCGGGTAAACGACATCTTAGTTGAAATCAAGAAAAAGAAATGGGCATGGGCCGGACATGTAATGAGGAGGGAAGATAACCGATGGTCACTAAGGGTTACGGACTGGATTCCAAGGGAAGGGATGCGTAGCAGGGGGCGGCAGAAAGTTAGGTGGGCGGATGACATTAAGACGTTTGCAGGGACAACATGGCCACAATTAGTACATGACCGGGGTAGTTGGAGAAGTATGGGAGAGGCCTTTGCCCTGCAGTGGGCGTAACTAGGCTGATGATGATGATGATCCTTGTCTCCTCCGTCGATTCGTAAACTAGCATATGAAATTTTCATCCGTACCAAATTAGAATATGCGTCTACAACTTGGAATCCGCATCAAAATTACTTGACACTTTGGAAGCTACTCAAATTCGTGCCTCCCGGTTTATCTTATCATATTATGACAACACTATCAGCGTTACTAACTTGAAGTTATCTGTTGGTCTACCCCTTTTAGCATCAAGACGTATAATTTCGCGACTCTGCCTATTCCATAAATTGTACTACTGACATAATTGTAACTTTCCTGACCTTCGTTACTCACTTTTATTTCCACCCGGGCGCTCATCACATCGTCTATTCAATTCTTTGTGTATCCAACGCCTTCATTGTTCTACAAGCGCTTTCAACAAATCCTTCCTTCCCGTTGCAATAGAACAATGGAAGTCGCTCCCGGAATCCGTTGTTGTAAAGCGAAACCCTTCAAAATTTCGAGAGTTACTAACCACCCATATTTGCAACTAATTATTCAAAAACCTGTTCTTTTTAGTGTCTTTTCAGGTGTTGTTTTTTTGTTTTGTACATGACCATTCCTTCGGTGTTTGTATTATTGTTGTGCCCCCAACCCCCTTATGTAATACCCCACATGGGGCCCTTAAGGGAATAATAAATGATTTGCGAGACAACTGTTAAGCCTCAACAGTTTATTGCGCAGGCCGCGCGCTGAAGATGATGACGGTGACCATGATGATGAATATATACAGATGGAGAAGATGAAGGGGTAATATAATGCTCACACAATTTACCCCGCGCGTGGAAGCGGCCAACCTGGCCGCTGGTTATGGCGGGAAACGCCGTGTGAAAGGCTTTAAACGAGAAACGTGCACAATCTCCGTGGCACGGCAGCGGCCGTCCAAAGGCGGAACAACTGGAGTGACACGATAGTTAACTGGCGAAGTCTGTTCTCGAACAATGTAGGGCCCGATAAAACGGGGCTGAAATTTCTCGCACAATCCAGGAGCGCGAACTGGGGTCCACAGTAACACTTCGTCTCCAGGGTGGAAGGAAACGACACGGTGAGATGCATCATAGCTAATTTTGCGGTCTTGTTGACTGGTGTCGGTGTTGAGGCGAGCACGTTGGCGACACCGGCCAATGCGCGAAACGAACTGCTCACACACTGATGTGAACGAAGGCACGGGGACACGGAAGAAAGAAGCGTCGAGGATAGCGAGCGGTTGGCGACCATAGACGAGGAAAAAGGGCGAGTATCCCGTAGTTCGTTGGACGGCCGTTTGTATGCGAAAGTGACGAAAGGTAGAATGACATCCCAATTGGTGTGGTCAGGGTTGATGTACATAGATATGATGTCGGACAGCGTGCGATGAAAGCGCTCTGTGAGACCATTAGTTTGAGTGTCGTAGCTGGAAATCGTTTATGGATGTATTGCACGCACGGACAACATCGTCGAGAAGTTTAGAGAGAAAAGTCCTGCCGTGGTCCCTCAAAAGGACACGTGGGGCTCCGTGCCGTAAAAAGATGGCTTTCAAGAAAAAGCCTGCAACCTCCTCTGCGGATCCCGAAGATAGTGCGGCTGTTTCAGCGTACCGTGTCAAGTGGTCTACAGCTGTGACGATCCATCGTTTACCGGCGGTGGTTAAGGGTAGCGGTCCATAGAGGTTGTGGGATGTCGAGTCTGCCGAAGGACGAATCCCGACATAAGAACGCAACGCTTCTTTATTCGACTAACGATGGCAGCAGACGGGCACACCAACGCTACGTTCGTCCCAGTAGCGGAAGGTAGAAGGCGGTTCTTAATAAGCATTTTCTTAATAACGTTTCATCTCAAGACCCCAGCGACATTACAATCACCACTTATCCTAGTCAGCTTAGTGACGCTATATTTTTCGAGCCTACTGATGCAAATGAAGTTTATAACGTGTACATGGGAATTAGTAACAGTAAAGCCTTAGATATCAACAGTATGCAGATGAAACCATTGAAATATGTGCTACCCATAATTTGTCCCTTGATTTCACACATCTACAATCTTGCATTTGAGTGCGGGGTTTTTCCCAATGCAATGAAAACTGCAAAAGTATTAGTCATTTTAAAGGGGGCGACCAAAACGTACCAACAAATTATAGACCGATTTGAGTACTCCCTGTGTTTTCCAAAGGTCTGGAAAAAGTCATTTCTTCAAGAATAAGTTTTTTGACAAACATAAAGTAATATCTGAGTCACAGTTTGGTTTCAGAACCGGTAAATCTACAGAAACAGCGTTATTAAAAATGAAGGAAATAATTTTGAATAATATTAATAATAATTTGTATACGGTGGGCCTTTTCCTTGATTTTAGTAAAGCTTTTGACTGCTTAAATCACACCATTCTTGTTAACAAACTTAAAATGTATGGAATCCGTGGTAGACCACTCACATTGCTTGAAGGATATCTCCAAAACAGAAGCCAGTCGGTGTCTTTAGATAATGAACTCTCATCTCTTTTGCCTATCAGTTGTGGTGTCCCACAAGGGAGCATATTAGGACCCCTTTTTTCAATACGTACATAAATGATATTGTAAGCATAGATCTTTCCATTCATTTTGTAATATACGCGGATGATAGCACACTACTTCTTTCAGGCCCTAACATTAATGATTTAATGGTGAAATGTAATGACCTACTGATTGGTCAAGGTGATTGGTCAAGTCAAGGTCAAGGTCAAGGTCATGATTGGTCAAGGTGGTCAAGGATGAATAAATTAAGAATTAATCCTACAAAGTCCCAGGCTATAATATTTCGCTCAAGAAACAAACCGATAGTACCGCATTGCATGCTTCACTTTGAAGATCACCAGAGAGAAATAGTTGAAGTGCACAAAATACTTGGAGTACATTTTTCCTGCTATTTAAACTGGGATGCACATACTGACTTTGTCTGCAAGAAACTCTCTTCCGTCTGCGGGGTTCTATCGCGATATCGTGAAACTTTACCTTTAAAATGTAAATTACAGGTTTATTACGCACTTTTATTTTCTCACCTTAACTACTGCAATTTAGTTTGGGCCACAATGACCAAAACGAACCTAAATAAGATTCTCGTACTGCAAAAGAAAATTGTTCGAATAATCGCCAATATTGATAATACAACTACCTCCAAGTATGCTTTTGAAACACATAACATTATCCGGGTCAAACATTTGTATCACTTTAAGTTGTTAGAAAAAAATGTATTTTTCGACGGCATCCATTGCCGATTTTTATTCGACTCTGGCATCTTTGGACATGCGTCATGCTAACATACGCACAAGAACTATTAATACTTGGAGTATTCCACGTTTTCGTACTAACTATAAATTACAAATGTTGTCTTACAACCTGCCCCATGTACTAAACACATATAAACACACAATAGGATATACTAAAGCTGAGCTGCGGAAATATTTAGTTGAAATATGATTTTAGGTCCTTTATGTTTTGCTTGATTATTCCTATTTTATTCTGAACATTTGTATGACCATTTGAGTGTCTCTATTTATGATTTTATTGTTTAATTTTATTTTTTTGCAATAAATTGTTACACTCTGTATGTATAACTGATTAATGTTCTCTCTTTATTGACTACAACTATTGTATGTGTGTCTCATTTCTGTACCACTCGTGTGCTACTGCTTGTAGGGGTTTTCTGGACATAGTCAAGCTGCTCATGCAGCTTTTTGTCAGAAAACCGTCCAGTTGAACCTGGAAAATAAACTTACTTACTTACTTACTTACTTACTTACTTACTTACTTACTTATTTTCTCAGCCAGGCAGCCTGTTTTTATAGCCACCGTCGGTGAAGCATACCTCGGGTGACGTGGCGGTGGCGCTATGTTTTATCGACCACGCAGTCCAGCGTGCACCTGTGTTATGCCGGGCCAGATGATAAGACGACGGAGGGTGCGCAGAAGTATGCGCGGAGTGAGTCGCCACATCACCCCCCCCCCCCCCCCCGCGGAGTGGAGAGCCCTCAGGGCTTGAAAAAATCTGGGCAGCGTACGCGACGTCCGCTGCGTGTAGTGACAGAAGCAGGCTGCGATGTCGGCGGTCGTGGATGGACGTCTGTGGGTGTACTGGTATTCCCTGGTTCGGCGGAATCGGTGTAGGCCGGCTTCAGCCGGTCGATAGAGACGCGGACGGCGTTCCCTTTAATGCGCAGGGTGAAGGTTTTGTCGTCGCGACGGAGAACTTGGTAGGGTCCGCTGTAAGGCGGCTGTAAAGGCCGGCGGACGGTGTCGTCGCGGAGAAAAGTGTGCGAGCACGTTGCCAGATCCTTGAAGACGAAGGAAGCGGTCTTACAGTGGTGAGCTGCAGGTGATGGGCGGAGGGTAGCGATAGTGCGTCGGAGCCGGGCGATGAAATCGGTGGGATCTGACGTCGCGGTGGTGGATGGCGGTGCAGCGAGAAATTCGCCTGGGAGACGGAGGGGTTCCCCGTAGACGAGATCTGCGGGTATAGCCTGATGTCGGGCTTGAAGGTGGCGCGAAGACCTAGGGTGACGGCTGGGATGGCTTCAGGCCAGGTTGAGTCCGGGTGGCACATGATGGGTGCTTTGAACTGTCGGTGGAAACGTTCGATCATCCCGTTGGCGCATGGGTGGTAGCTGGTGGTCCGCGAGCGTTCGAACCCGATGGTCGGCCCGAGCAGCCGGAAAAGGTGCGATTCGAACTGTCGTCCTTGGTCGGTGGTGACGCGGCAAGGGGGACCGAAGCGGGCAATCCAGCCGGCGAAGAAGGCCGAGGCGACGTCTTCCGCAGTGATTCCCTCGAGGGGCCATGCCTCAGGCCATCGAGTGTACCGATCGATGGCGGTGAGGCAGTAACGATAGCGTCGAGTTGGAGGCAAGGTCCCTATAATACCAAGGTGGACGTGTTGAAACCAACCAGAGGTCTGGGGGAATCCGCCGAGTGGTGAAGTGGCATGCCTGGTGACTTTAGCGCGCTGGCATTGAATGCAGGAGCGCGCCCAGGTGCGGCAATCCCACTGCATGAAGGGCCAGACATAGCGGTCAGCCACGAGGCGTGCAGAGGCGCGTATGCCGGGATGGCTGAGATTATGTAGCTGGTTATAGAGGCCACGGCTATGGCAAAGGGGCACGTAAGGCCTGCTTCGTGCTGTTGATATGTCGCAGTAGACAGTCTTTGTCGATTCAGGTATGGGGACTTGCTGCAGCTGTAGCGAGGACCCGCCCTTAAGAAGCTCGTGCAGTTCAGCGTCCGTAGTCTGAGCCTTGGCGAGGACATCAGCTGTTATCTGCGAAGGGCTAATAGCTGCCAGGCGTGAAAGCGCGTCGGCGACCACGTTGTCCTTCCCGTTGACATGTTGGATGTCGGTGGTAAACTGGGCGATGAACGAGAGCTGGTTCTGCTGGACCGGCGGGAATTTGTCGCGGCTCTGAGAGAAGGCGTAGGTCAGAGGTTTATGGTCGGTGTAGATAGTGCAGTGTTGTGCTTCGAGAATGTGGCGAAAGTGCTGAACTGCTTCGTATATCGCCAGAAGTTCTCTGTAGTAAGCTGGCGAACTCGATGGCACGGGGGTCGTGGTTTCGTCGGTGGGACTGACCGCAGAAGGGGTCGTTTTGCGAGCTGAGAGTTTCTTGGAGAAGAACGCCAGGGGATGCCAGGTGTTGTCTACGTGCTGCATAAGGGCGCGATGCTAGAGGCGTCCGTGAAGAGCCCCAAGGGAGCGTCTGGCACAGGATGGGAGAGAATTGTGGTGGTGCAGAGAGCAGCTTTGCATTTTTCGAAAAGTTCTGCTAAAGCCGGTGTCCACGTCACGGTTTGCTTTTCTCGCAGCCCAGCCAAGGCATCATGGAGGGGAGCCTGGTAGTCGGCTGCGTGTGGCAAGAAACGCCTGTTAAAGTTCAGCATGCCGAGGAAACGGCGAAGGTGTTTAGCGGTGGTTGGTTGAGTGTAATTTTGCATGTCTGAGATGCGTTGAGGTAAGGGTCGAGTTCCCTCTGATGAGACTTCATGGCCGAGGATTTTGACGACTGAAGCGCCGAGCGTGCTCTTAGGGACATTGACGAGTAAGCCATGGTCATCGAGGCGTTGGAAAAGCAGACGAAGGTGCATGTGGTGTTCGTCGGTGTTGCGGAAAAAGACCAATATGTCGTCAAGATAGACGAAGCAGAAGTCGAGGCCGCGGACGACTTTGTCGGTGAAGCGTTCAGAGCTTTGTCCAGCGTTCCTCAGGCGAAAGCTCATGAAGGGAAACTTGAACAAGCCGAAAGGAGTAATAATTGCAGTTTTCGGGACGTCGTCAGGATTGACGGGTATCTGCGTGTAGGCCTTTGACCAAGTCTAGCACGGAAAAAACGTGGCAGCCGGAAATGCAATGGGTGAAGTCCTGTATGTGGTGAACGGGGTACCTGTCCGGAACTGTGCGGGCGTTGAGGGCACGGTAGTCCCCACAGGGCCGCCAGCCTTCGGTCTTCTTAGGGACGAGGTGAAGTGGCGAGGCCCATGGGCCGTCGAGGGGCGGGCGATTCCCTCCCGAAGCATGGCTTCGGTTGATGTCGGTTGATGTCGTCAATACGCCGCGCAAGCCATATGGTGTTCAGTGGTGCGGCGACAGCCTGGACGGTGGGCGACAACGGCGGTAAAGAGACCTCGATGACGCGATCAGCGATCCCGGCGAGTTGGTCGAGAGGTAGCGTAAGCTGAGCCTGCAGAATTGCCTGGACGTGCGGTAGAAGTCGTTCAAGCCAAAGTGCTCGCAGTAAGGAATCCTGGACTTCCATGTTGCCCGCGAGAGCACGCATGTGGCGGAGGAGCTGCGAAGGCTTGCGCTCGGCAAGTTCTGCGGACTGAAGTTGTCGCACCTTCTGGTCTTTCGAGGGTGACAGGCGGCGAATGAGTTCCGTCTTGAGGTGTTCGTAAAGGTTGGCCGTTGGTGGATTGGCAAGGATATCCCGGAGCTCACTGGCGTAGCGTGCATCGAGGTGGGCGACGACATAATCGTAGTGGGTCCGGTCTTGTGTGATGTGCGCGAGGGAGAACTGGGCCTCGACTTGGGCGAACCATACCTCGGGCGAGTCGGCCCAAAACGGCGGAAGCTTGACAGCGACACGCCAGACGCCGTGCGGGGCAGCGTGCGGGATGCCATCTGCCGGGGTTCTGACGTCCTCGGCGGAGCCGGCAGGATGCTGCTGCACGGAACCATCGGGTTGGTCGTGCCGTTCCTGAAGCTGTTGCTCTTGCTTCTGGATCAGCTCTTGCTGCGCGTGAAGCTGTCTGTTGAGAAGTTCCAGCTGTCATTGAAGGGAGTCTTGTTCGTCCATGGCGATGCGTTCGTGTTCGTTGTCCGGGTCACCAGATGTGGGACGTCGTGTCTGCCGAAGGACGAATCCCAACATAAAAAAGTAACGCTTCCTTATTCGACTAACGATGGCAGCGGACGGGCATACCAACGCTACGTTCGTCCCAGTAGCGGAAGGTAGAAGGCGGTCTTTCTCAGCCAGGCAGCCTGTTTTTTTAGCCACCGTCGGTGACGCATACCTCGGGTAACGTGGCGGTGGCGCTATGTTTTATCGACCATGCAGTCCAGCGTGCAGCTGTGTTATGCTGGGCCAGATGATAAGAAGACGGAGGGTGCGCAGAAATGTGCGCGGAGTGTGTCGCCACAAGGTCGATACCAATGACTGCGAAAGGAGCTTCAGGACACGGGACAGGTTGCAGGAGTCCAGCCGGAGGTGAGGTCAGTCGTTTGCGGTGTTGGCAGAGCGAACAGGAAGCCACGTATTTCGCTACGCTGGTTGCAAGACCAGGCCAAGGAAGCGGCTGCGAATTCGCTCGTAGGTTTTGTGGAAACCAAAGTGACCGGCAGTGGGATCGTCGTGAAAGGTCTCCAATATCTGTGCCTGAAGTGATCGGGTAACGACAGGAACCCAACGGCGTCCTTCAGGATGAAACACGTACGGGTATAATATCGAATTTTCGATCTTGAAGTTCTTCAACTGCCGACGGAGCCGAGCGCTCGGAGGGCAAGATGATCCGCGAATACATTCCATAACGGAGTGGTAGTAGGAGTCATTACGTTGGCTAGAGGCAAACGTATGAGAATGGCTGGATGGGAGCCGGTCGAGAGCTGCGAGCGAAGGTAATGCAGGCGACGCGCCCTGTGGTGTCCTCACGGAAGGAGGTAGGGAAGCAGCGTTTGAAGACGGTGGTACGGGACGAGAGAGAGCATCGGCATCCTGGTGTTTCTTTCCAGACGTGTAGGTGACGTCGAAGTAGTATTCTTGTAAATGGAGTATCCAACGGCCGAGACGTTCCGTTAAATTCTTTAGCATCGCAAACCAGCACAAGGCGTGGTGATCAGTAACGACCGTAAAGTGGCGGCCGTGCAGATAGAGAGAGAGAAATAAACTTTATTGTGAGACCAGGCTTCTTGAGCCCAAAGGTGGGTGGCCTCCTCAGTCCAGGTAGCCATGGCTCGCTGCCGCCGCCAGAGCCCTGTTCCCCTACCGCAGCTGGCTGTCAGGGTCTCGCGTCACCAGCAGAGCCTGCCACTGGTCTTCCAATTCTTCTGAATCCGCCTCTTTCTGCATGTTATCGCCTGATGGTGGTGCTTCTCGATTATTCCTGCGCCCAAGCACCATATGGCGCAATGTGTTGGGCGTGTCCGGCGGGCAGAACTTGCAGTCTCGCCCGTAGATGCCCGGATACATGGCGTGCAGCAGTGTTCCGTGTCGGTAGGTTCCAGCCTGTAGTCTTCTCCAGGTTACCGCTTGGTCTCTACTCATCGTCTTATGCGCGGGTGGGTAGCCGTTGTTTGGTAGGACCAAACAACGGCGAGACACTCTTGCTCGGTAATCGTATAATTTTTCTCTGCAGCTGTTAGCGTGCGACTTGCGTATGCAACCACACGTTCTTCAGAATTTTGCTGACGTTGCAGAAGAACAGCGCCGATACCGTGTCCGCTGGCGTCAGTATGTAGAAGAGTGGGTGCGGTGTTGTCGAAATGACAAAGCACAGGTTCGGACGTGAGGGCACGCTTGCGGGCGTCAAAAGCAGTTTGGCATTCGTCCGACCATACGTAGGGAGCTCCAGAAGGAAGGAGTTGATGGAGCGGCGCCGCAATCGTGGCAAAGTTACGTATGAAGCGCCGGAAATACGAAGCTAGGCCAAGGAAGCTACGCAAGTCTTTGGCGCTTTGAGGCTTGGGGAAGCGGAGGACAGCAGTAGTCTTGTCGGGGTCGGGTCGAAGGCCCTCCTTGCTGACAAGGTGTCCGAGCACTTTAATGGTTTTGCTGGCGAACTGGCACTTTTTTGTATTCAGCTGAGGGCCAGCAGCTGAGAGGCATGTCAGGACTTCGTCGAGGCGCTGCAAGTGCTGATGGAAGGTCGATGAAAATATGATGATGTCGTCAAGGTAGCATAAGCAAGTCTTCCACTTTAGGCCCCGTAGTACGGTGTCAATCATCCGCTCAAATGTGACGGGAGCATTACACGTGCCGAAAGGCATTACGTTAAATTCGTAAACTCCATCGGATGAGGCAAAGGCGGTTTTCTCCTTGTCTGCTTCGTGCATGGGTATCTGCCAGTATCCGGAGCGTAGATCGAAGGCTGGAGAAATACTCCGCGCCTTGTAATGAATCTAACGCATCATCGATTCCGGGCACTGGATATACATCTTTGCGGGTTATTTTGTTCAAGGCACAGTAGTCTATGCAAAATCGCACTGAGCCGTCTTTCTTACGCACCAAAACGACAGGTGACGACCAAGGGCTTGAAGATGGGCGGATTATCCTACGTTTCAGCATGTCGGCAACGTGGGTATCGATGATCTGTCGTTCAGCGGAAGAAACGCGATATGGCTGCCGGCGCACGATGGAAGTTCCACCTGTGTGTATGCGATGAGCCGTCGCAGAAGTTAGTCCCAGAAGAGGAGAGTGGACGTCGAAGGAGTCTTTGTGCTTGGATAACAACGCCAGCAACTCCCCCGTCTGCTGTGGCGTTAGATCGGAGCTGATGGTACTAGTGAGATCAGAAGCAGGGACCCGATCCATAGCTGTGGGTGTTTGTGAAACAGCAGTAGTCGAGGTAAGCACAGAGACAGGCTGAGTGTCCAAGACGCACATGAGAACGGCGCCTTTAGAAAGTAGGACTGGCTCATTGGTTGTGTTCAGTACAGCCAAAGTGGCCATGCCGTTGGTGAAGCGAACAAGGCTGAGTGCCAGAGCAATCCCTTTGGATAAGCAATGGGCTGACGGTACAACTAAAACGTCACCATCGCTGACGTCAGAGTTAACTGCATGTAGGTGTTCGCGACCAGGGGGCACCACACAATCGTAAGCAGTTCGTAAGCGAAGGCGCGGTTCATGCACGTCGTCGGAATTGTCGGTCTCTGTCAAGTTCACGAGGCGTTCACGGCACGCGATGAAAGCCGACGCCGAAGAGAGAAAGTACCACCCTAGTATAAGCATGTGAGCACAGGAAGTCAACACTGCGAACTGGATATGGTGGCGTATCCCGTCGATCGAAACTCTAGCGGTGCATTGCGCCGATGGCCGAATCACAACATTATTTGCACCACGAAGAGCTCCTCTATAAGGTGTAGTAACTTTGCGTAGTCGAGCGCACAAGCCAGCGTGAATAATAGAAATAGCTGCTCCCGTATCAAGCAATGCTAGGACAGGTACACCTCCTACACACACGAATAAAGTATTGGCCGGGCACGCTGGAGGAATTGTAGTCTGTGCGAGCCATGCAGCTTTCCCTCCAAAAACTGCACCATCAAGTTTTTCCGGTCGGTAGTCGGGAGTGCGGGTGGCCGGTTGCAGGGGCGATGTCGAGCGTCAGAGAGGGGAGGGCGAGCGGCGGCGCCCTGGACGGTAGTTGCAAGGCGCTTCGGGAGGTGGAGAAGGTGAGCGTGGGGAGAGCCGGCGCTCGTAAGGACTCGGAGGAAGCAACGGATCTCTCTCATAAATATCGTAGCCACGGCGTTCGTCTTGTCGTCTTCGGCAAAAACGCGATATGTGACCGCGAATACCACAAGAATAACAAATGGGGCGTGGCGTAGGCCGGGTAGTGTAATATCCTGCGGCATGTGGACGGGGTGGTGGAGTCGCCAGATGGTTGGGGGCAGTAGCAGGAGCAGGAGGCGCTGTCCGAACGAACGCTGGTTGCATAGCCGTAACCTGAGTATACGAGGTGGATGGTGAAGGAGGGCCACAGCTCGCAGCGCAGGTCATGGAGGACAGCTCCTCTTTGATGATGTCGCGCAGGCCAGGAACCAAAGGCTGAGGCCGGAGAAAGGGAGGACTGAGCAGGCCACACGCTTGGAGCTCTTCGCGTATGAGAGTCCGAATCGGCATACGCAGGTCGATATCTGACGAAGGAGGCACGTCACTGACGAAAGGTTGTAAACGGATGGCTTGCAGTGCGTCCAGGTGTTGGCAAGTCGCGATCACATCGTTAACGGTATTTGGATTTTTGATCGCCAGTGCGTTGAACGCGACGTGGGCAATGCCCTTTAGGATAAGACGAACACGATCAGATTCCGTCATGGTGGCGTCAACACGGCCACAAAGCGCGAGGACGTCCTCGATATAAGAGGTGTATGTTTACCCGGGAAGTTGCGTGCGTCCATCAAGCTTTTTCTCGGCGACCTCAGAGCCGACGTTGGGAGCGCCAAACATCTGCCGAAGCTGGTGTTTGAATGCCGCCCAGTCAGGCAAGGGGCTCTCGTGGTTGAGAAACCAAGTCCTGGCAACGTCAGTGAGGTAGAATGCGACGTTGCGAAGCTTGTCTATGTCATCCCACCGTTTAGACTCACTGATGCGGTCATAATTGTCCAGCCAGTCATCAACGTCGTCACTACGAAGGCCAGCGAACATGGTGGGATCGCGCTGCCGCGTGCTGGCGGTCCATGAAGGAACGGCCGGTGGGGCAGAGACGGTTACGCCGGAGGCTCCTGGAGGATCTTCTTGGGGCATGCTGGCGGAAAGGCGGAGCAAGCGGTGGCCTAAACGAAGCTCCAGGGAAACTCGAAGGCGTAGAGGACCAAGGGATCGAAAGCAGCCTCCACCACTTGCGAAACAGCTGTTAAGCCTCAACGGTTTATTGCGCAGGTCGCGCGCTGAAGACGACGACGCTGGCCATGAGGTTGAATATATACAGATGAAGAAGATGAAGGGGCAATATAATGCTCACATATTATTATTATTATTATTATTATTATTATTGTTATTATTATTATTATTATTATTATTATTATTATTATTATTATTATTATTATTATTATTATTATTATTATTATTATTATTATTATTACGGTATCTGTGTTGTTTCGAGTGTAAACTCGGCTACCACCTAGGACAGGCATGTTCCGGTGTTAGTAGTAGTACCTACATGGGCATGGGACAAGCGAAAAAGGACTCATGGACTTGCAAAACGTGTCGAACTGAAAAAAAACGCGCTTTTTCCCAGTCAGAAGCGGCTCCTGCAGGAAAAATCACTGAATCTGAACAGGTACTGCTGCGCGAAATCCGGGAGATCAAAGCTAGCCTAGCATCACTTCCAGTTTTGCACCAGAAAGTTGACTCGCTCTTGCTGCTTAAGGCAGAATTCACGAAGCTGTCTAAAACTGTCGGAGAACTGGAAGAATCAGTCGCGTTTATGTCAAACCAATATGACTCGGCACTTGTGCAGTTGAAAGCTAGCACAGAACTTACTGCAGAACACGAGGCGGAAATTGGCGCATTGAAAGCGACGGTGCAAGCACAAGCAGAGGAACTACAAGCCCTACATGAAGTTCAAAACGAAAATGGGCAATATAGCAGGAAATGTAATCTGGAGATTGAAGGACTGCAACAAGAAGAACATGATAACTTGAAGGAAAAGCTGGTTAACATTGCGAATAAGCTTGAGCTGAACTTTTCGATCTCAGACATTGAAGCAGCCCATCGGCTGCCCAGCAAAAAAGAAAACTAAACTGTGCTTATCCATTTCTCGACAGTATCAGTGAAAGAGGCGTGGTCTGACGCGCGTAAGAAACAGTTGCGCGTGCGACAGTTGTGCGTGACTGATTCAGACTTGAACCTTTTCTTCAATGACAATCTAACCAAGATGAATCGGGACCTGTTCTGGCGCACGCGCATGGCAGCAAAAGAAAAAGGATTCAAGTGCTGCTGGGTGAAAGGCGGAAAAATTTACGCAAAAAAAGATTCAAATGCCTCTCTCATTCGTGTGAACCGGGAAGCTGATATTAAACGAATTGCTTAAGCAGAATGGCCGCTACTTTCAGTGAGTTATCCGATTTCACCTCTTTCAAGAAATCATTTGGGCGCACGTCACCACGCGATTTTACACTTGTGAACATAAACATTAGGAGTCTACGTAAATACGGGGAGGAATTAAAAGTGTTAGCTGAATCTTTGCTTGATTTTGTAGATGCTTTTGTGGTCACAGAAATCAACGTGTCAGAATATTTCCTACATATGTTCTCGTTAAATGGATACAGGTGTTGCAGTGTAACACGGACTAACCGTAGAGGCGGCGGCATTGCTATATTTGTAAATTCAAAATATGACACTTCACTGGTAGACTCTACGTTCAGGCATGCGGAATGCCTCGCCGTGAAGGTTCATTGTGCAAATTATGAACTGTTATTGTTAGCGGTATATCGGCCCCCAAGTAATAGTGCTACTCGTTTTGTCTTGGAACTAGAAGAAGCATTGAAGAGCTGGTCATCAATAGATCAAGTTTGCCTAGCAGGAGGTTTCAATATTAACATTCTATGTCCAACAAACACCTTAGTATCAGAATATTTATCCGTTTTGGCATCTGTGATTGCCCCGACAAGAGAGGAAATTTTGAATGGCCGTTTTGTAACGTCTTGCTTAGACCATATTGCGGTTCGAATACCTGATCATTCGCTCAATTCTTGTGTTATCACTCGCAGATTATCTAACCACTATGCTGTGCTTGCCGTGTATCCCTAAGTGCATCATTCATTGGCACGCAGCATTCAAGTGACAAGGTCAGAACCACGTCAGAATTTCCGATTCAGTTTGTGGATCAAAAGAAACTTGATAGCCTCATTGTGAATTTTCCTGGTCTTCGTTGATTGACGGTAGGCCCCCAGACCAAGTGTACGATAGCTTTTGTGAGCGTCTAGCACATTTTTAACGGCACTGCACATTTTTCAGGAATAAAAAATGCAGGAAAAGCTATCCATGGATTAATTCCGATATTATGGAAGCCATATCTCACAGGGATTGGCGTTGGAAAAAAAGTAAACGCACCCCTAACAATAAAGACCTCCAATTAGAATATAAGATTGCAAGAAATAAAGTAGTTGCTCTTCTCCGCGCTGCAAAACGTCGCTTTTTCTTGAACAAATTTAATCAATAGTCCAAAAGTGCTAGCAAAACTTGTTCGCTGATAAACCATCTCAGATGGAAATCCGAGACTGCGAAATCATATTTTCCTGGAAACCCGGTCGAAACAGCTGACTTGTTCAATCAGATCTTCAGTCAGGCTTCAACAAAGGCGTTATCTAAGCCTCGGCAAGATGTGACGCTTGGCGATTCTTTGACAGCATCTGCATTTTTGCCGCGGCTTTCGAAATCTGATCTTGCCCGGATCATTTTCAGTTTTCGAACGAATAAACCACCTGGAGTAGATGGAATATCTGTAAGCTCGCTGAGAAGAAACTTTGAGGCGCTTTCCGATATTGTGCTTTTCATGTTAAATGGCTTCCTAGATACTGGAACTCTGCCGCAAAATCTAAAAACAGCTTTAGTTAAACCACTTCATAAGGCAGGAAAGAAATCTATTATTGAAAACTACCGGCCTATATCCATTTTGCCCGTATTATCTCAGGTTATAGAAAAATTTTTGCTTGAGGTCATGAGTTCTTTCATTCAAAAGTTTTCAGTTTTGTCTGACCGGCAATTTGGTTTCGTACAAGGCCTGGGTACAATTTCGCTCCTGGAAGAATTTGCAGATGATCTGTATTCTGCTTTTGAACTGAATCTCTTTAGCTGTGCTTTGTTTCTCGACGTATCCCAAGCCTTTGATTCAGATTGTCATGACATATTACTTCGCAAATTGTATCTAACTGGTTTTAGGGGCCCCTTCTATACTCTACTTCAAAACTATCTCACGGACAGGTCCCAAATAGTTGTTATAGGTAGCAAATACTATAGCGGCATATTATCCCTTGGTGCTGGTGTCCCTCAAGGGTCAATTTTATCGCCTCTTCTGTTTAACATATTTGTGAACGATTTCATTTCAGTAATCGCAAATGGTAAAGTGTATCAGTATGCAGACCATATCGTCCTTCTAACAAAGCATGTTAATTACAAAAAGGCTGTTGAATATCTGCAGCAATCGGTGCATGAAGGTATGGTCTGGCTTTTTAAAAACAAACTTACCGTCAATCAAAAAAATACAAAAATTATATGCTTCAAAAATCCCCTAAACATTGGAACCACGGTCATTCCAGACTGCTTATCCTGTAAGTGTACTCCTGTCGAAAATACAAACTCAATTAAATATCTCGGCATTCATATTGATATTTATTTGTCATGGCATAATCACGGGGCACATGTATGCTCCAAACTAAGATATGTTGCATGTTTACTCTTTAACATTAAAAGTTTGGTGCCGTTTCAGACTAAAAAAATGATAGTACATTCCCTTGCATACAGCACCTTAAGGTATGGTATAACGATTTTCTCTTTCTGCTCCCAACTTTGGCAGGACAGATTTGATAACCTCTTAATAAATACATTAAAAAGTGTGGCGTATAATCGCGTGACACCATCAACCAAAGATATTTTTCATGATCTCGGTTTCCCGTCCTTTTACTCTTTATTCATTTCTACGGTTGTGCTGCGCCATTTCTGGACGGATGAATTTAAGCAACCGCGCGCCTCCCCGCGACCGCTGCGCAAAGAAAAGCGTTTCGTTGTACCGCGCGTATCTACTAGATACGGAGCAGCAAGACGCTGCGTGTATGTCCCCAAGATATTTAATAACTTTTCAGACGACTATTTTTTCTGTGCACTCTCGGTCTAAATTGAAGTGTCTATTACACATGTTGTAATACAGATGTACGTACTTATTTTCCTTTTGTTTGTCGCGGTTGTGATTACTCTATGCTGTTGTTTCGATGCCTTGGAAACCTGATTTACGTTTATCGCGCTCATTTGTTTCCCCTTTTCTTTGTTGGTTTTAAATTTGTACATGTATACTGCAACCACGTCGCTTAGCTGACGATGCCGGGCCACGTCACGCAAGTCACCATTGGCTTAGACGGGCCCGTTTGCTGTACTGATTTTCTTGGGTGCTTAATAAAGATTATTATTATTATTATTATTATTATTATTATTATTATTATTATTATTATTATTATTATTATTATTATTATTATTATTATTATTATTATTATTATTATTATTCGCAATATTCTAGCAAGAAATTTGGGAATTCCAGTGACCATACCAGTAGACCTCAGAAGAACTAGGGGAGTTAGCCCATAGCAGCTATTGCTGTAAAGAAGAAGACTGGCATAAGCACAAGAATTGAGATGGACACACTACATGCTTTTGTCCTGGTAGTGGTCCACTACTTCGGTGCTACAGTTAATGATCGCGAATGAATTCCAGGAGTAAGTATTTAGCCCAGAAAAAATATTACGCTTAACAGCTTTATATAACCCTGTCCACACATACGTAAAGCACATGAATGGCATCGTGAAAAAAAAATTAGCTTTTGATATTGCTTTGGAGACAATTCACCAGTTTCAGCGCAACAGCATATATACATACTGCACATACTTGCATTCGGTATACCTTATCAGCAACTGTTAAGTCACCTTCTTACCTCATCAGCGAATCACTCCTGCAACCAAGTGTGCTGGTCCGAGTTTTACCTGCATTTCCACCTGTGCAGCGGATAAAAGTCTTTGGCTGTTTACTGTAACTTCATATTTCAAACATTTCGTTGCATAAGAGGCTTTGGCAATACTGGCAAGCCTAATGCCTGGGCAGACTTCATGAAAGGCCATCAGTACCTCCTCGTTGCAGACTGTGCTCAACATCCTTTTAGACGTTGACTAAGAACCCACATATCTTTCCTCCAAAGCGGCTGGTATTGGCGATGCTTTGATGCAGAAAGAGGTTATTTCCACACATGTCCACCTTAGGCCAGAAACCAATCTGGCACAGGTGGAAATAGTCTTGTCTTTCCCTGATGGTGGTTCAGCCTCGTGAGCAACATTCCTTCGGTCAATTTGCACACTGTCAATGTGAGTGAGACAGATCGAAGGTTGACTATGGTGTAAGATTTCTTGCTTGGTTTCGGTAATGGTATCATGACCAAGTGTTTCCACTTTGTGGGGAATTCCAATATTCCAGATTTCATTGATTACAAGCAGTAGTGCTTGCTTTCTCGTTACGCCAAGATTCCTCAACATCTGCAAAATGACTCCACCTTTGCCGTGTGCGCTTTAAGTGTTGACTAGCTCGAAAGCAACAACAGGTTATGCCATCGTAAAGAGGCTTTCTATTCCTTTCCTGGCAAGTGGTCATTGAGGTGCATACAAGTCTGGTGACGGTCACCCACTGGGAGCTAGTCGTGGAAAGCATCTGCAGCTTGTTACTCAAATTTCTCAAATGTTCACTGCAGATCGAGGTAGCACTGAAAATTAATAGTATTACAGTTTTGGTTCATGCTGTTATAGCCGAGAACGTGTCACAGCTTGCCGAGACCTACGCGTTCAAATGACACGCAGTGGTCCATCCACTAGTGTCTGGCAAGTTTCTTAACATGACTTCTTAACATGACATCTTAACAGAACATTGATCATGGTTTGTTGCGTGTGGCCACAATTTAAGTATGTAGCTTGGCTTGCTCACCCCAAAGTTGCAGCAGGCGCTTGTCAGGGCTGGATGTTGCCCCAGTAAGCTCTAGTTCGCATGTCGCTCTTTGCACTGTGTAAAGGATTCGTGTTGCTAGCGATTCTTCAACAACTTTACATTCTGCAGACTCAAGCGCATCACTGAAATGGTCCCAGCCTGAAACCCTGATTTTGTGAATGTGGCACATATTCACCCCTACATCAAGTGTTATGTCGGATAGTGGTCGCTGCCACCTGGGGCAGAGTCGCACTGACACTCGGGATGAAGGCCCCAGTTGCCCATGCTGGTTGTGTACTGCCCTTCTGGTTTGAATGGAGGGTGTGGCAGTTGGGATAGGTGGTATCATTTGTTAATTTGAGGTCTATGGTGTCTGCTTCATCAAGGTGGCATCCTCTTGTCCTTACGCCTTTGCATGCCCAATGTGGCTGATCTGCATTGAGCTCACTTTAAGTATTCTGTGCTGGGGAAAGCAGATTTGCAGATGTCAAAGCCAAGTGAAGTTGCCCCGGGTGACGTGCCTCGTTTTGGGACAGAAGCCGGGTTTGGGTACGGGCTGGTTGGTATTCCATTGTTTCGAACGTCACTTACAGAGCGTACATAGACAGGGACCAAAAGAACGACAAGGACAAAGCTTGTCTTCGTCGTTCTTTTGGTCCCTGTCCATGTACGCGCTATAAGTGATGTTTGAAACTTTGGTACAAAGGTAGACCAATGCCAAAACGGCTTCCTTTTACTGCTTAGCCTGCAGCACACCACCACAACTTTCTGGTGAGAGATGTGTTTATTCAAGCTGCTCTTTCCTTACCCTAATTCAATAATAGCCAATTTAAGGAGCTGCAAATCAAGCTGACTTCAGCAGACTGCTGATATTTTAGCTACTTCTAGTAGCTTATTGCTTGGTTAATTTTCTAGTTGGCCATGACATCATCATCAGCAGCAGTCTGGTTACGCCCACTGCACGGCAAAGGACTCTCCCATACTTCTCCAACTACCCCGGTCATGTGCTAATTGTGGCCATGTCGTCCTTGCTAACTGCTTAATCTCATTCGCCCACCTAACTTTCTGCCGCCCCCTGCTACGCTTCCCTCCCCTTGAAATCCAGTCCGTAACTCTTAATGACCATCGGTTATCTTCCCTCCTCATTACATGTCCTGCCCATGCCCATTTCTTTTTCTTGATTTCATCTAAGATGTCATTAACTCGCGTTTGTTCCCTCACCCATTCTGCTCTTTTCTTATCCCTTAACGTTACACCTATCATTCTTCTTTCCATAGCTCGTTGCGTCGTCCTCAATTTCAGTAGAACCCTTTTCGTAAGCCTCCAGGTTTCTGCCCCGTACGTGAGTACTGGTAAAACACAGCTGTTATACACTTTTCTTTTGAGGGATAATGACAACCTGCTGTTCATGATCTGAGAATGCCTGCCAAACGCACCGCAGCCCATTCTTATTCTTCTCATCATTTCAGTCTCATGAACCGAATCCGCGGTCACTACCTGCCCTAAGTAGCTGTATACCCTTAACACTTCCAGTGCCTCGCTACCTATCGTAAACTGCTGTTCTCTTCCGTGACTGTTAAACGTTACTTCAGTTTTCTGCAGATTAATTTTTAGACCCACCCTTCTGCTTTTCCTCTCCAGGTCAGTGAGCATGCATTGCAATTGGTCCCCTGAGTTACTAAGCAAGGCAATATCATCAGCGAATCGCAAGTTACTAAGGTATTCTCCATTAACTTTTATCCCCAATTCTTCCCGATTCAGGTCTCTGAATACCTCCTGTAAACACGCTGTGAATAGCATTGGAGATATCGTATCTCCCTGCCTGACGCCTTTCTTTATTGGGATTTTGTTGCTTGCTTTATGGAGGACTACGGTGGCTGTGGAGCCGCTATAGATATCTTTCAGTATTTTTACATACGGCTCGTCTACACCATGATTCCGTAATGCCTCCATGACTGCTGAGGGTTCGCCAGAATCAAACACTTTCTCGTAATCAATGAAAGCTATATATAAGGGTTGGTTATATTCCGCACATTTCTCTATCACCTGATTGATAGTGTGAATATGGTCTATGTTTGAGTAGGCTTTACGGAACCCTGCCTGGTCCTTTGGATGACAGAAGTGTAATGTGTTCCTGATTTTATTTGCGATTACCTTAGTAAATACCTTGTAGGCAACGGACCGTAAGCTGGTCGGTCTATAATTTTTCAAGTCTTTGGCGTTCCCTTTCTTATGGATTAGGATTATGTTAGCGTTCCTCCAAGATTCCGGTATGCTCGAGGGTAGCTACCCCGTATACAGGGTAGCCAGTTTTTCTAGAACACATTAGCAGGGAAGAAGTTTGGGCGTGTTGGTGGGATACATTCAGACTAGGATACATAGCGCAAAAATCTTGTCCTGTGTCAAAATTTTTGCGCTATGTATCCTAATCTGAATTTCTAGAACAATCTGCCCATCATCCTTCAACAAATCTGCTGTTACCTGATCTTCCCCAGCTGCCTTCCCCTTTGCATAGCTCCCAAGGCTTTCTTTACTTCTTCCGTTACTTGTGGGATTTCAAATTCCTCTAGACTATTATTTCTTCCATTATCGTCGCGTGTGCCACTAATACTGTACAAATCTCTATAGAACTCCTCAGCCACTTGAGCTATCTCATCTATATTAGTAATGATATTGCCGGCTTTGTCTCTTAACATATACATCTGATTCTTGTCAATTTCTAGTTTCTTCTTGACTGCTTTTAGGCTTCCTCCATTCCTGAGAGCACGTTCAACTCTATCCATATTATGCTTCCTTATGTCAGCTGTCTTACGCTTGTTGATTAACTTCAAAAATTCTGCCAATTCTATTCTAGCTGTAGGGTTAGAGGCTTTCATAGATTGGCGTTTCTTGATCAGATCTTTCGTCTCCTGCGATAGCTTACTGGTATCCTGTCTAACGGAGTTACCCCCGACTTCTATTGCATGCTCCTTAATGATGCCCATAAGATTGTCGTTCATTGTTTCAACACTAAGGTCATCTTCCTGAGCTAAGCCGAATACGTGTTCTCTAGCTTGATCCGGAATTCCTCCATTTTCCCTCTTACCGCTCATTGATCGGCTTCTTATGTACCAGTTTCATCCGTTCCCTCCTCCGGTCTAGGTTAATTCGAGTTCTTACCATCCTATTGTCACTGCTGCGTACCTTGCCGAGCACATCCAGATCTTGTATGATGCCAGGGTTAGCGCAGAGTATAAAGTCTATTTCATTTCTAGTCTCGTTATTCGGGCCCTCCACGTCCACTTTCGGTTATCCCGCTTGCGGCAGAAGGTATTCATTATCCGCACATTATTCTGTTCTGCAAGGTTTACTAATAACTCTCCCCTGCTTTTCCAAGTGCCTATGCCATATTGCCCCACTGACTTGTCTCCAACCTGCTTCTTGCCTACCTTGGCATTGAAGTCGCCCATCAGTATAGTGTATATTGTTTTGACTTTACCCATTGCCGATTCCACGTCTTCATAGAAGCTTTCGACTTCCTCGCCATCATGACTGGATGTAGGGGCGTAGACTTGTACAACCTTCATTTTGTACCTCTTATTAAGTTTCACAACAAGACCTGCCACCCTCTCGTTAATGCTATAGAATTCCTGTATGTTACCAGCTATATTCTTATTAATCAGGAATCCGACACCTAGTTCTCGTCTCTCCGCTAAGCCCCGTTAGCAAAGGACGTGCCCGCTTTTTAGCACTGTGCTCGCTTTTAGCACGTGCCCGCTTTTAGCACGTGCCCGCTTTTTATCTTTATTTGTCCAACTAAATTCACAGAGCCCTTTTATATCCCATTTGCTGCCCTCGAATAGCACTGCTATTCCTCCAATAGCACTGCTAGACTCTCCTCACCAGATAACGTTCTAGCGTTAAACGTTGCCAGGTTCAGATTCCAATAGTCCATGACATGCTTCGTGCTTAAAAATGAATTATTTAAAGAATTCTTGGAATAATATTAGGACAGGCAACTCTAAGTGAGTGATCACAGCTTATGTCGCAAAATGTGGCAATGAGCTAGGCAGATACTGTCACGACAGCACAGTGTTTAGGGTTTATGAGTATAGAAGAAACAAAATTAAGTTGTAAAGTTCAAAGCCCAACTTTTACAGCCTCTCTTTATACTGCTAACATTAGAGAGTTTTAGATTAGTGGACGCAAGCAGCATGTGTAAACAAGAACCCTGTTTGGGTATTTCTGGGACCCATGTGGTTTGCATAACCAAGCAGCACACGAGTCGCTTGCATCATCTTATCCAATACTATTATTTTTATTGCAAAGCAACCAATATCGCAGTCACTCTGATCATCCTGCATCCATACGCTAGAAATTTTTAAGCACTTTAAAGCACTTCACCACACCCTTGGACACTAGACTTGTGCTTTCCAGCATTACTTGCTAATGAACTCCTGAGGTGTTTACATTGTTTTTCTGTGCTGTAAGATCAGTTTGACAGTCCTAATAAAATTGTTAAAGTGAAGCGCTGGGATGTTGTATTGGACATGGCATTCTGAACCTGTTAGGTCTGAGACTGTAAAAGCATTTGGCAACTTTAATAAGCTTCACCTCACTACATATATGTATTGCGGTGGGACCATTCAGCATGTGAAAATAAAAATACCGGCAAATAGAGAGTTCGAGAGCAGCTGAGATTATAGTAAAGCGGGCGGGGCAGTATCTTCAGGGTAATGGTGACAGCAAAGCTGGGACTATGGCTGCCATACATCCCGTCACCGCAATACACTGTTAGCTTCATGTCATTACACAAATGTGTTCCGGTGAAGTTACTGCAGACGCATATACACATTCATTCGTCTCAATTTTGCATATAACCCTGCGTCCCATTGCTAAAACTAAGAGCGCGAAAAACGGGCAGAGATGCAGCTGAACACCACAGGGCACAGTATTAAGCTCCACCTCACTGTGTTTATCGCGCCCTTAGTACCAATAATAGTAAACATCTACGCTGCATTTTAGTTCATGCATAGAGTTTCATGTTGGTATACCTAGAGGGAAATCGTTGAACCATCGTGGTAATGATGGTGAGTCCAGGCTTCGGATTGGAATTCTGTTGACTTGCGAACTAGTCTACAAGTATTTTTTGGCAGTTTTGGTTTCCTTCCAAGCGCAATTGCTATAATCTGCAGTGGGACAGTGCAACGCAAAGCTCGAAGTGACGATAGCTCGCTGGGCCAGTGACTAGGACGATGTTTGCGTCGTGGTGTGGTGTGGAAGCCCTGACGAGAAAGCGAAGGCATCGTAAACGTTGAAAGAACATATTTTGAGCGATTGGACCTTGGTTTGTTTAGGTTGGCGCTGTAGCGTTACGTGCTTTATGAAACTTCAGAATAGGAAAAAGAAGGCACTACTGATACAAGACATATACAGTTGTACTTCTAGTGGCTTGACAATCAAATTTTATTGAGGGCTTCATTACGCATTGCTCGTTTTTTGCTCATTGAAATGCGCGTTTTAGGACTTTGAGAACACAAACTTGTGGTAGGAAACGTTGCTGCCTCCTGGTTGTAGTATAGTTTCGCAAAATGGGTACGTGCTAAGCCACGCCGTAACGCTTCGGAAGCGGTACGTCAATATAAAATATGATGAAGCATACTCGAATTTACAATAGGTAGCGAGACACTGGAAGTGGTAAGGGAATACATCTACTTAGGGCAGGTAGTGACGGCGATCCGTATCACGAGACGGAAATAATCAGAAGAATAAGAATGGGCTGGGGTGCGTTTGGCAGGCATTCTAAGATCATGAACAGCAGGTTGCCATCATCCCTCAAGAGAAAAGTGTATAATAGCTGTGTCTTACCAGTACTAACCTACGGGGCAGAAACCTGGAGGCTTACGAAAAGGGTTCTACTTAAATTGAGGACGACGCAACGAGCTGTGGAAAGAAGAATCATGGGTGTAACGTTAAAGGATAAGAAAAGAGCAGATTGGGTGAGGGTACAAACGCGAGTTAATGACATTGTGGGATGTCGTGTCTGCCGAAGGATGAATCCCAACATAAAAACGTTACGCTTCTTTATTAGACTAACGATGGCAGCGGACGGACATACCAACGCTACGTTCGTCACCGTAGCGGAAGGTAGAAGGCGGTCTTTCTCAGCCAGGCAGCCTGTTTTTATAGCCACCGTCGGTGAAGCATATCTCGGGTGACGTGGCGGTGGCGCTATGTTTTATCAACCATGCAGTCCAGCGCGCAGCTGTGTTATGCCGGGCCAGATGATAAAAAGACGAAGGTTGCGCAGAAGTATGCGTGGAGTGAGTCGCCACATCACCCCCCCCCCCCCCGCGGAGTGGAGAGGCTTGAAAAAATCTGGGCAGCGTACGCGACGTCCGCTGCGTGTAGTGACAGAAGCAGGCTGCGATGTCGGCGGTCGTGGATGGACGTCTGTGGGTGTACTGGTATTCCCTGGTTCGGCGGAATCGGTGTAGGCCGGCTTCAGCCGGTCGATAGAGACGCGGACGGCGTTCCCTTTAATGCGCAGGGTGAAGGTTTTGTCGTCGCGACGGAGAACTTGGTAGGGTCCGCTGTAAGGCGGCTGTAAAGGCCGGCGGACGGTGTCGTCGCGGAGAAAAGTGTGCGAGCACGTTGCCAGATCCTTGAAGACGAAGGAAGCGGTCTTACAGTGGTGAGCTGCAGGTGATGGGCGGAGGGTAGCGATAGTGCGTCGGAGCCGGGCGATGAAATCGGTGGGATCTGACGTCGCGGTGGTGGATGGCGGTGCAGCGAGAAATTCGCCTGGGAGACGGAGGGGTTCCCCGTAGACGAGATCTGCGGGTGTAGCCTGAACGTCGGGCTTGAAGGTGGCGCGAAGAACTAGGGTGACGGCTGGGATGACTTCAGGCCAGGTTGAGTCCGGGTGGCACATGATGGGTGCTTTGAACTGTCGGTGGAAACGTTCGATCATCCTGTTGGCGCATGGGTGGTAGCTGGTGGTCCGCGAGCGTTCGAACCCGATGGTCGGCCCGAGCAGCCGGAAAAGGTGCGATTCGAACTGTCGTCCTTGGTCGGTGGTGACGCGGCAATGGGGACCGAAGCGGGCAATCCAGCCGGCGAAGAAGGCCGAGGCGCCGTCTTCCGCAGCGATTCCCTCGAGGGGGCATGCCTCAGGCCATCGAGTGTACCGATCGATGGCGGTGAGGCAGTAGCGATAGCGTCCAGCTGGAGGCAAGGGCCCTATGATATCAAGGTGGACGTGTTGAAACCGACCAGAGGTCTGGGGGAATGCGCCGAGTGGTGAAGTGGCATGCCTGGTGACTTTAGCGCGCTGGCATTGAATGCAGGAGCGCGCCCAGGTGCGGCAATCCCACTGCATGGAGGGCCAGACATAGCGGTCAGCCACGAGGCGTGCAGAGGCGCGTATGCCCGGATGGCTGAGATTATGTAGCTGGTTAATGAGGCCACGGCGATGGGAAAGGGGCACGTAAGGCCTGCTTCGTGCTGTTGATATGTCGCACGATATGTCGTGCTGTTGAGGCGTCGTTGAATGGAGCTGAGCTGTCGGTTGATGTCGTCGATACGCCGCGCAAGCTCTATGGTGTTCAGCGGTGCGGAGACACCATGGACGGTGGGCGACAACGGCGGCAAAGAGACCTCGATGACGCGATCAGCGATCACGGCGAGTTGGTCGAGAGGTAGCGTAAGCTGAGCCTGCAGAATTGCCTGGACGTGCGGTGGAAGTCGTTGAAGCCAAAGTGCTCGCAGTGAGGAATCCTTGACTTCCATGTTGCCCGCGAGAGCACGCATGTGGCGGAGAAGCTGCGAAGGCTTGCACTCGGCAAGTTCTGCGGACTGAAGTTGTCGCACCTTCTGGTCTTCCGAGAGTGACAGGCGGCGAATGAGTTCCGTCTTGAGGTGTTCGTAAAGGTTGGCCGTTGGTGGGTTGGCAAGGATATCCCGGACCTCGCTGGCGTAGCGGGCATCGAGGTGGGCGACGGCATAATCGTAGCGGGTCCAGTCTTGTGTTATGTGCGCGAGGGAGAACTGGGCCTCGACTTAGGCGAGCCATACCTCGGGCGAGTCGGCCCAAAATGGCGGAAGCTTGACAGCGACACGCCAGACGCCGTGCGGGGCAGCGTGCGGGATGACATCTGCCGGGGTTGTGACGTCCTCGGTGGAGCCGGCAGGATGCTGCTGCACGGAACCATTAAGCTGGTCGTGCAGTTCCTGAAGCTGTTGTTCTTGTTTCTGGATCACCTCTTGCTGCGCGTGAAGCTGTCTGTTGAGAAGTTCCAGCTGTCGTTGAAGGGCGTCTTGTTCGTCCATGGCGATGCGTTGTTCGTTGTCCGGGTCACCAGATGTGGGATGTCGTGTCTGCCGAAGGACGAATCCCAACATAAAAACGTAACGCTTCTTTATTCGACTAACGATGGCAGTGGACGGGCATACCAACGCTACGTTCGTCACCGTAGGGGAAGGTAGAAGGCGGTCTTTCTCAGACAGGCAGCCTGTTTTTATAGCCACCGTCGGTGACGCATACCTCGGGTGACGTGGCGGTGGCGCTATGTTTTATCGACCATGCAGTCCAGCGTGCAGCTGTGTTATGCCGGGTCGGACGATAAGAAGACGGAGGGTGCGCAGAAGTATGCGCGGAGTGTGTCGCCACAAAATCTTAGTTGAAATCAAGAAAAAGAAATGGGGGGGGCATGAACAGGACATGTAATGAGGGGGGAAGATAACCGATGGTCATTAAGGGTTACGGACTGGATTCCAAGGGGAGGGAAGCGTAGCAGGGGGCGGCAGAAAGTTAGGTGGGCGGATGAGATTAAGAAGTTTGCAGGGATCACATGGCCACAATTAGTACATGACCGGGGTTGTTGGGACTTCTCCAACAACCACGGGAGAGGCCTTTGCCCTGCAGTGGGCGTAACCAGGCTGAGGATGATGATGATGATGAAGCATACTCGTAGGAGGCCACTACCCACGAAACACAGAGCCTCTTAACACATCTTGAAACGGCTACAAACGGTCACAGACGTCTTGGTCTATGATAAGACTGAAAATAGGATTTCTTCTAAACATAACCTTAGCACTTGGAATATGCTAGTATATATTCTACCTGCGGGAAAACCCACTACTGGTGTCACCAGAGTATATTTTGGTAAACACATTCAGAACGTCTAACTCAAGAACATTTTTAGATCTTTTTGTCTAAAAGTGCATAAAATGCCAAACGACGTGTTAAAAGTGCGGTTACCGTCGGCCGTCGGCGTTAGCGAATAAAAGACGCCACAGACAAATCGAACTCGTTGGACGCAACATAATAGCTGGCTTTAATCTTAAATAAGTTCGCACCAGAACTTCAATAATCAAGGGCGTGTTATTGTTTTCCATACGGGGCGTGCACAAGACGCCTGGAAACCGTTCTATGCTCGCGCAGGTACTGACAGCAGCAGAAGCGAAACAACAGTGTTGCAGTGACAACACGGTGTCACCGAGCAACGCCTCCTACAACAACAAACTCTTTATAGGAAGTGTTGCACAGAGCCACTGCGCTGCCATCACTTCGGCGGCAGTCAAGTATAGGCAAGCTGCAAATTTGTCAGACATCTCATTACGTGCTGGAAACACTGGGAGGCAAGAAGCAAGGAAGTTTGAAAAAATGGCCACTGCCACCCTCAGTGTCTCGATCGTGGGTTCGTTGTGCGTCATTCTAAGCCGTTCTGTACATTTATACTGGATATTCACTGTGAGCTGTGCTGATGCTGTTTGCCGCGTGTTTTGCATCGTTGCTTCGTGACATCGGCCGTGTTGCGTGTTTTCGCCGACGACTTACTACCACAATGGCGGTATCTGCGTTCGCCGCATTCGTGTCACGGTGCGTCTTTGTCCGTCGCATATTCGGATAACACTTTTTCCGGTAAGTGAAATACATTGCACTTCGTTTTTCGTCAACAATGTGAATATCTTTAGTTGGTACCCGCGAAAATTCTTGATGAATGGGCTTTTCTGCCCTGGGGGTTTTCGTCATCTATACTTTTATACGAGGGTTCTGCTTGTGTTCAGCAGTTCAGCACTACCGCGCTTCACGACTTCCGCAACGCCAGTCAGAACTTTACCCTGCTTGTTTGTCTTTGTTGTTAACATAACACGAACCAACCGAAATGAGTGCATTCGAAGACGACGCGCTGGCTGTGATCCTGAACTAGACTGAACTCGCCCTATTTTGTGTCCTTTTGTTCTTGCATGGGTTACAGCATTGCGAGCGCGCGCACGTGTGTCAGTGACTATGCAGCTTGTAGTGTTCCCACTTAACGGCAAAGAAAAATATATCTGCAATGTTCACTTCATGTATACAATTCCAAATGCAATCGTCTGCTGATGTACAAATTTCACTTGTGTTTTGTTCTAAATAAGCAGCAAGAGGTTTCGCCTAGTAGGTGCTTCATCTGAGAGTGCAATCACGACTGCTTGGCATTTATTAATGAATGATTGTGACTAGGTCACCTCATTTGTAATTGCAAATCTGTCTTTCAACTGACTTGATGCTCTCTTATTGTGTTCCTTTCGTTCTATAGACGGCTGGACACCCTTCTTGTACCTTGGCGCTAGCTGGATGACGGGACCTGATCATAAGTGTAGGCCAACAAACTGCACACTCTCTCGTCCTCCCAGTGCTTTGTGTGTGGGTTAAGGCCAGTGAGCGCTTTATGGTAAGATAGCTAGTTGGTGTCTCACAAACGGACATTTGTGAGACACCAACGGACAAGCTGCCACTATTAAAACCAATTTCTCAGTGCCAGCGTACAGACGCATTTCTACTAATAATTAGTTTCCCTAAGCCTTACAATATTTACCTCTAGGTAGTCACTGCTATGTAAGAACTCACAAATTAACTCTGTTGTGTCATATGAATATTCCATACATAAGAAAAAAAATTACAACAGTGCACATTACACCTTGCTTCCCTAATGCACAAATGTATTCAAGCCAGTATGTGATCAGTTCTGTATTCTAAATGTTTTCTGTGTGATTTAGTTTTTTACAGGAATTTACTGTACAGCATCTGCAAGCACTCTAACTTAAGATTTGTGTGTGCTGTAAAAGGTATGATTTGCCGATACAATTGATGTGCGTGTAGAACAGGCATGATGCTGAGGGTTCCAGCAGTTTGCAGAGGTGCTTTTAAAATTTTGTCATAACTATAATTTTACCTGTGCTGTTTTTTGTCACCTGTTTCAATAATATCATTGGAGGTGTTATCAGAATTTAGCAATTCATTTACCCTGGCCCATAAGCCTGCCACATTTGACTTTTCACTAGGTGGGCAATTATTCAGCATGGACCATTACTTGAATGCATCTTTTTGTGTGCAGTGGCTTCTGAATTGCGGGTCATCGCAGATGCTCAGAATTACCCGAGGCTATAAATGCACTGATGAATTTGCTACCTATACGAATCAATGTGCACTTTCTCGCCCAAACACACTTCCAAGACAGTGGGCAATGTTATCGCTTGATCACATCATGAGATACTTTCAATGTTGTATGACGCATCATCCAAGTTGATGCATCATTTGTGTGAGGGATTGCCCTAAGCCAATTAGAGTCCCATGAAAATAGGTCAACAAAAGTGATTGATCCAGCTAGTAGTGTTGCTTTGGAACACTACTTTATCACCAGTCCTCCTTTGCATGCTACCTGCTTACTCTGTACTATGTCATGTTTATGATTGAAAAAAGGTAACAGCCAGGCAGTGCAAAATGCCAAACTTGCTTTTAATTAACAATATAAAACGCTATTTACCTTTTTAGTTAAGTTAGTACATCATTTACCTGCAGAGAGGATTACTGTTTTGAACTGATTATATTTTGCAGGAAGCTTCTCAGACTTGTTTGACAAGTTAATAAGTGGCTTTTTAGCCACAATACACCATATATTAATTTCAAGGCCGACTTTGATTGCTCTGCCATGTAATAACTATATGACAGGAAATATACTAGTAATTTTGAACATCATCACATACATACCTTAAGATACCCGTAATTTAAGAAAAAGGAGGGCTTAAATTTATTTTTAATGTGAGCCAAACTTCTTAGCACATATTGCTAATTGAAGTTCCAATTTCGACATTCCCATTTCCTCCCTCGCCTTTTTTCCCTCTTCTGTGCAGGTATTGCTTGGCTATGTCTACAAGAACCTTCACGCGTGGCCTGTCACAGCAAGCGTTTGTGGGCAGAGTGCTCTTCTACGAAGGCTGGCTTGCTCTGGCAGAGGCGGCAATCATCTTCAAGTTTTATCCATGCTCACCTTTGCTGCTATTTGTCACTCCTGTCAATTACAATTTCTGTATCTTTTCTAATTAGGTAATAAAGTATGACTATGTGACATGGTGTGAAGTAGATGTCTTGCTGCATTTTCGCTTTTAATCATCTCTTATGCATGAAAAAACTCATCCTACAGTGTACGAAAAAAAATAACAGCATATTATGATTTCTCTTTCAGCTCCGGTAACATGCAACGTGCAAGGCCTTCGCTAATGGATGGTGTATCGAAGAACTGGCCATTATTTCTGTGTGATGCTGCACAAGCATGTGGCATTACCTCACAAGGGGCACTTACAAAGTAAGTTACAATTTACTGTTAAATAAAGCATGGACATCAGAAAAAAATTGCCACTTAGAGTGGTTTGCAGAGTATTTATCCAGATGTGTACTATCCTTTATTTCTTAACAATTCATTGCAGCACAGCGTTCTGTTTCGTATACTGATGTCAGACTATTGAAACCATGTAATTTTTACCTGAACTGCAGCATCACTGACAAAATGTTTCCCTGCTAGAAACTATTTCAATTTGGTGGAGACCCAGCAGGGTGAAGTTTTGTCAATAATGACGTGTTTCGTGCAGAGGTGTTCTTGTTTAGGTCAATGGGCATGATAGAAATGGGCAGAACATTGGCATGATATCGGCATACAATACAGATCTTGTTTTATTTGCAAAATAATTCTGACAGGCGGCATTCAATTGATTGCTCCAAGTAAAAAGCACTAATTGACCAGTGAGACTGTACTACACTATACCCATGGTTCAAATCTGGTAAAACTACCTGTGCATCACTCTATCCGACAATATAAACTTTTTTTCTTATGTCCGTGTCTCATTTAAAATAAATTGTAACTGTGGGCAAACATCATGTTACTGTAACAGCTGCCGCAAAAATTTGCGAGTATGTCTAAACGAAGCCTTCAGTTGTTCTTGTCAAGCTGTCCATTAGCCAACTTTTAGCGTAACGTTAGCAGGGCTTACCGAAGTACTTCTAGACGTCCATGGCTACAAAATGTCTTGATCAAGACAGCTGATGGCCTTTTGAATTAACCGTTCAAGACATCTTTTAGAGATCAAATAGCTGCTTGCGTGTTTCATGGGTAGCGTCCTAGTTAGCACTGCAGCAGATGTGCTTATTGTAATGGGGTGTATTGGACAGTTCAGTTGGTAGCGTCTGTTCGTAATCGAGAAGGCAGGTCATGCAGAGCAGGAACAGCTGGTTGCCCGAACGGCTCACGCTCGTGCTAAACACTGGCGATCCGGCTGGCCCACTGGTTGCACTGCAAGCACGGAACAGACGATCTGGCTGGTCTTGTCCTTGTGCTCTTCTTCTTCATTACAATTGCCCCCGGTGCAAAAGCGGAGCCATCCTGGCGACTTACGACGTGGAGACGAGCGGGGCATAGGATTGTTTTAGGCGGGGAACGTGAACAACATCCCGTCCACGGCGGCACTTGTCGGATGGCGGTGTACGCGGCTCTGTGACACAGTTGACCGGAGAGGTGCGTTCGACGATGCGGTATGGTCCATCATACTGAGAGGGAAGTTTTGTCGAAATTCCAGGCGTGGAAGAAGGCACGGACAATGAGACAAGTGTGCCAGGAACGAAGTTTGGATTCGTAGCGTCGCCATCACGATTGGCCTTTTGTCGTTGTTGGTCGGCGGAGGCGAACTTTCGGGCTAATTGACGGCATTCCTCGGCATATCGGGCGACGGCTGAAACGGGAGCACACTCTGACCTGTCTGGTGTATAAGGCAAAACCGTATCGATGGTATGGGAAGGATCGCGACCGTACAGAAGAAAGTATGGAGAAAATCCTGTAGTACTTTGCGTAGCCGTATTATATGCGTAAGTGACAAATGGGAGGATGTTGTCACAGTTTGTATGCTCCGATGAAACGTACATGGCGAGCATATCACCAAGGGTACTATTGAAACACTCCCTAAGCCCGTTAGTTTGAGGATGGTACGCCGTGCTGGTCCGGTGAACTATGCGGCATTGAGCATGCAGAGCTTCAACCACCTGCGACAGAAACACACGGCCTCTATCACTCAGGAGCTCCCGAGGTGGGCCATGACGAAGAATGAAACGATGGAGCAGAAAGGATGCAACGTCACTGGCGGTTGCTGCAGATAGAGCAGCGGTTTCACCATAGCGTGTAAGGTGGTTAACTGCGACAATAATCCATCGTTTGCCAGCGGGTGTTAGCAGTAGCGGCCCGTACAGGTCAATTCCCACACGGTCGAAGGCACGAACAGGGCACGGAAGCGGCTGTAATAAACCGTGGGCCGGATGAGGCGGCGATTTGCGGCGTTGGCATTGCGGGCACGAGCGGACAAACTTTTGGACAAAAGTAAACATTCCTCGCCAGTAGTAACGTTGCCGCAGGCGCTCATACGTCTTCAAAACGCCTGCGTGTGCACATTGTGGGTCAGTATGGAAAGACGCGCACATGTCGGAACGCAAAGTCTTAGGGATAACCAGGAGCCACTTGCGACCATCGGGATGGTAGTTGAGTCGATACAATAGGTTATCCCGGACAGCAAAATGGGCAGCCTGGCGACGCAGGGTGCGGGAGGTGGGAGATGCAGGCGAGTCAGAAAGGAGATCCAGAAGAGAGGCCACCCAAGGATCCTTGCGCTGTTCTGATGTGCAAGTGTCAATGCCGACCGAGGATACCGACTCAATGATGGAGATGGAGGCCGTGTCGGCTGGCAGCGGAGAGCGGGACAGAGCGTTAACGTCAGTGTGCTTGCGACCTGAGCGGTAGATGACGTGTATGTCGTATTCTTGAATGCGCAGTGCCCAGCGGGCAAGGCGGCCAGACGGGTCTTTTAAAGAGGATAACCAACAAAGGGCGTGATGGTCGGTAACGACATGGAAAGGACTGCCATATAAATAAGGGCCATACTTCCCGAGTGCCCAAACGATGGCCAAGCATTCTTTTTCCGTGACGCTGTAATTGCGTTCCACTTTGGTCAGCGCACGACTGGCGTAAGCAACGACGTACTGGGAGTAGCCAGGCTTGCGCTGCGCAAGGACAGCGCCAAGGCCAATACCACTGGCATCGGTATGCACTTCAGTTGGGGCGGTGGAGTCGTAGTGTCGCAGTATAGACGTAGACGTCAGGAGACGGCGTAAGGTCACGAACGCGGTGTCGCATGCAGGAGACCAGGAGGATAGGTCGTTGGCGCCACTTAAGGGTTGTGTCAGAGGTGATATAATTGAGGCGAAATTGCGAACAAAGCATCTGAAGTAAGAAAAGAGGCTGATGAAGGCGCGGAGTTCTTTTGAGTGTCTTAGGTTTAGGAAAATCTGCCACAGCGCGAAGTTTTGATCGGTCGGGGCAAATGCCGTCTTGTGATACGACGTGACCTAGAATCATGAGCTTGCACGCGGCGAACTGGCACTTTTTCAGGTTCAGTTGCAGGCCTGCATTGGTCAAGGACGTCAACACTTGCCTAAGGCGAAGAAGATGCGTGCTGAAATCAGGGGCGAACACAACGATGTCGTCGAGGTAGCATAAACACGTGCTCCATTTTAGACCGCGCAAGATATGGTCCATCACTCATTTAAACGTAGCAGGCGCATTGCATAGGCCAAATGGCTTCACATTAAATTCGTATAAACTATGTGGAGTAGTGAATCCAGTTTTAGGGCGATCAACTGCTGACATCGAGACCTGCCAATAGCCCGAGCGTAAATCCAACGAAGAAAAAAATTCAGCGCCTTGCAAGCTGTCCAGAGCGTCATCAATGCGCGGTAGAGGGTAGGCGTCTTTTCGCGTTATCTTATTAAGACGGCGATAATCGACGCAGAACCGAACAGAACCATCGCTTTTTGTGACGAGAACCACCGGTGATGCCCACAGGCTATTGGAAGGTCGAATGACGCCGCGCTGAAGCATGTCGTCCCCGTGCTCACTGATCACCTGACCCTCCTTGGCGGATACGCGGTACGGGCGCTGCCGCAATGGCGCGTTGGAGCCAGTGTCGATATGGTGGCTGACGGTTGACGTGCGACCCAGAGTAGGCTGAGCGACATCAAAAGAAGAACGAAACTGGGCAAGCAGGGAAAGAAGCTGGGAGCGCTGCTCGGAAGTAGGGTCATCGGCAATGAAAGGTGTGAATAAGTCAGGTGATGGCGAAGCAGAAGTGGAAAGTGCACAGAAATCAGTGAGCTCTGCATGCGAAGCATCCGGCACGTCGGTTATAAACATGTCATCAAAAGGCTGAACATGGCCAAGTGCTTCGCCGTTCGCCGCAAAGAGCCGTCAGGACTGTACGAAGCGGATTGCAGACAACGATGGCGCTGAGACCGGCTGAAATGTCAAGCGTGGCGAAAGGGAGGGGAACGTCTTTGCGGGTCATGAAGAGTTCCGAAGGAGTGAAGAGGACAGTGCCTTCAGAGACAGCGCCACAGAAGACGGGAACAACGGAAGACGAGTACGGCGGTATGGCGATGTCTTCCCGAAGGACTAGCTTAGCGGGAAGAGAATGGGCGCCGACGAAGGGCACGTCACACAGAGGCGATAATTCGACTTCAGCACGTGCACAATTGATGAAGGCGTTATTTCGAGAAAGGAAGTCTCACCCAAGTATCACGTCGTGAGAGCAGGACTGCAGAACCACAAACTCGATCGACAATATAAAGAACGCCCCGAATAACAACTCTAGCTGTGCATGCTGCTGAAGACTGAACTGGCTGGGCGCTTGCTGTGCGAAGAGAAAACCCATAAAGTGGCATCGTAACTTTTCGTAAGGTGCGAAAGAGGCGTTCGTTTACGACAGACACGGCTGTTCCAGTATCAATTAGCGCAGCGGTAGGGACGCGATCAACAGTAAGGTCGACAACGTTCGAAGGGGGCAATGGAGGACTTGTACACATCGATGGCGACGCAGTTCCTGCCTCCTGAACTGCGGCGCTTAGTTTTCCTCTTGCGTGGGTGAAGGGCGCCGACGCATGGGGGACAACGAGCGGCGACGCGGGGAAGGTGAACGACGTGTAAGGATCGGGCGCTCGGCTGGTGACCTGTTCGACTGCCGACTAAAATAAGTGTCGTGAAAAGGTTGCACGTCGGCGTAGGGAGGTGACTGCACCAATCCATCAGAGTGCAGCATGCGGTGGCGGCAGAGTCGTGCAACATGGCCGGGAATACCGCAGGCATAACATATGGGCCTGTTGTCTTGTGTGCGCCAACGATTAGCGAACGCAGGAGCAGGTCGATGAACGGGATGATGAACGGGTGGTAGCGGTGGTGGATGTAGCGCAACGAGTGGTTGACGAGGACGCTGCGCGGCGACGGATGCGTAAGTAGGTGGCGCGGCGCGTACAGCTGATGCTGCATTGGTAGAACCTCAGCAACTTGGTCTTCAACAACACGCCGGAGCATAGGGGCGAGCTGTGTAGGAGGCTATGGCGGCAGCGGCTGCTGTTGGGGTAGCTCCGCGAAGGGCACTAGAGAAAGCTGACGTGCAATTTCCTCCCGCACGAAAGCTTGGATTTGTGTGAGCAGGGGGGAACGATCAGGGAATACTGTCATGGAAGCGAGGGTCTCGTCAGCTACTGCGGGGCGCCTGGTCAAATCGCGCTGCCTCCTGAACTCGTCGTAGCTTTGGCACAAGTTTATGAGCTGTGCTACGGTGCGCGGATTCTTGGCGATCAACATTTGGAAAATGTCATCGGCGATGCCCTTCAATATGTGCTTCAGATTCTCATTTTCGAAAATAGAAGCATCCACACGTTTGCATAGGTCGAGAACCTCTTCGATATAACAGGTGAATGTTTCACCGGGTTGTTGCGCTCATTCTCATAACCGCTGCTCGGCGCGCAACTTGTGGACGGCGGGGCTACCGAAAACTTCAGCGAAATCGGCCTTTAACGCGAACCAGTACTGAAAGTCGGCTTCGTGATTTTTAAACCACAGGTGAGCCACTCCCGCAAGGTAGAAGATGGCGGTATTTAACTTGGCGGTATCGTCCCATCGATTGTGCAAACTCCCCCTTTCGTATGTAGACAACCAGTCATTAACGTCCTGCTCATCCGTACCGCTGAAAACCGCTGGATGGCGTTGCGGGACAGCGCCAGAGCAGGCATAGGAGGATGGCGGCGACGTCGGCTGGGGAGAGTCAGGCATGACGGGAGGCAGAGTCCGAGACCGGAGTTCCAGGGTGTAGATGTTTTTGAATACCCAGCACCTTCCACCAATTGTAATGGGGTGTATTGGACAGTTCAGTTGGTAGCGTCTGTTTGTAATCGAGAAGGCAGGTCACGCAGAGCAGCAACAGCTGGTTGCCCGAACGGCTCACGCTCGTGCTAAACACTGGCGATCCAGCTGGCCCACTGGTTGCACTGCAGGCACAGAACAGACGATCTGGCTGGCCTTGTCCTTGTGCTCTTCTTCTTCATTACATTATAAGTACTTGAAGACGTTCGCCAATCGTGACAGCCGACGCAGCCTTTCGAAAGAGCGAGAGAGTTCGCAAGTGCTTCTCGTCTGCAAGAAAAGTCTCACGTTTGCAGCGAGCAGGCGCCGTAGCAGACGACATTTGTAGCATTCCGCTCAAGGGCGCAACACTTTTTCACAATACAACATTTTTATTTCCATAAATACTTGATGAGTGTTCTTATATAAGTACATGCACGCTTGCTATTGCTGTTGCAAAAATAAATAAATAATTATTCTCTGACGTTAAATCGGGAACAGAATCGCACAAGAATGCATACCCTGGTGTGTCCTGGTGATAAAACATAGTAACGCATGCTTCCATCTCAAAGTCATGCAAAATTTACGTAGCGTGTTGTACATTGTATAACATACTGCGGAAATAAAATTAAATTTTATGCTATAATAGTTTGGTATAGCTTTCTTTACTGCGCCGCAAGCAAACGCCACTAGTCTAAAGATCGAAGTCAATCTGAAGCTTGTACTTCCCATCATTCCATTGTAGGTTGAGGCAACGCTCATGAGAGCTCCCGTAGACACTAGCGCCACATTTCCCTCTGGGGTATTTATTTAGACACTCTATGAGTTCGTGGAATTCTGGCAGACCATGTGATGTCACTAAAGCTTTGTTAATTGTCGATAATCGTCGTAATTGTCGTAAAGCTCACGATAAACGTAAATCACATGAAGTCACGGATAGCGCACTAGCGTTGAACACGATTGAAAACATGCGCTGCCCCATTTCAAGGACGCGTGAACAGTTGTGAGCAAACACCACCTTAAAGGGACACTAAAGGTTACTATTAAGTCAACGTGGACTGTTGAAATACCATCCCAGAAACCTCGAAACGCTTGTTTCGTGCCAAGGAGAGACTTATTTTAAGAGAAAATGCGTTCTGAAGCGTCCGCGTACCTCTAGCGCAGTTCAAATCGCCCGCCCTCCGATCGAGGAGTACTGACATCATGGTCTCTTAGTGACGTTGCGCCATCGGTGAGTAGAACGGCGTCCGCAGACGGCGCTACGGCTTTTCTGCGCAAAACGCAAACGCACGGCCAGAAACAGAGCCAAGACAGAGCCGACAGGAGAGCGAAAGCGGGAGTATGGTGGCTAGCGGAAGGAGAAACGCGCGACCATAAGCTGGTACTTTATTCTATGACGCAAGCTTCGACGCTCGTCGCAATGGACCCTGACAACGACAGATTGGCTCGCGATGCTGGGCTCAACTTCAGCGATTTGAGCACTGACGAGGGCGACCTGCTGCTGAGGGCTCGCGCTGCCGGCGTCGTTGCGTACTACGACTGCGGCCTCGAAACCGGCTCTCCGGAGCGGGAAAGCAACGAGGGCTTCCCACGACATCACATGGACGTGGCATTCTCGCTGCTTCTTCCAAATGAAAGTTTCGCGAGCCAGCAGAACCCTCACAGCACGACGCGATAACGAAACTACTGAAACTCCAAAGCGTGCCCGGTGCAGAGTCGAGCGAAAACGAAACCTTTCGACCACCCATATTACTGAAGGGTAACGTCAAAATGTTATTTTTTCTTAGAATCGAATAGACGTAGACAAGTAGCATTTTTTTCGTCTTTTAATCGAATGAAATGATATTTTTAATACGAGTAGTTGAGTATTAGAAACACAAATTATGAGGAGTGCTTTCGTCATCGGGCTAGTACCGGAATGTCGCTGGGGGGTCTCAAATCGTGTCATGCATTTACCTCAATTTCTCGGTTACTAAAGCTCAGGGGTGCGATCGGAGATGGTTGTTCGGCGCGTTCGTTCGGTTACCGGCGCGCGCGATTGGCCTACTCCGCGCCGACGTCGCCAGCCGCGGGGCGCCGCCCCGTTTTTGGTGACGTCAAAATGACGACACGCTCCTGTCAATCATCCGCCCACCGAGCATTTCGTCCGAACGCGACGGGAGTTGAGAAGTTTGGAGCGATCATACGGCTTCGCATGGCGCGTCTGGTGGATTGGATTGGATCCAACAGGCGGCCTTTTCGGCTGCGGAATGGCAAGTTTGAATCCAATCCATAGTTTAATTCTAGAAAATGGCGCTTCCGTTGGAAACTTAGGTTGTTGCGCTGGCTTTTCTAGAGGAAGGAGGAACGCGTTTGAAGAAATGGCAGAAAGTGAATTCCGGCGTCGTTTTTGTTTCTCGAAACAAATAATTCGTTGGTTGTAAAGAGAAATCGACAAGATCATCGGTGCCAGCGAGCCACTGGGATGTTGTCGCTGCCTCTTGAGAAGTGCGCCCCTCTTCCCGTCGTTTTTTTTTTCTTTTTCCTTCTCGCTGTGCGCGACACCACCTAGGGACGACGCAAAGAACCTAATAGTTATAAATTGCAGTAGTCACACGTACTACTATTTGAAAACGTGTTTGGGCTTGAGAAGAAAAAATACTTTTTTTTAGATAAAGATTTCATTGAATTGGAAGACGAGAAACATTTGGCTTTGTAGTATACTGTTTGCAAGCAGACGACAAACGACCGAGGTAAACTTCCGGGAGGTCACCGCTTCCTGATTGGCTGCTCTCTCCGCCCCGCTGTCACAAATTTTGCATACTGCAACTTTGTGACGTTGCAGCAACTGAACAGAACGCGTATCGAACAAAATATCTCCGATCGCGCCCCTGTTCGCGATTATACTGACGCCTTAGACGTTCTAGAACATTGCTCTACCACTTTAACTTGAGTTTCTGGTAACCTTTAGTGTCCCTTTAAGCATCATATATTACATTCGTTAGTCGTGGCGAAGGACACGCACAATACGTTACGACGCTCGTCAAGTAAAGGTGCATGTGCGATGTGATGACGCTGCCGAAAAGGGCGAACACGGCGACGCTGCTGCAATCGGTTGGCAAATTGTATTGCCGAGGCGCTACGCCATAGAGTTTTCTACAAAAAGTAATTTTTGTAGGAAACTCTATGCGCTACGCCACTTCAATATTTCGATAGTCAGCACCACTGGAGCCACCATCGCTCCTTCTCAAAAGTCCCTAAACGATCCTGTCCCTAGGCACCTAGGATAAGGTCACGTGAGGGATTTTTGTATGACATTTACACATTTAGACGCACGCCAATGGCTAGGACAAGGCGTTCATTTGAGGGATCGCCAGTCGTTTGTGCGCAGGCGCGAGTAAGAGCGGGCGCGAGAGAGAAAATCTGGGGGCTTTTGCTCTCTGAATATATGACTCTGTCTAGGCACTACGGAGGAGGTTTAGGGGATCTAGTAACGTTGGTTTAGGGCGTGTTGCATGCGTTTGTTCCCTAGACATGCCGGCGTTACGGAGTGCGGTAGAATTTGTTTACGCTCCGCCGGTGGCTGCCGGCGCGGTGAGGCAGTGGGCACGGGCGCCCCATTTGATGATCGGAACCTCGGAACCTCGGTAATGCTGGCAAGATAGTCATCGAAGTCATCATCGTTAGCAGTGGAGCGTGGCAACGGGAGGCGAGACGAGCAATCTTCATCGGTATGACACCGACCACTCTTGTAACCGACAGAAAAGGTATGTTCTGGAAGGCGTAACGCCCAACGTGCCAGCCGTCCAGACGGATCCCGCAGTCGAACAAGCCAGCAAAGCGAATGATGATCTGTCACTACCTTGAAATGGCGGCCGTACAAATATGGCCAAAACTTCTAGATGGCGAAGACTACTTCCAGGCATTCCAATTCGGTGACACTGTAATTTTGCTCCGCTCTCGTCAGTGTCCGACTTGCGTAAGCAACGACGTGCTGGCGCCCATGATGAAGTTGAACGAGGACTGCGCCAACGCCCACGCCGCTAGCGTCAGCGTGTAGCTCAGTCATGCCTCGGGATCGAAATAGCGCAAGACAGGCCCAGAAGTTAGTAGATACTTCAGCTGACGGAACGCGCCCTGGCACTCTGTAGTCCATACGTAGGCATCGTCTTTGTGAAGGAGGCACGTGAGTGGGTGAACAAGCTGGGCGAAGTTCTTTAAACCAGCGGAAGTACGAACACTGGCCAAGGAAACTACGGAGGTATTTCGCTGTCTTCGGTTGGCTAAAATACCGTACTGCAGCAATCTTTTCAGGGTCACGTCGAACGTCATCTTTGTCGACGAGAAAACCGAGCACGAGAGTCTGGTGCTCACCAAAGTGAAACTTCTTTGAGTTCAAAAAGCAGTCCAGCGTTTTGCACGCGGTCTAGAACGACGCCAAGGCGCTGACTGTGCTCCTCAAGTGTTTTGCCAAAAATGATTACATCGTCAAGGTAGCCCATCCAGATCTCCCATTTCAATCCGCGCAGCACTGTGTCCATAAAGCTTTCAAACGTTGCTGGCGTATTGCATAAACCGAAAGGCACGACATTAAACTCTAAGAGACCATATCTGGCGTAACAAAGGCAGTTTTCTCTTTATCTGTCGGGTGTATCGGTATTTGCCAGTATCCCAATCGTAAGTCAACGGAGCAAAATTAGGAGGCTGCATGAAGGCTATCGATAGCATCGTCGAAGCGTGGCAGAGGATATACGTCCTTCTTTGTGGCTGCGTTAAGTATTCGACAATCAACACAGAATCTCCAAAAATTGTCCTTTTTCTTAATTAATATCACTGGAGCTGCCCAGGGACTGCAAGACTCCTACACAACGCCTTTCCGCCGCATTCCTTGAACTCGCTCAGCGATTACTTTTCGTTCTGCGGGAGAAACGCGGTACGGCTTCTGGCGAAGAGGCGTCGCTTGGCCCGTGTTTATGCAATGTTGCGTTGGCGAGTCAGGAAGCGAAATTGGACGCTCATCTTGCGCGAAATAGAAAACTGGCGCATAGCGGACGAGCACCTTTTGCAATTCTTTCCGCTTTGAAGAGGATAGCGACTTGTTCATCATGCGGTATAATTCCATAGAGTAGTCGCAATTTGCTGCCCTTGCGTCAGTAGAAGCGTCAACGGCGTCAATGCTAACGGTCGCGTCTGAGTCAAAGGCGGCCAGCTTGCGTCCCATCGGCAGTAAAACTTGCTCTAAATACGCGTTCACCGTACACACGCGAGCACCACCATCTAATCATTCTATAACGGATCGAGGAACCCAGACATCTTTCTTCAACATTGTATGGTAGTACGGCTCAATTAAACCATGATAACGATGCAGAGGTCAATGCGTGGAAGTCACCGGAACAAATGCTGCAATGGGAGCCGGTAAAAGGACATCGTGAGACAAAGAAAATACACTCTGCTTGTGCGCACCAGATACTGCTGGTGTAGGTGTTATGTGACTTCGAAGAGAAATTTCACCAGCCCCACGATCTAACACTGCACCACATTCATCAAGAAAGTTAATCCCAAGGATGATGTTGTGAGTGGTGTGTTCCAAAACAACAAATTCAGTTGGAAAATCTTGTCCACCCGCACTTACTATAGCAGAGCAAACTGCAACGCGCCGCAGTGGTTCGCCCCCAACTCCACGAAAAGTATAGTCTTTTGGTCCCACGCAAACATCACTGTGTCCAAGACGATTCTTAAACAAAACACTCATTAGAGAAACTGTAGCACCGGTATCGACTAAGGGATCAGTATTTAAGCCATCAACACAGACACAAACTTTGTTTTTGCGCATGGAGATATAGGCGGAGGACTACTTGACCATCCCGCGACCTCATCTCCATCGGTCGCACCAGCTAGTTAAGGTAGGTGAAAGTGAGCGACGGCGAGGTGATGGCGAGCGACGATAGCTGGTCGGAGGAGGAGTAAGGCTACCGTAGGAAGCCGGAAGATCACGCCGGGATCCACGTTCACGCGGTTGTCGTCGAAGAGGCGCAGTGGTCTGCCACGGCGCGCTGTCATGGCCTCCCGATTGGCAATCTTGTATGCCCGAAACTTGTTGCTGCTGTCGGCTACAATACCTGGCGATATGTCCACGGATACCGCAGCTAATGCAAGTAGCTGGCTCGCGGTGCATAGGATAGCCATAAAATGGGGCCTCGGGCTGGCTGTACCGGGGAGCAAGGTGTTGGGGAGGTGCGGTCTGACGACGTTCGAAGGTACGCAATGGATACCGGAACTCCGCCGTGTTGACGCGGACGCGTTTATCGAGCAAAGGCCGAATTTCGCTTTTAGTTTGAAGTTGGCAGCGTGCATTGGGGGTACTCCCGTCCTGCGTCTCTTCCTCCACCTTGTGCTTTAAAGCACGCCAATTCTTCTTTAACGGATTGACGTACTAGCAAGGCGATGTGGTGGGAGGAGGAGACGTGCACGCTTGCGACCGTGGTCACGTTGTCAAGTCTACCAAACTTTGGCAATACACGACGCGTCTTCAGTGCCTCAAAAGCGCGGCAGTGACGTCTCAGATCAGACGGAGTACGCAGGTCTTCCTTTAATATAAGGAAATTGTAGACATCTTCAGCGATATGCCCTTCATAGGATGTCCAACCTTATCTTCGTCCGACGTGCCCGTGTTCAAGATTCTGCTCATTTTCAATACTTCTTCGATGTAGGTTGTGCATGTTTCTCCGGACAACTGTGCTCTAAGGTGCGCGGTTCTTTCTGAGGGATCCAGCAGATGACTTGCCTTGGGCGCTCACTGTCATCTTGCATGCTTGTGTCATGGCTGCCGCCAGCTGCTTGAGGTTCGTTAATGTCCGTGTCTTCATCTGCAGGCGGTAGTCCTAGCAAGCGCCGGCTTCGTCGGAGGGTGTGTGGAAGAAGGTTGTCCAGAGCGATTACCCAGCACCTCCACCAAAGTTGTTACGGATTTGATGGATTTATTTGCAAAATGATCGAGGGGGCGTAGAGACGAGATCGCAGGCAGTCGGGTCTTTTTTACACCGCGCGCAGTTCTTCCGTGTCGTCTTCTTCGGCTCTGCCACGCAGCGTAACAAAATCTAACCGTAATGTAGGCCTGCAGACGCTGGCGACTATAGCCATGCATGAAGGCGAGCTTTCTGGTTCTTTTTTTATTTCCCCCGCACGGCGGGCGCCGCCGCTGCCGCGGATGCAAGCGCCATCCGGATGGAGTTGCAAGGAAGCGAGCGCACTGTTCCCACTAATGGCGAATCCGGCAAATCACACCGCTGCCCACCGGAGCGCCTCAATGCACCGTTTCATCCAATAATCGTCGCAACAGGGTGGCCCGGTGCGCACCGGTGCGATTTGCCGAATCCGCCACAACAAAGACCTCAAACGGCAGCTGGAAAAGAGTTTTATGTTCGAGTTTTTTTTTGTCCCCGTTCATCTTTCCGTCTTTACTTCCCCTTTGCTTTCCCCTAGTGCTGGGTAGAATAACCAGAGGCTTTGACTCTGGTTGACCTCCCTACCTTTCTCTCATTTTCATCTCTCTCTCTCTCTCTCTCTCTCTCTCTCTGTGTGTGTGTGTGTGTGTGTGTGTGTGTCTGTGTCTGTGTGTGTGTGTGTGTGTGTGTGTGTGTGTGTGTTTCCGAGCAACAGAAATATGTTTTCTCGCATATTCAGAATACAATCCGACGATATCGTGTCTGTGGGTTGTGTGTGAGTCATACTTTAGGAGTTTTCTAAAACATTTTATTTTGAGAAATTCAATTCAGTAACCTATGCGCCAGGAAGAAGGCCTGCGTAGTTCAGGATCCTTTTTTCTCATAAGGACAGCGGCGCCAACACCAGGCGCCGACACCGGATTTTCTGCGACACGGTGCCCTTAATGCTATCGCGTTAAAATTAATCTCGCAGATAAAGGAAAATGGCAGTAAAGCTTACCGTCAGAAACGAGGAGCAAACCGAAAGCTTTACCTGACGCGATGCTTCACCCAGAAACGATGGCCATGAACACACTGGAGCGTGTCACCTACCCGTGCTTCCCTCCTTTCATGCCGGCGCCACGATCGCCTGACCCTATTGTGTTCCCTTTCTGAGCATAACCATGTTAGTACAGTGTACTGTGAAACACTCTCAACGCCCAGGCTCATTTCGATGCTCTGTGATCTGATGTCCGATGACTCAAACCAATAAGACGAAGATGAAACGATGTTGCTGGCGCAGATGTTACCATGGTGAAACGCGATCTTTAAGTGCATCACTTTAAGTGCATCAGAGATCAAAGCCATCGGCTCAGACAAAGGTGCCCTGAAGGGAGTGGGGGCATTTCGCGCACGCACAGCTAGCCGCGCTGCCGGCTCAGCCATCTAAAGCATAGCCTTCGAGATTCGTTTCTACTCGACGAGAGCCACCTCTGAAGCATGGACTAGGGCGCCACGTGCAACCCAAACAAAGCCAAGTCCCAGATATTCAGTTGGGCCGCTTTTCAGTTACCCAAATATAGCCACATAGCCAACGTGCCCCAGTCGACGCCTAAGTTTTTTTTTTCTGTAGCCCAATTTGGCTATATATAGCCAAACCTGGCAACACTGCCACACTCTGCAATGCCAGAACCACGGAGGAAGGAAACTAAGGAGAGGCCCTGACGTCACTCTTTGTGAAGCTAAAGTGAAGCCGGAAGTTTGCGTTGCTCATGGCGTTGCTCCGCCTATCGGGCCAGCTCTCCTCTCTTGCTTACCTTTCTCGCGAAACCACGCAGCGCTGCGCGAAACCGGGCTGCTCGGACGCGCGCGCTCCGCAGCAATGCTGAACAATCGCGATGTCTCATTGCATTACCGTTGCCAGAATCACGTTGAAAGAAGTCCATAATGAATTTCGGAAATTAGGCCGTGAGGTCGAATCGGCTGCTTTTACCGGCTTTTCTGAAAATAAACGTGTCTTACAAGGCCAGCCAACTGAACTGTTCTCATCAACCGCAGGTACCGGCCGCAGCCCAGTTCTTGCGTGTTTTTAAAGAAAGGTCACGTTGTCGCTGCCTTCTTACTTTTCTCTGCTTGGGCTTCGTCGGGCTCTCACTCGCTCTTGCGAGCTAGACGTCTGGCGATACGAAAAGAATGTACGCATTCTCACTGCACTGCAAGAACGCACTGGAGACACGTACGACACACCGACCCATTTGCGATCCACTTAGAGTTTATGAGCACAAACACATTCTCGCTTGTGGAATCGTCGTGCTTTATTGAACAAACTTCGGGTGGCTGCGCATCACTACGGCAGCGCGCCGGCGAGGAGGCGGAATGTCATTTCTGACTCCGCGTTTAGACTCATTGACTGCGGCCTGAGGTGCCTTCTTACCACGGTAAGTGCAGATTCACGGAACCAAAGTTTTGCGATAGCCGGCGCACGGTGCAGAACAGTATGCGCGTACAACCGGCCTACATGCGACCATGGAACAGCCGTTTGATGTGTTCGCAGGCGTACGTTCTGTGCAGCCTTGCCGACTCTTGAAGCGCATCCGCTAGCCTCCCCTTCCCTGCGCTTCTCGCGCGCTCAGATAAGATACGCCTGTGGGAGGGAGGATTCGTTCCTTAAGTCAAAGCAACCGCTTGTTTCCCATTTTCCAGGATGAAGCGTCGGCTGGCCGGCGCACGGTGCCAAGGGCAGCAAAATGCACATATTCTGCGTAATGCTCTATCAGCACGTGTATTGAGATACACTTGCGCAGGTGTGCATGAACCTCGAACGCGCTCTGCTTAACGGACTCCGTGCTGTCGCGACTACTGCGAGGAACAAGAAACAGTTAAGCAAGATGTGTTTTAATATGCACAAAAGCAAGTTGTTACTGAGCACGAACTATGCATTCATAACGTACGTTCTACGTGCCGCAAATGCATGATATGCGCTGTCAAAAGCAGGAATCACTGACCTGCACGACGTTTATTGTACAGATTGTGAAACGCATCGGTTTCGGCCTTCGATGGCATGTTAGCGAGGGCAAAATTTCCCGCGGATATTCCTTCGTCCGCTGCTATTGCCGTGGCGCGGTACATTGCGTACAGCTAGAGTTACTGTATGTGCTACCACAGGTAGCAGAGTTGCGCGTCTGTTTTATCACACCGCTAGCGCTTCTATTGTCAGAGCGTCATCACGTGGTAGTCAAGCAACCGTGCATTGCGGAGAAGCAGATGCTCGGGCCAATTTTTGTATTTCCCGACGCCGCCGCTGCAGCGAACTGGATTGACACAAGTTATCGCCAGTCAAATTCAAAGCGAATCCGGCCGACCTTGGCGTTCGCTGTTCGCGTGCGGGCTAGCTGCGGAAAGCTAGCTATATAGCTATGTCAATGTAGCTATGTCAATCCTGTGAGAGAAAAACCTTCACTACACTCCCACAGAAGGTTACTTTTGGAATCCCTGCAGTGAAAAGGCACATAATGAAGTGGTACTTGCAGGTGTGGCTGATATCCAGTGTGGCTGATATCCAGTGCCTGCTAGTAGGTGGGTACGTTTCTACAGCAAGTCTAATGGGGTACCAGTGTCGAAATACTAATGGTTGGTCATTGATTCACCAGTAATGTTTTAGACTGCCTACACGTTGAGAGCTTTGGTACATAAGCAGGTATCTCAAATGCAAAACCGAGTACCCATTATCCAGTGCAGCGCCGGATTATGGGCCCAGTGCCGCGCGCTGGATGCTGGGCAGGCACGGCGTACTCAGAGGTACTGAGTACTGGTGCGAAAAATAACTCTAGCGCGTGAAATACGCGGTGCCTGGACACTGTATATATTTTGTTGGAATACAAAAAGCAACAGAGAGCGATTTGGTGCAATAAAGACACAAGCTCCGACCAGGATTCGATCGTCGGACCTACAGATCCCAAGCCCGGTACTTTACCACTGCGCCACGCACGCCAGGAGGAGAACATGAGTGGATAATATGCCATGTCAAGGATCGAGAAGCAGTTTTAGTTTCAGGGATGTCTCGCTCAGTCATGGTAGATGCGCTATCACCCTGCATATAAAACTCACGCCTGTACCACAAAGAAAATTTTGCTGTCCGTATTCAGTAGCATGCTCGGAAGTGCCACAACATCTATTTTCACTTGCGACTGGCATTTTACCTTTGAAAAAAGTCCTAAATGAAGCGCCGACCCGAGACGCTGTATGGGCTGTTACTACTGATTTGGATAGCTGTTTCTTGTTCTTCACGCGAAGGATATGCAACGTTTTCTTAGTTCAGTGATGCCTTTCAGTCGACACGTCTGTCTAGTCATATATCTTCTTCAGAGAAGCGCAGGCTAGTGCCGGGAGCCTTCCGCGACAGCACATATATACCTGTGTTTATGACGCGTCACATCGGCGCTCATCGCTACTTGTGCTGGTATTGTAAACATGAAAAAAATGGTTTATTTAAGAACACCGATGCGAAAGCTGAACTCTAGAGTGATTTATCCGTGTTAGACTTCTTTATTCCTGAGCCTAGGCGCGCCGAGAGCGTGCAGACGGACTCGGCGGATACGCTAGGCCGAAGCTTCGGTGGCGACCGATCTCGGCGCCTTTTTCTTGACGATCTTATGCAGTCAGCTGTTTCGATGCGCTTTGTTTGCGATTAGGCGGACAAGCAGTCCAAAAGCGATGCAAAACCACCACCGGTCGATCGACGATACGGTAGGCATGCCGCCTGCAAAAACGGAGTGCGGCTTCGCCGCATAGATTTGGTTGCTTCCCAGGCAAGATGGCGGACCTACGCGCAACTCTGCTACCTGTGGTAGCATATACAGTAGTTCTACGTACAGCGTTGCATGCGCGTTCATTTCACGAACTTCAGTTCCTCCTGTCCCACCTGGCCACAGCAACATCCGGCTGAGCACGGTCCAGATAACGCAGCGCAACAAAACACGGAGACCAACGCAAACCTGCCCGCACCGCGCCTTTGCCAAGGCACGAAACCCACGGAGCAACACGTGTGAGCGCACAGAACCAAAACAAAGCCGCCATTGTGGCCCGAAAGGCGTGGCCGCTACGGCACAGAAATAAAAAAAATCAGCAAAAAGAAGGAGAACCTACAACGTCATTTCCTCCACACTTTTCTCCTAGCGCGCGGAGGGGGTAGGCCCTGTCCTCAGTTTCCTTCCTCCATGGCCAGAACAATGCGCGCGTTAAGGCGCTCGAGCGCGCTCTAGCCCAACGTTACTAGAAAACGTTGCTCTAGCCAGCAGAGTGTGCTCTTTTAAGCTTAACGGCTAAAAAGCGACTTCCCGTGCGTGATTGCGGAGCGCGCTCTACGCGCCCCATCCTGGGGTTACAGTGGCTAGAATAGGGAAGTGTGATGAACGCGCCAGCTCGCGCGTGGCGCTTTGGAAGGAAACTTCCAGGGGGCGCTGCCACACGCATACACGTCGGCAGCGACGGCGGCTAGCAGCCGCAGTGCAGGGGCCCTGCGCGGAATGCGATCATCCACGCGCGGTCAGGAATGCAATAACAAATAAGAGAGCTTCACACTACGTATATGCTCGCTCGTTCATGCTACTATATAGCAATTGCTATATAGTAGCATAGCTCCTTACGAATCACAGGGCGCCAACGTAACAATCCGATTGAGCGCACATCGATGGTAGAATGCAGCTTGTTTTGTCTGGTTATCGAACGCAAAGCAAGAAAATTCCCAGTGGTAACTCGGAAGCAAACATTTTATTTTCAACACATTGCTTGCACAAACAACTCATATTTTGAAGAATTGCTTAGAATATGTAGAAAGCAAACCATTCTCAGTCATCGACGATATTTTGATACGCGACACGCCAGAGCTAGTGCTCTTTTTTCACGAGAACAACAACAAAAAAAAAACATTTTGTTTAAATAGTTTACAAGCAGTTCAAACAGAACGTTGTCAGCCTCTGCTAAGTGACGCGCCTGAGCTTCAGGTGCTTCTTTTCACAGGAAAACGCGCTCTCTTTGTTGAGTGCCTTCGTGTAGAAATGTGCAAACGGGTGACCAAAATAAATGTTGTAACCTGGTTGGTGAATTTGGGGCCATGCTGTGCACAGCCTAGCATGGCGTCCTTTTTTTTTTATTTTGCAGGCAGAAGACAAGCTTTTCCAAGAAGTCACTGTGCAGCTCGTTGTAACTGAACCACACCGAAAAAAGTAGTTTCAAGGGTGTCTACATATGAGAAGAGCTTCTCAGAAGGGTATATGAGGCCCCGCAGAACTTGATGAACATCGCCAGCTATTCTTTGGCTTCGTCGGCGAAAACAAGGAGCTCGTCAAAGCATTCCTTGTACGCAGTCCTCAGGATTGTTTCGTGTACAACATGCCCTGCCATGTAGAAGACTAGCTGCGGATCGCTCATCTTTTCAAGGTACTCATGGTATGGAAGCATTGCGGACTTCTTTATCACGTGAGAAGCTTCTACCTTCCCGCTATGGCTTGCATCCTAACCACTGAGGAGAAAGGTCAGATCGCCCTCTTCACAGTTGCCACTCCTGGGCGCTTTGACCAATTCGTAAAAACTCAAACAGTTCACAACGAGCAAGAATTGGGCAGAAGAGGGATGGTCGTTGCCACCAGAAAATCGTCTAATGATACCAAACAATTTCTCTAGGCAGTCTTGCCTCAGCCGGCGCGTCAGCAGCTACTTAAAGCCAAGTTTCTCACGAAGGTACTTCATTAGATCAAGCGTGGTCTGAAGGGTGACCCTTAGTCCCTTGGCAGTGCTTGTTGAAAGAAATCCTGCTGGTGACGTTCCCGCGTGAGCCTCCCATCGGTTTAAGCAGTCTCATACATCCTTGACGTGCCTTTCATGTTCAGAGTCAGGTTTCAATCCCTCAGGTGGAATCCGTGCTGTCATTGCCTTTACTAGCTTCTACATTGGCAGAACAAAGGCTTGACTTGGTGCGGGGTCACCCCACTGCTCCTTTAATTGCTTCTTGTAGAAAAACAGGCCCCGAAGCACCTGGGGAATGAAAAGGTGCAATGCCAAGTTTACCTTCATCTTTTCAAAGTTGTTAGGTCTCACGTGAGCAAGAGTGATCTTCGGCATCACTTTAAGGGTAAGTGGACACTTATCCTCTATGTGTGCTGCTCTGATGTGCTCAGTATAAACAGACCCTTCAGGCCTTTTGCACCTTGCTTAAGAAGGCCATTTCGAACGCATGTTATCCGGCTCGGAAAATCCGAAATGAAGAGGCGTCTTCCAGTGTCAACAGGATATGGTGCAGATGGTTTTATGGACGTGGAGGAGCCAGAAATCACAAAAAGCCGCCACATTGAACGGTTCCATGAAGCTCCGTCCGCCGTGATATAATCTACCTTCAGTCCAGCCTTTTCTGCGAGCTACACGGCTTCTGTTAAGATCTTGCACAAAAGCAGGCTTCACATCTCCCCTGGAAGCGAAAACGCCGAATATCTGGTGCCAGCTAGGAACCAGTGAAAGGTTGAAACATGATCACAAGACCGTGATTGCAGGGAAGATGTTTGTCATTTTCCAATGTGAATTTTCCGCAAGTCCACCACTCCTTCTACTTTCCCTCCTGCGCCAACATTCAAGAACTCTGACAGCTTCATTTCGTCCACAATCAGGCCACCATGGCACTTGAATTCCTCCATAGATTTGGTTTTTCTTTCAATGCCTGCGATAATAGCAGGGTTGAGGCCAAACCCATCCTTGTATTTCCGCATGTGCACCTTCAAACAGCTTCCGCTTGGAAGGATGAGTATGCCTTCCCGCCCGACATGCTCGTCGAGCCTCGAGTTTTTCATTAGCATTATCACGCAATCCAGCAACCAGTCCGGATTGTACTACATACCTTTCGTTGATTTTTGACGAGCAGCTTGAAAGCATTGCATAACAGCAAGTCTTTGCTTCGGTGGAAGGGCGTGTAACCGGTCTGCGAGGACGCCCTTTTCAAGTTCTGCATTTTTGTCTCTTCAGTTTCTCAATAGTTTGAGTGTAGTGACAGCTAGGCTTTGAGCCGGCAAGTGGCTTGTGCGTGCGCTCTTCTACGTTTTTAAATTGCTGCAGCAGAAAAAGAAACGAGCACTACTTCCCAGAGGTCAGGGCGCGTGGCGTTGCTTAAGCAGCACAGCCGGCGAAACTCGCACCGGGCGACGTGTAAGCGTCAGCGCGCGCCCCCTCGCGGCTCCCCTGTGGGCGGCTTCACTGCGTCTCGTAGGCGCTCCGTGCTGGTCGCCACACTTCCCTATTCTAACCACTGTACTGGGGTGTTATTCTGGACACGCATGGCGGCTGCACGGCCGACATTATCCGCCATGTTTACTCTCTGATTGGCTGTCGAGAGGTCACGTGCTTTGAAATTTGTGCCGGGGAGCGGAAGTATTGCAAAATACAATTTTGCGTTTTCATCAAGATGACGAAACGTGACGTGGAGCTGCAAATTTTATGGACTAATACATTTTTTTGGTCCTAGGCAGCTATATTGCGATGTTAGCGCTTCAAAAAGAATGTGAGCGGTAGCATGCACAACCAGTGCAATGCATGTGCAATTGCGCGAATATGTGGTGGCGATTCAAGATATGCGCCATGCCAGCTTGCTATTTGGCTAAAGGAATATCTCGTGATGTGCGTCACAGGAAGGGCTGTTTCGTAGCGTCATTTTGACGATGCGTGACGTTGCGCTGGGCCGCCATTGCTGAGATTTTCCGCCATAATTTTTGCTGCAACGAGCCGCGCGAATTATGCTAATGAGCAGCCATATGCAATAGAAGCCGAGAGGAATGCGTATCGCCACATTTTCCCCGTCGTTTGGCGCCACGAAAATCTTTTGTTCATAACGCGTGCTCATAGTATTTGCATCGCTCTCGGGCGGTGTTGGCATTTGTGTTTGGGGCCGTCATTTTTTAAAAGAACGCGTTTATAGAAATGATATTGGTTGAACGTAGCAAACTTTCGTAAATGTTGTCCACTTTTCACTGCTGCATTTGTATTGTAATCAAGATTAATGCCTTTTTGCACAATCAAAAGTTATGACAACGGGCTCTTTCTAATTTATAAAAACAAATGTATGCAAGCGGCGCCTTGAAGTTTCCTCCCGCGGTGCGAGAACCAGCGCAATGAACAAGAGATGGCAGCGCCGGCGCTTGCGTCGCACTAGTGGATATCTCTGGCGCGCGCAACGCTATCGGTGATATTCGGCCGTTTCTCAGCCAGCCGAGTCGGGCTGAGTCACTTGCGTTTCACAAGATCGCGATAACGTGGCCTAGAATGTGCGCGCATCACCACTGGTAGGTCGCGTATGTTGTCTCAAGGAAGAAAACAAGCGAGTTGGCGCCAACATGCGATGACTCATTCCATTTTCCGGGGACTAGCTATTGAAGCAGACGACGTCTTGTACGCAGCAAACGACGGAAGCGAGAAGAGTTTTCGACCGAATAATCGTATGCTTTGAGATAGCTGCGTTATTTTTACTGCGGAGGAAAACTGTTTTTCTTTACTGATAACGCTACATTCAGTGCCTTCATTTCAGTTTCTTAGGCGAAACGTCAAGTTAGCGTCACGTTACGTAAGCAAAACTGGGCCACCAGCGCCATTTTGTTTGCGTCGCGCCTACGTCACGCACCGAAGAAAATGGCGGAATGTCCAGAATAGCGCCCTCTGGAAACACATGCGTCTCCCCGCAGGCCGGCTGAGGCCGGTGAACAATAGAAGGCAGCATCCACGTGACCCTGCGTTCCCGGATGTTGGTTCCCTAAGTTGGTTTCCAACTGTCCCTATGGGGCCACTGAATACCTAGTGTGTCACGTGATTGGGGAGGTTTCTTCTCTGTATTGCTGTAGTGCGTGCAATGACACAGAAACCACGTGCTTCCAAACGCCGCCTACTCCGCTTCGGAATGACGCGCGTCTGTGATCGAGCTGCCATCGGCAATGACGATCGTCGCTGCGAATTTTGCAGCAAACTATTCATACAGAGGAAGAACATGCTGCAACACATCAGGAACGTTCACAAAATGGCCGTGGATGTCAAGAAATTGATGAAATGCGACGTATGTGGCACTTCCCTGCCTACAATGGAGAAGTATTCGGTGCACCAGATCGCTGCGCACAACTTCGAGGCTGACGTGCATAAGGGTGAGGAACAGTTTTATTAAATTTATTCTCAGTAATCGTGAGCAAATGACGTTTAAACGCAATATTATATCTTGGACTTTTTTTAATTTCTTGTTGCGCAGTGTGCTTCCAAAAAGGCAGTTGTTTATGCTTTGGGGCCTTTGTTTTCTCTTTCTCCATCTGTTTCGCGAAGAGCAGCTTTTGCGCAGGTGCCTAATTTATTTCCTTGGGGTATTTTGAAGTTTGTGTCCTCGTTAAATATAATTTGTTTGTTTATCCATCTATAGTATAGTCATGTGTGCGCGCTCCCAGCGATGCGCTACATGACATACGTTTGGCATTGTCTGCTATCCTGCACAGCAACTGGAGTGAAATTTGACGTTTGTACATCTTATTTTTTTTAAGCGACAGGAGTAAGCTGTTCTGCGTTCTAACGTTGCTCTGTGCCACATGCGTGCGTGGCCTAGTCTTCGCCACGTTGCAATGCGGCAGAGACGCAGAACCGGGACCATACATGAATTTGCGGATGTCGCCGGGATGGTTTCCCAGCGTATTGTGGGCAAGCTCTTTAGCAGTACATTTCATAGAATAGAGCGAAATGTGACGCTCGCGCAACCCCCCCCCCCTTTTTTTTTTTACTTAAACGAGAGGAGGAATTTGCTCTGCGTTCTGACGTTGCTCTGCGCTACTTGCGTGCGTGGTGTAGTCTTCGCCTCAGTGCAGGCCGCAATAGGTCCGAATGCAGGCCGACGTAGGTCCAGGACCACACTTGCAATTGCGGCTGTCAGCGGCTTGGTCTCCCGGCGTACTTTGGGAAAATTCTTTAGTAGTACCACAGTCCTTCAATTGAAGGACTCTGGTTGTAGATTTCATAAAGTAGAGCGAAATTTGACGCACGCGCAATCCTTTTTTCTTTAAGAAGAGTGTGTTAGGAGGCTACTTGGTAAGACATCTTTTTGTGAACGTAAGCTGCGCTTGGGAAAAGACACCAACGTACAAGAAGACAGGAAGAACGCAGACTAGCAACTGGTTTATTGAAATGGCACATAATGCTGCCTCTTCGAACCAGGCGCATGCCCAAGCCAGATCATAACCGCGTGACGATGGAACACTCCCTCGCCAAGCCCCTATGTACAGTAAAAAATCAAGCTCTTCTTGAAAAGAAGGAGCTTTTCAAGAAGAAACTGAGGGAAGGGATTCACACTGTTCTGGGGCGTAGCTTGCACCACGTGTTCTCAGTTCGTCTTTGTCTTATTGTAACAGCATTGCTGTGAATGTACAGTCTGATTCAATATTGAGGAAGGAGTGAGCATAGATCATGCTTAAGTTTCATATTTGTTTCTTATTAAAACAAAACTAATGTGATAAATTTTTTGAAGTTATGGCGCATTGCATATTTGAAATTCAATTTTAACAGAAATTTGAGCAATATCAAGGGTAACCTCATGACACAGTCAAGTTGAAGGTGAGGGAGTAAAATAAATGCTACATTAGCCCGTGTCCAAAGCCTTCAGAGTGATTATTTTTGTTTGCATCTCTCTCCCAATAGTACTTGTCACTATCTAATGCTATTTTGTGCTTTTATTACAGAATTTCATGAATGGAAAGCAGAAGAAGAGGGTAGCCAAAACTGCTGGTTCATTTTGCCCAGGGACCCCAAAAAGCTGGCCAGTGGAGAAACAAGGATCCACTATTACTGTAATAGATCAGGCGAGGCAAGGAAAAAGGAAGGTCATAGTGACCGTCGGGAGAAAAGTCAGGGGAGCTGTAGGTCTGGTAAGATATGTCTTTCATTTATTACCGTCACAATGGACAATACTCAGAGTCCGACACCTGAAGGCACCACCATAAAAGTCAGGTATCAAAGAAACCATTACGGTCATAAGCCAGAAATTCAGCGCTTGAGAATGAGTGACAAGGAAAAGGCCAGCGTAGCAGAGAACCTAGAAAGGGGTGTGCCCATGAAAACCATTCTAAAGCGAGTAAGAACATCTGTGGCATCCAAGCTGAGGCCAGTGCACTTGGCAGAGTGCTCAACCCTGCATAACATCAAACAGCAGTTTAACATTGCTGCTCCATAACATTGTCACACTAATGACGCTATCAGTGTAGACACGTGGGTGCTTGTGATGAAAGAAAAAGGTGAAACACTTGTCCGCCTGTACAAGGCACAAGGTGCAGTGGACCCAAGTGGTACATTTCCTTCAGCAGACTTTGCTCTTGTTCTGATGACAGAGCCTCAGAAGGAGCTACTAGAAAAATTGGGCCCTGCAGGTACTGTATGTCTTGAATCCACACATGGAACTACAGAGTACCAGTTTGAGCTGACCACTCTTCTGGTGCTAGATAAAGTAGGATCAGGTGTAGCTATAGCTTATTTCATCTGCAACCGGATGAACGAGCAAACTTTGACAGCATTCTTCAAATATCTGGAGTCGGCCATGGCCAAAAAAGTGGCTGCTAAGACATTGATATCTGATGATGCGTCGCAATTCTACAAAGCATGGTCCATGGTCATGGGTGCTGCACAACAGAAACTTATCTGTGCCTGGCATGTGGATAACAATTGGCGTAAGAAGATACTCGAGTGTGTAGAGAAACAGCTAAGGCCACATGTTTACCATAGTGTGTGGCTACTCTTAGAGTTCCTCGCGGAAAAGGCACTTGAAGATTATTTTAAGCAATTCCTTTCTAGTGAGGAAGAAAAACTGAGGGACTTCCTGAAGTACTTCAATGACCACTATGCAGTTAGGCCGCAAGAGTGGGCCTATTGCTTTAGGACTAGAGCAGCTGTCAACACTAACATGCACGTTGAGAGCAAGCACAGGACGTTAAAGCATACTATGCTGGAGAGAAAACAGAATAAGCATGGTGACAAACTAATTTCTGCCCTCATGGACTTGACAAATCATTTTTTAATGAAAAGGGCTATCCAGATGATGAAAGGCTCAAAGGGTAAGAAGCTGAGCAGAATTCAGAAGAACCACAGGTCTGGCAGTGAAATGGCAGCTTGTGCCAAATTAAATGAAGATGGCATATGGACTGTGCCATCTCAGTCTATTAAAGGGCTCTCATATAAAGTGTCAAAAGTGGGAGATGGTGCTTGCTGTCCTTTGAGGTGCAAGGAATGCGCAGTGTGTGTGCATACTTATATGTGCACTTGCTATGACCATCTTATACACTTTACAGTGTGCAAGCACATTCACTGTGTGGTCATCGCTAATCCAACTAGCAGCAACAAGGCCCATGAGAGCTCACCCGAAGACGCATGTGAGGCAAGTCGGGCATTGCACATTGTACAGAGTATAACAAAGCTGGAAGCAGCCAAAGCAGTGTCAAGCTCAGCACTCTTAAGAGCAAAAATGGACTCAGTCAGACAGGCAATATCAGATGGTGAAGTCTCTGAGGGTGTGGCTGAGAAGGCAAACAATTTGTTTGAGCCAGTTTTCATGCTTGTTGAAAGTGAAAGTGACCCAAAAAGAAAGATGCCAGACCATTCAAATAAACCAGCCAACAAAAAAGTTGTGCGCCTGTTAAGATTTCACTCTACAAAAAACCCTAGATTGTGGCAGCCATCATCTAGCCTTTCAAGGCCCACTGAAGCTCAAAAGGAAGTCCTTAAATAACAGCTTAGGGACAGCAACATAGAAACTGAAGAGATAACCACGTCAGCAGGGCACGATTACTGGTAACAAGCCTCCACTGCAGTTAGGAAGAGAGAAGTGGTGCAGTAGTGCTGTGCTGTCGTGCCTTATTGAAGCAGGTTGAGGGCTCGCATGTTAACAAATCATGACATGTGGTCTCTGATGATTAGCCCGTCTGTTTTTGTCTGTGGTGTGCAGCCATATATGTCACAGCTGGATGGTATGTGTGTTAGAGCACGAGAGAGGCCACCATGCTTGTTGTATGAGCTGCTGGTAAGTGTTCTGTGAAAATAGGTACAAACCCAGTGGTCATCTCTGGTATGTGGCAGCTGTTGGATGGTAGTGTGTTAGAGCACGCCTCCATGCTTGTCATATGAACCGCTGGTAAGTATGTCTGTACATAGATGTAAGGAAGTGCATTGGATGGTGTGTAGTGCTTCAGTGTGCAAAAGCCTCCAATGTGTTTTGCTACTTATAAATTTGTGTAAACACTCAGTAGCGCAGTAGTTATGATGTTGCACTGCTGAGCTCGAGCTTGCGGGTTCAATCCCAGCAAAGGTGGCTGCATTTCAGTGGTAGTGAAATGAAAAAAAAAGTGTGTAGTTGAATTTAAGTGCACATCACAAAACCCAAGGTGGTCAAAAATAATACTGAGTCCCGCACTGTGGCATGCTTCATAATTCGATCTAGATTTTGTGTTCCATGTGATGTTCTTATTGCCCATTTGAATAAACTTTTATTTTTCAGATTACCAAAATAGAGGGCATATGCAATGGTATTGTGTGCAGTCTGGATAAGTTGCTCTGGTCATGAGCACTCAATTAAAACTTCTGCATATTTAGCTGCAGCAGACAGTGTCATAATGATTGTAAAGACTATGCAGAAAGCTTTAGGCCACCCTACATATCAGATCAGTTTTATATTGCATCCCTTATGGTGCATCTCTTACTTGAGTAGGCATAATAACAATTGGCAATGCTTCCTTACACATTTAATATTTTTCTTTCTTTGTTTTGGAAGAGTAACCTTGGAAGAATAATCTACAACAGTGCTCCTACCTTCTCTTTCACTGTCTCCCCATTTCTTTTCTACACTTCAACTTCATTCTACGCACTATCTTATTCTCCTCTTCATCCTACATTGAGGGTGTGGGAAAGTGAGCTAAAGGTGCATAAAGATTGCTGTGCCGAACTTAATTGCGGCACTGACGAAGACAAATCTTTGTCAAAAGGTTCACTCCAGCTACATTCTCCCTCCAAACACTGTTTATCACTTCAAGCCTTCATATTCCTGTGAGCTTTTGTCTTGTTTAACAGTTGTAACAGTCATACTATTTATTACTATCAATAGCCAGCATACATTTAGCACTGCAAAGGGCTGTTTAGAAGACGTGCGAGTTTCTACTTCCCTTATGATAAATACTCCAGACATTCAGTCTCTATTTTATGAAAATCTTTCAAACATTGCCAGTGATGACCACCATATGGGTTAATGTCGGCATGGGACTGAGGCTTTCCCGCAAAAAGAACAGTTATGTTTTGCTCATATCATGTGACTGGCAGTTTCTGCTGTAATTTTTGCACTTGTCAACTGCACTGTGAAGAGTTCATTTCTGTGAATATGTGCTGGCCTGATTCTTCTTGTTCACGTATTTCAGATCTTGTGCTATGAGATGAGGAGGCATAAAATAAAAACACCGTGTAGATTTCACAATGCCTTTAAGAAACCACGCAAAGCTTGGAGATGAAGCATTACATGCAACTTGAACCAAGTGTCTGGACACAGCGAGTGAAAGTTGTTTTGCCATGAGCGAGGGTGTCGGTGTTACTTGTAACTACTTTAAATAAAAGTTTGTTTCAAAACAGTGGCTCAACTCTGTGTTCCCCCGGTAAAAAACAAAACCATTGGGATTTCCAATTCACTTTTTAAACATAATTGACCTATATGAATAAAAAAAAAACTTGAGGAATCAAGATATAAGCTTACCATACCATGGTAACACTTGAAACTCCTTTTGAGAAGCTTACTCATACACGAACACACTATAGCAATTATTTTCAATCATATACTCACAATTTGCCGCGTCACCACGTCAAGTTTCAAGGCAGATTTTTTTTAGACTCCAGGAAGCTATATGCTTAATTCTATCCATTGTTTACTGCATTGCATTTGATTTTCTATAACAAATAAAATTGAATTCTCCATTGATTGCGCCGACGCTCACGTTATAATTGTATGCTATTATTATTGACTAGTCATATATATTCTTGGGGGGTGGGGGGGGCTGCACTGGTGGCGTTCTACAAATTTGCGCCGCGTGTTTGTGAGGGTAAGCTTAAGCGCAGAATTTTTTTAGCGCGTTATGAAAACAATGCACTGCAGGTATTTTAATTAATGCAACGAGCTGTATGAAATATCGGTCAAGGGGTTGGAAACGTCGTTATAGAGAATCCCGACGATTTTTTTTTTTTGCGTGTGTGTATTTGGAGTTGATGCAGTTTTCTTTATTTATTTTGGCTACATTGCGCCAATTGCGCTTCCATAGAATAAGGAAACGCGCTTCCACGCGCTTGCCGACTCGATCGCAAGGGGACAGCCTGATCAACATCAATATCAGCAGCAATGGCGGATTTGCGCTTGCCATGGCGCTTGCAAAGTTTTCAATAGTTTTCGCCTTTTAAGTGATGCTTTTGCTATTTTAACGTGTGGAGGTTCATTGTACGTCTGTTTTTTCAAGTTTGGCATGTGTTTTAACACATGTGCAGGTGTAGTCTTTTCTTCTTTAGCGGATATTTGTACAAGACCCTGTTCACCGTCTATCAGGTAAGATGTGTACGTATGCTACACGCAATCGTAGTGCTTCACTAAGCCACAGTGCACTACAAAGTTAAGCATGAGCGGTACACAAAATTCACAAGTTCTTAGTATTGCCAAGAACAACCATTGCTTGGTGAAGTTCTCACAGGCGTTGTAGAAGTTGTTGGGCGCGGCAGTGCTGAACGTAGCGTTAGCGGCTTAAATCGTGTTTTTTACTAGTAACAACGTGTCACTATTTCATATTATTGGCGGCGTCTCCAGGACACCAAATCGATAACGGGGACACCAGAGCTAGAACGCGGACTCGTCCATGGGTTGGGGCTCGCCGAGGCCTGCGCGTGCTAGTAGTATATCTATGATGTCTGTAGGCTGTGTGTAAGTCGTACTTTCCGAATTTTCTGACGCATTTTAAGATCAGCTGTCCGCTTTCGCGGACAAGGCTGGAGTCAGGGTGGTCCGTGAGTTGGAGCAACATAACCTGCTTCCAGTTTAGGACCGCCCTGCTTCCAGTTTTGATCCCTCCGCTGCCCCTTGGGTACCCTGCCGCCTCCTTGATTATATTCTAATGCTCTCCTGAGGCCTCTGTTTGCCGGTTACATGTGCCCTCCTGGAGCAGTACTCACTACAACACCAGTCAGAACCTTGCCCATTGGTTTACCTATGTGTGGCCGCAAATATCTGAAACTTAGAATGCCAGTGCAACAGGTTTGTTGGCAAGGGTGTCAGATCGTTGCTTTGTGTTGAATCGGCCTTTTCTCAATTCTTAAGAATTTAATTGGAATGCACCTGACCAGTGCTGCTCTGTGGTGCTTGCCACCAGTCCCTTGGACAGGGAAGACACATGAGAATCCCTGTGCATACACTTTATATGCAGTGGTGTGACCGCTTCCTTTGGGAAACTACCACGTTAGCGATATTGTGAGCGCAATGTGACTTTCCTTCATCTTCCTCATCCGTACGTAGTGTGTGTCGCTTCTTCCTCGCCATAGCTCTAGCTCGGCAATAAAGCGGTTCCTTAGAAGTGGTGGAGGTGCTGGGGTTCTGCATACCAAGGACGTAAAAGGTAACAGTGTTTGTGCCTTTAATATGTCGCATTCGATCATTTTGAGACGTGGTGGTGTTCATGCGTTAGCACAGTGCAAGAACATCCACAATGTAAGAGGTACATGATTCTCGAATTTTATACTCTCTCCGGGCTTTTCTCGCAACCTCAGCACAAGTAGTGGGAGCATCAAAAAACTGACAAAGCTGGTGCATGAATGTTGCCCAGTGAAAAAGATCTGGCTCTTGGATCAAAACCAATTTTTTTTTACATTGTAGAGGCAGACGGGCATGCTGTGAAGTTTCTAAGAACTGTCCCACCATTGCTGACTCTGTTGTACATTTATCAAACCACTTGATTCTCACCAAGCTCAAGCTATGGTGACAAAGATGCGCCACGTGCTTTACAGTCACATATTGCACTCGCAATTCATCTGTTATGCCAGTTTGCCGAAATGAGCATGCACAGCAGTGACGAATTCACTATGCGTGCACAGGGATTTGCCTTTCCTGTCCTATGGGCTGTTGGCAGGTACGCTCGTCAGGTACACCTCAGGTTTCAGTATGTTTGCATTCGGTTGCATGAATATGGAGGGAGTGTGTTCGCTGTAATCAGTACTACACATTTTGCTAATGTAGGCTTGAGTGGCTTTCCCATGACTCCACTAAATAGTCGGAATACTTCCATGTATGATAGAATGATGAGCATTTTAACCTCCAGACATGCAGCAGTCTTTACACCACTGCAAGGCAGAAGCAGCCTTCTCACCATGTTCATGCTCAAATAAATCTCGTTAAGGCATTTTATGGGCCCGCCAAACCGCCTGCACCACCTGAATGATGTCACTTGTTGTTGCACCTGGCTGTTCATTTCATTTGGCATCCTCTGTTCGCACATATTCATTTCCAATAATTCAGGAAAATTGCAGGGCTGGTTTGCAATCTTTCCTGTTTTCTTTATTTTTCTTTATGGCCTTGTAAAACTGAGAAACGATAATGAAAAAAAGAAACAAAGGCTGCCTTCCTGTTCACCAGTGAAAGTATTGTTGCTTAGAAAGAGGCGCAGAAAAAGATGTATATGCATGCCGGACAGCCTGCACAAGGTTTTATCTTTGTCTCTTCAAACATGGCGTACCTGCTTGGGGTCAGTGGAATCGCTGTTCTGTAGCATTACCCCTGGCGGCGGAAGCGCTGTCCCAGAGCTCTAAAGAGAGTCATCGGAAACGCAGTGCTAAACCTTCATCCTTGAAATGTGAAGGACGTCACTGGACAGGACGAGAGATGACAAGGTGAGACTGATTGGGGCAATGTTGCGGTGATGGGTGCCACCTGGTTGAGCGCACAGTATGGTCCCCTGTCCTGAGAAAAGCTTTTCTGGGAGCCCTACACAGTGGAAAGGGGACCAGAGAAGTACAAGTGCACCAGGGGAGAAATGAAAGTCGCATTGTGAAGCATGGTACTGTCATTTCTGGTTGCTTCATGACGCAGTAATGATAGTCGCAGCACAATATCTTCAATTTATTCTGGCAACTCACGATATGCAAGTGAATGCTGCTCACTCTGATCATGTGGCTGCGTTTCAGTGCTTGGATATCTAAGGCCACGTTGCAAAATGCACAAGAGATTTATAATCGACTTCGTATACACAGAAAATACAAGAACAGTTCTAATAGCACTGAAAAGGCAGAGCATTCATGGCGTCGTTCAAGCTCAGTGTCCTTGAGCGTGCGCAAGAACTAGTCTAACTGATGTTATGACTGGCCTGTGTGGTCAACGATTTGTGTCGCGGCGCCAAAGCAACAGTGAAAGGCTGGACCTTTTAAATACACCGAGCCGCCTGCAACCGTTGGAAAACGCCTAGGAGGCCCCAATAGCAAAAAGACCTTATCATTTGTACAGGCATTTTCACCTTCTTACCCACGGCTTGCACAACACCCTGATGTCTGCGTAGTCTCCACAGTGCTGTCTCCCTTCAGCAAGTGGGACGGTTAAGCTTCGTGTGTGCATTCGCTCTTTCTTTTCGTCCTCGGCAGGGAAGGTGCCAGCTTTCTGTGTGTGTGTGTGTGTGTGTGTGTGTGTGTGTGCGTGTGTGTGTGTGTGTGTGTGTGTGTGTGTGTGTGTGTGTGTGTGTGTGTGTGTGTGTGTGTGTGTGTGTGTGTGTGTGTGTGTATGCGCACGTCAGTGCCTTTCCTTCTGCTGAGCCAGTGGGGGTTAGAAAATTTGTTGAACACTTCCATGTATCGAGCGGTGGCCGCCAGCGTGGAAAGTGTTTTCTCTCTCCTTCTTTTGAGCAAGGGTATTCCAAACACTATAAAGGACGTCTTCGCCAATGGACTTGAGCCTTCAGTTTTTGATCAAACTAGCATGTCTGTCGCTCTCCATCGGGAAACTTGCAGAGTTGACCACTCCGTAACAATGTGAAGTAAACATTCATTGTTACTCGTTGCCTTGTTGCCGTATCTCCTGCCTGGCCCCCTGAGGACTCACGAGCCGCTGCAAAATGCAGTCAGCGGCACGATCCTGAGCACCTGGGTGCACAGTTTGTAAGAATTGGTGCCAGCGGTTCGATCCGACAACCAATGGTAAGCTCCAGACCACCAAGCCCACGCTACTTCCACAGTCTTGGGTTCCCATCTTTAATACGGAGCAGCAGCAAAAAAAGAATTGACAGCTGTGAATAAGGTATGCGCATGTGGGCTGCTTCCCTTGAACTTCCTGAAGGCAAATGCCTTCAGGAAGTTCAGTCGCCTTTTGTTATTTGAAAAGGCGTCTCACCAAGATTGGAAGTTGCAAACCGACAAGTGCAATGCATAGATCACACACTAACAATCCTGTCTCCAAATTATCAAAATGATGCACAGTGGGAAAACAGCTGAAATTTTAAACAAAAGCCATCATGGTCGCAACGAAGCCCTGCTTCAGCCAGAGTCAAGGTTACATGCACAAATGTCTCTGTAAAACGTGCTGCCTGCAATATCACCAACCATGGCACGTGACTTTCATAAGCCAAACAATGTTAAATGCCATCCCTGGATGTGTGCCCCACAGCAAAAAAGGAACAGAAGAAAAAAAGGAAAGAAAAGACAGGGCTTGTCATGCGAGTGTGACGTGAACCCTTGGCTCCGTCATGGGGGAAGATGAAGAAGGAAGATCACTTGGAGGCAAAGGGGTTGAGTGCTGTTGCTTTTAGCACTCGCCTCCTGGCAGCGTGAAAATGCAACATTTCAATTTCTTCCATTTCCTTTAATAATGAACTAATTAGAAATATTTGTTTGAGAAAATGCTCCCTTGACGGCTTCCAACGTACCAATGTACCTATAACTAAAATTTGCCATGGTGCTTAATGAAAGGGGCTTTTTCAGCCCAAATTAGATCCTGCAGACTATAGTACTGTATGGAAAATATGGTACATGGAACTGTAAAATTTAATTTTCCACAGCAATTTCTACCTGTGCAGTTGGAGTTGGCTTTGTCACAGCATAGATGTGAGGACCGTGAAACAACCTTTATTCCCTAAAGATCCTGTCCTGTAGTATATTTGAGCATTTACATAAAAGGCATGGAGACCCTCAGTGTGTTGCAAACTAAGTGGCGGCATATAGGTGGTGTGTGCTGCCTGTAGGGATGCCACTGTAAGCCATCTATGTATTGGCGGATTTCTGAATTGTGGATGGGAGAAGGCTCATGGCTGTTCTGCCTTTGCACCAAGCACTGCAGAGCACAGTGCTGCAATTTTCTCTTTGTGCAGTTGGAAGAAAATTATTCCTGCAGTGGCAGTGACTACACAGAAAATGCACCCTACAAGAGTGGACAGAGTTCCAATGTGACTGTGGTTTGAAATGGTCCGGCCCCTGTGTATACAAGCACCGATTTTCCCAGACAAGTGTGACAGTGCCTGGCTTTGAATGCAGTGTGCTGCTTCATAAATATTGCAGTTGCCCAGCGCTAAGCTGCCTGGATTATGTGGTTGCCATAATGACTTCTCTGTACCCGTGGGACAAATATTTGCACTCGAAATAGCGACAGCAGCCATGCATTTCCTGCTGACATAGAATTAGGTTCCACAATGTCATCTGATGCATACACATGCTGTGATGTGGTTGGTGTGGCCATGCTCTTTTTTCCTCCCTTCAAATATGCTGGTGAACTGCCACTAGTTACAGATGTCTGCAAGGAGTGCGCACTGTGTGAGTGCTGCACATGAATTGAAATTACGACCACCACAGTGATGATAAAGAACACATTGAAAAGTTATCTGACAACACTTATTAAGACTGTCTACAAGTTTTCTGTGAGAGATTTCCTCGGGTTGACAAAAACCATCTTAGGGATCATTTAATGGGGTGTTACCGCCCACATTATGAGATGAAAGAAAAGGAAGCCATTAGGATTTCTCTGGTGGTGCAAGGTGCTCTAATAGATGGCATTGAATTGCAATAGACATAAATATTATCATTCTATCTGTCTGGGCACAACTTCGCCAACCTCTCTGTCATCTCTGTAGCACATTAATCTGGGATAGTAACTCACTCTGACGCAGGAGATGAAAGTGCATGCCAGGCATGCTGACCACACTGACTTGGAGAGTGCCACTTTCTTAAATGTGGCAAAAGTCTGTGTTTTGGGCGAAATAAGAGCTCATAGGCAATTTTCATCTGTGATAAACAGAAATAAGTGCTGCCAGTGGTCAGACGTCATTGAGGTCGAGCTTCTCAAGCAAGTGGATGCCATCGAGAACACCAAAAAAGGCAGTGATAGCCATTGTGCAGCAGATTCAGATGGTAAGGTCCAGCCGGGGTTTCTCTGCACAAGGTCACCAAGTGGAATTCCTAAGTAACGGATATTTTTTCCCCTAAACTGCTACCCTAGAGTGGCCGGAACATGCACCGTTTGATCCAAGCATGCAGCTGTTATCAAAGTTTAGTTTAGTCAATTATTGAGGCTTAAGATGGTTTTAATGAATGTACATTAGGAAACAATTGTAAAAGAATGTAAAAAAATTTGAACTTTGGTGGCATACTGTTGCTAATCCTGAAGTTACGTCCTCAAATGACCTATGCTCCAGGTATTTGAGCAAAACTATGGGTGTGGAAATATGAATTTTTCAATTTCAAAGCTAATTCGAATAATGAAACCTAAGTGCGAAGCGAATATTTTTCGAATATGAATACTACTGGTATTGCAAAAATCCATTTTTTTTCACCAACCAGAGGTGCAAAATAGTTTACTGCATAGAAAATAATGTACTGGGATATTATGCTTCGTGGTTAACAAAATTCTCTAATACAACACTTTTGTTTGACAATGTCATAACTGTAGTTACTTAATGTTTCATGAAGCAAGGACAACAGCTCAACATGTTCAAAGAGCAGTGACACCTAGTGCATGTCACCATCGATTCAGACATCGAAAAGAGCTGCTTAGAGTGTCTGGTATCAGCAGGTCGCTCTTCACAAGCCGAGCCAACAGTGGGCACCACGCTTACACCATCACTCAAACGGATCTTCTTTTTGGCCCAAAATGTCATCATGCAAATATCTTTGAACCTGCGATTGTGGCAGTGAAAATTTCTGCCACGAGTGAAAATTTCTGCTGGGTGATAAGCTAATCAGTCTTTCCGCAGTGCTGATGTGGAAGTGGCCCGTTCAGAAGCTTTTGTTGTTGAACGCATACTTGGGTTCCTTGGTGTTGAAATTATCCTTCCTTTCTCTAAATCAAAGGGCGAGATCTTGCATTCTGAATGTTTGCTTGCGCTCTCATTATTCGCCTTCACCGTGCTTTCGTCAGCGGTCGTCTGCTTGGTGAAGCGGGAGCGCCTATTGAACACTGCCTACTCACTGATGTAGAAGGTGAAGCAAACAGTCAGAAAGCTAGAAGCTTGCGCAATCTCATCCCAGGTTTTCAATCCAGTTTGACATTGAAGCATCCTGGTAGTATTAAAGTACTTGAGAATGAGGTTCCAGAAGCATTGCCAAGTTTGCCACTTGGTGAAATTTGTAGTTTGGAAACAATTTAGGCTCTTAGCGAGATTAGCAGTGAACAGAGGTTTTCACATGGCGATTGGTGTTGTCCAAATGCATGAAGAGGTCACAGTACGAGTACTTAAGCCGATAGTGTCGGGTAACCATAAGCACCAGCAGGGGCCCCGTGACAGTGTCCCCTTTAACTTCAGATATGCTTCACTGCATGATGCTAAATATGCTTCGCCGCATAACACGACTCTACTGCTGTGAAGGTGACTTAAACCGACAACAGCCGAGAAGGTGCAAATAGCACTGCGCCGCCTGGTTCTTGCTGTTGGCCTTTTCTTCTTTTCACAGTGTCCTTACTGTAAGTGCACTCCAGAATTACAATGCAGGAATATGCATGTGTGCACAAGCTTTCATTCAAGAGTAACTCATGATCATAAGTTACGTCATCATGGTTTCGTACCATGTCACGGCATCATAAGCGAGACATAATAAAGGGGGCCTCAAAGGCTGCGGGAGAGACTAATCTTTTGTGCGAGATTGTGCTATCCTTGCTGCACGCAGTGCAATATTATGACTCTCATGTCTATGGTGGCATTGTCGATTATGAATGTTTCCTTACTGCGTTAAAAAAATGTGTAGTGCATCTTTCAGATAATAATGGCATTATAGCTTCAGAGTTGTTCAAGTTTGGGGTACTTGTTCACTAAAAGTACACTATTAGAAAAGCTTTAGAATGTCTAGGTCATAATTGCATTTGAAGAACTGTAAGTCTTCCTACACATAGCAATTGGTAGCTTACTGTACGATGTTGAAGGTGGTTTTTATTCATAGGCCCTACGCAGAGAGCAGCAACACAATGCCTGGCATGTGACCAGGGTTCGTAACAGTGTTTGCATTTCCAGTGCTCGTAACTGATTCCAGTCTTAATGCATAAATTTGCTTTATGAATTCTTTGTAGTCAGAAGGTGCTTGAATATTGGTTGCATGAAATGCTCCAATGCAAACTGTTACGTGCAGGACGTCTTTTATTACCATACAGATTTTCTTGTTTTAAAGTTATGAGCGCGGCAAATGTGGCATTCTTGCAGAGGAATTCCTCTATTTTGGAACTCCACAAATTTGGAGGCAGTCACATTTTAATGCACTCTCATTTCTTACAAATCTTGAAAGTTGCACCTAATTCAAGATATTCATCATTGAATTTTACTGGTAAATCGAGGCAATATTGGAACCGAGTGTGCTGGGAGCGCAGAAAAGAAGGTCCCGCTATCTCATCAGATGGAAACATCTTGGCCAGTCATTGTAGCTGCTGATACGACACACTTTGCCTGGCAAGCATGTGCGTCAGTGTGCCATGTCAGGCTATCATTTAAGCTTTGTCCCACACTTCTTGACAGGGCACTGCCGCCTGATGTGGAGGAGGATGCACCAAGTTTTGATTGTACTCAATTGAGCGCGATAATCAATATTTCAGAATAAGTGCAATTTTCGAGATTTAGAAAAAGAAAGGGTGTGCGTTCACATGCAACTGCCTCCAAATATGCCATTTAGAAGGCTGCCGCCAAGTTACTAATAAAAAAAGTGACTGAATACTGAATTTTTCAAAATTAATTTTCTGAAACTCGCATTAGCAGCAAAGTGTGTCCACCTCACCTAGAAACTCCTTTGCAAAAACGCCGGGCTCTCCGTGCTCAAAGCTTTTTGCTAAATATCTGCATGGTTAAAAAAAAAGCTAGATATGCATAATTGTTAATGTATGAAAATCGTGCACTATCACTTTTCAAAATTTTTGTCCTTCTATGCAACACCAGAAAAATTGGAAATAGAAGCTTCAGGTGACCTATCTGATGTGCAAGTTGCATGGCCATATTATTGTTTTAATTTTTCGCTATTACCTTTTACTGTGATGTCGCCACTGCAGCAGCTCGATGGCTGTGGCTTTTCATTCCAGGTCACAAAGCTGCACCCAGGTAGAGGCAGAATCCAAAAATGCTTGTGTACTTAAGTATAGCTGCACATTACAAAAGCCGAGGCCCTCAAGATTTATCCGTAGCCCTCGTGTAGCCCACGAGTTCCATATTTTTTATTGGGATTGAAGAGTAATGTTTGTGCTGTATCCCTCTATTTCAGACTAAATAATGTGCATGCAAAACTATATCTTCATTACTTTACACCATAGCACCAATAGCTGTTGTGCGTTGATTTTCTGATGTCCTTGCATTTGCTATAGCAAGGATTTTTAAAAATCAGCCACAAAAGAAAAAAATGAATGGTCAAGGAACCAAGTGGTGTGTAGCAGCTCCCTTCTTTTTTTAATCGGCGGCAAGTTTTGCACTCGTGTGTTAGCAACACTGTTTCGCCAATTGTGTACTTCAAAAGAAGTGTTACCTTTCTGCTTTGGAACTTTGTGGTTTTGTTCTGCCAGCTGCTTGACCAAAACAAGCAAAATGTACTTTGGATATTCCACAAATTCATTCTGTATGCATTTGGTACAATAAAATTTGTTTCAAGAATGGACAAATGCAGTGATGGTTAATTGAAAACTGCAACATGCAGATTTTAGTTTCATGCTTCATTAATTTTCTCAGCCCCAAAGAAAGCATGCGAGGTTCGAAAATGTATCATGTGACAAAGTGCTGGCCTGCCATGACATTAGTGCACTCGGTCTATAGAACTGATTAATGCTGCACATACATTGGACATGGTGGCCATGACCATCCCTCGTCGATTGGCATTCCCTGCCTAAACCACCTCACCAACACAGCCCGTTAACAGCAAGAAAGCTGACGGGGCTTCCAAGAATTTCTATGCACTATTTATTAGTATCGCCCATTGAAATTGCTCCATTGCTTTGCTGACAATTGTCTTGACAAAAGTGGAAGCCGAATCGGTTGAGTTCAATCAGTTTTATTTACATACAACCTATTATAAAGTGGACCTTTCTTCGCCTCTTCAACTGTTCCCACAGCTGCTGCTGCCATCTTGCACGCCACATGGTAGGTGCATGGGAGGATTTTCCAAGGAACTCTGGAAAGCTGTAATCAGATTGTGGGCAAAGTTAAAAACTTAAATACAAAAAGGGTGTAGAGTATTGTAACCTTGTACATGTTGATCACACATGTTTCAGCTACAGCTGTAAGTGCCTTGTCTCATCAACCAAGCTACAGTTCTTGCAACGTTACACTTTGTGATACTCAGTATGAATTGATAAGACTAGCTGCTATTCTAGTGGTTGTGCAGGCCACAAGGGAACAGTGCCTGGCCTTTGTGCTTGTATGTGTCAATTTCTCTCTTTCAGTCTCGCCCAAGCCACACCAAAATGCTATCCACAAGTGTTGTGCCAAAATGGCCTGGCAACATTTCGTATTAAGCCGTTTGACCTATTTATTGCACTGATGCACAAAGTGCAACCAAATGAAGGAAATGACATCGCCTAGGTGATTAGTAAATTACCCTTCTAAAATACCACAAGTGCAACTTTGCTGTGGCAAGAGCCTTAGCAAAAACATGAGACACACAAAAATGAAGGAAAAGCGACACCTTCAAGTTCCCGCACCAACTCACCGTGACAAGCACGAATTTTGACAGTGTCTGCTTGAGCTTAGTTATTTGGAGATACATGCAGTTGAATGCTTTTACAAGCATTGAGATGCCCCACTATGCTAGCTTGCCTTTTATGGCTATAGAAAGTCATATACTGCCACAAGTCTGCCTATTCTTCCGATTGGAATCTATATTGAAGCTGCTTTGAGCAACGGGCGGTATTTTATTTCAGCGCTAATGATACGTTGAGAGTAGTGTGCCTGGAAGGAATAGGCAAAAGCATTGCAGAAGCTGCAGCACTTTGTGCTCGCTGAATGATCATACAAGAAGGTAAAGATGCCATCAGAAAGCATCCTTCGTATAGAGTCTCTTTAAAAGAAAAACACTACAACTAGACATGGTGACAGTTGTGGTGGCAAACTAAAAATATTATAATGATAGTTCAAGGTGTGGTATGGCATGTTTATGCTATTTCTGAAAAAATAAACACGGCAAGTGTGTCCATGCCAGCAATTGACACAAGATGTGCAGATGCAAAGCTGCAATACAGCCCCACGGCGGCAAAACGACAGTATGCAAGTGGTGGTCCAGCATCAAAACTTCATGTCCCTACACTGCAACACTGGGAGGCCATGCTGCATGACAGAAGCCTGGGTGGCCAGCAGGCGCTGCTCTGTCGGGCACAGGACGTGGCAGCAACTATTTCTCCTAAGGATTCAATAAACGGATTTTTCTACGTCACCCGCTATGCGATGCGCCATGCAAGGGAATGACAGTGCCACTACTCTCACAGGATATGGATGATGCACAACACCACCTTGAGCATTGGAGTGCACGTCTGCCTGTGAGCTCTGTACTACAAACACAAGTGGTGCATGCAAGGTAACACTTAACATATCACTGCCAAATGCCATCAATGAACAGAAGCAGCAAAGAAAGCTGCTTACATAATTTTCAGTGTGTCGGATCTGCATATTTTTTACATCCTGTCTGCATGCCGCATTGTTCATTTGTTCGTCACTGCTCAAAAGTGCATAGTTGCATGGTACTTTTTTCAATCTTGTGCACTTTCTTTTGTCCTGAAAAAATAACCACAGCAGCTATCTTCATAAAATAAAGCAGATGTTTCTGAATGAGCTGTAAGTATTAAAGTTGCTCAAAAGGGTAGTTTACTGAATTGATTGCATTGGAGTACTGCAGGCCTAGTTTCTTTCCGTCTTTCTCTTTTAAAGCCTCAGCACAAATTAGCTGTAACACCCTGTATACTGGACGGCTTGCCTGGCTGCCCACACCGCCGAGGCGGAGCACCAAACGTTTTTGTGGCGCACTTGTCGCCGTCTTCTGGCACCAGTCGTCCATCCTTATCGCAAACACGCCACCGTCGTCTGGTGTTCTGATTGGCTGCGGCAAAGCGGACAGCTCTGGCGGGCGGGAAAAACAAGTGGTACGCGAGCGATCGGGCTTGCCGCCTCGCTTAACGCCTGCTTTTATCCGCCTGGCCAAGAGCTTTGCCCGGTTTAGCCGCTCCGTCTTCAGTGTGAACGTGCCTTTGGAGTAAAAAAATCAACAGCTTACGCTTCCACATTTTTTGCTTGGTAGCTGCATTCAATTTGCTTGCTCCTCGTCTTTTAGATGTCTAGGCTCCCCACATTTTAACGTGGCTGAATAGTGCACAAATCAGAAACGCGAGTTTCTGTGGCCTAGCCTTCTCACACTTGCAAGGATACCATCCAAAATTGGCCTATTTTTATTATGGGCTGCCCACTGATTATGAGGATGCTGACATCGAAGGATCTCAAGTGGTTCTCTAGCATTTTGGTGACGTAATACAGTAATGCCAAGCTACAACGGACTTGATATCTGTCAGCACCAATGAACGCAGTGGTTAGTATTCTCACTAAATTGTGAGTTCAGCCCAACAGCAGATGGACACCAGTGGTTTGAATCCCCGTGTTGGCAAATTTAACTGGCTGAAATCAAGCATTTAAAAGACACGCACTTAGTTCCATCCCTTCAATCTGCGAGCATAATGAAGATCAACGGTCAGGTTATGTGGCTGCAGCACCTTCTGTTCATGCAGCATACCTTTACTTTTCTTTACCAAGACACTTAGCATGCACATACCTTGTGTGCAAGCCACATCTATTTACAACAGAAACAGCGCTTTCCACTCGTGAGCAAAAGTTTGGAGGTAAAATATGGTAGAATTTTTTGTCCAGCCAACGCACGCAGGCTGAAATCCAAGTGGTACAGCCAATATGTGCCTGTTCAATCACTGCAATGCATTGAGCCACTTCTGACAACGCACAGCTGTACCAGAAAAGGTTTAGATTTTTTTTCACTAATGCCATGGACTTATGAACTTTTATGAATGTACCTTCAGCTTTCGCAGACTTTCAAGTAGTTCGAACGTAAAGTGGCCTGTGTGTTATTGCTATTCATCCAGAGTGCAATAGGAGCCAGTCAAATTAGTAAAACATGAAGTCAATGTGCACACAAAGACTACATGTACCCTTGCATGACTTTGTGCCACAGGCAGCTAACAGCTTCCAATTCACAGTTCTTGTAATATGCTTGTGGCCACCATCTACAGTGATCTATTTGATTTAACGGGGATGTGTATGTTGGCTGAAAACAAGAAAATATATTAACACCGATGGATGCAATATATCCTTTCCGGTAGTTTCGCAAGGGGGAAACTGTAATTCGAACTTCACGGCAGCGTGCACCGCACAGCTGCACCTCATTTTTATATTCTCGCGCATGCGTCAGTGTTGCCGCAGCTGTCTGTAGTGACACCCTCGCGTGCATTTCTTGTTCAAGCTTTGTTGAAGGGTTTGAAGAAATGAAGGCAGTACGGTGCCGCTCATTTCTTCCTTAATGCGACCTTTGAATAGTGTGTGCATCTTAACCCTTTCATAGACGCAAGCAGAGAACAGGCCGCTTTGTGTCCGAGACATTACAAGTGCTGTTTTTTTTTATGAAGTATTTTTCACATAACGTAAAATCTCAAAGCTGACTATGATTCTGTATTATCGAAAAGTTGGAATATTACATCCCACTATACAGCCTCAAGGCCCGTTTCTACCTACTCGTGGTCACCTGTAATGTGATTAGAAGCAGCCAGAGTACCCAGTACAGTATACATTGTTTGTGCACGTTTTCATTATACTTACTGAGCATGCTTTGTATGAGAATCCTCAATCAGGGCTTTCTGATATCACAAGGGTTCTTAGAAAAAAAAAGATGCTTCTTGAAAATTCTTGAGGGCTCGTATGTAGCAGCTCGCATATGTAGGAATGCGATTTGTTCGCGATGGTAATAATTCGATCACCTGTTTTGGTAGCTGTGGGCACGAGAAATTTAGACACCTAACCGCACCAAAATTCAGCTTATATGAAAACACGGAATTTCGATAAAAAGAGTCCATTTGCCACTGTGGTGGTTTGAAGGAAGGCGATAGAATAAAATAAACATTGTAGAACGGGAAGTAAACAATCTGCGCAATCGCTCTATCGCGTTGTTTGACAAAGAAATGGAACCGCTACAGAGTAGCGAAGTTGCCCTGAAAAGTGGGACCAATATTTTCCGACCGCCCAACAAAGGGTGGAATGCGCACAGTATGTACGGCAACACTTGCTTTGTTCACCGCAGTAATGCCACCCTGTAATGGAGACACAACTACGACAAACGGTTCGGATTTCTTCCGCAGCGAGCAGCGAGAAAAAGTGAAACATTTTTTACCGAGTCAGAAATAAGCCAAGCGTGTTCCTGACGGTATGTAACGGCATGCCGCTGGAAAAAGGGGGGTCCATACCTCGGGGTTCAAATTCCGCAGACACGGCATGCGCTTCAGCGTAGCCGTCAATTTGCGGTTGAGCAAGCGACGATTTTGCATTTTCTGTTCCGCATCAGCATGTTCTACGCAGCGAGGGAGCTCCTTCAAAACCAGCACGACGGGGGCCGTCTCGTTGAACAATCAAGGCCTAAAATTTAAAAGACAACACAACTATTAGCGCTTATTGTTTCAAATTTTGTGATTTCAGTAGACTTACCTTGATGTTGTCGCATATTTCTAGTGGATCCATGTTGCTTTCAAGGTCGTTTCCGCCAACATAAAGAACGGCGAAATCGACACGCTCGAAGCGCATCGTGGAGACAGCTCACGCCAGCCGCACTGCATTGTAGCCCACAAAACTGAATGTGCAGGCTTTCATAGACTCAATTAGGCGCAGGCGCGACCTATTTAAGAATTTAACCTGACTCACCGACAATGACGCCGCGCAAGGAGGGCATGACTGAACACGATCCAGCGAGGCGTAACAAGACCACGCACGAACCTACGTGAGCCGGCAGTGGCCGCATCTGGCCGGCACACACCACAGGGATTTAGCAGCAGCACCTAGCAGCGTCCTTCCCTAGGCGTACAAGTACCTATCTGGGGACAGGGAGTACGCCACTGGCTTACGTCACACCCGGTTTGCCTCCAAACCGGGTACAGCCAGCCTGCGGGGAGACGCTTCTCTGGAAACGGTGCGCGAGAGCGCGGGCCTGCTACGGCTTCCGGAAAGATGACGTGTTTCCTACTCTTTCCACTGATGCAAGTCCGTTCTCCCTACCCACTCGTTCCTCCCGCCGCCGCGCAGCCGGGCGTCTGAAGCTGCTCTCAGGCGACATGCTGCTGCTGCCTCCGTCGCCGCGCGTCAAGTTCTTCTACCTCTTCATCGTCTAACAAGAACTGCAGGAGTACTGTCGGCGGGGCCATTTTCGAAAAGCGCGCGAAGTGCGATAGCGGATGCGGAAGCAACATAACATTCGCCAGACGCGTTCGTGCACCCGAAAACAGTCGGCGAAAATGGCCGTTAAGTTAAGCTCCGAAGGCGTCGCCTTCGAGCGCACTCGAGCGTGCTCCTTTGGAGTTCGGAGAGCGCTAACTTAACGCGCCCAATGCCTCCTTTACCAACGTTCTTGACATACTCCAGTTTCAAAGCTCCCTATGCGAGCCCATTGGCCGACGTGGCCGCAATGGGTGTCACTGAAACTACCGGCGCTGCAGTCGCGTCTTTCGTAATGCGCCGCGCGTCTGCTCCGGCTGCGACGCGCCGTTTGCACCAACTGGCCTGTAGGCGCTTATCCGTGGGTAAATGTAGTTTAGATACGCAGTCTGCGTTTTGTGAGAAACCTGCCGCGCTTAAGTAACGGGGACTTCACGGTGTCTGTGCACTATCGGCGCTGCAGTGACCTATCTGTCACGCAGCACGCATCGTCTACTCCTGCGATGTCATCTCCGCGGTGGGTCGTTTTCCCCAACTGGCCTGTGCCGTTCGCTCTTTGACGACTGTGTTTTGGCTGCCCGCACAATATTTTATGCCAAGGACCCTTGAATGACATGTCTAGCTAGTCTTTAGAGGCTGCAACTACACCGCAAATGAGCGGTCGTGCACTGTGATTCCGCTTTTCAACCAACTTTTCACCTATAAGAGCGCCACGGTGCTCGCTTCAGCAGGGGCTTTATTTTTTGCTGCTTATTCTTAAGATGTGTCGTAATTAAAGACGGCGAGCGCCTGTGCAGACGTGGGGACATTGACGTATCACGCCCAGTAGTCCCTTGAGACAACGCTGTGGTGAATTGATCCACCCCCGTCAACGCTTCTTCGCCTAATAGATTTAATTGACCCATGTATTTTTTGTAGTTGTCCGCGGATATTATGGGACGTGCAAATGAGTTGGAAGTTATCTGTGAGCAGTGACAAGGACGAACTTAAATACTATGAACATATTTAGGTCAAAGCTTAATTCATTTTCTTTTTTGACGAACAAAACAAACAAACACAGTAACACTTCTTATTTACTTTGTGCACAAAAAACGTAATTTTGAGCTACTTTTGCTCAAAGCAGTTTTGCCCTCTTTCTGGCTGCTTGCATCTGCTCTGTCAATGAGTTATCGACTCCAATCAGCACAGGTTATATATGAAATAAACTACGCTAGCTCACCTGTCCATATTTGTGCTAGAGCAAATGGTTGCGCACACACTACAGGGCATGTGGCACATCACACAGGAAATAAAGGTACGCGCGCTCAGGTAGGCATGGATGTGGAACCGTGTGAGAATGTGAGGTTACGCTGCCGCTCATTCCGATTTGCTTCCACATCGAGCGATTGTTCCCAGCTCCGTCCTTGACTACGGCGATCATCATAGCACCATGTTTGTGCAATTGCATTACTGCTTTGCAACACCAGCTCTGCTAAAATATTGCCAGGCGCAGCACCTTTCATGGCAAAGGTGGCAATCGGTTGCACCCAGCTATCCAGAAGTGGTACGAACATCAGCACGAGCGCATGATCTCCAAGTTGGTCAGTTCCTTCATTTTAAATACCACCGTAGTCCACAAAACCATCATGTTTGAAGGTTGACTTGTTGAAATGGTACGCCTGGCGTAACTTAATTTCATCCAAAATCAGCGTGCCGAATTTCTTCCCATCTGCTCTGTTGCTCAGCTGTTTTCCAATAGCCTAAATACAGAGAGGATTGAAACCATACTTGCATGGTATTCCTTTCAGAATTTGTGTGAGGCGGCTCAGGGAGGGCAAGGGCAGCATATTCATGTCAGATAGAAGTTTTTAAGCTCGAGGGCTCGCTATCCTCAGCATTAAACAATTCAGAAGCCACTCCGCATTGGTACCGCGCGCCACACGGAGACTTCGCTTTCAACTGTTTAAACGATGTCATAAATGCAAGTCGCTGCAAAGGCGGAAGTTCGGCCAACGCTTCCTCGATTCTGTTATCGGGCATTTCAGAAAGCCTTTTCTTCAGAGCCAAAATTTCCTTCTTTTGCTTTTGATGCGCAGCAGCCGCCCTAAGCAGCCTCTTCTTCACATTGCGTAGTTTCTGATATCGCTTGAGCGTTGCGCTCGGAGCCTTAATGCTCAGTCGAAGTTTCCTCTGTAGACGGAGACAACGCGCGCAGACTAGTTGCTTTGTAAGTACATTGCACTGCTTGTGATGCATATTATCTGATGTCACCGAGTCACGCTGGCCTGCTTTCACGCCCGCACATATGTGCAAGCTGTCTGCTTCTCTCAGGATTCTTTCCACACTTGCAATGCTAGTCGCAGCTCGAAATAGCCTCTTGTGAATTTTGCTGTAGCCGTTTATGCAGCAAGTACCATCCTCTTCAAGCGCAACAGTTTTCATTACTCGCAGATGCCCGGCTACCAGTTGCCTCATATAAAATACTCCACATCGCTTCTGTGTTGCGTCGTCCTCAACACTTTCGAACTTCCAGAGCGCAGAAGGCAGTGTCACGTTCGTGAGATCGTTGAGCGCAAAGTGTGTAGCGCATATTTCTGAACTTCCTTCTTCCAAGCCCAACAGCAGGTTTGAAGTTGAAGCGCTGTCACTACAAGCTTCGCCCGATGTACTTGCCGGCACTTGCGCTCGTTCTTTTGGTGGACGTCGCTTTCGCTTCACATTTTTGGCTTTGAGATGTGCTCAGGCAGCCCAGGAAAGAGCCGAGGAAGTGCGCCGGGAGCAAGCATCCATTTCCCGCGAGGAATCAATATTTCTTTGTTACCCACAACATGCTTGTAGTATTTCAAAATGTCGTCGTCCTCAAAGTGGCGTTCACACACTTTTGATTTCTTTGTGACTCGTTTGTCTTTTCGGTATAGCATGGGTTCCCAACTTTTAAACTCTCCAGCGCCTTGCGGCGGTGCGAAAAAATGGTGACCACCGGCATCGTGTCTCAGGCCGCTGGTGCAGCCGGGGGCAAAACAGCACGGCATTGGGAACTTCTTGCTGTCATGAGACGCGGAAACGCTTCTTCGAGAAGCTTTTCAAGAGAGCAAATCACGACATATCACACAGCACCTACAAAACTCACGAGGATTGCAATGTGGGCTTGTTGGTAATGCATCATCAAGGGGAGTATGGTAGCGCGATTCAAAGACGGGACAAAAGAAGACACAAAGGGATACAGACAGGGAGTATGGTAGCACGATTCAAAGACGGGACAAAAGAAGATACAAAGGGACACAGACAGCGCTGTGTGTGTCCCTTTGTGTCTTTTTTTGTCCCGTCTTTGAATCGCGCTACCATACTCCCCTTGATGAACCTACAAAACGGAGAAGGATAACGGCAGACGATACAGCGCAACCAACATGAAACTAGAAGTGAAAGCAGAAGTCAAGTTTCAAGTTCATTACCAGAAACGCATTTACAATACCTAGCTCAGACATCATAAATTTTCACAAAGAGGCTCAAAATTAAGAACTGTGAAATAAATACTTCTCAAAATGGAAACCGGAAATCTACCAGAAATGGAGCAATTTCAATCAGAAACGAAACAAAAAGTGACGAAAGACGTGATCGCAGCGCCGCTAGTTCGCGTGACCACCACTTCGGCCATCTCTAGAGCGGAGCTGTGAAACTGAAGTATGTCTAAGGACGTTGTCCCATACAGTTTCCTACAAGAATTACTAGAGGGTACTCTGGCGCTAGTGTCTACGGGAGCTGCAATGGGAGCGGTTGTCCCAGCATGGGAAGTACATGGATTTGCCTAAACTTCGTCATTTTGGCTTCAAACGGCTTTGTGAACTCGTCATTTTGAACAGTACATTGCGCAACAATTAATTAAACGAACATCATTAAAATTGCCCGACGGCAGGATTCGAACACAGGGACTCTAGCATAGAAGCCTGATATTGAAATCGTTATGCCACGGACGCATGTATCGACAAGCGAATGAAATGCCCTTATGAATTTATCGCGGGCATGCCAGTGCCTTCAGACGCTTGGCGCGTTTTGATTTGGCCACCTGGACAAGCTGAATCGTTGCAATTAATAGCAATTGTACGCGTTTCCAGCGTCTTCTGCACTTCGAAGAATATAGATTGCGCCGAAATATACGACAATAAGATTTATCTAGCGTAATATAGAAAGCCGCAAGAACGTCTGAATCCACAAGCACGAAGATCAGACAAATCCATGTACTTCCCATCATTCCCATGGTAGGACAACGACTGCAGCGCCAGAGTTCCCTCTAGTAATTTTTGTAGGAAACTCTATGCGTTCTCTTTACTCATACAGTTAGTATACCAAGTCTAGAGGAAAAGCTGGGCCGGAAAAGTGAGAACCTCTAGGGCGCCGCGTTGTTGCTACTGGTCAATGTGGCCAGCGCAATTACTACTGAAAGAGCTGAAAACAAGTACAGGTCACCTTATGATTTGTCATCTAAAAACGCATACCTGATGACTTCATGAAGGGGGTGCGTTAATATTAAGTTTACAGAAAGCGATCACTAAGTCCGTGACCTATGTAAATCACGATGTACGCATTCATGCAATAAAGGATGACGTGAATTTCGGTTTCGAATCTGTTTTTTGGATGCGTAGTAGTTTCGTACAGTTTAGGTTTGACATGCGATCGCGCGTCGACATCGGACGCTATGGCACACACACTCGTGCCTTGTGTGCCACCGAAGCCCCGAAGTGCTCTGGCATATACCTTCACATGTAAGTAAACGAATGTGTCTCCTTGTTGAGAATATCACGCGAGTAGGCAGCTCTTGTGGTGCATCACAATCGTTTGAGAAGCGTCACAGTAGAGCATTTTTCTACATGCGGAGCGATGTTTTTGTTTGCAGGTTTCCCTTCAGTAGGAAATTGTTGGACAGGCGGACCAGCGAACCGGAATTGTACTGGCGAAGCCACAAGCAACTCAAAGAATCTGTTTAATTGTTGCACTTTGAACAATCATGCTTCTACAAAGGCCACAGCAGAAAAACAACCTGATGCCGAGTATTTATGTGCCACGAAGTAATCAAGAGGCGAGTGCCTAATGCGGACGAAATCGAGACTTAGAACGACAGAAAGCTGAGCTAGTTGGTAAGGATTCATTATGCAAAACAGAGGTGAGGCGCGCAGACAGGACACAAGAGTAGAGAAGTGGGCGGCGCTCGTGTTGTTTGCTTGTAAATGCTCTACTCTTGTGTCCTGTCTGCACGCCTCACCTCCGTTTTGCATAACGAGTGCATCGATCAGCCCACATATTAATAGCGTAGGCGTTTTATTAACTATGCAATATTTTCAACACTTCCTTGCATGCCATTTCATGTGGAATATCTTTTCTGGTCACAAATTTGTGCAGCGAATCTATTTGCATGATCGACTTCGGGCCTGTGGGACCGCTCACTTACACTTGATGCTGAGTCTTTTACATGTATCCATAAACTGCAGATATGCACATCAGATCCCTACGAGCATTTTCAAAATTCAATTATTTTAGACAACAGGCACATATGCAATACTGACATAATCTCAAATACCACTAAGCAGCTGGGACACATTTTTGTTGAGGTTACTCGCAGGTAAAATAGGTAGATGATGTGGACAGCTCCAGCTCATTTTCCTTAAATCAGTGTGTACAAGGGGTATCCAAAAATATTTTTTTTTTCTCGCGCACCGAAGGCTGCTGCTAGAGGCCACGTTTTCAAGCTGGGAAGCCGCGCTGCTCAGCCCCGCCCTCGAGGACCAGCTATGGGCCGTCCAGCGGGCCGAGGATGCCGCCGGAACCCAAGAACTCCTGGCCGTCACCTAGGCGGGGCCGTTGGCCCTCCCCACCAACTCGCAGGGTACACAATAAAGTTATTTCCTCCTCCTCGCGCACCGATTATTTTGCTGTATAAGCAAGAGAACCCACCACGTTAGTGTAACGTATCTTGTACATCACACTAATATGTGCTTTAATTTACCAAGTGAGATGAGTTACTTTTATGGCTCATACAGTCATATCACACTGCAAGCTGCATTCATCAATCTTCAATTGGATTTTGCAAATGTTTGATGAAACATGTTTCCCTTTTATACAGATATGCAATGGCAAGCCCTTCCGTGTGTTCCAATGGTAAAATTTAAGCTCTAAATTAAAGAAGACATTTCTAGTCAGAAACAAGCAAAAAATGATGAATGCAGAGTATCAGAAGCCCAAGGTATAGAAATTATGAGAAGTGTCGAATGATTTTAAGGAAAGAGTCGTATTTGAAAATGCAAGACTCTTTAGTGGAGGTCAAGCAAGTCATTATAGGTAGAATACTTTGCAAAATTATGCTAGTGAGGGGATGTCAAACAATGGGTCAGGAAATGCGTTGTTTTTCTGCAAAATAAAAGCTGATTGCCATTACATAAGTCACTTTAGCATCATGAGACTGCTGCTTGATAAATTCAGAAATGCTCTATTCAGAATAATTCAGAATATTCAGAAAATTCAGAAATAATGCTCTATCCACACTGGGATAAATAAGAACAAACACATCACATCTAATGTGGACATATCAGACGCCTTGTGAAACACTAATAGAAAAATTCAGTTCCGAGCAATGGCACTTGCCGCATAGATGTGGGGGTCCTTGCACTAATAGTGATAGTTACCCCTGCATTTAGAAATTGAAAGCATTCGTGCAGACAAGGATGATTCTTTATATTTTTGGCTACCACTTCAAATGCCTCCACCAAGTATTACAATGCTGCACGCAGCCATACTAAGGATCTCGTAGCAACACCTGCAGTTAAAAAGCAGAAGCAGTCAAAGTGCTGGCGTGTAATGGACACTATGTTTGAAAACTTTTAGGCAAGAAGAGTGCAAGAAGCGGACATAACAACTGCATTTATTTCCATAATTCCCCATTTGAATGGCCTTTTCTTTCTGCTTAGACAATGTCTACTCCTAGCCACAGCAGCTCCCTCAAACAGACTCTGCAAGCCAAGAGGCCGTGGAGGCAAATGCAGGTAAGAGGCAAGAAGCAATAGCACTGGTATCGACATTCATCTAATTTCTTTCTTTTTCTTTCGTTTAGGCAGCCAGCACACCTCGAACAGCCACCTTGACTGCGGGTGTGTCACCCTAGTCGCCAAGGAAACATTTCAGGGAAAGCGACAGATAATGTGAACAGCCACTTCTCAATGCAAACGATACTCTTTCTCTCGGATGACTCTTACGCCTCGCCAGTGGCGTAGCCAGAAATTTCGTTCAGGGGGGCTCACGTTGCAGGTGGACCTCCTCCTAAGGAGGAAACATTAAGTCGGATGCTTCTATCTCAATACATGAAGAAGGAGGATTCGTTTTTCTCGGCAACCACTGCACCAAATTTGACTAGGTTTGTTGCATTTAAAAGAAAAACCTAAATTCTAGTGACTGTTTGTTTCGAATTTTTGATTAAGGTCGTCAATACTTTATTGAAAAGTGGCAGGAATCGAAAATTTTCGGAAAACGAAACAATTAAGTTTACAACTCTGTAAATCAGCAATGAAAATTGATATCACAATTATGTGAATTGCACATAATAGTACATCTACAGCGGACAAAATTGATATGTTACACATGAGTCCCAAGAAATTAAGTATTATGGAAATACGGCTTTTGCAGAACACTTGTACATAACATAAGCAATTCACGTAAGATACAAATTGACATATCGAATTTGTCCGCTTTGAATGGTGTAATGGATGCCGTTTACAGAACCGCGACATCTGTTCTTGATACAGAGCTATTAATATTTAAACTTCGTGCTTCTATCTTTTTTGAACTTTCAAAATTTTCAAACTATTTTAAACAAAGTTCAGGCCCTAAATCGAAATTCCGCTTCCAACAGACACTGGAATTTAACATACTCTCTTAAATGCAACAAATTTCATTAAAAGCGATTCAGGAGTTATCTCAGAAAACAGTTTCTGCGTTTTACATGTATCTGAATAGGCCGCGTCGGAGTTGGGCTCGTGCTAAAGCTTCCTCTTAAACAATTTGCCTAGGGATCAAATACACGAATAATAACTGCATTGACATTGCCAAAGATGCTGCAAACGAATTGTTGAACGCTACGCACTATCAATACAAGTAAAATATGTATTTTTTTCATAAAAGAATATACTCGTATGTGGCCAAAAATTGTGCCCAACATAACTGATGTCAATGCTTCCATGTATTTTGTCTATTTAATAAGTAAAGAAAATATCACACGAACTTTAGAACTACATCAGTTCGAAGCCAGCAAAGCAGTGCATGCCGCTGATATAAAAAATGCAAAGGCCATGAAATGAACAAGTTGAGGACGAATATGTTAATGACACTTTGTCATTCAAGATCCTTGTTTACATTTTTGTACATATGCAACGGCCAGTGAAAAATCTCAATGACGCTGCCATTCGTTCCAATGTATTACGCAGCAGCAGTTGTCACCGGTCGTGTATCGTGAGTAATTGCACCGAAATTATAGTCGCAACAGAGACTACGTATAAAAAGCAGTTCTGCAGAATATACGAGGGCGAGTCTAATGAAAGTGAGCCAATGCGAATATATAACAAACGGGGTACTTTAATTAAAAGTAGCCCCCATGAGCATTTAGACATTTGTCCCATTGACTCAAGAGTCGCGCAATTCCCGTCTCATAAAGCTCCTTGGGTTGCTGCTTCAAAACGTCTGCAACTGACTTTCACGACATCGTCCGAGACGAATCTGGTTCCCTTGGGCTGTTTTTTCGGTTGCTCCAAATTGTGGAAGTCGCAAGGCGACAGGTCTGAGCTGTATGGCGGATGTTGCAGCGTTTCCCGCTTGAACTTTGCCAGTTTTGTATTAACCACATCAGCGACGTGGGAACGGGTATGTCGTGGAACAACAGGACCCCATTCGTCAATTTACCACGTAGTTTGTTCTTGATTGCGACACGCAGCCGATCCGGCGTTTCACGATATCGGAAACAATTGATAGTCTCTCAAGATTTAGCAAATTCTTTCAGTAATTGCCCCTGACGATCGAAAAATAAAAGTCAACAACATATTTCTGGCGGAAATGACGGCCTTTGCTTTCTTTGGGGAAGGCGAATTTGAATGTTTCCATTGTAAGCTTTGCCGTCGTGTTTCAGGCTCTTAGTAGCGGCATGATGGTTCGTCTCCGATCACAATTGCAGACAAGAAAGCATCACCTTTATTGGGATACCGGATATTATGAGTAAAGGCAGCGCTGATCTCCGTATTCTGGCGGTGGTTCAAAATCTTGCGCATCCATTGCGCACACAAGAGCCGATAGCCGAGATGTTCATGAATTATGGCGTGAACGAAACCGTGACTGATGTTCACATGCTCTGACAGTTCATCGATGCTTATCCTCCGTTCTTGTCTCATCAGCTCATCAACCTTTGCAATTTTGTTAGGGGTGGTTGCACGATGACTTTGGCCAGGTCTGGGATCGTCTTTGCAAATTTCACGTCCTTCTTTGAACCGTTTGTTCCAACGCTTCACAGTGGCCAATAAAATGCAATGTTCCATGTACATGGCAGCCATACGGCGACTAATTTCTTTTTGGGAAACACCTTCAGCTGTCCAAAACCTGACGGCACCACGCTGCTCGACTTCTGGAGAGTCCATTACGGCCCGCAACCATGGTCCACCCAGTGTATGAGAGCATTAAAGAACATTTATCCTTACACCTGCGTGTCACTTTTGTGAATGAGAGATGTCTGTGTGCTGCGCGCAGGCCTTGCAGGTAATGAACAGAACCATAATTGCGCGGGGTGGGTAGGCTCACTTTCATCTGACTCGCCTTCGTACATTCGAAATGTGAAGATGCAATGGATAATATAAATGCGAAGATACAGCTTGATAAAGGGCAAAATGTGCCACTGGAAACGAAGTTCACTGCACGTATACACAAAACCTCGCAACAAGATATTTAAACATACGTATAAGTAAGTCTCCAATAAATCTACGTATCTAAAAAAATTTAAGGTATATAATGCGTCAAACAAGGCAAATAAACATGTTGCGCAATCACAGATTCACAGAATCCTAGATCCTGCCCCCATTCCATCCACTCCTCCCGATGTATCGCGCGCGACGGAAGGCGGCGCGCTTGCTCCTCACTTTTCTCCCTTGCGCACACAAGACTGAGCCACTATCGTCGGCTCACCTATTCACCCCCCCACCCCCCATACGCTTCCACTCGCACATACAGCATGCGGCGCGGGGTCACGATGTTATCGCACTTGGACTTTATGCGGAACATGAGGGTGACGGCGACGGCAGGAATGCGCCTAGAGTGTCCATATAATTGCTATCGCAATAATATTGGCACGTGTACTTATCTAATAAAAGTATCCGACAGATGAAGCGTCCCATGGCCCATTACTTTCCGCAAAAGAAGTAACAAAATAGTAGTTTCACCATGCGACAATTCGCTGCACCGCAACAACGCTTCTTTCTTTCTTTTGTGGGGCGGGGGCACCGTAACGAAAAAAAAACGCAAAGTTTGTTGGTCACAATAGAATGCCTACTTTGGGCAACTGATATGGCTATTAAAGGAATATCGAAGAAAACATGAGACGCTTGGTCCACCAAGAAACATGCGCATACTGCTCGGTATCCTACACCGGCGAGACAAGACTTTTTGGAGAGGTTGCGCTCAAGCCAACGCGCTGCAATCCGTCGAATCCGCACAGTGATGGCGGCTAGCGACCATTGTTTCTTTTTTTCGTCTGCTAGCTAGAAAGCGTCCAAAGCTCTGCCAATCGAAAATGCACTCGGCCAGAGAAAACCGAACGCGCACCGACGTGCGCCGCGCGGTGGTCGGGGCAACACGAGAAAAACGCATGCGCTCTGGCTGGCTCTGACAGCGCGCGGGTAGGGGAGCGACAACAAAAAAATATTGAAGAGGCTCAATGTGTCCTCGCGATTAAAAGTCAAAGTAGAAAAAATTAATAAGAACGTAGTTCTTGGCTGGCTTTAGTGTCTTCACTGGATTCTTTGGCGCAGGTGAAAAAAAAATGATATTTTTTTATGTGACATGGACGGCACGAATGAACCACCACCGCTCATTCTGGCAGCGGTTGCGACAGCAAGCACGCGCAATAACCAAGCCACTTTGCATCTGCAGGATAGCAGCATCGGCCACCCCTCTGGTTTCCTGCACTCCCGGTTTCGTGCAATCAAGTACCACGTGTCTTGACCCTTTCCTGGAGGACGTACCAAGACACAAGTCAGCATACCCGGGCCTGCACTTCGGCCAAGTCATCTTACCTGGCCCTCCGAAGATACTGCTGCGCCTGCGCCCAGCATACACCAGGAGTACATAAGGAACCACGACGACAGCGGGTGCTCATTTTGGCAGCGGTTGCGACAGCACGCACGTGAAATAACCAAGCCACTTTGCATCTGCAGGATAGCAGCATCGGCCACCCCTCTGGTTTCCTGCACTCCCGGTTTCGTGCAATCAAGTACCACGTCTCTTGACCCTTTCCTGGAGGACGTACCAAGACACAAGTCAGCATACCCGGGCCTGCACTTCGGCCAAGTCATCTTACCTGGCCCTCCGAAGATACTGCTGTGCCTGCGCCTAGCATACACCAGGAGTACATAAGGAACCACGACGACAGCGGGTGCTCATTCTGGCAGCGGTTGCGACAGCAAGCACGCGCAATAACCAAGCCACTTTGCATCTGCAGGATAGCAGCATCGGCCACCTCTCTGGTTTCCTGCACTCCCGGTTTCGTGCAATCAAGTACCACTTCTGTTGACCCTTTCCTGGAGGACGTACCAAGACACAAGTCAGCATACCCGGGCCTGCACTTCGGCCAAGTCATCTTACCTGGCCCTCCGAAGATACTGCTGCGCCTGCGCCTAGCATACACCAGGAGTACATAAGGAACCACGACGACAGCGGGTGCTCATTCTGGCAGCGGTTGCGACAGCAAGCACGTGCAATAACCAAGCCACTTTGCATCTGCAGGATAGCAGCATCGGCCACCCCTCTGGTTTCCTGCACTCCCGGTTTCGTGCAATCAAGTACCACGTCTGTTGACCCTTTCCTGGAGGACGTACCAAGACACAAGTCAGCATACCCGGGCCTGCACTTCGGCCAAGTCATCTTACCTGGCCCTCCGAAGATACTGCTGTGCCTGCGCCTAGCATACACCAGGAGTACATAAGGAACCACGACGACAGCGGGTGCTCATTCTGGCAGCGGTTGCGACAGCAAGCACGCGCAATAACCAAGCCACTTTGCATCTGCAGGATAGCAGCATCGGCCACCTCTCTGGTTTCCTGCACTCCCGGTTTCGTGCAATGAAGTACCACGTCTGTTGACCCTTTCCTGGAGGACGTACCAAGACACAAGTCAGCATACCCGGGCCTGCACTTCGGCCAAGTCATCTTACCTGGCCCTCCGAAGATACTGCTGCGCCTGCGCCTAGCATACACCAGGAGTACATAAGGAACCACGACGACAGCGGGTGCTCATTCTGGCAGCGGTTGCGACAGCAAGCACGTGCAATAACCAAGCCACTTTGCATCTGCAGGATAGCAGCATCGGCCACCCCTCTGGTTTCCTGCACTCCCGGTTTCGTGCAATCAAGTACCACGTCTGTTGACCCTTTCCTGGAGGACGTACCAAGACACAAGTCAGCATACCCGGGCCTGCACTTCGGCCAAGTCATCTTACCTGGCCCTCCGAAGATACTGCTGCGCCTGCGCCTAGCATACACCAGGAGTACATAAGTAACCACGACGACAGCGGGTGCTCATTCTGGCAGCGGTTGCGACAGCAAGCACGTGCAATAACCAAGCCACTTTGCATCTGCAGGATAGCAGCATCGGCCACCCCTCTTGTTTCCTGCACTCCCGGTTTCGTGCAATCAAGTACCACGTCTATTGACCCTTTCCTGGAGGACGTACCAAGACACAAGTCAGCATACCCGGGCCTGCACTTCGGCCAAGTCATCTTACCTGGCCCTCCGAAGATACTGCTGCGCCTGCGCCTAGCATACACCAGGAGTACATAAGGAACCACGACGACAGCGGGTGCTCATTCTGGCAGCGGTTGCGACAGCAAGCACGCGCAATAACCAAGCCACTTTGCATCTGCAGGTTTGTCATAAGCTCATTATCTCTTAGTACTATTGCCTTTGTCACCGCAGCTGCTGCCAGAATTCTGCGGAGCGTATTTATCTGCGCAAGAACCCATTCAGTTTAGTTTTATTATTTACTGCAACTTTTTTCTTGTGCCGCCTAAACCTTGATCTGTTGTCCCGAACGCAATGCCCTCAAACGCAGAACTCGCAAAACGAGTGGAGCAACTTGAATCGAAGCTTGAAAATTTGAGTTCCAAGTTTTTTGATGACGTGTACGGAAAATTCTTACTAAAAATGAGCGCTTCGGGATTGGACGTTGTTGAAATGAAAAACAAATGGATGATTTGGTGGGCAGTGTGGAATTCCTCAACAATCTGGTAGAGGAAATGAAGGATGAAAAGGCTACTCTGGTAGCTGAAAATAACGCTCTAAAAGCTAGCAACAGTATGCTCACAGACAAAGTAAGCGATTTAGAACAGCACTCGAGGCTAAGCAACGTCGAGGTGAAAGGTGTTCCTTGTACACAAGGAGAAGACTGCCTGGTGGTAATGCAAAGCATTGGCGACAAAATTGGTTGCCCAGTATCACCAGATGATCTCGACGTACTTCACCGTGTGCCTACCAAATCTAACAACAAAAACATCATTGCCCGTTTTATCTCGCGAACGAAACAGTCCGACTTCGTGACAAAAGCAAAGAAAGCGCGGCTAACTCTAGGTGACATTGGCTTATCGGCAAGCAAGGAAACGCCGCTGTATGTAAATGACCACCTAACACCTGAAAATAAGGTCCTCTTTTCTAAGGCCCTAACCCTAAAGAGATCTAAGAAATGGCAATTCCTATGGACTGACAACTGCCAAATAAAGGCTCGCAAAACAACTGGCAGCCGCGTTTTTCGGATCGTCACGGAGGCAGACCTTTCTGTGATCACTTAGCTACCTTCGCCTTTGACAAATCACATCACCACACAAATTCACAATGTCATCATATTTTACAACTAACGAGCTAAATAATTATATGTCCAATAATCAAAAATCCATCATTCATTTTAACGCACGAAGCATACGCAGACACTATGATGACTTTTCAAATCTGATTGCGACACTTCAATTCTCATGCTCAATAATTGGAATCTCGGAAACTTGGCTAAGTGACCACGACAAGATCCTGTTTTGCTTTCCTAACTATGAAGCAGAATACTCAAATCGTCCGTATAGCTGTCATGGCGGTGCCGCTCTCTATATTTTAAGTACTGTTACGTACAAAACAAGGCACGACCTTCTTCTCGGCGTACGTGACTGTGAATCAGTGTGGGTCGAACTTAAAAGTAACGTTATTATTGCGGACAACAAAAATCTAATAATAGGTTGTGTATATCGCTCGCCTTCATCGTCTATGAATGATTTCTGCGCCGCGCTTCATAACGTGCTAAATATCCTTGCAGACGAGAATAAAAACGTTATAATTATAGGCGATATTAACATTAACCTCGCAGACAGCTCGTCTGCATACGCCTTACAATATTCAAATTGTTTCAATAGCTTCGGTTACGAATGCTTAATAAAAGTACCTACGCGGTGCACTAACTATACAGATGGTACAATAATCGATCATGCGCTTTCCAATTTGCTGTCTCCACCAGACGCAGGCGTCCTGTTACAAAATCTAACTGATCACTACCCGATATTTTTACGCTTTCAGAATAATGAAGACTCTGTCAAAGCCACTTACACAAAGATGATACTTAACAAAGGTTTCATTGATTCACTAAGCCAAGCTGATTGGTCTTCTATAGCAGATATGCAAGATCCACAAACGGCCTTCTCGTTCTTTATATCGGTACTAAAATCCTATTTTGACTGCCACACCCACAAAGTGAAATGCAAAAAGAAGTTTGCGTCACCACAGAATCCTTGGCTGTCAGATAAGCTTCTAGCCTTGATGCGGAAAAAAGACAATCTGTACAAGAAAACAAAATTACGGCCATTTAACAGCAATTTGGCCAAGAGATACAAAAAAATTTCCAACTTTCTTGCTATGGAACTAAAGAAGCTAAAAAAACTTTATTACCAGAAAAAAATTATTAGAATGCGGAAGCGACAGTAGCAAGAAATGGAAGATAGTAAATGATTTTTTAAATAGGCGAAACAATCGCGATAATTTCAAGAAAATTATTCATAACGACACAGCTTACACCTCCTCACAAGATATTGCTGATGCTTTTGCAGAATTTTTCTTCGACGATTCGCATACACCAACGCAATATAACAATTTATTACGACGCCTACCTCACTCATTCTTTCCTTTTCCAACCGCACCACAGAAAATAGAACACTATAAGAAATGTAAAAACAACAAGTGCAGGTCTTGATAATATGCATTCAAATCACATCAAGCTAATTGCCCACCTAATCTCAGATGTTCTTGCAAGTATTATTAACCTATTATTTAAGACTGGAACCTTCCCACAAGAACTAAAAGGTAGAATTACTCCTGTATTTAAAAAGGGTGACCGTGCGTTGATTACTAATTATAGGCCCATTTGCATCCTACCCTTCTTTAGCAAAGTTATTGAACGGCTTGTAGAAAAGCGCCTAACTAATTACATATCTAAATTTAGTATTCTTTCACCACTCCAATTCGGCTTCCGCAAGGGCTATTCAACCGAACTTGCTCTTATCGCCCTAACTGAACAATTAAAGATGGCAATCAACAAGGGCATGTATGCTGGATCAGTGTTCGTGGATCTAACTAAAGTATTTGATAAAATTAACCACCACATTTTATCCTTTAAACTTGAATCTATCGGAATAACAGGTCCTGCATTAACTTCGATACAAGATTACTTAAAAGATAGAACACAAAAAGTTAGGGTTAATGGTGTTCTTTCTAAATCAATGACAACAAACATGGGTGTACCTCAGGGATCCATACTTGGCCCACTCTTGTTTTTAATATATGTTAACGACCTGCCTAATTGCCTGCTTTCTTCTAACTGCATTCTTTATGGAGACGACACAACTATCATTAACTCTGACATTTGTGTATGGAACCTAGTTCTACCTAGTTCCTTCGCTCTACCTTGGTAATACGCTTATCCCGCGTAGTACTTCCTGTAACTACTTGGGTGTAGAACTTGATTCTAACCTTAAATTTCATCAACGCATAGCCAACGTTAGGCGGAGGGCAACATATGGAATAAGGACACTTTTAAAAGCTCGGTGTGTGTTTAACCAGGAAACACTACTCTCTTTATACTACTCATTTATCCATTCACATATAAAATATTGCATTGCATGCTGGGGCAATACGTATCGTACCCACTTACAATCATTACAAGTACTACAAAACCAGGCTGTTAGAATAATTACATTTAGCCCTAACCATTTCAATTCCAAATACTTATTACATAACTATAATATTCTTACTGTGGACGAGCTTATTAACTTTAGTCTTGGTACGTTTTTATATCGACAACTAAATAACGCTTACCGCAACAGTCTGATACCTCAGTCTTGTCTAATGAATACTAATCTTACGCGATTTGCACTGAACAATAACTTTATTCTTCCCATGGTTCGCACAAATTATGGTAAGCAGAGTGTCCATTTTTCGTCCGTTTCCTTCTAGAACACACTACTTCCTACTGTCAAGTCATGCAAATCATTTCAATTTAAACTACAACTAAAAGACCACATTTTATCATCTGCAACCACTTAGATGAGTATATTTTCCCCTCCAAATGTACAATTGGCTACGCAACACAAATTAAAGTTCATTTGGTTAGGTCTCATTATCAATTTGCTTTCAAAATGGTGTTATAGTTCTGTAATTACTCGAATGTAATAATCATTATACTTTATTACTAGCATGTCTGCTGCTGATTTGTTTAGTACTGCCAAACCTAAAACAATACTAAGTTTGTTATCTTTTCAATATTTTACGCTATTTGTTGCAACTGTTGTTATTTATATCTTTACTTATACGCTGTACAGGAGGACCCATTACAGTCTTTGACCTCGGGAGCTCCTCCTGTATAATACTGCCTTGTACTATATCTTGTCTATTAATAATAAAACGTCATTCATTCATTCAACGCTTCGTCTCATCGGGCCTCGCTGCGGGCTTCGTCAACTTGTCTGATAGTGTGTTGATTTGGCTTGTCTCGTTGTATGGCCCGCTGTGCGACTTCGGAAAAGTCAATGCTCCTTTGGCGTCAGATATTTATGGGAGCATTAAACTTACAAAGTTCCGCAATTGAAAATCTAAAGCTCACGTTTGGAAATGTCAATGCACCTTTCACATCTCAAGTTTATGAGAACTTTATACCCATAAAGTTTCGGAATTGATATCCACGCGCTCCGTAAATTCCATGATAGAGCGTAGATTCCGTGGCCCGTTCGCCATGAAAACATCTTTGAAACTTTGTGGTCGGATGGGGCTGCTTGCGTTATGTGACTCCCGGTGCATGGGCGTTGCCGCGAAATTCAGCCCGAGTTCGCAATTTTCGCGGTGAAATGGCTTTTCGAGCGTGAAAAAGACGCTCTAGACAAAACCCAGAAAGATTTCCGGCGCCGGAGATTGGTTTTGTCGGCGGTGCATGGACAGCACGAAAAAATTTCGGGGGGGGGGATGAAGCCCCATAAGCCCCCCCCCCCTGGCTACGCCCATGCGCCTCGCCACGCCAGCACACTAAGTCTTGTGCACAAAAATGCCGCGGAGGCACGTGCAGGTCAGCGGCAAGAAGCAGCGGCACTGGTGTCGACATTCACCCAATTTCTTTTTCTTCTTACACTGAGGCAGCGAGCAATCCTCGAACAGCCACCTTGACTGCGGGTGTGTCAGTAGATTCCTGTTGTACATATGCTCATAATAAACTTCAGTAAACTTGAACTTGATAATAAACTTGAAGGCAAACGGGACATTGATGCATAGTTTTTTTTTTGATCATTTATTGTACCCATACAATATATGTTATACTTTGCAGTGCTACAGAGTGTATTTTGAAGCTTCTCCCTATATTTTGTACCTTTAATTACGTATGTGTTGTGTGGCCCTCAATGCAGTTCATGTTGTAGCAGCTGCTTTGTCTGTGTATCGCACATTGGCTTAAGCTCGTGATATCCACATACTTCTCTCACATATACAAAATAAAGTTCTATGTAGTCCTCAGTGTTACAACAAAAAATGAAAGTAAACAAACCGATCGTGGAATTGTGTTTAATACAGTGATTCCTATGACAGTTACTGACAAGTTGACAACTTGAACTGGTCAATCCGTCCACAGCCTCCTCTATTTTTCAAAAATAAAGGAGGCTATGATCCGTCATGGCAAGGAATTGTACGTATACATAAAAAGAGGGGGTATGTGTGTGTGTGTTTGTAGTAGGGGTATAGGATTAGGGCGGTACGAAAAAATGTACCAACACCGTCCTCTAGACCCATTCCGTTAACGTACCGTAACAAAGCGTATTATGCATAAAGTTCATACAACCAACTCTGATATTACTACACACGCCAGGCGACGCGAGCTACATTTGCCATGACACATTTGCGACTGCACCAGATGCCCTCCATATTATTCTCGTTAATCGTGCTCACTGCACCGAGGCAAAAGAAATATCATGGGCGCAGGTGCCTTTAAAGTACCTCCACCTTGCGAGGCACCGCTGCAAGCGCCAGGGGACCTGTCCGTGCGAACTCTCCCTGGCACACACCTGCCTCGGCGGCCCCAACCTACGTACCGTTCTGCTTCAAGCTTTGATCCCCCCACTGTCCCTTGGGTGCCCTGGAGTTCCTGCGCCGCCTGCTTTATTATAATCCCAGGTGCTCTCATGACACTTCCGTTTGTCGGTTACATGTTCCCTACAGCTGGATCAGTACTTAATATAATAATAAAAGAACCCGATCTATCGTCGCGACGACAGATCGGGAAAGCGGCTTTTGCAACATACCGCGGCCGTGCGAAGAGAATTACGGAACGCCAACGAGGAACCTGACCACAGCTTCCAGCTCGTAACCTCGTCGAGTGACACGCCTGCAACAGGCGTGACCGCTGAAAACCGCATACCGCCGGAAACTTGAACAGGATCATCCCTCGGTTGCATAACTGCCACCTGTATGGCCAACATAGACTCCACCCACACCGTCCCGCAACATAGAACAAGAAGCCCAAACACACGACTGCACGCACACATCACGACACCATAGAAATAAGAACAACTTTAGAGAAGGGAAACTAACTTCCGCAGTGGTTCGAAAATAAGCAGCGGCAGCGCATGGAACTTACCTAGGTGGACGCCAAATGGCGCAGCTAAAACAAGAAGCGGAAATGCGCATTTTTTTAGAGCGTAGAGTTACTATACTGACTCTAGAGGACAAGCTACCCATAGGGCCCATGCATTGAAATCGGGAACCGCAAGAGCGCCGCCATGTTGCTACACGCCGAGGTTGCCAGCTCCTGAGACGCGTGCTAGACTTGGTGACAGTAGTCAGTTTTAATCCGGCAACAGTAGCAGCGTAGCAGCTCGGCCTCTCGCTTGTAGTTGTCGTGATGTGTGCGTGCAGCCGTGTGTTTGGGCTTTATAAGTTGGTTTTTTATTCTATGTTGCGGGACGGTGTGGGTGTGGTCCATGTTGGCCGTACAAGTGGCAGTTATGCAACCGAGGGATGATCCTGTTGAAGTTTCCGGCGGTATGCGGTTTTCAGCGGTCACGCCTGTTGCAGGAGTGTCACTCGACGAGGTTACGAGCTCGGAAGCTGTGGTCAGATTCCTCGCTGGCGTTCCGTTATTCTCTTCGCACGGCCGCGGTATGTTGCAAAAGCCGCTTTCGCGATATATCGTCGTGACGCTAGATCGGGTTTTTTTATTATTATAAGTACTGATCCAGCTAGCTGTAGGGCACATGTAACCGACAAACGGAAGTCTCAGGAGAGCACCTGAGAATATAATAAAGCAGGCGGCGCAGGAAGTCCACAGAGCACCCAAGGGACAGTGGGGGGATCAAAGCTCGTGGCAGAACGGTATGTAGGTTGGGGCCGCCGAGGCAGGTGTGTGCCAGGGAGTGTTTGCACGGACAGCTCCCCTGGCACGCGCAGCAGTGCCTCGCAAGGTCGAGATACTTTAAAGGTACCTGCGCCCATGATCTTTCTTTTGCCTCGGTGCAGTGAGCACGATTAACGAGAATAATATGGAGGGCATCCGGTGCAGTCGCGAATGCGTCATGACAAATGTAGCTCGCGTCGCCTGGCGTGTGTAGTAATATCAGAGTTGGTTGTATGAACTTTATGCATAATACGCTTTGTTACGGTACCTTAACGGAATGGGTCTAGAGGACGGTGTTGGTACATTTTTTCGTACCGCCCTAATCCTATACCCCTACTACAAACACACACACACATACCCCCTCTTTTTATGTATACGTACAATTCCTTGCCATGACGGATCATAGACTCCTTTATTTTTGAAAAATAGAGGAGGCTGTGGACGGATTGACCAGTTCAAGTTGTCAACTTGTCAGTAACTGTCATAGGAATCACTGTATTAAACACAGTTCCACGATCGGATTGTTTACTTTCATTTTTTGTTGTAACACAGAGGACTACATAGAACTTTATTTTCTATATGTGAGAGAAGTATGTGGATATCACGAGCCAATGTGCGATACACAGACAAAGCAGCTGCTACAACATGAACTGCATTGAGGGCCACACAACACATACGTAACTAAACGCGCAAAATATAGGGGGAAGCTTCAAAATACGCTCTGTAGCACTGCAAAGTGTAACATATATTGTATGTGTACAATAAATGTTCAAAAATACAATGCATCAATGTCCCATTTGCCTTCAAGTTTATTATCAAGTTCAAGTTTACTGAAGTTTATTATGAACATATGTACAACATGAATCTACTGACACACCCGCAGTCAAGGTGGCTGTTCGAGGTGCGCTGGCTGCCTAAACGAAAGAAAAAGAAAGAAATTAGATGAATGTCGATACCAGTGCTATTGCTTCTTGCCTCTTACCTGCACTTGCCTCCACGGCCTCCTGGCTTGCGGAGTCTGTATGAGGGAGCTGCTGTGGCTAGGCGTAGGCATTGTCTAAGCAAAAAGAAAAGGCAATTCAAATGGGAAATTATGGAAATAAATGCAGTTATGTCTGCTTCTTGCACTCTTCTTGCCTAAAAGTTTTCAAACATAGTGTCCAGTACACACCAGCACTTTGACTGCTTCTGCTTTTTACCTGCAGGTGTTGCTGCGAGATCCTTAGTATGGCTGCGTGCAGCATTGTAACACTTGGTGGAGGCATTTCAAGTGGTAGCCAAAAATATAAAGAATCATCCTTGTCTGCACGAATGCTTTCACTTTCTAAATGCAGTAGTAACTATCACTATTAGTGCAAGGCCCCCCACAACTATGCGGCAAGTGCCATAGCTCGAAACTGAATTTTTCCTTTAGTGTTTCACAAGGCGTCTGATATGTCCACATCAGATGGGATGTGTTTTGTTTTTATTTATCCCAGTGTGGAGAGAGCATCATTAAATTGTTTTTTTATTTTTGCTTGTCTCGTTTTTTGGCTTATTTCTGAATTTATCAAGCAGCAGTCTCATGATGCTAAAATGACTTATGTAATGGCAATCAGCTTTTGTTTTCCAGAAAAACAACGCAAGTGAACGGTCCCACAAGCCCGGCTCGATCATGCAAATAGATTCGCTGCACAAATTTGTGACCAGAAAAGATATTCCACATGAAATGGCATGCAATGAAGTGTTGAAAATATTGCACAGTTAATAAAGCGCCTACGCTATTAATATGTGGGTTGATGCACTCTTTATGCAAAACGGAGGTGAGGCGTGCAGACAGGACACAAGGGTAGAGTATTTACAAGCAAACAACACGAGCGCCGCCCACTTCTCTACTCTTGTGTCCTATCTGCACGCCTCACCACTGTTTTGCATAATGAATCCTTACCAACTAGCTGAGCTTTCTGTCGTTCTAAATCTCGATGCACTCGATTTCGTCCGCATTAGGCACTCGCCTCTTGATTACTTCGTAGCACAGAAATACTCGGCATCAGGCTGTTTTTCTGCTGTGGCCTTTGTAGAAGCATGATTGTTCAAAGTGCAACAATTAAACAGATTCTTTGAGTTGCTTGTGGCTTCGCCAGTACAATTCCGGTGCGCTGGTCCGCCTGTCCAGCAATTTCTTACTGAAGGGAAACTTGCAAATAAAAACACCGCTCCGCATGCAGAAAAATGCTCTACTCTGACGCTTCTCAAACGATTGTGATGCACCACAAGAGCTGCCTACTCGCGTGATATTCTTAACAAGGAGATACATTCGTTTACTTACATGTGAAGGTATATGCCAGAGCACTTCGGAGCTTCGGTGGCACATAAGGCACGAGTTTGCCATAGCGTCCAATGTCGATGCGCGATCGCATGTCAAACCTAAACTGTACGAAACTACTGCGCATCCAAAAAACAGATTCGAAACCGAAATTCGCGTCATCCTTTATTGCATGAATGCGTACATTGTGATTTACGTAAGTCACGGAGTTAACGATCACTTTCTGTAAACTTAATATTAATGTACCACCTTCATAAAGCCATCAGGTATGCGTTTTTAGATGACAAAGCATAAGATGACCTGTACTCCTTTTCAGCTCTTTCAATAGTATTTGCGCTGGCCACATTGACCAGTAGCAACAGGGCGGCGCCCTAGAGGTTCCCACTTTTCCGGCCCAGCTTTTCCTCTAGAGTTGTTCTACTAACTCTATGTTTTAGAGCATTATCCAATATGGCCGCTTTTCGCCGGTCGTGTTACAGTGTACTAGAATAGGGGCAGTGAGTTCAGGAAGCGCTCGCAGCTGAGGCGCTTCATGTACGCTTCATGTAGATAGCACTAGATGGCGCTGTAGGAATATGGGCTGTAAAGTTACTGTATATGCTACCACAGGTACCTGCGGTAGCATATACAGTAACTCTAATGGGCTGTACGGAACGTACGGCGCAGTGCCAGCGCTGCACGCTGATATTTTGGTAATCGTTTTCTGTTGCAATCAAATAGACGTGCAAATGCTCGGCGGATGTTAAGATGCATCCCCGAAACTCACTACATATAAGAGATGAATTGTATGTGCACTCCTAGCGCATCTCAACGCCCATTAGACGCATTTATTAACCTGACAGTAAAGGCTTTGCAGACACAGAAGTAATGGCGTAAAGCCGTTAAATTTGTATTGAGCTACGTTGCCACGTAACCAGAAATTATTAGAACGGAAAAGTCGGCTGCAAATAACGCCGTAGTAAAGGACATTGAATTGATTTAAAGCAACTCGGATTCCAGGTGCACACATTTTCTTTTGCGGTTCGCATTCATAAAAAAGCGGCCGCGCGGCATCCGCGACCCAACGTCAAGCGCTTAGTTCCTCAGCCGCTGTTGTAGAAGAGAAGGCAAAACAACAAGCACGTACATAGCCCAAAGCCAAAGAGCTTCCCTGCTTGGCATTTACCTTCTTTCTCGATAAACATTTGTCCCTCGTTCTGTTTCGTGAGCCCCCCGCAACTATATAAGTTTATTCGTGATTTTTTTTATTTACATAATGAAGTGGGGGGCGGGGGGTTTCCCGATCGTCAGGCTCATGTGCGAGTATGATACACAGCGACATCCACATTTCTATGGAAGGAATAAAACAGGTAGGAAAGACGCCAAGTAAAAGGGATCTCTGCAAAACTACACACAGTATGCCAAAACACAGAAAAGCAGTGCAAGTAAATTCCTACCCAAACAATGGAGACCTACAGCGGAATTAATATGTTCAAATAAATTACTTAATTCATTTTACTATACTAACAAAGTTAGCTTTTTGAATGCACCAGAAAAAGTTGTGCATTCAGATGAAAAAGACAAAGAAGGATCAGCATATATAAGTTACACCAGCCTGCTAAGGACAGTATAGCTATCTTTAAAGTGCAATTTCTTTTTCGTCATGCTTCTCTTCACTTATTAACACATTTTACGTAAAAGTGCAGCCTTGTTAGGATATAAAAACGCACAGCTGCTGATGTGAAATCATCAGCATGCAATTTGCCGCATATATGGCATAGCCAAATTTAAAGCTTTCACTAGAATCATGACATCAACTATGCTGTCGCTGCAAAGCTCTTCTTTGCGGAAGAAGGTTGTAAATATATTCCCTCAAGTTTCTTTAGTGCTTCGAAAAGCAACTTGGAGGGATACAGCAATCCTCCCCTGTCACAAATTTCGTGAATTTTGAGACTGCTACTGACACTAGAGTTCTGCAAAAGAAGACATGCCGCAGTCCTCACATTTCTTGCGAGCAAAAAATTTCTGCGCGACATACCCTGGCTTATATAACGGTTGAGGTGGTCACCGCTCCTTTCCTCCACATAAGCCCGGTGCTCTGCCGCAGTATTGTTTAGCCTTTGCTCTACCAGCGTAAGATTTCCAGCTTCAACTAACTCGTCAATTGTGACGTAACGTCCCCTTCCTTGTCAGAATTATCAGGTGAGTGAAGTAGCGATACCAAATGTTTACTGACCACGGTGTTCCCTGTTTGCATTGCCTTCGCCAAGATATAAAAAGGCAATTCACAACAATTAAAAATTGAGGTGGCGTTGGGTGATCGTTGGATCCGCACGACTACCTCACAAGAAGTTCTCCAACTTTTATTGGCTTAGTCTAGATGTCAATAGGTATTTAAAACCCTCTCCTTCCAAGTATTCTAACAGAGCCAAAGTGCTGCACAATGTCACACGGAACCCATCTGCCGTCGACTGGCTCAAGACGGAAAGTCCTTTTGCAATGGAAAGCATATTTAGCGCCAGCGAACAAGGACAGAAGGGAGACGACACCACAATGCGCTAACTTCAGCAACTTCATTTTCAGGAAGCACCCACCTATTTAACCCATGCACACTTAAATAGGCGGGTGTTTCCTGACAATCAAGTTAAAGTTAGCGCATTGTGGTGTCGTCTCCCTTCTGTCCTTGTTCGCTGGCCCAAAATATGCTTTCCAAGTCAATCTACCAAGACGCCCAACAAATGGCAATCCTTTTCCATGTGACTCCCAACGAGACAGAAACACGAGGAAATCCTTCAGCGCCCATCAGAGCAAGCACATGGCAAGCACGCTGCAACTGGCCGCAACACCACAGAACCGCACAGAACGCAACTCACGGAGAACGCGTCCGTACAGCCCGTGCGACTGCAGCGCCGCCGCATACATCCGGGACCTGTCTACGTTCCCGGCTTCAAAGCGGTGCGTGGCGCGCTGCGCCGTCTGAACACACTGCCCCTATCTAGTACACTGTAGTCGTGTACGCTTGTATCCGCTCGCACGCGCCGTACTCGCCCCGCCGGCTATGCGGCATGCTTTGATGCCTCGGCTGGCACGTAGCCGGTGCGTTCTAATTGCCAGGAGACCAAAGAGCCTCTACTGACGCCCATACAAACAAGCCACAAGTGAGTGAACAGAACGTGCGACTTTATTGGCAGAAGACAAGCAGTGTACAGTCGCCCAAATCTTTAACTGGTGTGCGGGAGCGGCGACTTTTCCGTGCGTCAGCGCCGTTTGACGGGGCGAGGCTGGAAACAGTCTGAGGCTAAGCGCATGCGGAAAAAGCGCGCTCAGCTGGGCCCATCGTCTACTAGGCTGTTTCCGGCCTCGCCGCGTCATACGGCGCTGACGCCCGGAAAACGCCCGGAAAAGTCGCCGCTCCCGCACACCAGTTAAAGATTTGGGCGACTGTACATTCTCGTGCAATAGCAGAAATAAAATTTGTATGTCGAGATACGCTGGAATCTTTGACGCGAGCTCGTAAACAGCTCACCGTCGTCGTCGCACATGGCGGTCTAGTAACGAGCGACAACCAGCGGCGCAAGCAGATTGGACAGAGTGTCCCGCCTGTTTGCAGCGGCAGTCGCCGTTAAAGATGAGCAACTTGCATTGCGAAGCAATCGGGTTTACAGGCATCTGCTGCCGCAGCCAACACAGCGACATGGACTACCCGGCATTTCAGCGTTAACTCCTTTCAACTAGCACGTTACTTTTCTTTCGGGGGCCGCTAATGTGTGGCTCGCACTTGGTGTCCCACATTGTCAGTATGGACAAGTCGCTTTCGTGGGCATCACCTTCATCAGCCACTTTTGCGGGCCTTTGCACCCAACTTTACACACGTCGGACCATGTAAGCACGTATGCCGGTCTCCGTTCGTGCTTAATCGCGGCCGAGAATGGCAACAGGCACAATTTGCCCATGGCTGCAGCAGGAAAGGCTGAACGGGGAGCACGAATCACTGTGTGTAAATTGGGAGTCTATGCCGCTGTGCAGATTGCAGGAGCAAACGCTTACCTCGAGAGACTGCTTACCAATGCAACTGACCAGGCCCCCACATCCGCGAAATTTAACATGGCGACCACAACCAAGTGGGGCAGCAAAACCAGATTCTGCAATCAATCATTCAGTCTAGCTTGCGCAAAGACCCAGGTTATCGAGGAAGAAGAGCAATCATCAGCGAGACTAGGAATATGGAAAATGAGAAAGTTTGCATTCAAGAGAGAAGCCACTTTGCTCTGCAAGCATTGAAGGCCAAAAACATCAAGAAAAGTAAAATGGTGCATAGCAAACGGTGCGTAGGTAAACGCAAGACACATGTCGATGTTGCATCAGCTATTTCAGGAGAGGAATTGTGCATGAAAACATACACTAAAAGGTACTGCAATAGATATGTTATGCTACTAGACAGTGACAGGTATTATCAGCGAAGAATAGGTTGACCTTTATGTTTGGATGAGGATGAATGATCTCTAACGAGAATGGGCAATGAAAAAGCTTGCATTTATAGAAGAAGAATTACACTTGGCACAAATGGAATTGACATGGCCAGGAAGCTGATTAAGGGCAAACTGATGGAACTCTTTTGGCCAGCGTCGTCCGTGCTTGATCAGAAGTTGCAGGTGCATCTGAAAACTAATAATTTCTATAAAGTCCTTCTTGAGTTACCTGTATGACTCAGCCAATTTGTCCGTGCTGGTGGAATGGTGGCTGAAGCTCTTTTCAGTCTTGACACTTGATATCTCCTGCAAATTCTTCTGCATGCGCTTCTTCGTTCGTGGTGTAAAAGCCTTGCAAATTCGGCGCCAGCCCCTTTCTGTTGGTGTGGATGGGAGCTCCTGTGATGACCAAGATATGCTTGGCATGGACTCCGTTGGGGCAGAACGGTGACACATGAGATACAACACAGATTAGCCAAACTTATGAGTGTTTTCTTTTATGTTCGAACCAGTTATACTGAACTATAAACACGAACAAACATTCATTTCAGCTGCAAACAAATGACATGTATCTCAAGAGTAGCAAGCCAATACAGCATGTATCAGGCATATTTATTTCTGAACCACATGTTGTTTACCTTGTAGTAGCAGCGAATGTCCACACAATGGCCTTGTTGTAGCAGTCAGTAGCTTCTGTTTAGTGTGTGGAGTGTGTTGCTTTATAGTGGTGCCATCCTCATTACTGCAGGTCTGGAACAGAAATTCTGACTGAATCAGAAATTGAAAAAGCACAATTTTGCAATATGAAATGCAAAAAGGTTTGACATATATATTGTAATGATTTGCGACTACAGAACACATGCAAATGTATCCTGTCTGTTCTAGGGTGCTTAAGCAGCACATTAAATAAATATTGCTATTGTCCATAAATTTATGTCTGCCTAACTATACAATGGATGTAAACAGCTTAAGTATTATTAAGATCACAAATGAGAACATTTGTGCGTTCATTTATACACTGGAAGAGATCACATTGCTGGTTCCACAAGCAAATGCATGAAAGTCATGAAGCTATTAGAACTGATGTACTATTTTTCTGCACGAACGTGATGCACTGCTTCACTACTGCGAAAATAAATGCCCTACGGTAAACCGAACTGAACAAGTAAGAACATTTGGAACCTACAAATACAAAATATGAGTTAATTATCACGCTTGCAACTGTTTAATACATTAAATTCTGTACTTTCGCATCATTTTACCAAAGGATTATTCGGTTTTGTGGACGAAAGAAGTTGCCGGCGGACTCGAAAGAAGTTTTTATGTATATTGTTAAGGCTACCCAGTCACCTATGGCCACGGCTACAATGAGATGAAAAAATTGGAGGACGCTTAAGCTTCGCCTTCAAGAGTGGAACGCGACAGCGTTCCCGTCGACCCGCCAAGGGGTGTAAGACAATGGGCTACGGCGCAGCGATCACTTACGACGCGCCCCTATTCGGACGCGGTGAGCGTCGAGCAACACAGCGTTCGGCGCGGCAACGAAACGTGCGAAACGTGGGCCCCGGGTGCAAGGGGCCAGCGGGGGGTGGGGTCATATACGTTTGAAGACCACGACCCACAGGAACTCCAGACCTGCACAGATATCCGGCTTCTATGGGAGCAGCTTGCGCCCACTTTCGTTCAACCGACGGCGTAGGTGGCGCTTTTATAACCTGTTCGTCTGCTACGCGGTGGGCGGCTGTGCGGCGTTGTAGTAGTACGGCAGCTGTTGTGTTGTGACGAACTGCTTGTCTAGTTGATGATTTTTGCTGACACAGTGATGCCACAAGGCTTTGATCGGTCACTTGGCTCCAAAAGTTGACTGCCCGAACCTAAAACATGTCGGAGCATGTAGTCCGCTGCTCTCTAAAATAGCGTTACATAGCCGCTCCTATTGCCTTTTTCAAGCAGATTATTATAAATCACATTGTGTATAGAGTTCGCAACGTACACAACAGTTTCATTGTACACGTTGTAAAATTCGCTTCTGCGCTCTTTAGAAACTTGAAACCACCGTAATGTTCGACGACAGAACGATTACCACTCATTTTAACTCTTAAAAGTTCTCCGTGAATGCGTTGTGAGTTCAAAAAGAGAATTACGCACACAGCTTCACTGCGTACGTATCTTAAGCACCACCGTTATGCTGCCGCCGTACCACGCAGAAAAGATAGCTTTACAGTTTAAAAAGAGTTCCGTGACACGATTTAAGGCCTGCATTGCAGCACGATTTAAAGCACTGGGATCGCTTAATTTTTTGCAAGCCTTCTACTGAGCTAGACATCCAACGATATTAAAAACAAAACATGCTCACCTTCCCTTGAAACAGAATAGATCAGCCTATTGCACATATCGGGCGGAGGACTTACTCGTGAATACTTTTACTATACTTTTACCAGATCATATCTGCCTTTCACTACGGCACACAGCAGTAAATCCTAATGTCATCTGCGACATTAGGCTATCTGTAATCAACTAAAAAAAGCTAGATTATCCTATGAATATCTTTAAACAATTTTTCCAGTCTCTCACGGAGGCTAGGAAAGGGAAATTTATGCCATCGATCTAGCATTGCAGCTGCCACCTATGCTCGTCGTTTACATTTCTTGCATCACTCCTCCTCTTCTAGTTTCACTATTCAAACGCAAAGCATTCGCAAATATGTTTTCTTTTTTATATTTGTGAATTTATTCATTTACTGCCAATACAAGCGCTTTGTGCCTGCCGAAGTAGCAAGACAAGCGCTGAACAAATCGCAGAAGCAGACGACAGCGAACAGGTTATAACTAGCGCCACTCTGCTCGTATGTTCTTCCCCTAGCGGCAAAAGGGGCGAACTAGACCAGGCGTGCTGGAGGAGGGAGATCTGTGCAGGTCTGGAGTTCAGTAGGTCGTGCTGAAGACACCCGGAACTTGTTTATATCCTCGCCACCATAGAGTTTCTCACTACATTACCTAGAGGGAAATCTGGCGCTGCTGCGCTGTGGTATGCATGGGAATGCCGGTATATTGTGGATTCGGATTGGCATCGTTCTCGTAGAGACAGGACACCATGAAGACGCGCTTGGCAAGTACCGTTCCGTCTGTCACAATGATTCACTTTCTACTAAAGCATCACGTGAAAAGCTGTGTTAACTTTATTATTACGCGAAAACATGTTTTGTTTAACTATGAGAACTTGTTATTGTGTGTACGACAACATGTTACGTAAAAAGTATCAGCGGGCCGCTAAAGTTGGAGGACAGACGACAAGGTTCGCGATCGCTTTGAAACAGTTGGTCGTCTGTTCTTGCTTTTCTTCGCTTGGTCATGCATCGTGGGTGAGTAAAGATGTAATATGCGTGAATGGAAACATTTTATGAAGATTTTACTTTGAGAACGCGTTATTTGTGTAGCCATATCCACGTTTTAGACGAAGCCTCTTACAACACCAGCCAACGCGAGCCTCGCAGACACATATACCGTCATTCCCATGGCGGCACGGTGCCCCCTTAAGAAACTCCCATAGACGGTGGCGCCAGATTTCCCTCTAGGTGTTATGGTGAGAAACTCTATGCTCGCCACCCTCGACTACAGCCAAGGGGGGGGGGGGGGCGGTGACAGAAGACCTATGGACCCCGGGTGCCATACGAGCTAGCTACGCCACTGAACGACAGCCTCGCAAGTAACGGTTTATTTAGGAAACATCAACGGAGGATCCCGACTGCCATATGTTGTGCAGGATCTAGTTCGTTAACTTGTCTCCGCCTGTAAGTTAATGAGACGAATATTAAATAACGATTCAAGCAGCGGTGTTAAACGACTCACCGTTATTGCCGTTGTCAGCCGCAGCAAAATCCAGCTCCCGTTTCGACGCACACGTGTTCCGAATGGCTCGGAACTTCCTACGTTACATTGACCCAGAAATGAGACCAAAAATTCCACGACCACTTCCTCGACACTTAGAGACATTGTACCATCGTCTTCGACTGAACGTGGCATACACGAACAATTATCTGTACAGCATAGGACTTACCACTAACCCATACTGTGATAACTGTCGCAACTTAGAGACAATTGAGCACATATTACTAGAATGCCCCGCGTACCGCGACGAGAGACAATCTTTTGAGCACCAAATGGACATGATTTGCCACGAACCGTTAACGTTACCGAGCATCTTAGGTCCAATGCCCGGCCCTTCAAAACAGCGACGGGTTTTGGATTTATTGTTCAATTACCTGACAGAAATTGGTCAAATAGGAAAGCTTTAAAAATTGCATCCTTCCTCTACAAAAGCTTAAATTTACCCGCCATGTCACCTGTAAATATTAGTATCAGGTCCACTCGGACATTTCATATTTACTTTTATCCTTTTTTTCTCGAACTCTTTTCTGGAATCTTTTAATCCCATTCCCCATCCCTATACAGAGTAGCATGCCAGCAGTTATATACGCGCCGGCAAAATTCTCTGTTTTTCCTATAAAGAACCCTCTCTCTCTCTCTCTCGACCGAAACCCAACTTTCGGGCTTACCTGTCCACTTGCAAACACGTCACTTCACCCCATAGAGTTTCTCACTACATGTTATAGTGACAAACTCTATGCTTCACCCCAAGTTAAATAACGCGAGACATCGAAGCGTAATAAACTAGCTTTAGCAACAAAGAAGCAACCAGTCGGAGTGCACGAACGAATGAATCCATGCCGCCGTGCACTCGAAAATACCGCTAAAAATTTTAGATCCAGGCCAGAGGTCACGTGAAACATCGATGATGCTGAACGCTATTTGCGTTTATAATGACGAAGACACAACAAACTTACTAACAAAGAGTACAATATCTAATTAGCAATGATAATTTTGCCCCGTTTTTTATGTAATAAAAATGCTTCGGTAATTTTAAGAGAAAGTTTGTAAGATAAAATTGCGCTTTTCCGCCTCTAGCGGAGAATGTTGAAACTAACATAAGCATCCCGAAATGATTCTACTATGCTGGTTTTGTTAGCAGCAGCGCGCGGTCGATTTTTTCGCCCTTTGAGGCTATTTGTTGAACTTGAGAGTGTGCGGGGCCGACGACACTACAAGCGAGACGCCATGCTGCTACGCTCATAGAGAGAAGGAAACTCTATGGCTGCTATGGTTGCCGGATTAAAACTGACTACTGTCACCAAGTCTAGCAAGCGTCTCAAGAGCTGGCAACCTCGGCGCGTAGCAACATGGCGGCGCTCTTGCGGTTCCCGATTTCAACGCATGGACCTGCATGGGCCCTATGGGTAGCTTGTCCACTAGAGTCAGTATAGTAACTCTATGCCTTTACTGGATGCCCGCCGCGTTGTTAGCTTTCCCATTGTAGCGGCGATCCCCTTAGTTCAGCATAAATTCCGTGAGGTGGCGCTCGTTGCCTTTTTAACTCCTGTGGACGAGGCTTGAGCGACTTCGTTCGTAGCTAAGTACTCTTTTATCTTTATTAGCTAGTGTTTTGAAGTGTTTTCTTTTGCATGGAGTAGGGGCGCAAATTTTGAATTTTTGGTAGGAGTAAGAAACGTACCGGCTTTGTCTAGGTCTGGCGGCTCCCCCGTTAGGCCTAGGGGGTAGTTCTTTCAGCTAGCTCTTCGGATTCTTACATGGAGTAGGGAGTGATAATTCTTTGTTTTTGTTTGGGATAGTGGTCGAGGTCGGGTTTGCGTGAGTGATTTGGCGAACTTGCTCGTTGGGCCTAGGGACGTAGGCCTAGCGATGAAATCGAAAAACGTGAAGGCCACGGGGGACGGGGAGCAAGTGCAGTGCGACAAGTGCCTGCGCTGGTGCTTCCTCGACGAGACTAAATTTCAGAATTTAGCAGACGCGGTGGGGTCTAGCTTCACGTGCAGGTCGTGCGAGGGCGTCAGGGAAGCCGTCCAAAAACTGGAAGGGAATTGGGCGGCTAAGTTTGAAGAGCTTAAGGCAAACCTGAGGGAGGAGCAGGAGAAGCCGGTAGCACTGCAGGCGAAGGTTGAAAATTTCGTCAAGGTGGAGGCGGCCCAGGCCGCGCAGTTGGTGAGGACTGTGGCCGAGCTTGGGGAGGCGAAAGAAAGGAGCGCCGAACTGCAAAGGCGGCTCGACGCTCTTGAGACTCGGGCAGCGGATAATGTCGGGTCAGGACACCAAAGCGAGGGCGAAGTGGGAGGCAGGGACCCAAAGCAAGCGGTCGCCAGCTCGCCGCCGGTGAATCGGCGTAGCTATAGCGAAGCAGCGCAACACGCCCCGAGTGAGGCGACGCTGCAGCCACAGGAAGCCGGGAAGCAGGGAGAGGTAGGAGAGAGTGAAAGGGTGATTATCGCTGGCGACTCAAACATGGCTGGGTGCTCAAAAGCAATTGTGGAGAGGGTGAAAGGCGACAAAAGAGTGGCGGTAGGGACATTTCCAGGGCAGACACTGGGTTCTGTCATGGAGCGAGCAAAAGAAAAGCTCACTGAAAATGCCCACGTGCGCAACCTTGTCGTAGTAGCAGGTGGGCTAAATGACGTCCTGAACAGGAAAGGGCCAGGACTAGCCCAGCGCTTGGCAAAGGGGGTGGACGACTTGCGCGAGCTATCCCCTCAGGTGCAGATCGTGGTGTGCACGGTGCCGGAGGTGCCTGTGCGTGACAGTCACGTACAAAGAGCCGTAATGGTTGCCAATGAGGCAATATGGAAAATGAGCCGAGAGAAAGGCTTCGAGGTTGTCGAAGTAAACAGGGAAGTGAGAAGTTGTGGTGGTTTTAAACGAGATTGGATCCACTTCAATTACAGGCTAGCACGAGAAGTGGGCTGGCGACTTGGGGGTCGCGCTGTTGCTTTTTTAGGGGGCCCGCGGGCGCTCAGGAGGTCAGAGTAGGTAGTAATAAAGAAGGTCCCCTAGGGGAACATCAGAAGAGCATTGCCGTCGATAACAGAAAAAGGAGGAAAGCAAGAACAAGAGCTCGCCATGCAATAGGCTACATAAACATGCAGGGCGGCAGAAGAAATGAAAAGTGGGCAGAGATTGAGGAGCAGTTACATAGAGAACAAATAGGGGTGTATGCGGTTACAGAAACGCACCTTAGAGACTCAGAAGAGCCGCCAGTTATTGAGAATTATGTATGGGAAGGGTGCAACAGAACTAAGTCGGAAAGAAAGGGAGGGGGAGTCGGAATGCTCATCCATCAGGAAGCCAAATGGAAGAGAGTAAATTCACAATGTCAAGAGCATCTTTGGTTATCAGGTACAATGAGTGGGAAAGAAACTTGGCTTGGAGTTACGTATTTGTGGACCGGAATAAATTGCACAGAGAAGAATAAAGAGTTAGTGGAATGCATAAGCGCTGATATTAGGGGTTTCGGGAATGGTGCTGAGATAGTCCTATTAGGTGACATGAATGCCCACATACAGGATTTAGATGGCTATACCGACAATAACGGGAAGTCAATGCTAGACCTTTGCGAGCAACATAACCTCGTGATCGTGAATACAGGGCCTAAGTGTGAAGGACAGATCACGTGGGAAGTGGGAAACCGGCAATCGACCATTGATTACTGTCTGATGACAGAAGGAATTCATGATAAGTTGAGAGAAATGGTCATCGATGAGGAAGGGTTTAGCAGCATAGGGAGTGACCATAAACGCATCATTTTGAAAATGGGATATGTAGTTGGGAAAGAGAGCAACGAAAGCAAAATGGCCAGTCCAAATTTGAACGCTGAACAAATAGCGAATATAGTCACTAGAGTGGAGGAAGAAATTGGCAAGTCGCCAAGTAAGGGGTGGGAATATGGTGAGCTTCTAAGTGTAGTAACGACAGAATTACGGAAAGAGAAACATGTTCATTGGAAAGGAAAAAAGAAACCGAAAAGCTGGTGGAACAAGGAGATACGAGAAGCGATCGCCGAACGACAGAAAGCATCTCGAGAGCACAGGCAGGCAAAGAAGGCGCAGTTGCCACAGGATGAAGTAACCAGTAAATGGGAAATATACCGGGAGAAAAAGTCTATGGTTCAAATACTGGTACAAGCAAAATTAAAAGGTGAAAGTGAAAGTTGGTTGTCAGAAATACGTGAGAAAAAGAAGGCCGCACCTAGAATATTTTGGAATCACATAAAATCATTAGGCAGGAAGTCAACAACAATACAACAACATATCCTAGATGAAGATGAAAACAGACTGGAAGGAGCAGCAGCAATAAATTACATCCAAAAAGTAACAGCCGAATCTTTCCAAGGCAAGGACGAGGTTGTATTTGAAGAAAAAAAGAGCATGAAAGAGACCCAAGGGGGAAAGGAGCTAGTGCTTACAAATTTAAACTGGAAGAAAGCGGAAGAGAAAATTCCTAAGCGCACAGCCACAGGGCTAGACGAGGTTCCCGTTAGGCTGATAAATGAACTGGGACCAAAAAGTAAGGAAGCTCTCGTGAAAGCAGTTGAAAAAACTTTAAAAGATAGACGAATACCAGACAGTTGGCGACAAAGTAGAATGAATTTAATTTATAAAGGTAAGGGGGAGAAAGGCAGAATTCACTGGTATAGACCGTTGACCATTACATCGGTAATATACAGGCTAGCAATGCAGGCAATCAAATTAAAGCTTCAAGCATGGGCAGAAAATAATGGCATTTTGGGAGAGCTTCAGAATGGCTTTAGAATAGGTAGGCGTTTGGACGATAACTTGTTTGTTCTTACTCAGTGTATTGAAATATCAAAAGCAGAAAGCAGACCGTTGTATGTGGCCTTTTTGGACATTACAGGAGCATACGACAACGTAGACCGCAGCATTTTGTGGGATATTCTGGAAGAGGAAGGCTTAGGTAACGATTGTATACAGCTTTTGAGAGAGATTTACCTAGAAAATACTGTTTGCGTTGAATGGGAAGGGATGAGGAGCGCGGAGAAAGTTCATATCAACAAGGGACTGAGGCAGGGGTGCCCTTTATCCCCGCTGCTGTTTATGATGTACATGGTGAGGATGGAGAGGGCGCTAGAAGGAAGTAATATCGGGTTTAATCTCTCATACAAACAGGCAGGTACAGTAATAGAGCAGCAACTCCCAGGTTTATTTTATGCGGACGACATTGTGTTGCTCACAAACAAGCAAAGTGATTTGCAACGTCTGGCTAATATCTGTGGACAGGAAGGCAACAATTTAGGTTTGAAATTTAGTGTTAGAAAATCAGGTGTTATTGTATTCAATGAAAACAGTGAACAGACAGTGGAGATACAGGGCCAAGAAATACCTCGAGTAACAGAATATAAATACCTTGGTATATGGATAAACGAAGGCAACGGATATATGGAAACACAGGAAAAAACCATAACAGTCAAGGGGAAGAGAAATGCAGCCATAATGAAGCACAGAGCGCTATGGGGATACAATAGGTACGAGGTCCTCCGAGGTATGTGGAAAGGGGTAATGGTTCCAGGACTTACTTTTGGAAATGCGGTTGTTTGCTTTAAATCAGGGGTGCAATCAGGACTCGACGGAAACCAAAGGTCAGTGGGTCGCCTCGCATTGGGCGCTCACGGGAAGACTACAAATGAAGCTGTGCAAGGGGATATGGGCTGGACTAGTTTTGAAGTGAGGGAAGCTCGCAGTAAAATTGAGTATGAAGAACGGCTGAGGAATACGGAGGAAAGTAAATGGGCTGGGAGAGTGTTCAGGTATCTGTACAGGCAAAACATTGATTCACAGTGGAGGAAAAGAACTAGGAAGCTTACCAGCAAGTATGCGGCCTGTGGGGTGGGCAACACAGCAACAAAGAAGGTCAAGCGGAAAGTCAGAGAGGCTGAATTAATCTCATGGGTGGCGGCAATGGAAAAGAAACCTGCCATGAGTAACTACTTAAGGGGAAAAAACGAAATTAGGAGAGAAACCATTTATGATAACTCAAAGGGAAGCTCATTACTTTTCGAAGCGAGATCGGGATGCCTTAGAACACGCACCTATAAAGCAAGATATAAGAAGGAAGAAGAAGCATGTGCTTGCTGCGGTAAAGCTAGGGAAACGACGGAGCATATTTTATTAGAATGTGAAGACGTCTATCCAGCGGTCGATTTAGGCACCACTGGCCTCCTTGAAGCCCTTGGGTTCAGCGGGAGCAGTGGTAAAGCAAACAGGTCCGCAATAGACATCAGTAAGAGGCGATTGGAGGATTGGTGGAAGAAAAGTAGGGAAACGACAAAAGACGGAGACGTACAAAAGCACAGTTCGCAATAGGGTATCAGAAAATTTGGACGTGGTAGTTCATAGTGTTTTTTTTTCATTGGTTAACCTAGGTAAGATATTAGGTAGCATAGTAGCAAGAGCTTGGTGGCGCAAGCCACCGCCCCGTTCCAAAGGGGACGCTCATAACATCCATCCATCCATCCACTAAAACAGTGTAGAAAGTGCAACAGTAGAGGCTGACGCCAATAAAATGGCAACTAGGAGGTCCAGGAAGAAAACTACAAAGAAACTTAACACCAGGATCAGTTACATAAACATGCAAGGCGGTAGAAAGACAGCGAGGTGGTTAGAAATAGAACAGCAGTTAAAGGACGAAGAAGTAGGTGTATACGTGCTATGCGAAACACACCTCAGGGATCTAGAAGACCCACCGTTTATTGAAGGCTACGTCTGGGAAAGGAGCAATAGAACAACAACGGAGAGGAAGGGAGGAGTAGGTATGCTCATACACCAAGGAACAAATTGGCAAAGAGTAAAGTTAACTTGCAAAGAACATGTCTGGGTGTCAGGTACACTTGTCGGTAAAAAGGCATGGCTAGGAGTAGTTTATTTAGGGACAGGTGACAAATGCAGGCAAGAGAACAAAGATCAAGTGAAGTGTCTCGATGACGATATAAAGCAGTTTGGAGAAGGTGCCGATATTTGTCTGCTGGGTGACATGAATGGCCACATCGAGTATCTGGATGGATACACAGATTGTAATGGGCATACAGTTTCTCGCTACATTACCTAGAGGGAAATCTGGCGCTGCTGCGCTGTGGTATGCACGGGAATGCCGGTATATTGTGGTTTCGGATTGGCATCGTTCTCGTAGAGACAGGACACCTTAAAGACGCGCTTGGCAAGTACAGTTCCGTCTGTCACAATGATTCATTTTCTACTAGAACAGCACGTGAAAAGCTGTTTTAGCTTTATTATTACGCGAAAACATGTTTTGTTTAACTATGAGAACTTGTTATTGTGTGTACGACTACATGTTACGTAAAAGGTATCAGCGGGCCGCTAAAGTTGGAGGACAGACGACAAGGTTCGCGCACGCTTTGAAACAGTTGATCGTCTGTTCTTGCTTTTCTTCGCTTGGTCATGCATTGTGTGTGAGTAAAGATGTAATATGCGTTAATGGAAACATTTTATAAAGATTTTACATTGAGAACGCGTTATTTGCGTAGCCATATCCACGTTTTAGACGAAGCCTCTTACAACACCAGCCAACACGAGCCTCGTAGACACATATACCGTCATTCCTCATGACGGCACGGTGCCCCCTTAAGAAACTCCCATAGACGGTGGCGCCGGATTACCCTCTAGGTATTATAGTGAGAAACTCTATGGTAATGGGAAGTTGATGCTAGACTTCTGTAAGCGACACAACCTAGTTATAGTAAATAGAGAAACTAAGTGTGAGGGACAAATCACGTGGGAGTCCCGTAACAAACGACCATTGACTATATACTGCTTAATGTCGCAGGGGTTGTATAGCAAGCTCGCAATAATGGAAATAGACGAAGAGGTGAAGTACAGCCTCGGAAGTGATCATAAGCGTATTAGTCTACAGTTGGGAGCCCTACTCAAAAGAGAAATGAAGGGAAGGGAAAAAGAGTACGCAAAATTAAATGACGAACAAATAGCGCAAATAGCGGCTGGCATAGAGGGAGCAATAGAGAAACATCCCATGGAACGGTGGGATTATAATCAGTTAGAACTACTCGTTATTACAAAAATAAAAGAGGTAAAAGGAGTAAACCGCTGGAGAGGAAAGGGGAAGCCACGAAGTTAGTGGAATAAGGAAATTAGAGAGGCCATCGAACAACGACGGTGGGCATCTCGGAAACACAGAGAAGCAAAGAGGGCGCAGTTATCTGAAGAGGAAATAGGCCAAAAATGGGAATATTATCGACAAAAGAAACAACAAGTGCAGGTCCTCGTCCAGGCTAAAATAAAGCAGTCCTCTGATCGCTGGCTGGCTGAAGTTCGCGATGCAACTAAAGGGGGGTCAAGAAAATTCTGGAACCATATAAGCTAGTTGGGCAGTAGCGTAGCAACAGGGGGGGCCGGGGGGCCGTGGGCCCCGGGTGCAAGGGCCAGAGGGGTGGGGGTGGGGGGGGGTGTCATATACGTCTGAAGACACCCCTCTTTCCGCCGTCTACACCCGGGGGGGGGGGTGACAGAGGACCTATGGGCCCCGGGTGCCAGACGACCTAGCTACGCCACTGTAGTTGGGTAAAGCGAATCACAGAAAACATTAATAATTTTTTTTTAATATTTGGGGTTTTACGTGCCAAAACCACTTTCTGATTATGAGGCACGCCGTAGTGGAGGACTCCGGAAATTTTGACCACCTGGGGTTCTTTAACGTGCACCTAAATCTAAGCACACGGGTGTTTTCGCATTTCGCCCCCATCGAAATGCGGCCGCCGCGGCCGGGATTCGATCCCGCGACCTCGTGCTCAGCAGCCCAACACCATAGCCACTGAGCAACCACGGCGGGTCACAGAAAACAGGAACAGATTCATGATGCCGAAGGAAATTGTTTAGAGGGAGATGACGCTGTGAACTACATTGGTTCAGTTAGAGCAGAGTCATTTAGGAAAGACGATAGGGTACGTAATCGCCCCAAATGAGGGAGCAACACAGAATAGCATAATAGAAAACAGCTTAGAGCTGACCAATCTTAACTGGAAAAAGGCGGAAGCAAATGTGCCAGTATGCACGTCCGCGGGTATAGACGAAATTCTAATCAAGTTAATTAACGAACTTGGCCCAAGAAGCAAGGAAACGCTGATAAAAGCATTGGACGCAGTCATAACAAATAAGCAAATTCCGCACAGCTGGAAACAGAGTAAAATGTATATGATTTATAAAGGGAAAGGTGATAAGAAGAACATAAAATCATTCCGACCAATTACGATAACATCAGTTATATATAGGCTGGCGATGCAGGCGGTGAAATTAAAAGTGCAGTCATGGGTAGAAAGTAATAGAATACTCGGAGAACTTCAGAACGGGTTCAGAAGTGGTAGGTGCTTATAGATGATAGCCTGTTCGTGCTTACGCAGTGCATAGAAATAGCTAAGGCGGAAAATAGACCTCTGTATTTAGCCTTCCTGGACATAAGTGGGGCATACGACAACGTGAACAGGGAACTCCTGTGGAACATATTAAAAGCTGAAGGTATCGGTCATAAGCTAATTGATTTTCTACTGGAACTATATCGAGAAAATAATGTTGAGATAACATGGGAAGGAATTAAGAGTACGACAACTGTCGAGGTTCACGAAGGATTAAGGCAAGGTTGTCCTCTATCAGCGCTGCTGTTCATGCTTTATATGATAAGCATGGAAAGAAGGTTACAACGAAGCAATCTAGGGTATAATCTGTCGTACAGAATAGGTGAAAAGGTTGTTGAGCAACGACTACCGGGTTTAATGTATGCGGACGATATTGTACTGTTAGCAGATAGCCAGGAAGATTTGCAAACTCTGGTTAATTACGAAGGAAACAGTTTAGGTTTCAGTTTTAATGCAGCTCAGTCCGGTGGGATGTTTTTCAACGATACCACTAATCAGGAGCTTACAATACAAGGCTATGAAATACCCCGAGTGGCCGAATACAAATATCTTAGGATATGGATAAACAAAGGGCAGATGTACACGGAAAGCACGAACAGTCTCTCATAGCAAAAGGGCGAAGAGATGCCGGGATAATGAAACATAGGGCATTGTGGGGGTACAACAGGTATGAGGTACTGAGAGGTATTTGGAAGGGAGTAATGGTGCCGGGGCTTACTTTCGGGAATGCGGTCCTGTGTTTAAGGGCAGAGGTTCAGTCGAGACTAGAAGTAAATCAGAGAGCTGTGGGAAGGTTAGCACTAGGTGCCCACGGGAAAACCACAAAGGTCGACTCAGGTGCAGAAGTGTCCGTAATTCCAGCATCATTTCCGGGACTTTCCACGAGCTTGGAAAAGGCCGACGAGGTCTTGACTGGCGCTAGCGGTGACCGCTTAAATGTTCTGGGCAAGTTTCAGGCGGATACAGGGGGACATGGGCTGGGCATCGTTCGAAGCACGGGAAGCTCAGAGTAAAATCCTTTACGAAAAACATCTGAGGAAATTGGACGGTAACAGGTGGGCAGCTAAGGTGTTTAAATACCTATACAGAAAGAGCGTTGACTCAAAATGGCGGAAAAGAACTAGGAAGCTAACCAGTAAGTATGCCAGACACGAGGACGAAGAAAGACAGAACATTAAACGACAGGTTAAAAACGCGGAAGGTAAAAATTGGATAAATTCAATGGGAAAGAAGCATAGTGTGGAACTATATCGATACTGGAAACAGCAGATCAGGAAGGAAGCGTTTTATGATAACTCAAGAGGCAGTGCCCTACTCTTTGAAGCTAGATCAGGATGTCTTAGAACGCGGAGCTATAAAAAGAAATTTAACGAAGAAGACACATGTACTGTGTGTGGTAAATATGTAGAAACAATGGAACACCTCATACTAAAAGGTGATGGTATCAAGCCCGATGTCGATGCGGCCACAGTCACCCTTCCTGAGGCCCTAGGGTTCAGAGATAATAATAGTCATGTAAATAAATATGCGGTGGAAATTAGCAAAAGGCGATTGGAGGATTGGTGGCACAAAAGCAGAGAGGTGACATAAGGTTAAAAGGGCAGGAAGACGTACTTAAAGAAAATCGAGAAATTTAATAACACACAACACAGATAAAAATAAAAGGCAAAATAAAAATCTGAGCATGGTGGCAACTGCCATCGCCCCGTTTCAAAGGGGACGCTCCTACCTTCCATCCATCCATCCACTTCTGGCGGATGTGGCAGCGGCGGCTGAATGCTTCCGCCGGCGCGTTGCGGGCGTCTGTTAGCGAGCGTTGCCCCAACCACTGGCACGTGCCGGAAAGCTTCGGCACGCGCCGAAGCGTCAAAAGCGTCGGTCGGGAACACGGTGAAGCGTAACGACGCGCAGCGATTATGTCTACGCCGAGGACGAACACGCCACGGCGTCGCTCGGCGCCAGCCATCGCGCCTTCTCAAAATCCCTAAACGGTGCTGTCCCTAGGCTCCTAGAATCAGGTCACGTGAGGAATTTTTGTACGACAAATAGACGCACGCCGGCGCCCTAGAGGTTCCCACTTTTCCGGCCCAGCTTTTCCTCTAGAGTTGTTCTACTAACTCTATGGAGATAAGCATAGAGTTTCTCACTATAACCCCTAGAGGGTAATGTGGCGCCACCGTCTATGGGAGTTTCTTAAGGGGGCACCGTGCCGTCATGGGAATGCCGTCTGCGAGGCTCGTGTTGGCTGTTGTAAGAGTCTTCGTCTAAAACGTGGATATGGCTACGCAAATAACGCATTCTCAAAATAAAATCTTCATAAAATGTTTCCATTCACGCATATTACATCTTTACTCACACACAATGCATGACCAAGCGAAGAAAAGCAAGAACAGACGATCAACTGTTTCAAAGCGTGCGCGAACCTTGTCGTCTGTCCTCCAACTTTAGCGGCCCGCTGATGCCTTTTACGTAACATGTAGTCGTACACACAATAACAAGTTCTCATAGTTAAACAAAACATGTTTTCGCGTAATAATAAAGCTAAAACAGCTTTTCACGTGCTGTTCTAGTAGAAAATGAATCATTGTGACAGACGGAACGGTACTTGCCAAGCGCGTCTTTAAGGTGTCCTGTCTCTACGAGAACGATGCCAATCCGAAACCACAATATAGCGGCATTCCCATGCATACCACAGCGCAGCAGCGCCAGATTTCCCTCTAGGTAATGTAGTGAGAAACTCTATGGAGATAAGGACATGTTTGGGTTACGTTAGTGTTACAATTCCTTCACTGAGTTTTATTTTTTGTCAATTGAGTATTTGAGTTTTAAGTGTAATTAAAATCTGTTTTCTGTGCTACTCTGCGTCTCCCAACCCCATCACTCCACACACCCCCGAGATCGGTGACACACGATCTCGGGGGTGCTGCGTGATGTCTGCGTCGATGGTCTGCGTAGCGTCCGTTTCAACACGTCGAGATTACGGCGAGTGGAGACTGTGCAGACTCACGAGGTGCAAAGAATTGAGCAGACAACGAGAGCACGGGACCAATGGCGAACCGCGCTATAGTCACGTGGCGGGCGCGGCCAATCGCAGACTCCTACACGTCCTTTAATCATTTTCTTTTCGCGTGCTTATTTCTGTATGAAGGAGATAGCTGAAGCAGAAAATTTGAAGATGGAGAAATTCGCTTTCAAACGAGAGTAAGACTGCGGTGCTGGGTTGCGCCATTCCAGAGATACTGCGGCTTGAAAAACGCCATTATTTATTCATTTCTGCGACACTTTCACTACCTTGGCTGACAAAACTTTTTAGAGCACTTATACGTGGTTTAAGTGATCTCTCGGAATCAGAAAAAGATTTATAGAAATTGAAAATGTGATTTTCAAAAAAAGAAATTTGCCATTTTTCACAACGCGAAAGCCGCATGCCCCTGAAGTATAAACTTGGCCTTGGAAATGCTTAAAAAGTAACTGAACTGAAGCAGGCATCAGCAGCTATAATTCAGCAACGCTATGGTCTGACAATCAGACTTTGTCATTTTTATTCCCAGTACGTTCCCGCACCCAGCTGTAAATTTCCGTAATAAACGTCTGTAAAAACCAAAATGCAGCATCATGTAGTTCTTTCAAAACAGCACACGGTTCTGATCGCTTGTCATTTTGAAACTGCAAGTGCAGTTGCCATTTTTTATTCGAGAGTTCTGATACATTTTACTACCAACGGGATATGACCATATTCTGCATAATTAAGAGACCGAAGCATTCTAGATAGCCAGAATGTCACCTTCGGAAACTACTGCAGCACGGCGCCAGCTGCGAATGTCTCAGACATCATGGTCTCAGCGTAAGTACTGCACATCAGCCACACAAGAGCCATTAAGTAATGTTGTCTATGCCGCTTAGGGCAAAAGAAAAATGCAATGTTCGAAAGATAGAATGTCAATGCAAACCGTTATCAGCAATCAGCAATGCGTAGATGAAGCGTTGCCAAACCGTGATCTCCTGATAACGATGCAGTAACAATGGATCTTTTGCAACATTGTGTGGTGGCAGCGCATGGTGCCGCATTCTCCTCGACTTGGACCACGTGCATATCAACAGTAACAACAGGAACGCTTGAGCGGCCGTTGTTCCTATCGTGGAAGAACACAGACGGTCGTCATTCCAAATCATAGAAACAGGCGTAATACATGTGGTGCCACATGGACAATTGTGCAAGAACAAGAGCTCCGCCGTCATAGCATCAGATATCACACCAGTGCACATCATGCACCATGCTGTTTATGCTGCACTCCCCTTCTCCTCCTTCCTGGAGGCTTGCCTAAAAGCACGTGACCTTCTTTGCGGCTTCCGAAATCTGCGCACGGCAGTCGTTTGTTCATGTTGAGTTCATTGCTGGCTTAGTGAACATGGTTATGCGGTGCATTCTGGGGACATGACGTAGCAAGAATATTTGTCTGACTGTTTTTCTCGTTCAATTTCGGTGTACTGAACATTTGTTCTGACATTGTCACATGGCATGAAGCTCCTCCTTATGTAATGCCTCCGGGCCTTTAAGGCAAAAATAAGTAAAATGAAATAATATTGCACATGCGCTATAGTGAAAGGTTGCCTTCAAGTCAAGAAAAAGATTTAGGAGAAACTATCTCACGATGCCTCTCGGCGACACGACGTATTGCCACCGTCAAAACACCCTAGGCATGCATTGCAGCGGGACTCGACCCTCTCTTGGGCCTTCCCGATGAAAACTTGTAGCAGCGCTGCCATGAAGCCTATGCGTGATATCAGAGATGCATGGCACACCAGTGAATGCGCCAAGGAGCGCATCATGCGGCAGCCAGGCTCCTCTCGCGCTTTCGATGATGATTTGTTGGCATCCCCTTTGAAACAGGGCAGTGAAACATAGCCTGCTTGATTCAAACTTTACACTTTTTTTCATTCTAGAATTTTTGTATGCATCTCCTTAACTTTTTTCTCTTCCTCAAAACTTCTTTGCCTACCTTGTGCCAGCACTTATGCCTGTAACGGATTCAGTCGTATCAATCTCTTCCCAGATTTTTTCCCACCAATACTCTGAATGTCTCGCTTATCACAAATGCTGACCAGTTCATGCTTCCGTCCACTTTGAATCCAAGCGCTTCTGGAAGGTGTACGTCACTACGAGTCTCACTGGGTGAATCCTTTCGCTTTCCATTAGGATGTGCAGAGTGGTGTCCGCATTTCTGCTGCAGCATACTCATGCCTCATCTTGTTGCGAATATTTGCTCCGGTATGTTTTTGTCCTTAGGCAATCAGCTCGAGCCTCAAATACCAAGGCACTGCCCTTCGTGTTATCGTACAGATTTCCCCTTCTAATTTCTTTTTTCTCTTTGTAAACCTCCAGGGTCTTTTTTGTTTCCATTCTTTGCATTGCTGCCTCTGTTTCTCTCTGGCCACTCCTGCTTGTCTATTTACACCAATACTCTTAATTCGCGATTGTCCTATGTACATTCTTTCTGTGTCCTATCCTCAAAACGTGCCGTTATAATCATGTTCCATCAAGCAGTGTATCATCATCGCAGTTTGATTGTAACGAGCACACACTGCCGTGCGCCCAGTTTGGTGGCACTTCGATGCTTTCGAACTTAGCATGCACTCTCTTCTTACCGTGACCGGGTTTGGAGTTCTAGTTGTAACAGTACAGCTATTTAAGAAATGTTCATTATATCTGGAAAGCAGTTTCAATAGGCTGGGTCAGAAAATCGTAAATGCACTGAAATGTGGTTGTTATAACCGATGGATCATTACATCCGGGATCGTTATAAGTGTGCTTGACTGAATTACTGTTAACAGCCACTGTGAGATGGGTTCTGCCGAAATCTTTTTTTTTAACAGTTGGTTACTTCTGCTTTGCTTGGGCCAAAAAGGAAGCAGTTTCAGCAAGCAATGTCTCTGGGACCTTTATTATCTTCAAGCACTGTTTGAGCATGTGTGTGGCAGTTTCTGCTGTGGCTCAGGGAGAATTTCCAGCTGTGGATGGTCGATGCTCCACGCGGCCGTACTCTTCCACGCACAGATGGCAGCTCCACAGGCCTGCAACCACACACACACACACCACGGTTAGCTCTGGCACAAGGGGCAACCTTCACAGATGAGCACACTGTATGAGCAAAAATGAGGGGCGCTATATTCAGCAACAGCCATATGAAGCCAAAAAGAACACGTCTGTCTTTTATCTTCGAACTGTAGAATTAATTATGGAGGAGAGATTAAACCTGTGACATACCTCATATTCTTTATAAAGGAAAAGCAAAGTGCGGGCACCACATAAGACTTGCTGGGCTACACCATGGCGATAGCTTCGTCCACTTCCTTCAATATCTGGGCGCACATAATATTTATAACCTTGCCTGGGAATGTATCAGAACCCCTCACTCTCACGACGGCTAATTACTTTTACTTCCTTAATTAGATATTACTTGACAGCAAACTGCAGCCGTCAAGTAATATATTATCTTGGGAACAGTTAAATGGCCAATAAACCTTCCTCAATAGGGGGGTTCTCATCGTGAAAGTAGGCCCTGTTGAGACTCCAGGTGCCCCAACCACAGCAGCCATGAGCAAGAGGGATAAGTACATAGCATCTTTTGTTATTCAGAACCACACCAAGAAACAGAAAATGTAGCCAGAAAGAAGCATGGCAGAAATTAATTATGCTCCGTCGGAATGTAGAAATAACCGGGCAAATGGAAAAGAGATAAAATAAAGGTAGACCACCTGCCATGGCTGTTAGAGGTAGATGCTGCTGCGGGTACCTACTGGTAAAATATGCATGTACACACTACTGGCCAAGTGCTCCGATATTGCGAGACCTCAACTTTTGGAAGACAATCCAACCTAAGAGAATCCTCACCTCAACAGATATTTCCCCTGATGCCACATGGGAAAGAAACTGGCCGGGGGACATTTTTTTAGAGTTGCATGTTTGGTCCATGCAAAGCAAGCATTGCAGTCATTTCGCAAGTGATGCACATTTGCATGCCTGGCTGAGGGGTCTGCTTGTACTCATCTCAGCTGCGACCAACCTTTTCTTCTGATGTCGCCTTTAGTTTATCAAAAACATCAAGTTATATACCAAATTTAAACCACACCCATAATATACAGCTCAATTATTTTCCGCCATGCTTCACAATGCTATCACCTCATGCAGATGGTAAAATGCACTCACAACAAGGTGTACAGCCAGACAAGATCCTTAACCCCTTTGTGCCATCTAGGTACACAGCGCCACTGATCCGTCTCGCACTGTTTTTGATGTGCATGTACAATGCCATTCTTATGCTTGATGTACTCAACACTACTGGTTGCCCAGGTGTGCTGCCATCCATCTCCATGGAGTAGCCCAAAGCCTTTGAAAATTGCATTTTTGCTCACCAGGGTGCACAAATAGACTTGTTTACCTCTGAGCGCTTGTGCAAACGGTCACGCGCGCGTCGTCACACTGTCACGCACGCAGCCAAAGCACACATGAAGGAGGTGCTATGATTTTTTTCGGCTGCTGCTTTCATGTTTCTGGAAGCTTAGATATAGCTCTGCATGGCTGGGATTTAGAGACACCGCATTTACCCTTATCTAATGCACCCTCGAATCTAATGTGCACCCAATTTTCGCGGGTTTAAGGTAAGAAAATAAAAGTTCATGTGGATCATAATGCAACAGGCCCCCAATTCATTAATGAAAATTTACCTTGACAGAACGAATGTTTTTTAATGAGGCTTCATAATTAAAGCGGTACACTGTATATGCCATTTGTGTTTGACTGGCCACAGGTACCAAGCATACAGGGGTGGTACTCTTGAGCGATCACATTCAGAGATACTGCTATCAGTTTCGTGAGATCTTACATGACTCTGCATTGGACGTGTCTAAGTATGCGGCCAACAGTGTCCCTGGTACTACGCGCTGATAGCAAGCTTGGCACAGAGCCAGCTGTGCTGGAATGTATTTCTCTGCGGCTGAAAGCACGCTCCCGCAGGGCGCGCCGAGTCATTGCGCCTGACGCATGTATGAAACCATGTGTCACTGACGTCACGCTGGTTCTACTTAAGCGGCTGTGGAAATAAAGACGGGGCTCTTTCCCCTTGCTGGCGTTTTGGACTACAGTCGTCTCCTGTCTTTCGTCGATCACGCATTGATAGCGGCGGCGCTGATACGACATGGTGTCAGAAGTGATGCAATCCACCCACTTTTAAAAGGGATTGAAAAGAGCATCGAGACGTCGTCAGAAAGGAAGGCTGCAATGGCCACTGCATCGCCGCCAGGTCTTCAGCAGCCGCCACCGCTAAACATCGACACTACCTCAGAGTGGCCGGCGTGGATACTGCACTTCGATGACTATCGCTATGCGTCAGTCAGGCCTGAATGAGCGCCTGGAAGAGGCACAAGTACGCACTCTGCTTTACACCATGGGTCGACAAGCAAGGGACATCTTCACCACCTTCAATCTTTCTGCAGAAGATTCGAAGAAACTTGAGCTGGTCAAAAAGAAGTTCGACGTTTACTTCATCAAGGAGAGCAACATTGTCTACGAGAGCGCTTGCTTTCACAAGCGGCACCAGATGCCTGGCGAGTCAATTGACCAGTTTATGACTGCTCTACACGTCTTGGCGGACAAATGCGACTTCGGAGAATTCAAGCAGTGCCTCATCAGGGACCGGTTCGTCGTGGGCCTGTGGGATGAAAAACTTTCCGAGTCGCTCCAAATGGATCCCAAGCTGTCTCTCGCAACAGCTCTGGTGAGGGCCCGCCTAAAAGAGACCGTTCAGCAGCAGCAAAAAGAACTTCGAAACTGCAACGAAGTCCACGAATACACACCGTGCAAGCCATGTGAGGACGTCAATGTCGACGCAGTGGGCTACCGCAAGAAACCGCAACGCAGCAAGGAAACCCGGCCGACATCAGCCCGTTCTGAGGGACCGTGCATCTTCTGCGGAGGCAACTCGCACCCAAGGAAAGCCTGCCCAGCGAGAGGCCAGAGGTGCTTCAACTGCGGCTTAAAGGGACACTTCGGCAAGGTGTGCCTCAAAGGGACTTCTCCAGGCTACCAGCGAAATGTATAAGCGTTGTCTGTACAAAACGACAGTGGGGAGGTTTTTTTGGGCGCGGTCGAGGCGCCTCGCGCCAAAGCGCGTTACGTTCAGGTATTACTTAACTCCGTGCCTGTTCTTGCAAAGGTCGACTCAGGTGCAGAAGTGTCCGTAATTCCAGCATCATTTCCGGGACTTTCCACGAGCTTGGAAAAGGCCGACGAGGTCTTGACTGGCGCTAGCGGTGACCGCTTAAATGTTGTGGGCAAGTTTCAGGCGGATATATTTTGGAGGGGACAAACTTCGCACCAAACGTATTATGTGGTCAGTCCTTTGCGCCATGTGCTGCTTGCTGGATTTGCCGGCTCTCGAAGCGTTGGGAGTCATCAAGTTCATTGACTCTGTGGCTCACAAGGAACCCAACTACGAAGTTTTGTGCCCTCAGGTTTTCAACAACTTGGTCACTATGCCCGGGGAGTATGCAATAAGGCTTAAACCAAATGCTGTTCCATTTGCAATAAGCGCACCGCGCAGGATTCCTATACCGCTTCAGGAGCCTGTAAAACGAGAACTCGAGAAGATGGAACAAATGGGCGTCATTCGTAAAGTCGAAGAGCCAACAGAGTGGTGTGCCGGCATTGTACCTGTACAAAAGCACTCGGGAGATGTAAGGATCTGCGTAGACCTTACGCAATCGAACAAGTTTGTCTTAAGAGAAAGATACACATTGCCTACTGTCGACCAAGCACTGGGCTCCCTTGCCGGTGCAAAATGGTTTTCCAAATTAGACGCGAATTCGGCTTCCATCAGGTGCGACTCAGCAAGGCCTCAGAAGTGCTGACCACGTTCATTACACCGTTTGGGCGGTACTGTTTCACTAGGATGCCATTCGGGATTACATCAGCTCCAGAGTATTTTCAAAGAATGTCTGAAATCCTGGCAGGCCTGCCTGGCGTTCTTAACCTGATGGACGATATTCTCATTTTTGGCAACAGCAAAGCGCATGAAGTAGTAAAGGCAAGGCGCAGAAGACCAGGACTTAGGGAGAAGAACACAAACGACAGGACCGGCGCCCTCGAGACTGGCAAGCTGAGACGACTATCAGGTTGACGGACAAAATGGCAGGATCAGTGCGAAAGCTTTGATGAAAGAAAGGGCCCAATGTAGAAGAAATATGCTCCAGTAAAACTCTTGCTTGGGCTAGTTGGTTCATGCTTGAAGTGGTAAAGGCAAGGCGCAGAAGACCAGGACTTAGGGAGAAGAACACAAACGACAGGCCATTCGACGCCTATCTTTCTAGGCCATGAGGGTGCGACTTTGCTCGCTCGGATTTAGACATAGTTCTTTCATTATGTCCTTTGAGGCCCTTGCCTTTGCACACAATGATGTTCCCAGTATGACCCACGTTCAGTTTGGCGTAAAGTTCGCGAACGGACCACGCGCAGTCGCTCGTCAGATTACGCGCCGCGCGATCGGCCGCTGGCGTCAACTTCGTCTTCACGTAGCTCTGGCACGTTTTCGTGTGAAGAGCCCGACGGCTGATGCCCATCAACGAGACAAACGTCATTGAACGCGGTCTGTCGGTTCCCCGTTGCCTGCATGGCACGCGTAGCCAAAACGTTCACAGCAAAGGTTCATGTTCACAGCAAAGTTCAGCACTGTGAACGCACGGCGAGCTCCACACCGACGCAATCTCTCCACAATTTGCGCACAGAAAACGCAGTTCACAGCGTGTCCATATTCCCGCTCGTCTCGGATGATTTATAAGGCACCACTGCAGATGTTGCAGTTCACAAATGTTAATAAAGTGTTCACGGCACTCAAATCCACAATCGTAAACGTAGTCCCATCAGGCGGGCGAAGTGCATCGTCGGTACTGTCACCCACAAACTCACGTTTCCTCTCCATTGCTGGAGTAGAAGACAACTCCGATAGCTTTGCTTTGGCTTTTGCTTCCTCCTCCTCCCGCTTGGAGTGTTGCCGGTAGATAGTATCTTGCCGTACGCGAGCGCTGGGTCGAAGGGTCCACGGCAGGCGGACTTGTCACAGTATCCGCAGCAGCCGATGCGGTCGTTAGGCCTGTCGTTGCTGCATCGACGATTTCGGCATTGGTCGCTGAGGTTGTGGCGTCCTGAGTGTTTTGCAGTGTTGAGCAGCGTTTTTTGAAGTTTTCAATGAGTGTCCGTTCCACTTTTTGCGCACCAAACTTGTGCCGCATTCGAAATTTGCGCTCCGTTTCAGATATCGCGTTGACACTGGGGCAAGATGGCGCACCTCAGTGCACGGCTCCAAGCGCGAAGCAGACGATGGCCATGCAGTTCCGCCAATCGGGAGGCAAGCTCAAGTCACGTGCACCGAGTGACGAATAGGAGGCCATTCTGGTACCTTTTTTTTGCCGTGCATTTTATAAATGGCCAATGGCTGAATGGGGCCCATTCTGGCGGGAATTTGAAGGGAAAAGTCACCTCTTTCAAATGAGACCAAGATGTCCGCGCTAGCACATGTGGAAGAGCAGGCGCGCGTTTCGGAAAATATGCTGTTTCAGCGCAAGTTCCGCCTGAAATTCAGCTAGTACATGTCGTATAAGGCGTCACTGCAGCTGAAATACTGACGTTATCGGTATGAAATTAACAGTATAGATGGAATAATAGCTGTACATTCCAAAAATGCAATAAAAAAAATCGAGTTTTTTTCGAAATTTTTGGTCGCCACAACCCGTGTTGAAAGCACCCTCTGATATATCGCAATTACGCAGTGTTCTGGGCATGGCCAACCACCTAGGCCGTTTTTTGCCAAACTTGGCGCAAACCACTGCCCCGCTACGGGAGCTTTTGCAGAAAGAGACCGACTGGGCTTGGGGCTTATCTGCTCAGCAAAGTGCATGGCTATGTATGATCCACGCCTTCCCACGATTCTTTTGGCGGACGCCTCGTCTTACGGTCTCGGTGCCGTCCTTTTCCAGAAGCAACGCAATGGCGAGCGCCGGCCGATAGCGTTTGCTTCAAGGTCACTGACGAAAACTGAGCAGCGCTATGCGCAAGTGGAAAAGGAGGCACTAGCGTTAACATGGGCTGCCGACTGATTCGACGAATACATAAGAGGTATTGAGGTGATGCTTGAAACAGACCACAAACCTCTCGTTTCGTTGCTTGGTAAAATGCCTATTGATGTGTTGCCGCCAAGGGTTCAGCGCTTCAGAATGCGGCTGATGCGGTATCACTTTAATATTGTGTACGTTCCCGGTAAAAGCTTGATAACGGCGGACGCTCTTTCAAGAGCACCGACGAAAGAAGATAAACTAGCCGGTGAACTGACCGTCTCAGAAGTGTCGTCTTTCGTGAAAGCATGTGTGCAAGGGCTTCAAATGGGTGACAATTTTGTTAACAGAATACGCGATGTGCAAAAGACTGACGTCGTTTGTCAAGCCTTGCTTAAGTTGTGTCGCCAAGGCTGGCTAAAAAAACCAAAGCTTCCTTGCTACTTAGTTTTGTACTGGCAGGAAAGAGCACTAATTGCCGAATGCAATGGCATGCTGCTAAAAGGGACCAGACTGGTGGTACCTCAGTGCCTAAGAAAGGAAGTACTAAAAAAACTACATGATGGACATCAGGGAATCGCGAGAACTACAGCTTTGGCAAAGGAATTGGTCTGGTGGCCAGGCATCGGCGAACAACTTGCGCGGCAAGTGAAAGAATGTGTTACTTGTGCGCGCTTTGTCAACCAGAACTCGGAGCCATCGATTTCAACTCCAATGCCAAGTTTCGCGTGGGAACGAGTTGGGGTCGACTTGTGCTTTATTAACAACTGTCATTATCTTGTCGTGGTCGGCTACCTGTCACGGTATCCGGAAGTAGCCCTCCTTCCCTCAACAAAAGCTAGGGCGGTGATAGAAAGGCTAAAAAGCATTTTTGCATGCAATGGCCTCCCGGAGACCGTAGTGACAGACAATGGACTACAATTTTCTTGTACAGAGTTTGATAAGTTTGCACACGATTATGGCTTTGGTCACGTCACTACTAGCCCTAGGTACCCTCAGGCTAATGGGGAAATTGAACGTATGGTGCAAACAATTAAGCGCCTGATCCTTAAATCTAAGGACTCGTACCTGGCTCTGCTTGCCTACAGGGCAACCCCAGGCATTCTTAGCCCTAGTCCGGCTGAAATCCTCATGGGCCGGCGTCTTAGGACAAGAGTTCCAATGGCGCCGCAGCTGCGTGGTCCAGTGCAGCCACCGCTGCTTAACCTTGCGGCCAAAGACAGTGCCAACAAGAAGCTACAAGCACGGTACTACAACAGGCGCCACAGAACCCGAGAATTGAACAAACTAAAAGCTGGTGATTTCGTTTGGGTAACGGACATGAAGACTAGAGCAACGGTGCTAGCCACAGCCGCTACACCGCGGTCCTACATAATACGTACCCAGGATGGGAGTATGCTGCGGCGTAACCGACGAATGCTCAACCACTTGCCAGAACAGAGGAAGGCAGAAGGCAGCTACGAGTTTCCAAACGAAAGTGATTTATCCGAATTGGTTTTTACGAACAGGGAGTCACCCGCTACCTTAACAGATTCGTTACCTTTAGCATCGGGGGCTATGACTTCAACTTTAGTACTGTGACCAAGTCTGGTAGAGTGGTTAAGCGACCAGTTCGATACGGGATTGATGAATAAGGTTTTGTTCGTGATAGATTACCACTGAGGGTTCTTGCTTTTTGTTCATGTGCGGGTGTGCTAAATGTCATGCGCAAAAACCACTTTCATTTTGCAAAAGGGGGGATGTGCTGGAACGTATTTCTCTGCGGCTGAAAGCACGCTCCCGCAGGGCGCGCCGAGTCATTGCGCCTGACGCATGTATGGAACCACGTGTCACTGACGTCACGCTGGTTCTACTTAAACGGCTGTGGAAATAAAGACGGGGCTCTTTCCCCTTGCTGGCGTTTTGGACTACAGTCGTCTCCTGTCTTTCGTCGATCACGCACTGATAGCGGCGGCGCTGATATGACACCAGCAACGCTGGCAGTCATACATACGCCAACGCATCCAATGCCGAGTCACACAAAATCTTGCCAAACGGACAGTGTCTCCGAAAGTGAACGACCAAGAATATTACTCCAGATCGCAGTCGAGTGCAAAATGAACCCACAGCCACGGCAACAGCAATCTTCACGAAAACATGCTCTGTTGACATCTTGTGATGGCGATGAGGCGGCATCTGATGGTAGGTTGTTGAAAACGCTGCAAACTTGGTTTTGGTTTCTTATTCTATTGCAATGTCCGGGCAATTTGAGTGAGTGAGTTCAGAGTGAGTGAGTTTGAGTGAATCAGAGTGAGTTCACCTCTGACTCTTTAATTTAGCTAGTTTTAATTGTTTCGATGATACAAATTTTGGCTAATATGAATATTTTTTGTGACCCCTTAAGATTCGCATAATTGAGATTCCACTGCAATAAATATATCGAATTAGATATATCGAATTAGAATTAGAAATAGATCGAATGAAAACATTTCATAATCAGTCAAAGGATGCTAAAACTTATGTTTCTAATGACTCTGTGGCCTTTCAGTGCCTGTGTTGTGCTGCTGAAACATAAACGTGGAACACAAACCTTGTGATTTAAAGCAGAGCACTGTCAGCATGCCTACTGGTATCTCTTCACTTAATTCAGACCACATTAGAACCAGGGCTCATCAATAAATGCCAAAATCTTGTCCACCTTTCTTCAGTGAAGTTCTGCAAGCTCCGAATAAATGCAGCACCTCGTCTAGTAAGCTGTATGAACATGATGTTGGTGGCCTGAAAGCTTCTATAGCGATAACTGTTGTGCACAATGTTAGGTAAACATTCCCCCTCACACTACAGGGTTGTATTGTGTATGGTCTTGTGCTTGGACTACATCCGCTATACGAACTCCCAAGGGTTACATAACACTCTCACGGCCTGGACAAGAGTAGACATGCACTGCAACACACCTGCAACTGAGATGAGCGACATTAAAAATTAGTTTCTGGGTTTTAACTTACCAAAAGAAATGTGTTAAGAGTAGGATTCTGTCTTTTGAGTTTAATCCAATGAAATTTTGAAAACACTTGCGGGTAAAAAAAATTTGGAGGAAGCTTAAGCTTCGTCTTTAAGAGTTGAATGCGATAGCATTCACAGATCCCCGACTGCTTCTCACACTTCCCAGCTTCCTGGCAACTGGAGCATATGTAACTGCAATGTTTACCGGGAAATGCTGGCTATAAACGCTATGCACGAAGGCGGGCTTTGTGGTAGGAATGCGGCCTCTTGCAAGGGCCATGATGCGGTGGAGGCGAGCGCCAGCTGGAGGTATTGCAGAGAACCGGGCGTGCCGCTCCTTGGCCTCTAAGACACCCACGCGCCGGCGCGTCTAAATGGCAGACGCCATGGCTGGTCTGTGAATGGTACAAACGCTGGAAAAGGGGTTTCTTTGAGTTTTTGCTTAACAGAATTATGTTTTATCGTATAGTGAAATTACAATCCGAGAGCTGTCATGTCTGTAGGTTGTGTGTAAGTCATAGTTTACAATTCTTCCACGTATTTTTGCTCGAGAAATTCCATTAGTTCGGTAAATTCCTTGCACCACATGGAGGGCCTAGGTATGGGTGGTTCGAAAATCATATTGAAGAAACAATGTCTGACACTGGATGCCGGATGCAGGACACCGACGCCGGATTTTCTGTGACACGGGCTCCTTAACGCTATAGTGTTAAAAGTTTAGGAATCGGATTTACCCACAAAACTCAGAATTCCGGGGCCTTCATTTGTGATCATGTGACCATGCCATCAAAAATTTCGAGAAACTGAATGCAGTTTTTGTTACAACAAACATCTTGCACAACCTGATCATTACGTTGACATTCCTATAGAAAAATTTAAACAAACTGCTCCTAGTAATTAAACAGTCGGATGCATAGTCGACCCTTCTGCATGACATGTACTGTCTCCTTGCCTGTGGGTGCTGCTGAGTCAATGGAATGGCGCATTTGCAACAAACACTGGTGCAGAGGTTAACTGCATGCTTGACACTGTGCACGACTGTGAACTGATCAACAGCTTCTGAGAGTACTATACCGTCTCTGCAAAAAAGTAGCCACGTTTTGAGCAGGGAAGCATTCCTCACAGCTTGAAGTAAACCAGTGAGTCATTCAGATGCAGTCTACTTTTGTTAATTTGGCTCCAGTTCCATAAAGTTTTATTTTCATTCTGACAAAGATACAGAGAGGAGGACTGTGACAAAACGCTGTCTGTCAGAACAGCCTGACCAGGTCGCAGCCCCTATTGGTTCCAGTTAATTCCAAAATTCCGGCTGGAAGGTTCATAGCATACATTTCTATGCCATGAACTTTCATTATTTTGATCCTGAAATTAGCCGTTGCCGGATAAATCAAACTTGACTAGTGATCACACATGCGCTTGGCCACAATGGTGGTTGCAGTAGAGACTCCAAAGCCTCCACCATGACGGTGCTTAGGGTAGAGTGAGTGTGTCGAGCACACATCATCTTCCGTTGAAAATGTTTATCGTCGGCCTGCGCCAGGAAGATATTACAGAGAAAAAGGTAGCCCACTGTGAATTGTTACCGTGTTTACCCAATTCTAACACGACCATTCTGATTATTTCTTTTCCAGGAAAATTTATCCAGCTTGGGCGATGCAATTCGATACTAAACCAAAACCAAAACACATTCACGACAGCCCACCATCAGAGTCAGCCTAGCCAGTGTCATCGCCATTGCCATCACAAGAGGGCAACCATGGATAGTGGTACTGAAAGCGACAAAATGAGTTTTCGCATAGCGTGAAGACGATATGAGAATGATGACACGCTGCTTTCAGTCTGGACACAAAACATCCCTCAAAAGATAAGTTATTATACCTAGTGGCAACAAATCGTGCCTGGTGTCCTTGGTGTTCCGACATGCGCCACAGGACAAATTAGTGAATTGGCTATTCTAGGCAAGGGCCAGCGTCCCGTTTGCGATTATTGTGGAATCATTTGCTAAATACAGAATATAATACTTGCTATGGACTACACTGAGAATTATAAGTTGTGGCTCTTCACAGATACTAGCGATAAAGTGCTGTCTGAAAGTGATGACAATAGACATTGTGAGAGTTATGAAGGTTCATATTTCCCGCGCTCCTACAGGTGCCATGGAAACAAGGAAAGCAGACACCTTCTTCATCTCTTCTTATGCAGGGAGCCAGACTTCTTTCCCCGTGGGGGCACAACCCTCTTACAAAGTGATCACAAACATAGATCGTCATGTGACCACGGAGCCCCGCGCCTCTTAGAGCAAAGCAAAGAACAAGTCGGTGTTGTCGAAATTGGCACGGCTGGCGAATGCCAGAGAAGACTGGGAGCCAGAATGAAGTAAGGGCCCCAGGTAAAGATCTTGTTCCTCTCCTTTGTTGTGCCCTGTCTACGTTCAGTTCGCCTCACAACCCCGGCAAGCATCTCGTTTGTAACTAGCCTGCTTTCAAGCGAATCTTTTGGTAGCTGTAGTTGTGCTTGTTATTCAACAGTGTGTTGTCATGCTTCTGCTGTCTTGGTACCACCGAAGCTCAGCGGTCAAGCCCAAGCCTTACTCATGAAAGCGGCTTGAGAAAATTAAGCACATCTATTTCCCTTCTGTGAAGGTTCACTGGTTTTACATCTTATTGCCAGAATTGGAGGCACCACTACATATTTCTTGCTAAATAATCAGGCCTGCATTCAGTTTCTACTTTGTTTAATAGCTCTAATGTCATTTCTAGGTTGGTTTTGTACTTTGAACCCATGAGAAGTGGGTGCGCGTTTGATTCATAGATATGTTGAAATAGGAGCAAATACTGACAAATAAATCGGCGGTGTGTTTTGGCATTTTTTCTGCCTCTTGTTTAGTTTGATCCACTGGATAATTTCAATGAATCTCATTGTTACCTTCAAGGTTGGAATAATGGACATCGATTGTACCCCTCTCAAATCATGAACACAAATGTGAAGCCGGAACTGACAACAGCGCTCAGCAAATATGGGCAGCTTATTTTTTTTTTTTGCTGTTTTACTATGGGGCACTGGATCTAACAGGTTTTCTTGTATCCGGTACAAACATTGATCTCTAGTTCTGTAAATCGGAAAGAGTGCGGTGCAATGACCAATCCCAACATTGGTAAATATGTATGTAGTATGTATCAGAATAAATTATTGCTGGTAAACAGTTCTGCTATTGTAAATGTGCGTAAATAAAAAATTTCCTTTGGATATAATGCCCTTCTTGGGGAGCATGAACGAAACTAAAAGGTAAATCCCACTAAAAGAAAAAAAAAAACTCAGCATTTTATTGTTTTTAGTAGAATCTCAGATAACGCAGAACCCTAGCCATGAGGGACACAGTCAAAGGGCTCCAGAATAGCACTGGCTACCTCAAAATGTGCAAACCACAGCACGGCCCATGAGCGCCCCAAACGAAGTCGCGTTTGTGAGACCTCGTGCTGCTCACCATGTCAGACGAACATTGAAGCGAGTAAATCAAGCACATCACATATTTATACATGGGTGGACCTTCATTTACCGAGCCCAGTTCATTCATCCGACTGGTGACACGACTACTTGTGCCTTTCTGGCACAAGAGTTAATAGCCCCTGACAAGCCTTGTGGTATGGATTCTATTTTGAGGCCAAGAACATTACAGACTCTGTTGTCAAGTCAGTCAACGTGCTCATGCTGTGAGGGAAGCAGACATCTTTGTGCCCAACTTTCACTCACTTGACCCAACTTGCTGTACACACACAAAATTCTCTTCGGCAACAAGTTGAAAACAATCCACCGTTAATGCGGGGTTCGGAAAAAAAATTTTGAAAGGTGCTTGAAACAAGACAGCATTACAGATGATGCCAGTGAATGCCTAGGGCAGCCTGCATGTATGAGACTGGCCAACAAGGGGATTGTGCAATAGCTACACCCTCAAGGATCACGTTGTTGAAAGAAACATGGAGGAGATCCATACATGTTTCCAAAATGGAAAAATTGGCAATCGAACTAGAAAAATTTAGTGCTCCACCTTTCGAGAGGACTCCTCTCGAAATCGATCATTACGCACCCGCGTAATGATCAATTTACCATTTGTCGTTACCATCTGTGTTTACCATCGATTTACCATCTGGCTTACCACCTGTCGAATGCTATGCAAACGACTTCAAGACAAACCAAGCGGTCTGCACGCACCAAACATTCTTAAGCAGATGCCCCATTTCATTCCTTTCATCACTTTCCGTACTTCCATGACAAAAAAAAGCTACAACCAAACTTGCCTTTATTATGTGTAGGTTTTATAATGGTTGTGGTCAACAATAACAACAACAAAAAAAGGTGCCTTTCGATTCTTCTCGTCTGCACTCGTGGGCATGCAACAAATCGCAAGCAGCAACGATAGTAGCTATGTTTACACTGATACGTTAGAAGTGTACCCTATTCATACGCCGATGCTTGTAACACAGCTAAGATATTCGTCCACCCTTAGCGGACATGTGCCATATTAGGATAGTAGTGTAGACAAATGCCACAATTTCCACAGCATGCCCACCATGTGTTTCTATGTCACTGGCAGCTAAGTGCGCCCATCTGTTTCTGTCCCCTCGAAGCGGACAAGGCTACGTTATTGCCACAAACTTGCCGATATTAACAATATTATTCATCACTGATATGGAAAAAACTGTTTCACTGCACGTAATGTACTCACGAGAAGAAAAAAAAATCGCGTTCGGCCTGCTTTGTCGGCCCCCATTCTTGTTTTGGTGTCCCGCACTACATACAGTGGCAGCTGCCTATTTGTTGACCTGTTGTCATTCCACAGTAAACGCGAGATGAAAAGAAACATTTTTTTTCTATTTCCATCAATTTTTTTAAACAAAAATGTGCGATCATTATGCGAGTAAATACGGTATTTCATTTTCTTAGAATAAGCTTTGTTTTAAAAAAACTTGACCATTTACCTTTTTTTTTCATATCTAGAATTTTTTTTAGAAATACGATCTTTTGCAGGAATATTTCAAAGGCAACATTCTCTATTTGACACTCTTTTCAAGCTTGTGTGCTAAATAGAAAATGCGCAAAGGCACATCAAAGTGACAAAACTTATCTAAACTTATCTTATCGGGACCATGTTCAGAATTATTAAATACTTTTTTTCTGTGGACAGCATAAAATACACGTGGAACTTATTTGTATTTAAGCATACAAAAATGAGCAAAAAAGGTTTTCGACACAACTTCTGTAGTTTGCATTGAATTCGGCCGTAAGTCGGAAAATATTGGAGTAAGCAGTAGCAGGATGGCCACGGCACGACCTTCGAATATTTTTTTTCGTGTGTGCTGGGAACGCTTATTAGGAATAATATTTTTGGTTCATACAGTTTGACTATCCCTACATCACATACAAAAAATATGGATGTTCAATCTCTCATGGACTGTGCTTTTGAGCTGTAGATTTATTCAGCCACACCCTGTACTCCTGCAAAACTTCTGGCTAGCTCAGATGATAGAGCAACAGCTCTGGACCAGGGTTAACCCTTTGAAGGTTTTCGCCGTACATGTACGGTGGCGGTTTTCTGTCCCGCAAGGTCTTTGTCGTACGGGTACGGTTCCGACCCTCCGTTTGAAATTTCGCGCCATAATGACGATGCGTGCTCACCGGGGGTGCTGCCACCTCTTAAAACTTACAAGATGCGTTTGAAATTGGTGCTACCTTCTTGGGGAGAAAACAGAGCTGATTGCTAGCTTCAGCGCGTCGCTCAGACTGCGGCAACGCCCCTTTGGTGGTTTCGGTTTCGCCGTGTGATCGCAACGGAGGCATGCGAAACGTCAATTTTTTCTTTTTCGGCACTCTCTTGCAGGGCGGTGGAAGTTGATTTCTATCTTGATTGTCGCTGCTCTTAGCGTGTTTATGAGCGCCGTTCGCGAGGTGTTCTCGCTCTCAGTGGCAACGCGCTTTCGCGGTTTCGGTTCCGCCGCGTGATCGCAACGGAGGCGCGCGAAACGTGGTTTTTCTCTTTGTCGGCACGCACTCGCAGGGGCGGCGGAAGTTGATTTCTATCTTGATTGGCACTGCTCTTAGCTTGTTTATCACCACCGCTCACGAGGTATTCTCGCTCTCTGCGGCAACGCGCTTACGCGAGAGGGTGCCTCAGACCTCTGCCCAAGGCAGGCGCACGCAGAGATGTCGTGTGCGCCAACACAACTCCTCGCTCCAAGAGAACAGACACGCATTTTAGGTGTGCAGATTGCGATAAGGCGCTGTGCGTAGAACCGTGTTTCAAGGAGTACCACGCTTGGAAATACTATTGAACCTTTTGCAGTTCTGAGTGATGCCGACACCAAAATACTGTTCCTAATTATTTGTTACTATTTATTCCAGACTTTATACATTTTGTACATTCAAGATCCTTTGACCACCTGGGAAAGTATTTTTCAAAATAATTCGACCCTCAAAGGGTTAATTTTCCTTCAAATGCAAATCTTTCTTTCCAAAAAACCCTAATGGTTTTCTTAACCAGGGTGTCTACCAAGTTGACATTTCCAAATTCCCCGAGTTTTCCAGGTTTTCCTTGAGTGCCTTTGCAAAATTGCCTGAGTGACACAGAACTTCGTTTTATGTCAAGACGGGTTGACACCATGTGACCCGATGCTGCCACTCTCTAGTAAATATGTTAAAAAATATAAAAACGACTTAATCCAGTTTGAATAGTAAGGACTAGTGTTTACTTTATTCAAAAATAAGACAGAAAAGAGGGGTTAGTCAAATGTGCACCGAATAAAATATCTTTAAAAAAATTGCAAAAACCACTGCAAATTGAGTTGAACATTCTCAAATACAAATAAAAAGGAGTACATACAGAAGCAAATATTTTTGAACATAAGCTATTTTTATCAACTGATAGCAAGCTCATTGGTATGAGGCCTGAACATTGTCACAAGTGAGATTCTCTCTCAACAGTTGGCAAGTCAACTTAAACTGTCCTGACATACTCTCAGCCCGCGCGCACATGTCTCAGTGTTGTGTTTCACTGCTTTGAAGAGTGTATTTTGGTTTGGATGAGGGACACCTGCATCTCAGCATCAGTCAACACTTTGTTTTTTGAGCTCAAACTCCTTCAAAGAAGCAGCGGAACACTTCCTTTCCTGCTCATTACTCAATGCATAGTTCCTTCGTCGCACATTTGCTCCATGGGCCATTTGGCTCCACAAGCCATTTGAAGCGTCCTCTTATAGTCATTTGTACGATCAATGTCCAATTTTTCGGACTCACTAGGAGCCGCGAAAATGTCCGAAAAATCGGGCAGTCCAAAAAAAAAAAAAAAAAAGACTGCATGTTTTTTACTGCCCTTAAAGTGCAACTCCGGCGACTTTTTTATCATGCCAAGGTAATAGAATATTTAGGTTCCTAGACCCCCCTGTCACGCGTCTGATAGTAGAACTGTTTTGCAAATTCCCAAATAACTTTAAATAAGCAAAAAAGCACAAAACCAAACCGAAACCTGACTAAGCAGCCAAGTGAACCTCTTCGTGTGATGTCACAGGTGTCTTCGCCGGGGAAGGCACGCAGGGCATGCCGGTCTCACTCGCCGGCAGTGAAGAGCAGATGCTCGGCTGAATCGTGACCGTGCCGGATTTTCGGGTGACAATGTCAGCTGCACCAGCTCTTCGGATCTGTCAAATATTGACAGGTATGATTTTGACGAATCTGATAGCCATGAATCACCGTTCGCATTCGACCTGCCATAACGAGAGCCAGCGCCCATGCGCTACACACTGTGCTGCAACATGAAGACCAAGGGTAGCCCAAACCGCTGATTTTATATGTGCTGCTTGCTATTTTAGGTGTTATACTTCTCCTCAGAGAAATGCTTGGCATGCTCACTGTAAGACGTGGAGCACGACTTTCCGCATTTGTATCTCACAAAAACGCCGCTGGCAGTCCAAAGCACCAAACGGTGCATCGATCGGCAGATGCAGCTATCATTCGTCGTTCGCTTGAGATGTACTACTCGCCGCTCACCGTTGACGTAAAATAATGTCAGAAGATATCAAAACAGGCAGATTTTGTGCATGTAAGCTCCATTGCATCACTCCGAATCGTGCTGATATGAGCGACCACACACCTTCGAAATCAGCAAGCGAGAGACTGCAGTACGGGAGCGTTATGCTGCCTACTTATCATTCTTCATGTTCTCTTCATGCACACAATATGTTCCGTAAAGTGGACATAGATGAGGACTTTGCGCGTGTGATCGTTCATTTACAGAACGCTAATTTTCTCGCGGAAATGCCAATGCCAGTGTAGACATCGTTGGCAATTGAACAAAGCGGTTGTTTACGCTGCTGTATCGAAGGGGCCTACACTTGCTCTCCATTTGGGATACAAGGCAAGCAGTGCACCTCTGAAGCTAAATAATGAATTGGCATGACAATACATAAAAATAACCCACCTTCATAGTTGCATTTAATTTAGAGAAGCCCCGGTGAGTATGGTGGGCAGCTTTCTGTCAAAAATGGCAACGTACCGATGTCGATACTGCTCCGTGTTGTCACTTCTTGCTTTTTGTGTGTGCACTGTACGAAATTAGGAATGGTTTATTTCAAATCCATATGGGCAAAACTCAACCACAGAAGTAGTTTTCTTCATCCTGATGGCTTAATTAGCTTCAGGTCAGTCGCTCAGGTCTGCCAGCAGCAGACGCTTGAACTACGCGACTGTGACATATAGGCTTAACCTCGGCTGAATGTGATCGCCATAGGCTCAAACTGTGTGTGCAGATGGCGCGGGCTGAAGTTCGTGCAACCAACAATGCAACACCACTTGCCACCGCCCCTCACTTCGCCGTCCACAGGGATTGCAAATTCTCGTGACAGCAACTTCTCACGCAAAGCCCTAGCTCACGATCATCGACTCCTCCACGCTCTCGCCACTGTTGTCTGCATGATCCTGGCATGCTTCGAGTGGGACTCCTCTGACGTCATACACAATGTTGCCTGTAACTGAGGAGCAGGTAAGGTAGGGTGTTCGAAGCAATTTATTAAATTTATTTGTAAAAGATCTGTGCAACTCTCAAACCTGATTTCTTTAGGACATGACAGGAGTGTGCAGAGAAACGTACCCAGCAAATTTCATTGACATCCACTGACATCAAAAAATCTCCGGAGTTGCCCTTGAAAAGGCCCCTCACCAGGCCACACAGCAAATTTCGGTTATACGCTGGAAGTTGTTACGCGCCCTCTGGGTAGTGTTCTGCTGGAAGAATTTTTCAAGTTGGTTCATTACTAGCTGAGATAAAAATATTTAGGTGCTGCAAACCTATGATTTCAGGAGGCAGATGAGTGCCACTGCCAAGAGAGATACTCTCTCCGCTCTTCCTGTCTAGCCTCCACAAGTGAAATTCCTTCCCTGCGTTCTCCCTATACCGGAGCTCAAGGATAGCGTGATGCATACATCAGGGCCCCACCTTCACTTCTTTCCCTCGCTTTTTTTTGCTGCAGTACGCACTTCTGCTGATGGCATTGCGTGCAAGCTGTTGCGTTCGTCTCATTTCACGCAGCGCACAATTTTGCAATCTGTGCACGAGAACACCTGACTAATGGTATAAGCCAGTGCTACACAAATACCATGGCAATGTGCAATTCAGACACAAGTGGTTCATAGAGCATGATCACGCGATGGAACCATGGCAGAAAATGACATACTTTCGTTGTCTGCACATGCGACTGCACGACGTGGGAAGAAGCAGACAAAACGGAAGTACATCTCTCTTGCTGTGGTGCGAAGTAAAACAAGAACATGCAGACACATTTGGTTTGTGTTTTTTATTATTTCTCTAAACTTTAATTCATCTGTTGAAGCAACAGATTACACAAATAAGATGTTGCTTTGAATAATTCTCAAAGTCACGTGCTACTACGAGTGACGCGACAGCAGTGCGATGTACTTAGGTGTACTTGTGCGATATACATCGACTCTCTGGCTGGGAGCGCGGCGCCCGCGAGGAGAAGGCCTGATGGCATTCAGTTTAAAATTTCAGCTCTTTCCATGGCGCAAAGCGAAGTAGTACTTAGCACACACGATCGTTAGCGAGCATAGTGTGCACAGCACTTGTCAGCTCAATATGGCCAGACCTGGTGAGGGGCCCTTTAACACCACAATGCCCAACGTATCATTTTTGACATCCTGAATTTGATGCTTGAAAAATCCGATTTAGTCCTGTAAAACCAATCTACAACCCATACTAGCGCTTTTGGTATTCTGGAGGGAGTGTTCAGCTGCGAATAGTTCAGCAAATGAACTATTAATTAAATAATTACCATAATAATTACATTTTACTCTATTATAATTTAACTGTTTTCTTCATACCATTATACTCTCCATGGCGAGAAATACGTGTGAGCAAGTTGTTTCAATATTATTTTACATGGAATGCATGGTGTTCGAGCTTTGTGGGGTTAAGGGCTCAAATTGCCACAGGCACACTCGAAAAAGCTCTGAAGGCCTGTCAGTACACTTATTAGACATATCGGTACTCATAATGTGACAGGGGGTGGCGGATGCACGCATGTATAATTAAGGAATGCATACTGTGTCCTATGACAATTGCCCCTTCCCACTCTTATTATGCTTCACCGCAACACTTTTGCGTATGCTTCACCGCCTAACATTCCTGTACTGAGGCAAAGCTAACTTTCAAGACCCAGCTATAAGCAACGCGTCGTGCTTTCCGGGCTTCGAAGCAACTCGTGAGGACCAAGAAGGCGGAGTCGGTGCCATTGCTGACAGCGGCGAATTCTTTGAATGAAAAGCACGGCACAGAACGGCAAGACGCTTAATAGCGAAGGTCAAGACAGCTAGGCCTGGCGTTGCCGCGGTGGTGACTACGGCTGCCGGCAGATCCGCGTGTGAGAGCGCCGATTCGAGGCTGCGAGGTAATCAAAATGGCGGCGGTGATGGTGGCTTGGTGGTCACGGCAAGAAGTCCGGAAAATCGGACAGCGAAGGGTTCTCGCGTCCGAAATTTCAGACGTTCTTATACATTGACCCTATCGGGGACGTGGTGGTGCCGCGAAGCCGTCCGAACTATCGGGCGTCCAGAAAGTCGGTCGTTGACGGTACACTGGCAACTCCTCCAGCGGACCACACGGTGTCAAAGAGGATTCGTTGCGATTCCTCTCTGTTACTCGGGCCAGCATTACCGCAACTTTCGTTCCCTTTCAATAAAATTACTCATTTTCCATGATAGAAGCAGAAACTCCCCGAGTTTTCCCTCAGTATTTCCAGACTATTCAAAATCCCTGAGAATTCGCGGTTTTCCTGGTTGGTAGACACCCTGTTAACTAGCTTTCTGCTACTTTCGGGTGCACAATTCTTTTTTCATGAGAATTTCCTTTACCTTGCACATTTCCACAGGAGGGATTTGCCTGTCATTGTTGTTTGTTGAGCGTTGAGAACTTACTACACTGCTGCTTTTTATCATGCCATAAGCTGCCACTGTACTTTGTATTTTATTTATTTATTTATTGACGCTTTACCCATAGCACCGAGAAGGCATTACAGAGGGGTTACAATCTGGGGTTACAGTTACAGTTTGTAAAACAGTAATACTATCAGCAGAACTTATTTCGCAATACCTATAAACAAAGTTCAACACATGAATCAATTAACGTGGGCTACAAGAACAACACTGGCCAAAACTTCAAAGTAGTCTAAATAAGAGCTAGAACTTATACTCATTTCAATAGCACAAAGAACATACCACCAGATAAAAATTTAAAATTCAGCTTGTAGTTCTTAAACCTTGTTCAAGAAATACGAGATAATAAGCATCAAACATCAATAAGCGATAGTGTACTACTCGCCCAACATGCATCACTGGAGATTCAGAATAGTTGTTTTTTTGGGGGGAAATTGCAACTCTTATAACAAATTCTCTCGACCTAATTGTGCTAAAAGAGCATAGTTAGCTACTGCACAGTAATCACTGCAAATTATTAGAACAAGAAAAAGTGTTGACAAAGCAGTACTATGCTAAATAAAACAAACACTATAAAAGCTACAAAATTCTAAATGTTTTGAAATCAAAGAAGTTTTACTCTTAACAAAGCAGTTCTCTCACAACCAATCAGTCCCTTGAAGCAAGCGTTGTGGTGACGGATAAGCTCCAAGGGAAAAATACCACCACAGGGTGACTGACCTTCGGGTGGCTCAGACAGGGGCGGCTGCAGGCAGTACATGTGGTAGCCCCGGTCGCAGTCGTCGCAAAACAGCAGCTGATCCTGCAGCACAAGGCACAAAATGGCCACACATGCATCATACCAGACTAGCACCAATTGCTTCCAAGAGTGCAATGGAATTGCTGACACACATCTCGTAAGAAGGGACTCAACCACATGTTCCCTTGCTTTTACACAACTGCTGTACCAAAACAAACTTTAACAGCAAGAATAGGCCAAACCCAGAAAGGCCAGCCCATATTCACCTCAGTCAGGGAAAATCAAGCAAGGAACAAAGCACTATATGTGCTTAAACTGTGCCATCTTCCTGCTCTGATGACTAGGCTTCACCTGATGTAGCGCTTGTCAACACGGAGCATATACAGGGACTGCTACACAAACACCTGAAAATCTACATCCCTTTGTGGAGTTTATGCTCACAGAGAAAATACACGTTAGCAACGTGTCCTGCAGAATCTGGTGATGTTACTCTCTAGCATCCCCTGCCATACGAGTGCGCCCATCTCTCTTCTTTTTTTTGAGTTCTCCATTCTTTCATACTTTTCTATTTACTGTTCCTTTCCCTTCATAGCCTAGGAGAAGGATGCATTCGATGTTCCATACCTAATGCACTTCATGACTAACTGGCTGGTGGCACTAACAGCAAAACTTCATTCAACAAAATGCGTTATAACAAATTATTCAGTATAATGAAGTAATTGTAGCTCAGTTTGAAGTTCCCATAGAAACTCACGCATTTAAAACTCAATTTTAATACAGCGGAAATTTGCTTTAGCCAGCATTTTGTGGGTCACAATGACCTGACCATGTTGAACTGATCAGGCCTGAATGCAGTGGCACGAGGCACAGCTAAAAACTTTTCCAACACAAGGTTACTGCAAGCTGCCTGGCAACACACCAAAACCAGCTAAAAATTGGTGGCTATGCCCACACTCTACTTCTGCCATCTCACCATTGCATTCCACCACTTGCACCACCAGAGCTATGTGCATATATCTGTGTGCAGCACACTCACTGAAGATCACTATCGTGCACTGTTACACCAGAATGAAATGCAAATCAAGCGAGATGCTAAGCGTACATTGCACTGACTGACCATGACCAAGATAAATACTTTCAAGTTCCCTGATCTTTCCAGCTTTCTCCGACTTCTTATGAAAATTTCTTGGCAGTCTATGACAATACAGGTATGAAAAAGCAAATGGTGGTTTATAGCTCACCGAGTTACTATGCCGCTAAGCTGTAAATCAGGTGGGCTGCCATGTCGATCAGATTTGATTGAAGTGAGTGTTTCACGCTATTCCAACCATCTGGCTGAACTCACACTAACAAAATCAGCAGAACACACCATTACTTTGCACATTGTATAGGTTAAGCAAAAAACTTGCTTTCTTCTGACCACTGTAGGTACTAATTTCCCCGTTTCAAAGCAAACAGAGTGAAAGCTCAAAGCCTTTTCGCTGAATTTTAAGAATTGACAAGTTCCCTGAATATTCGAGGTTTTCCATAATGGTAGGCGCCCTGAAACTGCTATGCATGTGCAGTGAAGGGTTCTTTTACATACTGTGTTTCACAATGATGTGCTTCATTTTCCATTCACTCCTCACCAGTGGGCCTTGAGGGGCTAGTTTGTGTGTTGACATGATGGAAGTAGCAGCACTCTGCCTACTCACTTTTTGCACTGCTACCCACTATGTCTCCATCATTGCCTCAGAGGAAGCTGCAAGGTCATTATCGCCAGGATCAGCCACTCAGTACGGTGAACGACACGAAAAATGAATCATCACAAAATACGACCTTTGCTATCCCATTCTCAGAGTCTGCTCAGCTCACCAGTGTTTTGTGAACATTGCAGCAGTGTTGCAAGCCTGCAATTTTGTGAATTAATAAGATCTGTTACAACAGTATTTCTGCACACCCAATCACGGCAAAGATGGACCCATGTTGACAGCTACATTGGAGAATGCTGTCATCTGAACTGATGAAGATGTGGCAAAAAAACTATCTCTTGCTGTTCTCGAAGCTTTCGCATCGGCTTCGGAATACCCAGTGCTAACTGGCCCCCTCCAGCAGGCAATGTTGGCCTTAAGGATGAACAATGGTTATAACGAAGTAATGAATGGAACGTTGGCTTGCCCTTCAATTTTGTTCACATAGAGGCTTCGCTGTATGTTGTTATTTCTTATTTATCGTACCTAAAATGCTCCGATGAAATGTATTACATGAGGGGGTGGGCAAACAAAATTTGCTGGATGAAATGAGTGTTAGTTTCTTTGAATGTGCAGGGTTCAGCAGCAGTCAGGCATGGGCCAACAGATTCCTACTAGCAGTGAGCCTTGCATTTAGCCCAAGCACAGGACAGTTGGTGACAATGGCAAGCACTCTGCAAAAGCCAAGCTTTTAAGAAGCACAGCACAAGCTCTTAATTTGCAATGCCAGGCCAACTCATAGAGCATCGCAAGTATAGTGGACATCTAGGAGAAAGGTGGCATGCCACATTTAGGCAAGACTCACACACGCATAATCAGTTCATTTGCATAGTGTCTGAGAGCAGCACTACTGCCACTCGCAATTAGGAGGAGATTTATTTTTAAACTTAGCAGTCTTCCTTTCAAAAATTAAGAGAAAAACAGCTGCACTAAAGACAGCACACTGCAAATAGAAACTGGTGTTGTCAAATGCCTGGCCTAGAAATCTCCTATTAACATGGTGATTGTAAATAAATAAGAAATTAGTTAATCACTAGTAATTAAGGAAAAAAAAATACTGGATACCTTCTTCAAGCCGATGCTAACAGACAGTTGGTTTTGTCTGTCTAGAAGGTGTTGCTTTATTCTTAGAAACTGGTGCATGTTAGCTGGGACATGCATTCAGAGTTAAAACTTCCACTAACCTTTTACAGCTATACAAATGTGGCATGAACATGTTTGTAGTGCTCGGTTCATGGTGGTGTATACACTGTGTACTTGAAATTGTGTTTAGAAAGTGTACATCGTACGCCTGCACTTTGGAAGACGAAGATTTTGAAAAAAAGTTTTCATTTATAGCTTCAAGTATAATTTCCACAAGCCGCGGCTAGGTGGCATCAGTCCTGCCGACAATGGCACCATCCCTGCACCAGCGAGGTGGCGCCTGTTAGGCATAGACGGCAGGTGCGGCGAGCCACAACCTTACCAAGTTCACGTGCATGTTTACTAGACTGAACGGCGTAAGCTCGCGTGTGGGCACAAAGCCAATGAAGCTCCCCCTTGATGCTGTGCAGCACAGCCTAATGTGAAACTGTTGCAAAGACAACGTCACATGTGCAGTGTCGACACTCAACGGCTACCCACAATACACATTGGGCTGCACGATGTGTGAACACAAAATGCTCCCATGGACTCGGTTATAACAAACTTTCAGGTCAATTTTACTTTACTGGTGTGCAGCACTGAGCAAAGGTCTCTAAACAATTTCCCACTTATGTGCTGGCACTCAAAAGAACAACAACACTGGCTTTACTGTAGCAATTAGTTTTTTCAGACTTCTCGTTATCGGACATTTTTGCAGCATTGTACCTGTCCGAAACTACAAGCTGTTGTTTTATAGAAGGCACACAGAAAATCCAACATATGTTAGCCTAATAATACAGATTTCCACAAGTTTAACACTGACAAAAGGGAAAAATACTCGAGGGAGTTAATCGATGTGAAAACACCCTGCTAGGTGCTGGCACACTGAAGAGTGGGAGTCAACACAATGAAAATGCAACTATTCCACACCCAGGTCTTAGCAGATACCAAAAGCGTGTTGCACCAGCCACAGCACTGTCTTTGGTTGTGCACAAGGCCAGTGGGACTAGCATTTACATAAAGCCCATGCTCTGGCACTCGGTGTACACGTCTACAGCCCCGACGGCAAAAATTGCGGAGGTGATCGCAAACTCCAGGCCCTGCTTGGAGCACAATTCTGGAGTGATAATAAAGTTATAACTCTGTATTTTTAAACTCCACTTCACTTAGAACCACGCACCCTAACATGCTGCACAAAGGCACCGAGCGGGAACGCTGGCACGCAAGTGTGCTGGCAGTAGAACGCAGCCCTCAGCTTTGCTGCCGAGCCGCTCCTCGTTTGTTTTGTGGCCACATATTGCATGCATCTGATCACAAGCAGAAAATCAATGCAGTTGATGTCTGCAGAACAGCTGAGCGAGTTGATATGGATTCATACTGTGGGTTGCACAAATGCACCAGATGTTTGTTTTTTATGACCTGATGGCACTTGCAAAAGATGTTTAAGACACCTTTCATAAAAAAAAGAAAAAATGCATTTGCGTCACGTATTGTTATTTGCGCCACCTACAGTTTGTCGTGTGTAGACACCGAGTCTTCCCTGCTGCTGCACCAACGTGAACAGATATATGCATGCACTCTAATGCAGGCCAAATTCATCACAAGTATCAAGCCATGCAAGAGCAGTGTTAGCGTCAATTCAGCAGTCACAAACAGCAGCGCATGACGTGCAAAACACCACATGCCATGTCCAGTTCGAGATATGCCCCAGCATCAGACTATGTTCGGAGAAACACAGTTGCTTAATTTCACACCTTCCAAAATTAAACACTGCTGCACTATGTAACAAAATTTTGGATGTCGTACGGCATGCTGGATAATTTAGCGGGAAAGATCGGCATACACATTGTAGTGAGCATCACAGCTGTGAACATAGTCCGCCGTTCATGTTACTAGTCATGGTCATGCCAATGTGAATACATTAATCACACGGTTTCTTCGAAAGTAGCAGAAAACAAGCAATATCCGTCCAAAGGATTTAATCAGTTCATTGCACTTCAATAAAACGTGCTGAATGCGCTATGATTGCACATACTTCTAAAATGTGACTGAATATCTTAAAATGTTAAATTAGAACACTAAAAAAACAAATTTTCAGCTCTGATTACGATGCTACCTTTCACTAACCAATGTGGGTAATGCCTTCTTGGACTGCAAATTCATTTCCACCAAGATTTAATGATACAATGAGCACTCCAGTCCAGGCCACAAGAAAATTTGGCTAAGCAAATGTTTTATTACTGCAAAATAATACACTAAGTACACTATTTTATGGATCAAATTATCTCAAATGCTAACAAGGCATAAAAAAAGAGTCAGTTTTCCTAGAAAGCCAATGGTTCTGCTAACAGTGAAGAGGAGATCTTGGCATGAGTGGCTGATTTGGCATGTAAGGTGGTGAAGTTGCTGACAAAACAAGCAAAAAGTGGACCACCGCACAATGACGATAAGTGGTAAGGTTAATGCTTCCCTGATGATGGGAAGCATTTCACTGAAAGGCAGCCATTTGGGCTAGTTGGATAACATCAGGCCACCAGGTGCTAAGAAAAATGTAATGAAAGGAAGGCAGAAAAACACAAAAGAGATGACTCACAAGTGAGAGTTTATTCGGATGCCACGTATGCAAGGAAATTTGAGCACAAGCGGAAGAATGGAGACACACATGTCACTTAATAATGCATTTTTATTAGGAAAGACATGAACTTAACTTATACATAAATCATGAGACACGTGTGCAAGTTAGCCCTTGACGAACTTAAACACAGCTGAGATTACAAATGACAACAAGTGACACTGTCCTTGTGTTTTTTTACATTTCATTTCATGTAGCGTGTGCTGCCTTTCTTATGGCTTTTTTGCAGTGCTTGATTCAGTAAACTTCTCTTTAGTAAACTTCAGTAAACTTTTCACTTTATCAGCTGTACTCGTCTTGCGCGCGTGTGTGCGTGCATGCATATGTGCATGTGTGTGTCATCCTAATGAAAAGTAAGCTGCAAGTCGCTCTTCTGCTCATTCACCATCTTCTTTCTTTTTATTTTTTTGTTTACTGCATCAAGATAGCCTTAAGAAGCTTGCTCATTTTCATTGTTGGACGTTTAGAGAAGACTAAGCTTTGGTATCGCAACGGTGAAACAACAGATACCAGCTCGCTCTTGATGCATTCGTACACATACATTGGAGTGTATGGTTGAATTGAGCATGAGATAACCCGCATGGGCTGGGCAGATGACAAGGCATCTGAAGTGTAGTTTGGGTTTGTGGGCAATCAGCTGGTGCAACTCGTTTGTACACACAGGACTAAGACGATGTAAGCTTGTGTGTGGACATAAAGCTTGAAACTGAACTTTTGAGACAGCCTAAACTGACAGTGTTGTGGAGTTAAAATGGCACATGCAATATCTACACTTTGTGAAGACATGCTATGGGCTAATGTCATGGGTGCAAGAAAAATGCACACACTGCCCCAACCATCATGAAACTAACAGGGTGTGATCCATCTAGCCTCATAGAAAAAGGAAACGTGGTGTTAAATAAACTTCACGCTTGGAGTGTCGCTACCTCATTAAACTTAAATGCTGCAAAGACGAAAGCAGTTTTATTTCGCCCTCAGCACAAAGCACTCAATATAACCAGCAGTCTAAAAATTGGGTCATCAGATATACCAATATTGCGCGAAGCTAAAAGTCTTGGCGTCGTTTTTGAAGAACAGATGATGTGGACAGTTCAAGTAAATGAAACATTAAATAAACTTTCAAAAACTGTAGGGGTTTTGTGCAAATATCGCCGTATCTTGCCTCAGAATATAAAATTGTTAATTTACAAATCCCTGTTTTTGTCGAAATTATTGTACTGCTATTTAGTCTGGGGCACGACAACACAAACACTCAGAAACTATATAAACTTCAAAAGAAAGCCCTTCGCAACATCGTTAATGCTGCATACGACACACACACTGAATCAATCTTTAAGGCCCTAAATCTATTACCAGTAAATGAGCTTTACTGTATAATGTTAAATAAATGCTATAAATTGGAAGTGAAATTCATTTCTTACTGAATTGTCCGAACTACGCCGGCTTGAGCATGCCTGTACATTGAGAGTGCGTGAGCTTTGGAAGGTGCCTAGAACACGTACAAAGTACGGCACTCAGATGTTAAAATACCAGACACCTGCGCTGCTTAATAATCCAGAGCTCCAAATATAACACAATGCCACACCTAATTGTCTTATTTGCTTTGCTGTGACATTCTATTTATCGGTGCTTTTTGCTTTCGCAATAGAATGTGTAATCTCACACAGTATTCATGTACTCATGTGACCCTGTCGTGTGTTCAAGCATATTTCTTTCTTATTTTGTTATTTGTTTCTACACAATGATTTGTTCTTATGCTTCTTTTACTAGTATTTATGACAATAGCAGCTGATTTAAGACCGTAAAAGAAAATATACACCTGACTTCTGTACACTGTTCAGTTTATTTATGTTGGCGTGCTGTATTTGTTATGCTCCTTGTCTGCCAGTATTCGGGGGTGCAGAACTCGTCAAGCCTAATGAATGGCTTTTTGTCTGGACCCACCAAGTGTCTTTGATACTGAAATAAATGATTGATTGATTGATTGATTGATTTTCAAAGACACATAACATAACGCAAGATTCTGTAAACGAATTTGCCATGACGCTGTGTTATAAAAAACAAGAAAAGCAATTTTACTGATGAAATTAATTTTGTTTTTCTGGGCTTCCCAATTATTCTGAAATTTTTTGCAGCCCCGTTTGTCAAGAAAAAGAATGGTTGGCAACTATATAGCAGTTTTGGGACTTTTTCAGCTGTTCAATTGTATATTTAGCTAACAGGTACATTTTAAGTGAAATTTAAACATTCTTTTTACCAAATTTCTGGAGGGCTCACAAATATATGCAATGCATACTTTTTTAAAATTTTGTATGCCGTCTGTGGAAATCATGGCAATGCCTATTTGTACTGCCTCTCTTCCATAACACAGACATTACATTGAAACACCTGCTCGGACACACAGCTAGAGCATTGTATATTTTAAAGCACATTGAGTTTTTCAAAACGCAGAGTTTTCGAATGGGGACCCCAAATGTTTTCCGCCTCAAAGAAATTGTCTCCAGCGCACAAGATACAAATGGCAATTGGCTTTTGCATTGGGTGTGCACTATTCTTCGAACATAGCCCACACACTAGCACAGCAAGCTTAGTGTCATGTGACATGTGGCAGCACCAAATGAAACAGCTCTCAACTGACACCAAATCAGAGATTTTCGAGCAACTTATAACAGCCTTGTCTTTGTGATTCACTGCCAATTGCGAGACTCCTAAAATCTGGAAGTGTTCCGTCTAGCTAGACGAGTGGATGCAAAATCTCCATCAGAATGCAAGCATTGCAAGACCCGCCGATATATTTCATTAATTTATGTGGGGTACTCGTAACTGATATTAGTAATGATATGCATTTAAGCTCAGCATATAGCTCTTCTTTAATTCCACATTTTGTTGCAGGTTCACTTTCCAGCCATGGTCAAGCTGCAAGTGCAAGACAAGATGTCACGCATAAAGCTTGGCAAGTTTCACAAACTCTCCGATCACTTTGTTGCCTGTGGTAAGAAATGTGACATCACAGAAAGTTGCATGCTCCAAAGCCTGCTCCACATTCGTTCTGCCCAGGCCTCCCTACGTGGGGAACCCCTGCAGGGAATGCTCGACTCAGACGGTGCGCAAGTCTCAATGCTATTGCTGTGCTTGTGTTTCCGTATCCAGATGGGCAGTAACATTCAATGTGGGTGATTACTTTCCACATTTTGAACTGATTCTATGAGCAATGTTTCCAAAACAGTACCCTGGTGAAGAATATTCAGAGGCTGAATAAAGCTAATCATTTTCATAAAATCAATCTTCTGATGACAGTTCAAGTTAAAGCAGGCATCCAAAGGCTGTGCACTGCCCATCCATTCAAGGCCGCAAGGAGCACCAGCGACGGCATGTGGCGCCTCAGGTGTCTGCAGTGTCATGTGCTACACTAGTCTGTACCAGTGTAGCATGCTACTGCCCTGCTTGCTTCTTCCCCTAATGGAGATTTCTTGCGAGTCCTCAACCCCCCCCCCACTACAACTGCTTCCCAATAGCCACCGCTGCACATGTTCAGCAGCAAACACATGCCCAAGAACAGCCTGCCAGTCGGCTGGTTGGCATTCCATAATCCACGAAAGGAAGAGGCCAACTCTTGACAGAAGAGCTTTCTTGTTTTGCACTACCAGTGTGTGGCCGTGAAATACCCGCAGCATTCACACTTTTGACTTGTTTACTGCCACATGCTCACACTTTAGAAATAGTATTGTCGCGTGCACTGTTCGGGGCAGCGTGAAAGCCCATGTCACTCGTCATCTCTCAAAGCATCACTACCACAAGATGGTCACCCACATGGCTCTCCCTTAGGAACACAATTACTTTGTTCTTTCAGGCAGGATCTTCCAAACACCAATGCGCATGCATTTCTTTTGGTGAAATGCACAAAAACTGACTGCATCTCATTCGGCGATCGGACAAGCAATTACTGTAATTGAGGGTTCGACGAAAGCTCACCTTGTGAGGAAACAACATGCTTAAAGAAAACGTATACTCGCCAACTGAAAAACAAAAAGGAAAAAATGCAGCAGACCTAACAAGTTGGCATCTATATACAGCAAAGCTTTGTACGAGCGCATAAAGAGTCGAAACATGAGTACACACACAAATTATGTAGTCTTCTTTTTTTTTTTAAAGCATAGTTGCCGATTACTACCGAGTATGACGGATGCATGGTTGCATCATGGTTGCAGAGGCGGCATGCACATATGCATGTGGCGCAACTCAAATCCAGTCTATCCACCGGAAGCGTTTATTTCCTCATTACCGTGCACCTGCGGATGTATGAAGGTGAGTTTTCTGTTTCTTTTCTTATGAGTGGAGGCAATCGCCATCTGGTGGTGGTGGTGCAAGGAACCCAGCGGCATGCGCGCTGTGCACATTCCGCTTTGTTAGCCTATGCAGCAAGAGAATAGCCAGGCCGCAGCACCCACAGTCACGAAAGACAGTGAGGTTCGCAAAGAAAAGCTTCGCTTTTAACAATTCATAATGTTTTTTGAAGTTTTTGCACCCAACACAAGTGCCTTGTTCACAATGAATGAAGAAGCGGTGCACGAAAAAGAAAAATACCCTGGCATCGTTTATAAAATTCTGTACCAAGACTGCCAGGCATGCTGTATAGGCGAAATTGAGAACTTAAAGATAAGGCTACAACAGCACTGTAATGAGGTTGTAGACAAAGGGCTCGTGATGTCAAATGCACTGGCAGAGCATTATGGAAGAACAGGTCACAGTATTGATTAGCAGTTGGCTTCTCTCGTCGAAAAGGAGAAAAAATTTGCATTCTGCTATCTCCTCGAATCATTTTGCCTATAGTCTATGGCACGCACAGTAAACCGTACACAGGGAGCTCTCCTGAGCTATACTCAAGCGCATTACATAATTTGGTATGTATATAATAAAGACCACCATGCACCTCATTCGTCGTGAATAAGGCACCCATAGGATTTCAAAACTTCAAAAACATTTTCGTTTTCCTTTTTGTTTTTTGGCTGGCGTTCAACCACAAGCAGTTGCTGCATAGTTCTGACTTGCTCAGCTTCTGTGATAGGCGCGTGCACGACCGCCCAGCCCGCCTGCAGCTGCTCGCACTGCGTGCCTCGTTCTCCCCTATTGCCGTGAGTAGTGGTTAGTATTTCCAGGCTGTTTCGAAGGAAAAAGATTAATAGTGTGAGCATTACTGTACGTGTAAAGAAATATTTAATGTCCTACATTGATATGCTGAAGAACAAAACATGTATAGTTCACACTGCTGCAGATAGTTGCTTTTCTTGAAGTACGTCATTCTGAATATTTCAAATCTGCAATAGAAAAAACTTTAAAAGGGGGGAGGACTGCATTTTGTGGAAGAAATTGATCCTTTAAAGATTAGGTAAGTTAATGTGTGACAATGAAGTCTACCAAAGAGCCTCACCATGGTGCAACTCCATTTGTTGCATTGCTGAATTTTGCACAACCTCATTAAATTAATATCACCAAGATTAAATTTAAATATCTTGATGCCATTTGTGCCTCCACAGGGCACTGGGAAATGTACTTTCTACAAAACTTTATCAGCCAATTAAAAAGATTTTTGCTTTTGGACAGACAAATTTAGTACTACACCACTTTATAAACAAAAATCATCATGCAAACCTTCTACGACGGTGATACAAAATTTGCATATTTCCAGCTCAGCCCAATAGACAGCCCCAAAAGTGTAATCGCCCATGTGCCATCACAGGGGAACACAAAATGGATGCAGCTCATTGCTTTTCAATGAGCGGGAAAAACCCATAACAACTTGCTTCAATGTGAGACCAAGGCAATGCAAGGGGGGCATGCTTCAGACAAAGGGGGGCATGCACTAGGAATGCCGTTCCTCACACAATGCCATCACAGCAATAGGCGACGTGCAAACTTCTGCGAGTGCATCGCTCCACTCATCTCGCTTCACCTACACAAGATGGTGCACACTGCCCTGGAGATTAGTAAGGGGCGACTGGAAGATTGGTGGAAGTAGGGAAACAACAAGAAACTGAGACGTACAAAAACAAACTTCACAATAGGGGGTCAGAAAATTTGGTTATGAGAATTCCTCGTGTTCTTTTCTTTTTTTTTCTTTTTAACCTGGGTAGCACACTAGGCAGTATAATAGCAAGAGCTTGGTGGTGCAACACACTGCCTCGTTCCAAAGGGGACGCTCATAACATCCATCCATCCATTGTAGAAATAAAGCAGCAGCCATTATGCTTGCAATCATCTCTTGCATCCACGCTTTCTGCCCTCAAGAGAGCAGAAGATCGGCCATCTTTGTAGGTCAACTTGGTATGATGGCAAGGCCTACTTACAGTACTTTACATATCCCCTATTACATCAAGGGTAGGAAATGGCCCTTCTTCAAACAAACATCTTAAAGAGAGCTCTGCAACACCTTTACTCCAAAATGGACAGCACAATGCAGAGAGCACTGTGCCTTTCAGTAAATACATGCTCGCAGAAGTTTTCTAAAAGCACCTAATAATCATGGAGATACACAATGTCCACTTTCCCCATGGTTCCTGAGCATAGCATCTTCTCAGAGCCAATAGCAATTCCCTGTTCACTGCTCCTTTCTTATCTCTCCATTGTGTGGTTTGATAACCACCACCCTGGAGCAGTGACAGAATGGGCAGAATGGTTTAACTGCGTCCCCGAGCAAAGGAGTAACTCGTCATCGTGAGCCTAATGGCACGTAGCTGCAAACTGTCACATTGGCTCCTTGACAGCGGCAAAATTATAGGGGGCCTCGAAAGCTGCACGCCATTCTTGACAAACAGCACCAATAACACAGACGAAGACAAAGAATTGACACTGACAAAACCAGCACTCGCTCTTAACTCAATGTTTATTCTGTTGTAAATTTTGTTGAGGGCTACCTGACAGAGAAGTGTCATCGGGTGGGTGTTTCTGATAAGGATGGAGTGTTTGTGTAGATGCAAGAAGGAATTTTTGCAACAAGTCTCAAGATGAAGTATCGAAAATTTGAAAGTTAAACAGCAGGCCCTTGCAATACTACAAGACAAGAATCTAGTTCGTCTGATGTCTGAAGTTAAGGCAAAATGTTCAAAGTTACAGGCATTTTCTTTTTTTAGTTAAAACTAGAGGTGTGCGAATGCCAAATAGTACATTTAGAATCAAATGCTGAATCAAATCAAGAAAGCAGTATATTGAATCAAGTACCAAATATCAGAAAATTCTTCACAAAATTTCATAATGCTTGCAAATTTTGGGCCACAAATTACAATGCTGCACATGCTCGGGAGTCTCCTAGCATTGCACGTAGCAAGCTGTCAGTAACATGGGTACAGAGAAATCAAGACATACAGTACGATCCACTCTTAATTATGGGAACACCAAATTAGTATGCCAGCACTGATTACAGCTGGAAATTCTCTTTCATCAATAAATGTATGTTGAATAGAATCAAGTGCTTTCTTCCCTCTGAAACTAATGAATTAGTGACATTCTGTTGTAATGAATACCAACGAGTTTCTCAGTTTAATAGTGGACCAGTGTTTTGTGGCAACCTTCTATTTATTGCATAGAAATTATTGCTTTCCAGTTTTTTCTCCAAATAACAAAATGGCTATCCAAACTTTAACGCAGGTAGATTATCATAAGGTCAATCTGCACATTACAGACAAAAAGACTGCGCATCACGTGACTTGATCACATTTCTGCCCATAACCGGCACTGACAGTAAAGAACAGGCACCAACCATTCCATTTCATTGCCAGGTTTGGCATGATTTGCCACCTGTCAAAGATTAAAAATCTGGAGGGTCATGGCACGTTTGCACGATATCCCCCCCTTCTTCCCTCCCCCCTTGTTTATCCACTGTCTGCACAAATGCATACAAAGCTAGCTTTGTGAGGGGTTGCTCAAAACTATGAATGCCTATGCCTATGCCTATGAATGGTATCGGGAACAAGAGGCAGCCATAGGGTGCGTCGCAAAGATGGTGGCTGTAAACAACTTTGTTGCCATCCCATGCACTTGGCTGCAAGTTTTCATGGAATGCTTGCTGCTAATAGAAAGGTTTAGTGTGTCCAGTATTCCACTTAACACAAGTGGACTGGGCATCTCACTAGATGAGCAGAAGCGCAGCCATGAACGGCCTGCATGGTGCAGCCAAATGGTGGCACTGAGCTCAACTAGACAAACACAGCTAATACTGCAGTAACAAAGTGTATTTTACTTTCATTCTGGTGTAAATTTTTGGGAGCGATTACACCGTTGCTGAAGTACACTTGATTACTGCAATATTAGCTGGGTTTGTCTAGTTTAACTGTGCACCACCAGGTGGCTGCACCCCATTTATGTTTTCACGTCTGCTCATCCAGTAAAATGCCCAGTACGCTTGAGTTTACCAGAATACCATACACACTCTCCAATATGTTCGTACGGCTGGCTCATCTGGGGCAGTTGAAGTGCAGTGTGAAGTTCGGTGCCACGCATACAACACGATCAGCCTGCCTACTGGGGGCTAGTCAGTATATCATTTCAATCAGTCCCGTCACCCTTACCTAAAGTAACGTTGTACCGATAGAGGGGGCCCCGGCCTTGGTGGTGCTGTTGTGCGTAATCCCTGCACTGGGCCAACATCGAAGAATGCTAGCAGTGACAAAGTCTGCATCAGTCAGGGCTCCACGGCTCTCTCAGCCCTCCTTTTGCGCCGAAAATGAAGTGAAATGCTCGTTTGTGCGGCATTGAGCACGAGGCAGTCCACGGCGCACTCAACATGTGACACTGCGCAGGTCGTCACATGGAATGTCTCTAATATTTGAAAAACCAAATAGTAGATATTTGATTTGCAAATAGAATTATTTGGACATTCACTATTCAATACAATTCAGTGATATTCCAGCATTCACACATCCCCAGTTAAAGCCCATAAGTAGGATTTTCCATTGAGGGCCATAACTTTGGGACGGGCAACTTGGCAAAGTGAATTTGCAGGTTACCTACACATCTAGAGCCACTTAAAGGCCAACTTCAACTAAATTTCACGTGGGCTAAGCTGACTATAAATGCCTAGCGTATACTCTCAAAGTAATCCTGGCAAAGCCACAGGGCTGGTACTCGCCTAATTTCGTTATTAGCAGCTATTAAATAGCACTAATGCAGACAACGCATGCACCTAGGGGCAAAGCATAGTGATGCGGATATGGTATATACTGAAGAACCGTACACAACTGTTGATCTCTCAGTTGCGCCATGTTGCACCTAGGCAGCCACGCGCATTGCTCGCTCGTCATTTGCAAGTTGACGGGTGTGTCTCTCGGCATGTGTTCTCCCTGTTGCGCTTGTGATTTGAGCTGTTGCAACAATGCTGATGTGTTGCGTGGCCGTCGGGTGCTCGAATACGTACTCGAGCACGAGCCATAGCTGTGCTGTACACAACAACGCTGAGTAAAGGAAGGCCGAACACATCTTTCCTGTCCCAGCTTTTAGTGCGCAAACGTGCACCGCGGAGCAACAGGCAAGTGCGGCGTGGACCAGCCAATGTGCACAAAGCATGTAAACTGTAGCCGACAAAGCTGCGCAAGTTATATTTGAACGGCACAGTCACTTACCAATCAAGATCTGCTTGGCAAACGCTTTCTCTGGGTGATTATAAGTACTATAAGCCACGATGGCACAGGAGAACCAAAGGTAAGTTGTATTAAGGGGCAATATTCTCGAGCTATCATTTCCGGTAGTGCATCATCTTCAAGAGATTTTGCATGTGTGTACATCGCACATCGAAGTAGATGAATGAAACCCTTTCTGACACAGCACCAGAAATGAGCAGGGACCACATGCTGAATTTGTCACAAAGGAACGCGACACAGCAGCCATGGTGTAGAGGCAGTGGCAAGCCATACAGAAATGCAATGATGCCAGAACGAAATGACCGACGCTTTATAACTGCCGCAGTCTGGCCTCTCTGGCTGTGAGTTTATGTGCACTTGGCACCAAGCTCCTCTAGCCCGGCTGTGTCGAGCCTCAGCTAGTTATCATACTTAACTACAGATGGCAGTAGTTGTCTCATCGCTCGGTGAGTCCAGCGTTTCCAGTGTGCCGGGCAGTGACCGGTCAAGTCGGATACATCATGCCGGAGATGCTATGATCACTAAAATTTTACTTTGACCATTAAACGTGACCTGAAGCAGCGTGGCGATCAGTTGTTGCTGCAGCACAAGTGCAGAAGTGCGTGGCAAGCGAGCACTTTGTTGTTTGTTGAAAGTGTAAACTCAACACTCTCGGATCAGTGAACCTGAACTGTATGCAAACCAGCAGGCTGCTGGTCAGCCAAGCTGGTGTGCAATGCACCCTGTTTCAGCAGCTCCGGCGTGCGATAGGGCACATTCTATTCCCGTGCCAGCCACACTAGACTGTAGGGCATCCAATTTTCGCTGATGTAGCGTAACTGCACCACGCGTAGATCGCATCCGCATTAAGCCGGACTGTGCCTTTAGCTTGGCCACCCCAATGCGCTCTTCTTTGAGCGGAGGCAGAACGCATCAAAGCAGTGCTGTTGAACGTAAATAAACAGATAGAGAAAACCAGCTCGACTCGGAGAATACTTAGCATGCCCGCAACAGCGTTGGCACAGTGCACAAAGCAGCTAGCAAAGTATACCAACTCTGTGGCTAGCAGTCATGCGGAACCTGTTCACTGATACACAGACACAGTATACAAGCAAGGGAAGCAGATGACCCGGGCTCTGGTTCTCTACAGTCTCCAAAGTATGTAGCGACTGGTAATGGTGCCGTTTATTTTTTTCCAGTTTAGGTACGAAAAAGGTACGAAAAACATTTTTGTGAGCGTTCTATGAACCCTCCCATTTGCATTGAAAGTGTCAAATTTTCCACAAACACTATTGTAAGTCTAAATGATCTGAAACAGGGCTTTTTACGTGGTTGATAGTTTCGTTGCAGTTGGTCTTTAATGTTGCAGATCGCTTTGTTGTCAATATTTCAGAATGTGTGGTTAGTTTTCTTAAGACAGAATCCTAGGTTCATGTTTGGTATCTGTAGGGGTGTTCAAATGCCAAATAGTAGATTTAGAATTGAATCAAAATAAAAAAGAAAGCCAAATGTCGAATTGAATATTGAATATCAAAAAATTTTAAAAATATTTATAGCCTACAATTTTTGGGCAGGAAGATACAGTGCTGCACATGCTCGGGAGTCTCTCTGCACTGCATGGCAAGATTGCAGCAGGCTACCAGCAGCTCATGCACATAGAAATCGAGATATACAGTATGGTATACTCTAATTAATGAGAACAAGAAATTAGCATGCCAACACTGATTACAGCTCTGTTCTAGAACATGAAGGTCTGGAAAATGTATTTTTTTTATCTATATAATTTCTGTTGAATAGAATAAAGTGCTTTCTTTCCTCTGAAACTAATGAATTAATGACATTCTGTAGTACAGAATACTAATGAGCTTCTCAGTTTAATAGTGGACCTGTGTTTTGCGGCAATCCTTTATTTATTGCATAGAAAGTCTTGCTTCTCAGTTCTTCTCCAAAATACAGAAGGGCTATCCCAGCTTACGGCAGATGGGTTATCATAAGGCCAATCTGCGTGACAGACGAAAGGACTGCAAATCATGTGACTCGATCACTGCACCGCATGTAGCTGGCACCAACGGTAAAGAGCAGGTGCTGTCCACGGCATTTCATTCTCAGGTTTGGCATGATTTATCACCTGTTAAAGAATGTGAAATTTGGAAGGTCACAGCAAATTCGCTTGAAGCTCGCTACCCCCTCCTTCTCCTTGTTCATCCGTCGTCTCTCGCTTTCGTTTGCGAGGCAGTCTGTTGGCTTTCCGAGTTTTCCATGGCTGCTGCGAATAGACAAGCCCACGTCAAGTTCCCCGCTGACCGTAGCCAGGCGAACATTCACAGGTGGTCACAACTGTCCCCTCCCTCTTATGGCCAGCTGCACCCTGCTCGTGTTGCATGTGGCCGATTCTTTATTCAATACACACAAAAAGATCAGCTGAAGAAGGAATCGAGCAAGCAGCCTTTCAATAAGAAGACTGGTCTTTGTTGAGACTCCCATCGATGCTCCACGCAGCAGCGAAATGGCTAAGTGTAGAGTAATTGTAGAGTATGATGACAAAAGTAAAAATTTTTAAAACCGAGTCTATTTATAAAAAGGATTGTTGTGCTATCCACAAGAGGAGGGCAATGCAGCTGATTTTTGAAGTGGTAATAAGAATCCACATGGAAGCAGAGCCGGTCAATTTCAGGAGCTTAATTTTTCATGAAAAGAGGAACAAAAGATATGTTTTGACAATTAAAAAATGAGCAAGAAGGAAACAAATAAAAACTAAAGGTTAACAAAAAGTGAGTTGTTATAGCAGACTCATATTCGAACTTACTGCTTTCATTTCACATTTGCGAGTCCACTTCTTCAGTGTCTATAAGCATTGAGCTGCTTAGCACGAAGCCACGGGTTCGCTTTCTTCCCACGAAGGCTGCACTCCCAGATATATAATGCAACAAAATGCTCGTGTACCGTGCTTGCCATGTGCAGTAAAAAAACAACAGGCAGAGAACACAAATACAGAGGCTTCCACTACGGTGACCCTTGTAGTCTACTTTTGAGCTTCTGGACATTAAACTCCGCAATTTAACATTAACCTAACACTTCCCACACTGCTGTGCACTGGAAGAACAAGACGGCTTTATGTTTATTCATCACATGCAGAATAACACAGAAAAATAGTGCGAACAATCTGTTCATTTTGCATACATATTGCTGGACAGACATAGTATACAGTGTGAGAATAATTAAATCACAGCCTTCCGACTCTCAAAGTGCTGAATGTAAATTCAACAGGACGCACACAAGATTAATAACTATCTACAGTTGCTGCAGACTCCCGAGAGTGAACATAACCTCCTGCTGACTCGAATTTTATTTTGAAGTATGAAATTGCCCTGAGTGGTCCATGTTCGCCTTTGTTTAAGCCACAATTGCAAAGTAAGGATGCAGGGCTCGCTGTACTTTCACAAAGCTAATGCACGATCTGTAGAGGTCGCCACAGTTCAGCCCCGTTTGTTAGGCTGCCACCAGAGTGTGGCGCCCCCTGTGACGTGTGTGTGTATATATGTTCGGGCCCAATAAAGGAGGATTATTCCCTTTTCGTCGAAGCAAGTGGCCGTACGTATCAGTGCGTCCCTGCGTGCCCGTGCCCCTGGCACTAACCACGCGACATGGTGTCAGAAGTGGCCGGATAACACCCCCCTGCCTTGCCCTCACCTCATAGAAAGGCACCAAGATGTCCCTCGAGACCGGCGAGCCGCCAAAACTGTACAGCGTCAACTTCCAGCCGCTGGCACCATTCGACTTCGCGAACCCGCCAACGTGGGCGACATGGCTCAGCCACTATGAAGACTACGCAGCGGTTTCAGGACTGACGCAAGCGTCGCAAGACATGCAGGTTCGCTCGCTACTGTACTGCATGGGCCCGGAGGTCCGCTCACTTCTCGAGACCTTCTCGCTCGAGGCCCAGTTGCTCGATTCATATCAACCCGTTGCCACCCGCTTCACTGAGCACTTTGTGCACCTAGCAAACGAGCTTTAAGAGTCCTCACGGTTCCACAGATGTGTTCACCTACCCGACGAAAGCGTCAACACGTACTACGCAGAACTGTGCAGGATGGTTAAGCGCTGTAACTAACCGTAAGCTGCTGTCGAGGAAAGGCTCGTACGCGGCCGATTCGTTGTCGGCCTCCACGACTCCCATCTCTCGGACCAGCTGTGCTGCAACGCGAAGTTGACACTCCAGGACGCTTGGACACAAGCCTGTCAATCCGAAGACACCAACAGGGAAAAGGCGTTGCCCCAGAACCACACCGAGCACTCCCGCGAGCTCAACCTCGACGCCACAAACGCTAACAAGTTCCCCTCTCGTCGTCGCTCCGGCGCTAAGCCTTGTTCGCTGCAGCCACAAGCAGAGCACTCATGCAAGCCGTCCACATGTGAATTCTGCGGCCACGCGCCTCATCGATGTTCAGACTGCCCGGCCCGACGCTCCGCCTGCAACTTCTGCAAAAAGAAAGGCCACTTTGCTGAAGTATGCAGCTCACGGAAGTTCAAGCAGTACAAGCTCAGCTCCGTTCACCTGCACGCCGTCGCGATGCCTGCCGCGGCAAAGTTCGTCAACGTCACCGTGGACGACTACACAGCGCAGTTCAAGGTTGACTCCGGAGCCGAAGTATCTGCCGTTCCTAGCGACTTTCCTACGTTGCCCGACAAACTCGACCAAGTCGACACTGCTCACTGGACCGGGAGGACAGCCACTGCGCGTGCTGGGCTCGTATCTGGCACGAATTCGATGGCAAGGGAAAACAAGCTGTCAGCGCCTCTACATGATCCAGTCTCTCACTGTGCCTCTTCTGGAACTGCCAGCGCTCCAAGCCCTCCAAGTAGTTCGATTTCTTGATCGACTCAAGACTTCAAAAGCGATGCTGCACGCCGAGCCCTTCAATGGACTGGACACTCTCAAGGATGAATACAACATCCGGTTGAAACCTGATGCCATACCTTTCTCGCTAAGTGTACCTCACAGGATCCCCATCCCGCTGCTCGAGATTGTCCGCCGTGAGCTGGACAAATTGGAAAGCGCAGGTGTGATCCGCAGAGTCGACAAGCCAACACCATGGTGCTCGGGTTTCGTCGTCGTCCAAAAAGGTGATGGTTCCTACCGGAAAGGTGATGGTTCCTACTGGCTCTACGTCGACTTGACACAACTAAACAAGGTCTTCCTCCGGGAACAATATATTCTACCAACTGTCGAGCAAGTCCTTGGACTCTTTAGCAATGCAACAGTTTTTTCGAAGCTGGACGCGACCGCAAGCTTCCACCAGGTGAAGCTCTCTAAACATTCCCAAGAGCTTATGACATTCATCACCCCATATGGCCGATACTGCTTCTGCCGGCTCCCCTTTGGCATCACCTCCGCACCAGAGTACTTCCAAAAGCAGATGGCAAGAATCCTGGAGGGCCAAGAAGGAGTCCCTAATATGACAGATGATATTTTGGTTTTTGGATGCACCCGCCAGGAACATGACGCCAGAGTGAGCCAGGTGCTATCTCGCCTTGCCAAAGCAGGTATCACATTGAACCAGGACAAGTGTCGTTTTGGGGTACCTGAGGTCTCCTTCCTCGGAGTCGTCGTCTCAGCACAGGGCATCAGGCCAAACAAATCCGGGCAAGGTCGAAGCAGTCAAAGCCATGGAAGCTCCAACGGACGTCGCCGGCATTAGAAGACTGCTCGGAATGGTGAATCATCTTGCCAGATTCTTGCCACACATCTCAGACATCACAACGCCCATCAGACCCTTACTAAACAAGTCTGCGAGTTGGTGTGACAGCATGAGCAAAAGGCAGCATTCGAGAAAACCAAGGAACACTTGACGTCAGACAGGTGCATGGCCAAGTACCACCCTTCGTACGCCACTATGGTGTCTGCAGATGCAAGCTCATTCAGACTTGGTGCAGTTTTGCTACAGATGCAACCCTCAGGAGAGCGCCGCCCAGTCGCGTTCGCTTCGAGGTCAATGACCGAGACCGAGCAGCGTTACAGCCAGACTGAAAAAGAAGCTTTGGCAACGACGTGGGCTATCCAAAGGTTCGACGAGTTCGTCCGTGGCATCCCCTTCGATGTCGAGCGTGACCACCTGCCACTCGTTTCACTTCTGGGCAAGATGAAACTGGACATGTTGCCGCCTCATATTCAGAGACTACGGCTGAAGACCATGCGCTACCAGTTCCGTATGCTGCATGTGCCAGGGAAGCTGCTAGCCACAGCCGATACGTTCTCACGCATCACCTACAAGCCACCCACTCCTCTAGACACTATTGAACTTTTTGCAGCACAGGTCGGAAGTCTTGCCATTCAGCCCTAAAGACGTGCGACAGGCACAAAAGTCTGATGGCGAGTGCAAGGCCCTCGCCTCCTACTGCCAGCATGATTGGCCACAAAAGGCCAAGATACCACTGCACCTCTCAAAGTTCACCTCTGTAGCAGACGACCTCTCTGTCTGCGACGGTGTTCTGCTGAAAGGCGCCCAGATAGTCATCCCACCATCCCTTCGGCCGGCGGTCTTGACACTGTTGCACAAACGTCATCAGGGCATCAACAGGACCAAAGCCATAGCTCGGGAGTCAGTTTGGTGGCCTGGTATCTCGGCAGAAATCGCCTCTCTCGTCGCCAACTGTGAACAGTGCGCTTCCACCAGCGTGAACTTTTCCGAGCCCCTGCTCTCTATGGCCCTACCTGGACATCCCTGGGATTTCCTTGGAATGGACTTGTTCCACCTCAACGGCCAGACGTTCATCCTGGTGGTGGACTATTACTCAAGGTTCCCTGAGGTGGTGACCTTGAGGAGCACGACAGCTCAGGCAGTCATCGATGCTCTCAAATCCATCTTTGCCCACCATGGAATCCCGCAAGAAGTCAGGTCAGACAACGGCCCACCGTTCTCGTCGCAAGAGTTCGCGGAGTTTGCAGCGTCATACGGCTTTAACCACGGGACCAGCAGTCCACACTACGCTCAATCGAACGGAGAGGCGGAGAGGATGATGCGTACAATCAAGGACCTGTTTCGCAAGTCAAAGGATCCTCATCTGGCTCTGCTCAGCTATCGGGATACTCCAGGAGTCGACAGCTTTAGTCCAGCTCAGCTGTTGATGGGACGTCAACTAAGAACCAGAGTCCCAAAGCAAGACTTCCAGCTACGTCCCAACTGGCTGCCAACGAAAGATGTCGTCGCCAAGGATGTGGCTTACAAGCAGAAGCAGGCCGACAACTACAACCGGCATCACGGAGCTTGAGACTTACCGCCACTCCAAACAGGTCAGCGTGTCTGGGTGAGACCTGGTCAAGTGCAGGCTACGGTCCTCAGTCCGGGGCAAAGACCAAGAAGCTACGTAGTCGAAACGGAGCGAGCTGGCACCCTACAGCGCAACTGGCGTCCCCTAGTGCCTTTTGGGCCTATTGCCTCTGGAGAGGAACCACCACCACTGCAGCAAGTTCACCGTCAGGAACCTCAGCCTGCCAACATCGTGGAATCAACGGTCCCCCTCGGACAGCCTGTGCAACAGTCCCCTGCAGTCAGGGACTGTAGTAACGGTGTGACATGAACCCGTTACGGCTGGCCTGTTGTTCCGCCGCGCCATTTGAACTTGTGAAACTTTTGACGCGTTTGGCTTCCCGAGTCCCTCCCGTCTCACCTTCAATGTTTCAATTCAATGTTTCAAGGGGGGAGATGTAGAGGTCGCCATAGTTCAGCACCGTTTGTTAGGCTGCCACCAGAGTGTGGCGCCCCCTGTGACTTGTGTGTGTATATATGTTTGGGCCCAATAAAGGAGGGTTATTCCCTTTTTGTCGGAACAAGTGGCCGTACGTATCGGTGCGTCCCTGCATTGGCAAACCATCACCATAAAGTTTGGGCAAACAGCACAGTGCACACAGAGAGTTGTGCTTCGACAGTGCAGCAAAAGGGAGGAGCGCCACACATTGTAGCTCTGGCCGTAGTAAGTTTTCTGCTGTAGATGGCGTCCGCAACTGGTGTCACAGCACCCCCACGTGGCACTGTGGTTGTCTATAGATCTGCGTAAATGAGGCACCAAACTGTGACTCTAGTCGACCACACTCGATGCAGAAGTGACGATTAGGTGGCCAAGGCAGTGTGGCCATGAAAGAAATTCGCCACTGGCCATTGTGGTAACGGGCCACGAACCATCGTGTAATGCTTGCCGCTAATACGTTTTCTGCTCCCAACAAACAAAGTATTTGTCCCCATTTCCGAACAAAGATTTCAACCTCTGGTACAGCTTGCACTCTGTTCTCGGAAGTTAGCCAATAGATATGTTCACAGCAAAACATGAATTGTTTGCAGGTTGCTGCTGACATGAAGAGTTGTAAATGCAGGCCAAACCAGCCGCGTTGTGTGACTCATGAAAAAGAGCGCTTGCCTGCCCACTGTAGCGGTGTGGGTGCCACCCGAGAGCAAAACAACAGCCACCTTATTTTGTCACCAGGACGCACAAGAGAGTAGAACTGGGCAAATATGAAGTTTTTCAAATATGAATAGTACGTAGAGAAAAAAATGCACACAGATATATTTACAGCAGGGATATTTTTTTCTGCTGTGAAGAAAGGGGTCAGACAAGGAGACACAATCTCTCCAATGCTATTCACTGTGTGCTTGGAAGAAGTATTCGAGCTATTAAACTGGGAAGGCTTAGGAGTAAGGATCAATGGCGAATATCTCAGCAACCTTTGATTTGCAGATGACATTGTCCTGTTCAGCAACACTGGGGACAAGTTACAACAAATGATTGAGGACTTTAACAGAGAGAGTGTAAGAGTGGGGTTGAAGATTACTATCCAGAAAACAAAGATAATGATCAATAGCTGGTGCACACAGTAGGCTGCACCTTTTTTTTATCGAGCGATCATGAAATAGGCATGGCGTTTTCTGCTCCCAACAAACTTAGTATTTGTCCCTGTTTCCAAAGAGGATTTCCCGCAAACTTTAATCTGTCTTCATCAACTACCTATTTTGTGTATTTGGAAAGCTAGTCATACAGCAGTCATTCATTCTTGGAAATTATTTTTGCAAACAGGCTCGTAAAGTGGTTGATTGGTGCTATAGATTTGGCTGCAATATCGAGTAGCAGGTGTGCATTAAAATATAAGCCCGCAGATTTTCAACAGTGTTCCTCCGTACATAACAACAATTTTACAAGTGAATGTTGCCGTAAGTTATTCGAAATTTTTTGCTATTAGTTTTGAGGGCTAATGCGCATCTTTTTTATCTAAAACTTAAAGATTGACTTTCAGCACAGTAAAACAACTTAAAAACGTACTTTGTGTCCTGGCACAGTAGGCTGATAGGCCCGTGACCAGAAGTTTCTTGGGGCCACATTCTCACTGCTGTTATCGTGTGAGTGAAACCGTCTATACCTATGCAGCCGCCTATGCGTGAAGCATAGAGCAGGCCACAAATCACTTTCATGAACGCGAACTGGAAGCACCACTTGAACGAAACACATTCAGTCACCGTGTAAGCAGTGAAAATATACCGATTATTTGATGAATATTTTTGATAGGGATTTTCACTGAGCACATTTCACTAGTTCTGTTATGTCTACACTATTCTTCCTGCTACTTCAGGCCAGGTAGACAGTAGTCAGCAAGGTTTTTATTGGGACACAAACCACAAGGTCCTTGTGATGTCACACCTCAGGAAACCATTTTCACAGAATACTTCCATAAAGGTCGTCTGAGCTAATGAAAGTAATTTGTGGCCCATTTAACGCATAGGCGGCTGCACACGTGCACCTCCAGTAGCTGTGCAAGTGCACGAGGTCAGGGGGGTATCTGAAGCAAGCACAGCTTCAAGATTCAAATTCTTCCGAACTTCTGGTGATGTCAGCTTTCATTCCTCACCACACAGACCACCATGTGTACCACCCTGGTTGGTATTTCCCGCCAACATGCTATCAGGTGAAGTGGAAGCATGAACCAAAGTAATGTAATGGTGGGACTCAAATTCAAAAAATTTTTTTTCAACGAAAACGCAAATTAATTCGTTTAAAAGTGCCGTGGCAAAAGCTCTTATTCTTTTCAATGATATCCACATTTCTTCTTATCTTTTCATGGACCACCTTAGCGTGCGTTTCCTAACGTCTAAACAGGTCAAAATAGCATTTATTCAGGCTTTTATTTTGAAGTCTGAGAGCATCACACCGGTGAAAATGAAATTTCAGAAGATAGAACCTTTTAGTGACAGTCGTATAAAAGTAATTCCAGGTTTTCTCCCCAGACCAATCTTTTGTGAAAAATTTAGCAAAAACGCTAGAATTTGCGCATTTTCACCTCGGTGCTAAGGAGTTTATTCGCAGCAACCTACGAGGCGCGCTGCCAAAATGGGCTTTCTTTGATGATGCAAAATTTCCAAACAGGATCAGAAAAAAGTGACAAGAAGGTTTCACAGTATTCACGTAAAGAAGAAGGAAAAAAGCAAGTAGCGACACCACCACCTGTAAAGTTAACACACACGTTCATCATGTCACAACGATCGTATTTGCGTCCATTCCTTTTGTCTACATTTGCAGTTATTCCTTCTAGCATATTTTTGTTTGTATTTCCAGGAACTCTATTGCAAGTGCAGCGGTAGCAGAGCTATCAATTGCTTCCACGCGCAAAATGCCCAAACCATGTCTGACTGATTGAAGACGGCACTACTGTAGGTTAATTGAGGCATAGCATTCCTGACTTCCTAGCGTACAGGCCCGCAGTGTTCCCTGGTAACTACAGGGCCAGTTGCCCCCCATTTCTTTCCTCTCATTAGCTCTAGTATAAGCGCTGTCCAAAGCTGTAGAAAGCCCAAGGTCACCTAGGAGCTGTAGAGGTCGTCTGCTTTATGCGTGGCTCAGAGCCGTATTGTTCTGTACGGCTAGTCTGGCCGTTCTTAGTATTTACCCGGGAGCACAAGTTTTGGATGGCAAGAGGCAGACAGGCACGACAACAAGCGGACGAAATGTTGCTCGGGGCTTCTCGGTAAGCGCTGAAAACTTTATCCTTTTCCTAACTTTTTCACACAACTTTTAAGTGCTGTACAAATTCGCCAAAAGTATATCGTGTACCTAGGCGCTTTCAAGGCCGCATGCAGGTGTCAATTTCATGAACCACAATGTTAGAACCATCGACAATTGACACTACATGGTGCAACCTATGACAATCAGCAAAACCTGCAGAGGGCGGATAAATCACCGGATCTCTTAGGCATGTAGGGCCCTCTGGGCTGTACTTTTTGGAGCTAAGGTAGCCTCCCCGCCTGCTGGATTATTGACTGAGCTATGTCAAATGCTCGCTTGTCAAATGCTCATTGGAAGTTGAAATTCTATCTCTCTCTCTCTCTCTTTTTTTTTATCTGACGATGGTGTGCCTGCCTTTGACCTCCTCTAGTGCACTATATCTGCAGGCTTGAAGTGACACGTGACACCGGCAAAAGATGCCAAGAGCGAGCGGGGCTATACTAATCCAGGTACAACCAAATTAGGAAGGCCCACTAAGCTTCAACAAAGATACTCCCTCACCAGAACAGGAATTGGCCTCCCTGGTGCAGTAGTCGGCCACTGTCTCCCTCATGACTCCCACAATTTACCCATGGCCCTCATTCCCCAGCTGCTGTGGAGCACCTGACCAAGGCGGTGGTCAGACCTGCAACACAGCAGACGGTGCTAAGAATCTCTGGACCCGGACAGGCTGCCAATGGAAAATGAACCTGGCAACCTTTAACAGCCAAACTCTGTTGAGTGAGGCTAGCCTAGCAGGACTCTTTGAGGAACTATCAGATATTGTTTGGGATATCATTGGCCTTAACGAGATTAGAAGAACTGGTGAGGCTTATACATTGCTGAATGACGGACATGTCCTCTGCTATCAAGGTCGCCCAGATAAGAAGCAATATAGGGTAGGATTCCTAATCGATAAGGACAACGTGGGCAACATTGACGAATTCTACAGCAATAATGAGAGGGTAGCAGCAGTCATAATCAAACTTAATAAGAGGGATAAATTAAAAGTAATACAAGCCTACACTCCAACATCCAGTCAGGATGATGATAAAGTAGATCAGTTTTATGAAGATGTTGAATTAGCAATGAGAAAAGTGCTAAGTCAGTACAGTCGCCGACCGATTTTCCGGACTTTAAAAATTCGGACATGCTCGATTATTTGGCCTGCTTCGCGGCACCGCCATTCTCCCCATAGACCATAATGTATAACAACTGCCGAAAGTTCAGACACCTTGCAACCTCTCGTCTGATTTTTCAGACACTCCTTGAGCCAACTCGATCGAGAGCACCATGCACCGACTCTGACCGGTGCATGGTTCGACTTGCTGAATGCCATTTTTGTTTTGAACGGAGCCTCCTTGCTGCCCCACGAAGTGGCGCTACTGCAAATCCCCGCTCATAATCATCGTTTCTGCCTGGTTCAATAGAGTGGCTCTACAGCAGTTCCGGTTTCAGCTTAGTAAGCCATGTCAAGACAATCCAGCAGCTGATTTGTTTGTTTCTTCGTGCACGACGCTGCGAATAAGCCACGTTTTTCGTTTGTGCGACTGGTGTCGGCATGGTGGTGTTTGCTTTGTGTGCTGTGTCGAGGTTCCGGTAATCCAACGCAGCATATGGGAACATCGCATCAAGTGTCTAATGGCGCCGACAGTGCCCGTGCAGACTGCGCTGGGGAATGCCGGCAAGCGGGTGCCGGGAGGTCTGAGATTTGTCGCCTTCCGATGTGCTCCCTACTGACGCGGAAAACGTTCTGCAGAGACCTGCACAATGGCTGCATTGCGATTCCGGACACCATCTCATTTGACAGTTTCACAGGTACTGACACTGCTGTACTGATATGCGCAGAACTCGATGACGGCGAGATGATTCATCACGTTTCTGCTGCACCGCCGTACGATGACTCTTGAGTCGGAAGATGACGCACCATGTGCTACGCTGCCGTCGCACGCGGAGCGTGTACAAGCAGTGACTGTACGACCGTCTCTGAGATTCAGGCTTATCTGATTGCGCGTAAACGGAACAGCATGCAACAGCGCATTCACGATTTCTTCAAGCCTACTGCCGAGCCCGAATAAGTGCCAGGAAATAAAGGATTTCATTTTTTTTTTCTTAATCTGTTTTTCGGACACCCGTTTATTCAGACATTTCCGCAGTCCCCGTGAGGTCCAAATAAACGGTCGGCGACTGTATACTGTAGTAATGGCCGTCTTCAATCCAAAAGTGGGGAAAAGAGCAGGCTGGTGAGCAAGCAATTGACAACTACGGCGTTGATTCTAGGAAGGCTAGAGGTCAGATGCTGATAGAATTCGCAGAAAGGAATAAGCTGAGAATAATGAACAGCTTTTTCAGGAAGCGTAACAACAGAACATGGACCTGGAAAAGCCCTAATGGTGAAACAAGAAATGAAATTGATTTCATACTTTCTGCCTATACCAGCGTAGTGCGGGATCGTGCAGGATAGTGCGAGTGTTAGGTAGGGTAAAGTGCTGTCATCATAGGTTAGTGAGGGCTAGGATACACCTCAATTTGATGAGAGAAAAAAAAAAAATGGTCAAGAAGGAACAGGTCAACCTAGAGGCAGTAAGGGTAAAAGTAAACAAATTCAGCCTGGTACTTGCAAACAAATATGCAGCCTTAGAACGGAGAGATGATGATGATGATGATGATGACATAGAGGTAATGAATGAAACCGTAACTAGGCTGGCTTCAGAGGCAGCAAGTGAAGTGGGAGGCCAGGCACCAAGGCAACCAGTAGGCAACTCTCCCAAGTAACAAGGGACCTAATAAAGAAACGACGAAGAATGAAAGTCTTCAACTCAAGAGATAAGATAGAATTCGCGGAACTGTCAAAATTGATCAACAAGGCGAAAATAAGTGATATTTGAAATTATGTGAGAAAGACTGAAGAAGCCGTAAGAAATAGACGCAGCCTGAAATTAGTGAGAAGGAAACTTGGCATAGGACAAACCAAGATGTATGCACTGAAAGATAAGCAGGGTAATATCATCAGCAATCTCGAAGGTATAGTAAAAGAAGCGGAAGAATTTTACACCGACCTGTACAGTACACAGAGGAGTCAAGATACCTCTATTAGAAACAGTAATGAACAGGATACAGAAACTACTCCTATATCTAGCAATGAGGTCAGAAGGGCCTTGCAAGACATAAACCAGGAAGAGCGGCAGGAGAAGATGGAATAACAGTCGATTTAATCAAAGATGGAGGGGACATAATGCTTGGAAAACTGGCGGCTCTTTATACGAAGTGTCTATCAACAGCAAGGGTCCCAGAAAACTGGAAGAATGCAAATATTATACTAATCTGCAAAAAGGGAGACATTAAAGAATTGAAAAATTATAGGCCTTACTCAGTATTACTGAGCTTACTCCCAGTATTATATAAAATATTTACCAAAATATTCTCCAACAGAATAAGGGCAACACTGGACTTTAGTCAACCAAGGGAACAGGCAGGTTTCAGAGAGGGATACTCTACAATGCATCACATCCATGTCATCAATCAGGTTATCGAGAAATCCACTGAGTAAAATCAGCCTCTCTATGTGGCTTTCATAGATTATGAAAAGGCGTTTGATACAGTAGAGATACCAGCAGTCATAGAGGCATTATGTAATCAAGGAGTACAGACTGCTTACGTAAATATCTTGGAGAATATCTACAGAGATTCCACAGCCACCTTATTTCTACACAAGGTAGGAAGATACCTATAAAGAAAGGGGTCAGACAAGGAGACACAATCTCTCCAATGCTATTCACTGTGTGCTTGGAAGAAGTACTCAAGCTATTCAACTGGGAAGACTTAGGAGTAAGGATCGACAGAGAATACCTCAGCAACCTTCGGTTTGCCGATGACATTGTTCTATTCAGCAACACTGCAGACGAGTTACAACAAATGATTGAGGACCTTAACAGGGAGAGTGTAAGAGTGGGGTTGAAGAATTATATGCAGAAGACAAAGATAATGATGAATAACCGGGCACAGGAACAAGAGTTCAGGATCACCAGTTGGCCTCTAGTGTCTGTGAAGAAGTATGTTTACCTAGACAATTAATCACAGGGAACCCTGATCATGAGACGGATATTGATAGAAGAATAAAAATTGGTTGGATCGCATACGGCAGACATTGTCAGCTTCTGACTGGAAGCTTACCATTATCATTGAAAAGGAAGGTGTACAATCAGTGCATTTTACCAGTGCTGGCATATGGGGCAGAGATCGGAGACTGACAAAGAAGCTTGAGAACTAGTTAAGGACCGTGCAAAGAGTGATGGAACGAAGATTGCTAGGCATAAAGTTAAAGAGACAGAAAGAGAGCGGTTTGGATCAGCGAGCAAACGGGTGTAGACGATATTCTAATTGAGATCAAGAGAAAAAAATGGAGCTGGACAGGTCATGTAATGCGCAGGTGAGATAACGATTGGACCATTAGGTTTACAGAATGGGTACCAAGAGAAGGGAAATTCAATCGAGGACGACAGAAGACTAGGTGGTGCGATGAAATTAGGAAATTCACGGTGCTAGTTAGAATCGGTTGGCGTAAGACGGGGGTAATTGGAGATCGCAGGGAGAGGCCTTCGTCCTGCAGTGGACATAAAATAGGCTGATGATAATGATGACGATGCTAAGGAGTAAAAGACATTTATGACAAGTTATTTTATGAAACTGTTTTACAATGAAAGAACTATGTTCAGACAATGAAAAACCCAAAATTTTGAAATAATGCGCAAATGGTCAATTTTTGGCGAATTCCGTTTTTCGACCAAGTTTTCCATCATTTCATGAAATTCAAATGTTGCTCACGCGGCCAACATTTTTTTCCATTCAAATTATTTTCGGGAAATGCTGTTCAACTAATGCTTACATACATGTTATTTTTTTGTAATTTTTTGACAAATGATTTTTCTCGAGCGCCACGGTTGGGACAGTTGGCGTGGAATGACCCTTGTAACAATGAGAAGATGCTGCACTGTCAACTGTTGTATGTTTCCTATGGTGCAATGCTGCTACTACTAATTTCTACTACGATGCCCCCATGCCGTATTATCGGTTACAATGAAGAAATCTAGCTACTAGGTGTCCATGGCGAAAGGTAACGGGTGCAAAGTCCTTGAAAAGACAAAAAAAGAAAAAGAAATTCGCGCTTCTGCTGTGTGATTGCTTGCCATCCCAACGGCTGCTCATACAACAGAACCCATTTTCTAGCCTTCTCCACATCGCCAGCCTCATGCGCCTTTCCCCTGTCGCTGTTCCACCCCTCCGAACACGAATGGACCGCGCCAAGTGTGCTGACAGCGCTGATCCCAAATTGCTCGCTGGCCGTTCATTCTGCGCATTTCTGCCAACAGATTAAGTTGCTCGTGCTCGTCTTTGTTGGTTGCGTGAAAGTTGTTCCTGGCAACGTCGTTTCTCGGCTTCATTTGACTCGCCCACGAAGCGGAAGATGGCTGATTTGCCCGCTGATCATCGGTGGTAATGCACGATGCTGCCGATGAAAAGAAAGCGCACTGCTGTACATTTGGAAACGAAGTGCTTCTAACCGATGAGGAAATTGTCGTGAACGTGCTTGCATCGGACAGCAATGATGGCAGCGATGACACAGTAGGGCAGGCTGCCTCAGTGTCGTCTTCGCAGGAGGCCCTGCGGATGATTCAGTCCCTCCGGGGCTTTGTTTTCGCGAGGGACCTTCCACTACACTACATGGAGCACCTGGATGACGTGACAAGAGATGTAGGCAAGCTTTGCGTAAGGCAAGCAAGGCTGGCGGACATGCAGTTTTCTCGCCGTGCAAGCCAGTAAGAAGTAGATGGCGGGAGGCTTGTGGCAATCACGTCTCAGCATTTCCTCTACATTTCTCAAGCTGAGATGCTGCAACGGCAACCTTCCCACATTTTTTATAAGGCCCCATTTGGGGCCACCAAAATGATGCCTCGGCGGAACTTGCGTGTTACTTGCCGCCTGTGACCCCTCTTCGCAGTTGTTATAGCAGTGCCATTATTTAACGGCGACAGCTGCGCCTTGTTACACGTGATCGAAGCACACAGGAAGCAGGATTTTACCAGTTAAACGAGTCAACACAATCGGCAGCTGGATGGAGGAGGATGGTGGGGAGAAACACTGGCCTCTGCCATTATAGTTTTCTCACAACAGCTCTGTCACCCCGTTTTGAATTTTTTCATGCAACCCGGTTATAACCACAATTGGTTATAAAAATAGAATTTTCGTGGCACTTGAATATCATTATGTTGGTTCAACTGTACCAAGTTTCAAATCGTTTCTTATTGAATACGAATACAGTGCAACCTCATTGCTACTTTTCAGAAATCCCCTGAAAAATGCTTATAGCTACAATGCAAAATTTTTCAGTACTATGGACTTGAGAAAAGGATAGTTATTAAGTTTACCTGTCATGTTAACTACGCCTCAGTACTATTCAGAAATAAGAAATTCAGTAGTATTCAGTAATCTGGGGATCCTTAGATTTTCGTGTATCCTTCACGGAAACCAAAGCAGTAGGCTAGCAGACGACAAGGCACAGAAAGTGGACGCCACGGTGCATGGGTTCAAAAACACCAGGAGAGAATTGCGGAGGCAACGAGCATCAGGTTTTGCAAGCGCACGCTCCGCCTTGACAAATGTCACCTAGCAACAGATGCACGTCTCTTCTTTTTTTCGCTGCACTTCTTTTGGTGGCCGTACCAGCTATACACGTAACCTCCGTGCTCCTGAAGATGCCACACAGCAGTCGCACTATACAGATGGTGTCGTTGACACGTGGTTGCACTTTCGAAAGGTGTCGTCTTTAAGCAAGACAATTGCAGTGTCTGCGGCAAGGGATGTGAATAACAAGCAAACAAAAAGAAACACTATGCTTTGGAGGCGACATCGAGTTTTCTCTTGGTGATTTTCTCGGCATCAGCGTGTCTTTCGCGCACCACTCTTACCCTTCCAGGGTCAATGACGTATATATATGGCGCCACAAACAAGTCCAAAATGGTCAATGCCATATATTTACGGTTCCATCTGTACATTTAAAAAGCACACCTATTTTCAAACTTTTTCTTTTCTGGCATGTGCTGCCACTATGTGGCAATACAGGAAATTTTTTCCTTGCACCTCCCTCTCTCGGTTTTCGTTGCATGGCTTGTTTTAGAGCTAGTTTGCTCCGGCGCGTCTATATGCTACCGCTCGCACGTTGGCATGCGCACGGGTGGGCGGCAGTTTGAGTTTCGTTATGCAGGCAGTTTCGCAATACTTATGGCTATCTCGTTACTAATCCCTCAAACGGCGACCGCCTGTTTCTCGCCCGTTTAGTGCTCACAGGGGTATGCATAGGAAGGATGCCGTCATGCATGCATTTTCTTTTCTTTTCTTTTTTGGAGACTCAGGAAAACTACCGTATTTACTCGAATCTAGGCCGACCCCGATTCTAAGCCGACCCCCTAAAGTCCGAAGCCAACAAAAAAAAAAAAATATATATATATATATTACCTTGAATGTAGGCTGAACAAAAAAGCGAGGACAGCATTCACAAAATGCAAACAGCATTTATTGAGTCTGAACGTACAGAGCTCATTCAACGTCGTCGTCGCTGCTAGACTCGTCGCTGTGTTCCGTGTCACTGTCACCTTCAAACAGTGCACTATCTTCGGTACCGTCAAGTGCATTAGATATGCTACACTTTTTAAAGGCAAGCACGATCAAAGTACCTGGGATGTCGTCCCACGCTACAACTACCCAGCCCGCCAGCTGCGATAGTGATGCACATTTGATGCACCTTGTTGCCGTTAGCATGTGGTCTTCGTCAGTCAACCAGTCTGTGTAATATTTCCGCAGACGATCCTTGAAAGGTTTGTTGATGCAGACATCAAGTGGCTGCAACTGGCCCGTCATGCCGCCCGGTATGAAGGTGAGGTCCGTGTTCACTTGGGCGAGCGCAGCCTTCACGTTGTCAGTCAAGTGCCTACGGTAAGAATCGACGACAAGGAGCGAGTTCTTTGTCAAAAGGGCACCTGGACGCCGTCGCCACACAATCTTAACCCACTCTTCCGCCATCGCACCCGTCATCTACCCGTTCTCATTTGCCCGGACAATGACATTTCTTGGGAAAGTTTCTCGAGCAGGCGGTATCTTCCTTTTAAGGGGGGACGTGGCTTTGAACATAAACTTTCTTATTTCTTCATGGATGTTGATGAAAATTGGCACACATGTTTGGAATGTCTCCCTGATGCTTCCATAAAAGTTTCAGAGTGATATCTAGAGAATATTTTATTCAATTAAATTGAGCAGAATTTTTCTCCCTCTAGCTTTCTGGAGAGCCTGGGGAACGTAAAAAACGTGATAGAAGGCTTGTTAAGTATTGATTGCATAGCCAAATTCATGCTGAAGGTCGTGACATTCTTGCTTTTTTTTTTTTCGCATCATAAATTTTTTGGAGTGCCATATTTTATGTTACCTTCGCATCAAGTGCACTTTCAGGGCAGACGAAAGCCATATCGTAAACTTACAAAGGATGAAGATAAGAAAGCGAAAATGTCACGACCCAAGTGTGGCCCAAGGAATGTGACAAAAAAACGGAGTCAAAATATGTTAAACGGTAACAAAGAAATCAGCTCCAGAAACTGAGCAGAAAGGCAGAAAAACAGTTTTGAGAAAATGGCTCTCAAGTTTCACCTTCTCCTCAGTTCTCTAAAAGACACCGAATTTGTAGTATTTGGGGTGTTTTGTGATGTGGGGCTTCTTGTACATGTGGCCTCTGGTCTGGTGCACTCCTCCCCCCCCCCCCTTTCTTCTTATAGGGCATTCTTTGTTGCTGCTGCTCTACAAAGAGCACGGCGCCTAAGTTTCAAACCAAGAGATGTGCAGAACTCTGTGTGGGCATGAATATAGTTCCAGTGTACATTCAGGCAGCCTGTACCCACAGGCTGCCCGATTGATACCAATCTCCAGTACAATCAGTGAGGCATTTTTTTTTCTTTTGGTAGAATTGACCATGTTACTGAATGAAGGCTCTGAGTGTCAGCAGCCTCCCAAGTGATCTTTACTAGACAATGGCTGTAGAACTTAGGATGAGAGAGCCAGTGATAGATTTGCAGCTGCTAGGTGCTTTCCAGAATTGTACTTTTGTATGATGCCTCAATCACTTCTGCAGCCAGGTGTCTTTGCCAGCACAAGGGGCCTAGTGAACAGAGCTCATGATGAGGTTCTTTTTATGAAGGAGTGGTATGATAGATATCGTTACGAGCTATCGTGACAATATGATAATAGAGTGAACGCGCAATATGCTTAGTTGCGGGTCCTAGGTGGCGATGTGCGAAATGCCTAGCCGCAGATACAAGGAGCCGACGCGCGATGTGCTTAGTCGAGCAGTCCGAGGTGCCGACGCGCGAAGTACCCAGCCGCGCAGTTCAAGGTGCCGATGCGCGAAATGCCTAGTCACGGGCTCGAGGAGTCGAGCCTCGATGCGCTTACTCACGCAGTGCGAGGTACCAATGCACAATATCCTTAGGCAAGAGTCCGAGAAGTCCGCGCTTGATGTGCTTGACGTCCCTATGCGCGAAATGTTTAGCCGCGTGTACGAGGATTGCGTGCGTGATGTGCTTCATCACGAATTCCAAAACACCGAGTGCTCAAGGCTTAGCCGCATGTCTGAGGATTCCGCGCGTGAATCTTGGTCGTGAAATCCGAGTCGCCGATGCTCGGAATGCTTGGCCGCCAGTCTGAAACGTCCACAAGCATAGGGATCGGCCCCGCTACTGCGATGTCCACGTAGCACCCGTTTTGACAGGTCGAGATTACGGCATAGATTAGGCGAGTGGAGACGTCCAGACTCGCGAGGTGCAAAGAGCCGAGCAGACGACGCGAGCGCGGCCAATAGCAGACTCCGGCATGACCTTCAATCATTTGCTTTTTGTGCGCTTGTTTCTGTATGGAGGAGATAGCTGATGTGGCAAATTCGAAGACGGAGAAATGCACTTTCCAATGAGACCAAGATGGCGGCGCTCGGTAGCGCCATCCTGGAGATGCTGTGGCTTGAAAAGCGCTGTTTTTTCTTGATTTCCGCTAGATTTTTCGCCACCTTGGCTGATAAAACAAATTTTTTAGAGCACTTCTAAGTGGTTTACAGTGATGATATTTGGGTATCAGATAGAAAAAGGGTTACAGAAACTGAAAATGTGATTTTCAAAAAATCGATTTTTTGACAATCTTTTGCGATGCGAAAGCCGCGTCCCCCTTTAAGTATCATATAAGGAGAGAGTTTATGTCTATCAGCTGTGCAGCACAGCATCACAGTGGCGCGCTGCTTCTCATAGCCCGCAGAGCGCACCTTCACCTCCTTGGCACCCTTTTCATTCACAGTGTACGCCACTGACATATCAAAATACACAACCGTCTGGTAGGCATTGCCGATTTGCCTAAGGTTGTAGCCTGCCACTTCTCTCTTTCACAGCACGTAGCGCTGAAAAGCTATCGGCTTTTCTTCGAAATCGCTTGACAGCTTCTGCGTGATTGAAGTGCGACGTCGGAGGCTGAAGCCGAAGTGCTTCATGAAATTCTGAAGCCAGCCCCGGCTGGCTTTGAAATCCTTTGGCGTTAGGCCTCGCTCCCTCAAAAGTTCCCTAGCTTTCGCTTGGAGCACTTCTGTTGTCACTGGAAGGGCAGCTGCTCTCTGCATCCGAACAAATTAGACCAAAACTGTCTACACTTCGTGGTGATGGCCTTTCTTTGCTCCGCTAAATGCCGTCCTCATTGTGGCGCATGGAAAAAGCTGCGATCGTTGTCCCCTCCAACGACAGACATTTTTTTTGTCGACGCCGAAGTCCTGCCCGGCTTGAAGGTTCGACGATGCCTCTGCGGCTATCACAACTTTTCGCTTGAAAGCGGCACTGTAGTGGCATCTCCTGCTTGGTGCCATCGCGATAACACCGCGCTGCACACCAATACGGCCGACACAACACAGGTCAAAATGGCGACCTCGCTTGTGTACAGTTGGCTACTGGCATGGCTAGTAGCAACTGTGATACTGACTGTTCAAGATGGTGCTAGCTATGCACCATATTTAGCAGTTTCAATGAAAAACTGGCACGTTTTTTAAGATCCTCGAATCTAAGCCGACCCTAGAGTTTGGAATATGATTATTTGAAAAAACTATCAGCCTAGATTCTAATAAATACGGTAATTGCCTCTGGTTGGCGATAAGATGAAGCTTAGCGGAAGTTTGTCACATGTTCTGCTTTTTTGACGGGCACACAACCACACAGTTTTCTTAGGTGCACTCACCTACACACAGTTCGATTAGGCTATGGACGTAAATATTAGTTTAAGAGCAGGAAGATTTAAGACTTGCGAAATATTCTCGTGTGTGCATTTTCTAAGCCTTGAACTATGTGTATAACAATGCATCAAATGTTTAATTCTTATAAGTTTATTTACTTTTTTATTGTTGTTATTCATGAATAAACACTACTTATATACCAACACAAAATATCTTTTCCTCACTTTACGATCACCCTAGAAAAATTACGGTAAATTTTTTTCGATATTGGTCCCTCAGAAGAATTGCAATCTGCAATAAAAAAAACAGACCCTGGGTGGTCACATATGGCGAAAAAAATTGGCCCTGAAAGGGTTAAAGGGACAGACAACCGCCCAGAACATGAACCGAGATAACCCTGCTGATGGCATGATTCCCTGTTGTAGTGGCTAAAACGAGGCATGTTCTTCTCCTTAAACGTGGATTTTTATTTTTAGTTCATCACTAAAGTCGCGAAAAATGACCTTTGGCACTCATGCGGCAAAAACATGAAGATGCATAAGAGGTCCACCACGTGATTTTTTACTAGTGTACGGAGTTACCGTATTTACACGATTGTAAGTCGATCCCCCCATATCGCGTGACAGGAAAAAAAAGAAAGGGAGAGCATACCCGAGGCCACATTCGATAACGAAAATTTATTAGTAGCTGACATGGTCAGTGGACTACTCATCTTCACAAGTGCTGCCATCGTCATCGTTGCTACGGCCCCACAGCGTGTCATCGTCCCGCGAAATTTCACATTTGGCAAACAACCGCACCACGACATCTTGTGGAACAGCAGCCCACGCTGAATGCACCCAACCACACACAGCCACACGCAGCCACACTCAGGGAGGCTCTTTTGACAGGTCCGGTTGGCGTAATTTTGTGGTCTTCTGCCGCCAGCCACTCGTCGTACTCCCAGCGGAGCAGGTCCTTAAAAGGCGAAGATCTGGGCTTGTTCCATGACCATGTCGCACTTCACTGGCAGGGACCAATCACATATTACAGCGACGTGCGCCGCAAGCTTAGCCTACAGCTCCAGAAAGCGTCCCGACTTTGGCACGTGGGAAATTCCTCACTTGCCATCACAGGTGAAAATTTCGCTTCGCTGCAGTCGCCACTCTCGCACCACCCGTTCAGAAACATCGAACTTGCGGCCTGCTGCGCAGTGATTTGTTTCTTCGGTGTAAAGGATGGCAGCCCTCTTGAACGCTGCTGTGAATGAGTGCCGAATGATTACTGGGCCTGGAGCACTCATGACGACTGAGGAAGCATAGAAGTAGCATGTAGCCGGCAATCAAGTGGAACACATCAAACGAATGCCTTTCGTCAAACTATAGAGAAAGTTAAGCGCAACAGGCAAAGAGGAACCCGCGAGCGGTGTCTGCTCTTCCATGAGCTACCAATGCTCCCTGCAAGCGTCGCCTTCTGAGGGTGCCGCCGCGAATGGAACAGCGGCGCTTCCATCAACTATTGACACCCCCTCATGAGAGAGTTTTAATCGGTCGGCCGAGGTGAACAGACGTGTTGTCGGCGCACTCCGCAACCACCGAGACGACACGACCTTTACCAACCGCCCTTGCCCGGGCCACTTTCGCCGGGAGTCATATGGGAAGTGGCCTTCTCGCCGTTTCCCACCGACTGCCTTACTCCTGGGACTGGCCGCTGGGTCCTGTTCACTTCGAGGAGATGCTTCACGGAACAGCCAGCGGCTCCATAAAACCTGTGCTTAGTGAATCTTCACCTAGTTTCATCAATCTTGCTGTACAGCTACCGAAAGGTGTGGGGAGGCCACTCTGCAAGTTTAGTGACCCTATCGCCAAGCAAACCCGACTTATCAGCCAGAGAAGACAGACACACCGTACAGGCCGCGGCAAACCAGGCGCCGAGAGCCCAGAATGACGGAAGTACATGTCAAAGGAACTACCCTCCCGGAGGAGGACTACATCCCAGCAGACTGGACCACTATCATCGGAACCTATGAAGGCAAGTCCCAATCAAAATCCCCAAGGGAGGATATGAACGGCGTACGCGGAAAACAGAATGCATGTGAGGAACGCACCGAAACCCTCCCCGCGTGGATGTGGTGTCCGAGGTACAGCCCGGACCCGGCGCAGATGCGTGCAACGCAACAAGTCACGCGCAGAAGTCGCCAAATGGCTCCATTGCCGCAACATGTGATAAAGGTAGTTTTCCACTCGCTGGGAGGCCTCTTCTTACCCAAGATTCAGCCGCAGCTGCTGCTCCGCTGCCTCTGCGAAGGGGCTAAGATACCGATAGGAGCAGAAGTGCAACTACGCGTGCACCCAACGAACAACACATGCACAGTGGCCACCACTAACCAGAAAATAGCCCTTAACCTGGTTAAAATCAGAAACATTACCCTAAACGCAAAAGCGTATGGGGTTGCAGCGTACATAGTCCCTGCGGCGGACACAGTATGAGGCGTGATTGCTAATGCTTTTTGGGATGAAACGGAAGAAGAGCTTCTACAAGATCTACAAGCGAGAAATCCAGAAGCAGACATCCTACTAGCAAGATGTATGGGCAAGTCTAAGTCCATCCTTATAACCTTTGCTCAGGGACCCATCCCCCGTAGAATTGTTTACTTTGAGAGAGTGCACCTGTGCATGCCATATAGGGTACGACCAGAGGCCTGCACGAACTGTCACGCCCTAGGACACAGACATGATATGTGCCCACAAGAGAAAATACCGAGATGTCCGAAATGCGGCGAGGATCACGGCGAAGACAGAATGCGCCATTGCGTGCCCCGATGCATCCTGTGTGGTGGCGAGCACCTTACAGGAACAGGATCGTGCAAAGCAACACAGCGACAACAAACAACGAAGCCTTCAGTTAACAAGAGCACAACCGGAAGATGGCAGCTACATCCTGAAGATTTCCCAGACTGGAATCCATCAGCCCCCACGAAGGCCCCCGAGGAGCTCACATGGGCAGAATGAATCGCCCACAAATCAGACCCCCAGGACGAGGAGTTGGCCCGCCTTCGAGAGGAGGTAATACCCCTGACACACGGGCACTCTGAAGTCCTTTAGGTAAGGGGACATCTACCGGAAAGGCGTTTAAGTGCAGTGACACACGACAAAGGAGTATCTCCTTTACGGCAAAGTTCCTTTTCGGGAAAGGAGATTGCGCAACTACTTTTCGAGCGGAAAAGGAGTTACTCTCGCACACAGGGTGCACAACTCGTCAATAGAAGGAAACCTGCCACACAACTACGGTGCCCACAGGTACTTTTTTTTACCTTGCGAAAATGTTTTAATTGTTAGCGGTAATACAATTTGTCGAATAGTGAAGATTTCCTCTAGCTATATGTTGTGTCAGCAGCGGCAGGCAAGTGGGGGCCCCCGGCCAGCAAACGCGCGGCGAGCGCCGACGCAGTGAGGGAGACTCGGAGCTAACTGCTCCTGATGAAAACCGGAATGAAGACTCAGCCGGCTAGCGGCCGTTTATTACTAAAAAGGACTTCACATGCCAGATGACGCCTCCCGATTTTCCCAGCTCGTCACATGACAGAAGGGGGGTGCGCTATCTAGCTAAACTACTATGAAACATAAATGCAAGATAACACAGAGATCTGACAGGGGGCGACACTATACTACATCATCCCCCCCTGGAAACAAAGTAAGCATATAGTGAAACGCGCACACAAGACGCGCACTTAAGTCCAAGGACAAATTCAGTTCGTTCCCCCCCATGTTCACACACACGCGTACCAGATGCACACAAGGCACGCACTTAAGTCCACAAGAAATTCAGTCCGTCCCCGCACAAGTTCACATACACGCGCACCAGTCTTGGGCACCAAAACACAGGCAGTCAGTCAAAACAAAATCCGACAAGGAACACGGCACAAGACTCACTGCACCGCAACAAGGAACACATTTTATACCTGTGTTAATGAAACATGTGAATTGCCTGAGACGGCAATACGCTCTAAATTCAAGAAACAATCATCGAGCCACGGAGGCCGTTTTCTGTCACAATGAGGTTGCGTGTGTACCTCAGAACTTTGGGGGTTGCGACGCGTACCGGTCGACTTTAAAGACCCAGTTGTCCCACTACTATTTCCCTCCCCCTGGTTGGAAAATTGAATGTGGTTGTCGCTCAAAGCTGGAGAGGGTTGCCCAGGAAGCTCCTCTCGACGTCCCAACAAGTCCTGGGAGGCTACCGATTCCCTTACGGAATCAGAGACGACTGCCGACTGTGTAGACTCGGAAGTGATACAGTCAGACTAACTACCTAGCTGATGCTTATAACTATGAGAAGATGCTGTCACTACAGACGAGTCATCGGAATGACTATACAGCTTTGAATATGAGTACAAAAAGTCTCTATCACACACAATGTACTACCTGCTGGATCCTTCATCACTAGGGTTAACTTAGACACATGCCACGTCTTCCCGTCACTGAGTACAAAAATAGATGGTCCTATCTGGGCTTTAACTGTACGAGGTTTACTGTACTTAAAAAATCCTTTCTTGTTAAATCTAATTCTGACGGTGTCTCCCACCTTGACACGAGTTGCCTGAGCACCTCTACGTTTGTCTACACACTGCTTAGCTTGCCACTGTTTTTGCAAGACCCTTCCTTGAACTTGAGGCACAAGACTGTCCTGTTCCCGTAGATCTACTCAGAGCCGCATGGTTCCATCCTTCTTGCGCACCACCACGAGTGGAGACACCCACTCAGAAGCCTCGATGTGCTCAATGACGTCGCAATTCATTTGTGCCCCGGTCACGGAAAGCCAGGGGTAGTCGGCGCAACTTTGAAGATACTGGTTTCGCATCTTGCTGCCGATGAATTCGGTGCACAAAGTTGTTGACGAGACCCAACTTGTCACTGAAGAGGTGATCAAAACCCGGGTACTGAAGGAAGCGATGGTAGACGACATGTCAGTGACGTACCGTCGATCTGTATGCCCAAGAGTTGGATGGCGTCTAAACTCAGCAGTGATGTTCCTGTAGTCGTTACGTGGAACGTGACGGAGCATGACCTTTGGAAAAACTGGACAGTGGCTTGAAACAGGCCTTGCATGTCGATGCGTTGCTTGGAGAGGTTTCTCAAGTCCACTGTTGCTTGTGACAGCCTGTGCTGTCGACCAAAGTTATTTCTAAAATCTTCGGCCGTCATGCATGACACAGACGCTCCCGTATCCACCGGCAGTCGCATGGAGACGCCGTTCACTACGACTGGAACTTCCAAATCCTTTTTAGTTGCAAAAGCGCTTACCGTCAAGACAGACGCGGACGGCTGCCTTGCGGAAGTTGAAGACAGCGTCTCTGCGGAAGAGACGTGTTGAACAGTATAGGCTTTCCGGCATACTGATGCAAAATGGCCCAACGTGTGGCAGGCGTTGCACCGCCGGTTCCTTGCTGGACAATTCTTGTACGTTGCAATATGTTTCGTGCTGCCACACCGATCGCATTCACCACGGCTCCCGCAGGAGCCATGTGCGAAATATCGGCCCTCTTGGCGGCTTCTCGGAAGAAGTCGGACATCTTCATGGCCTGCCGGACTAACTCGGCCATCTTGGCAGCTTCCCGGAAGAAGTCTGTCATCTTGGCCCGTCGACGGAACACCAAGTTGAGATGCCTCGATTCTTTGAACATTTTCGGAGCCGAACGCGCGGTTCGCTCGATGCAAGGCTTCTAAAGAGCGTCCAATTTCTTCTGCCTTGTCCAGGGACAGGGTTTCGCCATGAGCCAATAACTTTTCGCGAACGCTGACGTTCGCTACCCCATGTATTATTTGGTCTCGGATGCGCTCGTTGTAGGCTGTGCCGAAGTTGCACTGTACCGCCTTCTCCTTCAATGCGGTCACGAATTTCAGGAATCCTTCTCCCTCGAACTGCCGTCGACTGGTGAATTCGTGCCTCTCCACCAGAACATTTGTTGATGCGGCGAACAGCCGGTCAAGCCGCTGAAGAGTTTCTGGAACTCTGACGCTGGCGGGACCGCATCATTTGACGTTGACGCTGCGCCGGTCGACTGCCTTGCTGCTTCGCTCGACGCTGACGCTGCGCCGGTTAACTGCCTTGCTGCTTCCTGCTCCTTGTCTGCAAAGTACTTTCGTTGTCCCTCACGCCCGAGAGCGCTGACGAGCGCGGACGCTCGTCGCGCGTCCGTCCAGTCACCACCGCCGGCCGCTTCGAGGTGGGCCTGAAAAATTTTTTTCCATCGGTACCATGGAATTAACAGTGGCCCGGGCAATTCCAGAAAAACGGGAAGGTTCGCCGTAAAAGAAGCCATGCCCGGTAGCGTGCAGGAGGCAGTGCAGAAAACAAGCCGGAGCTCGCAGCAGGAATAGGGCAAGGAAGAACAAAGGGGCGGGAAGGCCTAGGCTCAGAAGCCTCGCGACGCCAAATGCGTCGGCGGCGTTTGCGGCCGTGCAGACACGTAAAGGACGCTTCACTTACGAAGCTCGTTGGTTTCCCGGGGCTTCGGTCGGAACCGCAGCGGGAATCCCATCCTCGTCGCCAAAAGATGTTGTGTCGGCAGCGGCAGGCAAGTGGGGGCCCCCGGCCAGCGAACGCGCGGCGAGCGCCGACGCAGTGAGGGAGACTCGGAGCTAACTGCTCCTGATGAAAACCGGAACGAAGACTCAGCCGGCTAGCGGCCGTTTATTACTAAAAAGGACTTCACATGCCAGATGACACCTCCTGATTGGTCCCAGCTCGTCACATGACAGAAGGGGGGTGCGCCATCTAGCTAAACTACTATGAAACATAAATGTATGATAACACAGAGATCTGACAGGGGGCGACACTATACTACACTATACTCTCAAACGCTCGCATAACGTCGCTAGTGCCGCCATGTTGAATTCCGGCAGTGTCGTCGTTTGCTGCGCGCATGTGGTGTGTTCACGTTGCGAGATGTGGAGACTGCACAATCAGCGCCCGCAGGAAATACCCAGAAGAAACCACAGTTGTTGGAATAACATATTGAATAAAACGCGTTACGCCTGCGCACACAAAGGAAGGGACGACAAAGACGTGAAAAAGGATGACGGTAACGTGGGCATCACCAGAATAAACAGCACGCACAGCAAAACACCGGCTGCACATAGTTGCTGGACCAAGTTAAATGGCTGCTAACAATGCAAAAACGCGAATAAAATAAACGACTACAAGCATTATTAGCCATCAACAATGAAAAAAATATATTTTTAGGTTCTACAGTAGATAAGTGTAATCAAATACGCAGCTTTTTAAGAATGTTTTCTCTCTTGTGGCTTTAACAGCCAGCGCTATTTTTCTTGTGGCGTTCATCTGAGGGACTACCTAAAGAAGTTCAGTGCAGTGCCGTGTGTCATCGGCGCATCTCCTTTCTGCAAAGGGTCCTTCAGAGCAGCAAAAGGGGTTTACTGGAAAGGACTTTAGCTTTGCCCGTGTGTCAGGGGTATAAGAGGCTTACGACAGGCCATCACCCCCCCCCCCCCCATCACCCATTACCTAAACCATCACCCAGCCCTCACTCCCCCTTCCTAGTCACCCTTTATCCCTAGACATTCAGAGTTCATGTCCCGCAGAAACCTCAACCTCCAAACCACCTACAAAAAAGAAAGGAAGTTCTTCCGTTGTCAGACGAAACAGCTGAGATTGAACCATCAGACAAAACAGCCGAGATGGAGGCTCAGTTTGAAGCCAAACTTGAGGCAAAATTAACAGTGAAACAAGCAGACTTCCAACAGCAGATGCGCGATCAATTTCAGCAATTCCTAGAAAATCGCCTACAAACACTCGAGGCTCGATTTCCAACACTAGAAACTCGTATGGACTGCCTCATTGACGAACGCTTCAAAATTTTAGAGAACAAACTAGATACCTTCTGTACCCGGCTCAGCATACAAATGAGCTTAATGGTGGTGGAGGCAACCAACCAAATGCAGGCGGCGCACCTACCCCAAATCACCCTCCCCCCTTCCACTTCCAAAACTTCTGGCCAGCAAAATGGCAAGTGATTCACCTAAATTGAAGACTACTCCTCCCTTTTTAAAACTCTGGCATTGGAACTGTCGTAGCATACGTCATAAACTAGAAGCGCTAATGCAACTCATACTAAATGAGGAACGCCCACCAGACTTAATTCTGCTACAGGACCCTAAAATTAGTGTTTTGCTCCCTGGATATACTGCTTATCACTCACCAAATCATACTGCTCCAGTTGTGTCCACCTTTATCAAGCGATTCATAAGGCACACACAACTTACATTCCCACACAAAGTACAAAATGCAGTCCTTGAAGTAATCCCAGTCGACATTCAACAGGATTCCTTGCTCATCGCCAATATCTATAATCCACTGAGCATGCCAGCAACGCGCTGCGCTGATCTATTAGTGCAAATAACTGCAGCAGCAAATAAAACACCAATAATAGTGGCCGGAGACTAACTGCGCACACATCAACTGGGGATACCAGAAAACTTCCAGCAGAGAGGAGGTTCTTATGACACAAATTCAATAGTCTCAGCTCACGGTGTACAATGATTTCGATTGCCCCACCAGACAAGGTACAACAGGAATGACGGACACAAGTCCGGACACAAGTCCGGACCTCACGATGGGCAAGACGCATCAAGAAATTGGAATGGAATAGAACAGCACAGTGACCACTATATTATCGAAGTTCAAGTCTCAGGTCCCCAAGCGTCTCGTACAAGAATAAAGCATAAGCTAATCAACTAGGATAAATTCAGAAAACAAAGGGAAACAAACCAAGAAACTGGGCTGGTGGACGCGCAAACCTGGACAGCACAGGTCTTCGAGGACCAAGCAACGTGTACCAAGGAATATAGCCCAGAACAACAAGTCCCAGTTATGGACTCAAAATTGGCCCATTTGATAGAAGCACATGAAAGTCTCATGAAACGATACGTTCAGCAAAAACGCAATAAGAAGCTCCAAAACAAGATATCTGAGCTTGCAAAACAAATTCAGGATTATACCCAACAACTTTGTAGGCAGAATTGGCAGCAGATATGCGAAGGTCTCAGAGGCAATCTCAGTACCGCTCGAGCATGGCATCTTTTAAAACATGTAATTGATCCCACGAAAGGTCAACAACATACTAGAAATATCATCGCCCGACTAACACACAACCATAAATACGACACGCAGGCGCTACTAGGGACACTCGGGAGCCTACACACCTCGCCGGGGCCTTCAAATCCCTTACCGGAGTTCGCCGGCCCACCAAATACTGAACTGGAAAGGGACATAACTATACAAGAAGTCCGAGCGGCACTTTATAGACCCCGCAACACCATGCCAGGCGAAGACCATATAACAAACGCCGCTCTTAGGAACCGAGATGACAACTCCCTGCGAGAACTTACCAGTATCTTCAACAAGCATTGGTAGGGCGGCACACTGCCAGAGGAGTGGACGCACGAAAGCGTTATTCTAATACCCAAACCTCAGAAACCAGTTACACCAGAAAATATGCGCCCCATCTACTTTACCTCTAGCTTAGGCAAACTCTTTGAGCAAGTCATCCTAACTAGGCTGCACAGCCACATGGAAGACACCGGTCAATACCCACCCTCAATGATTGGATTCCGATCAGGCCTATTCACACAAGATGCCATGCTTCAACTCACGACAGCTGGACCCCCTCATACCTATATATGCACACCTAAGCGGCACTGGCGATTGACCTCAAGAAGGCCTTCGACAACGTCACCCACGAGGCCATCCTAAAAGCTGTGCTATACCTAGGCGTTGGCCAACGAGCATACAACTACATAAGGGCTTTCCTGCAGAACCGAATGGCCAGTATATGTGTGTAGACAACCTTCGTGCACGCCGCTACACAGTAACGAATGTGGGCACACCGCAAGGCTCCGTGCTGTCAAAAAAGATATGACGTGTAAAAAGATATGACAAGGTGACGACATGTGATCATGGTTCGAGTCAGGCATACATTGTTCATTTGCACCGATGCAGTGCCAATGACTGTGGTGCTTTCTAGTAGCGGAAATTACAATGCAAATGCTCTCCGCTACTAGAAAGCACCACAGTCATTGGCACATCAAAAACAAAAACGGAGTGAGAAATATGGGAGGCACTTGCGATAGCTAATGAAAAAGAGATGTGCGTAAGCACTCCGTGCATCGCGCTTATCGAAGCTGAGGTCGAGTTTGCCAGGGCGAATGGGTGCAAGTGAACGATGTATGCCTGACTCGAACCATGATCACATGTCGTCACCTTGTCATATTTTTTTATATCCCCCCCACGCCATATCTCCTTGTATATAAGTGTGTTCTTTAACAGTATTAAACAGTTGGTAGTTTGCACTACGTTCGCCCATGTCCCGTCCTTCACTTATATCGTCTGTGTAAAACTGAGCGCAATATAACCATGAAGAGGAACTACCTCCAGGAACAGACCCAGAGGAAGCGGAAGAGATCGCTATAGCGCTAGCGCTCGGCAGCTCCAGTGCTGCCTACATCCTGAGTGATTCAAAAACTGCACTGCTAAATTATGCTAGGGGCAGAGTTCACCATGCCACCTTCTACATACTGACCCAGAACCCTCCCTTCTGCCGCAGCGCTGAGCTCATCTGGGTGCCCGCGCACTCGGGAAACCCTGGCAATGAGGCCGCTGATTCTTTAGCCCGAGGGTCAAGAAACCGGGCACAGGCGGACCTCATGGGGGGTTTCTCGGGGGAGCGTGTGTGTTCCTTCGCTGACCTCATCGCGAATGCTCGTGCCGAGAGGCTAATATAGCCCTCCCCCCCCCTCTTTCCTCACTACCAGGGAGCAACACTTATGGCGCCGCCTGCAAACGCGCACGCTACGTACTCCATCCCTCCTATCCCACTACCGACCCATCCCCCCCCCCTTCTTGCCCTCTGTGCAATGCGCCGAAAGCAAACCTCACCCATATACTCCTGGCCTGCCCGGCTTCTCCTCCCCCCGGCAGGCCGGTACCACTCCAAACCTGGGAGGACTGGGAGACCTCACTACGCTCCACGGACCCAGCAAGGCAGAAGATCGCCGCCAACTGGGCTGCCAGCATCATGGACATGTTAAACATGAATGTTTGAGTGCAGTGGGGTCGTGCGGGGACCCAGGGGGCCTGGGAGGTCCCAAATTCTTTTGCAAAATAAAGTTTTTTTCTCCTTCCCTCATGAGTGTTGTGTGCACTGTAAAACTCTCAAAAATGTTGAAAAACCTTTCCGAAAAGCGAACAAACATGCCGGATAGCGAAAAGCTATGGGTAGGACCATAGAGCAAACATAAAATTGTAAGTACGTTGTAGCTCCCGTTGGTCTCGCTTTCATGGCGGTGCCATGTTTTGGTTTTGATTGTAAGTCGGCCCCCCCACTTCAAATTTTCAAATTTTAAAAAAGTGGTCGACTTACAATCGTGTAAATACGGTACTTGTCTTTTTATTTGTATTGAAATCCAGTATACATTTTATTATTATAAATTTTTCATGACTGCCTTCACCTTCGTTTCTGATGACTTGGCTTGCTTCGTCTATCAACATAATGACAACGACATGTGCCAGCCAGCGATGACGTAGGCGTGTATTTGGGGAAAAATGGGGTACAAATATAAGAAATGTCTGTACAACGATGCGAACTTATTGCACCAGCTTTTCATTTTCAAGAGTGGTTCACAAGGTCAAAATGTAGGTGGCTAACCGCAGTTACACTCACGCCTGTGAAAGCAAAACAATGGGTCACTGTCACAATTTGCGTGGCAGGCTATCGACATTGCTCTCACTTCTCAGCGTTGCTGGAGGGGGGAATCTACTTTTAAAAGGCTGCTCAGATCAAAAAATTTTGCTTACTGAATATCCACACACTTTTGGAAGTAACCACTGTAAATGTAAACACTACCAAGGGTCAGCTTAGCGATGCGGCATAAAAAACTAGGTCCTTAAAAATCGGTTGTCAGTTCCTTTAACATAGCTTCGGTAATATCTAGCGGCGGAGTGAGTAAAAGCATTATTGAAAATAAGGCACGATAGTTGGGGCACGAAGAAGGCACGATGCTTGGTCCAAGAGAGCCTCCCAGCCCTCATCCTCAAGCCATGCTTTGCGCATTAGTGGATGCTTATCATGGGGCTGTCAATGTGTGGAGGCTTCCTGGGGGGGGCACTCCCATGTGATGATGGTGCAGATTGGGGTAAAATGTGTTCATCTGAATGTGACGCCAATCCCTCTCCTGTTGGGTGTTTCAATTCGAGTGAGGATGTCCAAAATGTCTCTGCTCTCGTCTTTGCTGTAAGAGGATGTCACGAGAATTCGATGGAATGTCGTTGCTGGGCCATACCTTTGCTCGGACGTTTAATCCTCAAGCAATACGGTCTGCCCTCGAGTTCCATGCCAGTCTCTCGAGTGCCGGACACCAAATGATATTGTGGTGCCCTTGTGGTTGATTGCCTGGGGTTTGGTTACTGACTGGGGTACCATCCCGTTTAGAAACGGGGGGGCAAGCCGCTTGTGAGTCGGATAGTACAACAGCCGAATTGGTTTGGCGCTCGGCGTCCTGAATGGCCAAGGCGATGGCTGTAGCTTTTGCCACACATGCCGAGGAGGTTTTGAAGGGTGCCATTATTATGTTACTGAGCACGTGCTGGTGGTCGAGTTGGTTATGCATGATTACAATGCAGGCGCCAAAATAAAATAAAGGACGAAGGAAGGAGACACGAGATAACCACGTAGGCGCTACGTGGTTGTCTCGTGTCTCCTTCTTTCGTCCGTTGTTTTATTTTGCCGCCTTCGTTGTAATCAAGTTGTTATGCTGTTCTGACGCATAGAGACTATGGTCGGAGCTCGCTCAACAAGCATTCATGTAACACACTCCCGGTCCCATGCCGAAACGTTTGTGAAGAGTCTTTGCCCTTGCTGTGTCATCCGGGATGGTACTTGGGATACATGTTCTTGGGAATTGGAGCCACCGCAATGTGCCATCGAACACTATGTCTGTCTGTGCCGTTTCCTCTCAGCAATACTGCATCTATGGAAAATAACACCAGTGAGGACCGAGAGCCAACAGCAACGTTTTTATGGATAGCTCTTGTGGTGACAACTGAAAAATTGATGCACTGATGGGCGGAATGGTGAATTTTAAGGCTTTCAAGAAAACTACTTTTAAGAATCATGAACATTTGCCGAAGTCCCCTGAAGCTTGTTATATCGAGATTTCACTGCACTAATAGTTAGTGAGAGATATTCGATTTGTATTTGAAACTTTGAATACCATATTTACTTGCATAATGATCACACTCTAATAATGATCGCAGCCCTAATTTTTGTAGTCAAAATTCAATTTTTTTTTTCTTTCCGGCGTAAGGATCGCACCCCGAACTTGCCGCAGATACATGTTCTGTGCCAAGCCTAGCTAATGATGATCGTGCTTACCATCTGTCGAATGCTGTCGAATGTTACGCGAATGACTCTTCAAGACATACCAAACGTTCTGCACGCACCAGACAAATTCTTAAGCAGATGCCCTATTTCATTCCTTTCATCACTTTCCGCACTTCCACGAAAAAAGAAAAAACCTACAACCAAACTTGCCTCGGCTTTATTATTCGTAGGCGTTATAATGGTTGTGGTCAACAACAACAAAAAAGGCGCTTTTTGTTTCCTCTCGTCTGCACTCGTGGGCATGCAACAAATCACGAGCGGCAACGACAGTAGCCACATTGATACAGTATAAGTGTACCCTATTCATATGCCGACGCTTTTAACACAGCTGAAATATTCATCCACCTTTAGTGGAAACGTGCCATATTAGGATTGTAGTGAAGACAAATGCGGCAGTTTTCGCAGCATGCCTGCCATGTGTTTCTATGTCACTGGCGGCTGAGCACAGCCATCTCTGTTTCTGTCCCCTCAAAGTGGACATGGCTACGTTGTTGCTGCAAACTTGCCGATCTTAACAATATTATTCATTACTCATATGGCAGAAACTGTTTCAATGCACGTAATGTACTCACGAGAAAAAAAAGATCACGTTCGGTGCATTTGGCTTGCTCTGTCAGTCGCCATCCCACATTGTCAGTCGCCATTATGTCCCACATTGTTACAGAGGCAGCCGCCTGTTTGTTGGCCTGCTGTCATCCCACAGCAAATGCGGGATGAAAAAAACAATTTTTTTCGTGAAATTTACCCAGCAAACTGATTGCACCCTTAAATTTGCATCATTTTCTTTTGAAAAGAAGAAAAGTATGATCATTAAGCAAGTAAATCGGTATATGCCCACGCCTACAAGGGAAATAATGAAAGCCTTATATGTGGAATGTGAATAAAGGGGGAAAATGCATGTGCAGGCCATTTGTCACCCTTACTGAGAATGAATTACCATTACAACAATACCTTGATTTGGGCGAGTTGGTTCATCTTGACAGTTTTCATAAAAACGCACTAAAGACGAAGACAAACGAACACATACGACAGGACTGGCTCTACTTCCAAATGGCGTTTATTACAAACGCTCATCTATTTATACTCTGCGCATCAGGTACATCATGCACTCATCATCATCCACTCAAAAGATTGTAAATGAATCAGATCATATACACAATTGTATGGTCAATCAGTTCAGATGTCTAGATATCTCGAAAGAAACGTCACTTCTTTTTCTTGCAAAACCAAAGACGGACAGCTGAAGCACTTGTCGCCTGTTTTCTTACAAAATATGCTTCGACTATTTCACATCCTGTTTTTGTGTTTTCTTTCCTCAAGAAAGCTGTGTCACCAAACATGGGTGTGCATGCACACTTTTTGCAGTGCTCGGCCAAGTGACTGCCGTATCCTTTTCTGCACACCTATGTTTGGTGACACAACTTTCTTGAGCAAAGAAAACATAAAAACAGAACGAGAAATAGTTGAAGCATATTTTGTAAGAAAACAGGCGACAAGTGCTTCAGCTGTCCGTCTTTGGTTTTGCAAGAAAAAGAAGTGACGTTCCTTTCGAGATATCTAGGCACCTGAACTGATTGACCATACAATCGTGTGTATGATCTGATTCATTTACAATCTTTTGAGTGAATGAGGAGTGCATGATGTACCTGATGCGCAGAGTATAAATAGATGAGCATTTGTAATAAACGCCATTTGGAAGTAGTGCCAGTCCTGTCGTATGTGTTCCTTCATCTTCATCTTTAGCGCGTTTTTATGAAAGCTGTCCAGAATTACTGTTCTTGAGAGAGCATTTCACATTAGATTGCACTGAGCCATCAGACACTATATTTAACTTTCCATTCGCCTTTTGTTTGTTAGGTATTTTTTATACACATATTTTTCTACGTGACATGAAGTGTAGAAACGCTCCACCCGACTCTTCCTCGGACAAGTGGGAGGAGACCCTACGAAGCCCGTTACTCCACGACCGGCAATGGGCCGTCCAGCAGGCTCGCGCAGCGGCTGCGAGGTACTCCTTGTCGGTCTCCTGCATGGGAGACGCCCACTGCGCGCAGACGTGCATCCTGCAGGAACTTAAATAAAATTTATCCAATCCAAATGACTTGTTGCACCTGGTTGTTTTCTGCCGTAAATGCTTTAGTGTTGCTAGGCTGGTGACTGTTTATACTCTTGTATTTTCCTAATAAATGTTCATTTAAGCGTCGGCACTTGTGTTGTGCACCTCCTAGAGCCTGTCAAATATGAACTCCATGCTTCCTGCAAAACAGAGCGCGCAAGAGAGAGTGTGGGCTCCCTTCCAAGCACGGGAGAACAATATTTGGCTCGCATGTTCATGCCAGCATTGTCTACAGGTCGCAAATGTTTTCTTACCATGGCGAAAAAGGTGCTGCGATTTCCCTTTAAGACGTGCGACTTGCAATCAGACTTTTCACCCCATGGACAGAACATGCCATGCACTCGTGTCCCGACTGTGTGCATTAGGAGGACAAGTAACGACCCACAGTACGTGCCTTCCCCGGGAGTGTTATCAATCAAGAAACGACCAATTGCTGGGCATTGGGAAAGACACGGGACGTACATCATTGTCCGAGGTTCCACACAGGCCGCAGGACTTGCATTCGATGCACTGCCAGCGGTACTTCTTCACCGACACAGTCATGTTGGGCGTGAACTGGAGGCACGACGGGTGCGCTGCACACAAGGGAAGGGGATTTCTCACTCGGCTCTGGAAACAGTGCTACGGGAAAAGTGGGCGTGCAGCACAAGGTCAGCAGCAAGACATTTCTCAGCGCAATTGTTTGGCGCACATAAGCAATACAAGCTAAATAAATAAATCAATTACCGACACAGCAGCTGCGGAGTGCAGAAGTTTATGCCTGTTGTCCGGCAGGGTAGATGCATTCATTCCTGCAGAGCCACAGTTTCCATGTGACACTTTTCTATGTGTTCATCTTAATTATTAATTTTATATTTATGCAAAACTCGTTATCAATTGATTTCAAATATCACATTGAACCTTTATGAAGCACACAACGCAGTTCTTGATGAACTATCATTTTTTAGACGCATTAAGTGTTATTTTAGGTATTTGGAATCACAGTTCTATTTATTTATTTTTTTCTTTATTCACTATTTTGTGAATGTTTCATCATTTCAATACTTTTGAGTCTAGCCATCAGACAGGCATGCTTTGAGGGAACACCCCTATGTCCTGTGGAATGAGCCCACCGTTAACAATGCGTGGCCTGTGCATGTGATGCAATTTCACAGGCAGCTGGTGCCCACTACCATAATTCATCAAGCTAAGCTGGAACAGCTTGTGGCTACAGCCGCACTGGAAATCAGTGCTCTGCATCAAATTAACTACATTCTTTAACAATTTTCCTCAGTTGTCACAGCTCCCGTGTCAGATTATATTCATGCACACATATTCTTCACAAGTACAGTGGAATCTCGATAAACGAAAACCACTTAAATGTAACTGCCTCTTAAATGGAACACCATCCTCATGGTTGGCTGGTTTTGTATTCATGCGATTGTATTCAGCGTCGTCTCTCAGTAAATGGAACTCCTGATAAATGGAACCAATTTTTCTGGTCCCTTGAGGTTCGGTTTAAAGAGAGTCCGCCGTACATACATCAAAGGATACATTAGGTATTCCTACCATTCTTAGAACTATGGCACTTGGCTTTTGAATTAAGGTCCAAGAAACAAACTCTTTCTTGCATACTACCTCACCTTTTAATCCCCACAATGTAAGGCAACATTGTGTCTTACCCCTCTTCATTCATTATTATCATTATTATTATTATTATTAATTTCAAATTATGCCAGAAGGCCTTCTTCTGAGAGTATTACATAGGGGGAATCGTACATAGATACATATTTACAGGCAAAGCAATATACTAGAAAAACAAGCAAAAATTGAATAAGAGATTCCAAGTTAATTAACAGTCAAATTCTGATGAAAGTATATTGCAAACGGCAGACACAGAAATATAAATTTGTACAAGTATCTTGCTGAATATGCACAGTGGGAACCTGAGCCAGCCTCGGAACAGCCCATTGAACAGCCCATCGGACAAACCCATTGCCACCTGTGTTGTCTACAACTGCCAGAGGAAGATGCAAATTCCTTCAGCGTTTCTGTATCAAAAGTGGAATACTGGTCAGCAACTACACATGCTGAATCCCATGGCACCACACAATGGCGCCTCAATGGCATTAACCACCGCTATAAAAGAACTGCTACACCAACATCTGTTCAGTGGGCCCATAAGCTGGCCTTGGAACAATGTTATGGCAAACACACTGCTATTTTTTTGCAGCTTAGCAATGAATATTCTGCACTTAAAACAAGTGATCATTGTTTTAAGCAGTTAGAATGCCCAAACTGCTTGCATGCACTATTGTTTCATGCACGGTATCTTGTTTTGTCTTTGCTGACGTAGTGCGGGAATGTCAAGTCCAAACCAGGGCTGATTACTTAACTACTCAAGCAGTTACTTGATGGTCAAAAAGGCATACTAGAAAGGCTAGGTGCTATCAAATCTAAACGGAGAAAAGTTGAAAGCATAGAAAAAGCATACAGTGCCTTGAAAGAAAGCTTGCAGATTTAAAGGATGGAAGGAGAGACAATAACCTCATTGTTTTCGGCATTCCAGAAAGCGAAAACAATACAATGAATGCTCTCAATGATAAAGTCATCACTGATCTTTTTCAAAGTACGTTGGGCTTAGACGTGCACAAGTGTTGAAATTCGGGCCAGTTGGTACATAGTTGAAGGAAAAAAAACCAGTCACAAAACACAAAGGACAATCAGTCGACTAGTGGTTCACACCAACAGTCGTTGTGGTGTGAACCTCTCTTCTTGTGCCTTTGTGTTTTGTGACTGCTTTTTCCTTCAACTTAGATGTGCATTTGGTGGAAACCAAACGTCAACCAAATCGTCAACCAAACAACTGATCGTCCAATCAAACCGAACAACCAATCGGAAACCAATCGTCAACCAAACAAACCTCACCCTGTGATACTGAGATTGTCTGACCATCACCAAGAAATAAGCATACTCAAAAACTTTTTCAAACTAAAAGGAATGCGTATGTCTACGTCTGAAGGCTTTTCCACTACCACCAGGAAGCTTTAGGATGGTGCCGCTGAGCTATGCAAATCGGGAAGGAAAGTTCAGCTTGCGTATGATAACACTAAGGTTGAAAATGAATTGTTTGTATGGGATGATGAACAAATGTCAAGAGCATCAGTGGTGAGGGACCGTGGCAGAGCGAGGCGGACGGAATGACCAAAGAACAGTGGCGCAAGATGTTTCACTTGCTTGAATGTAAATGCTCGCAGCGTTGTTAAGAGTATTGTCATGGCACAAAACGTAAATTATAGTACAGTCGAACCCAACTATATCGAACGCGTCTACATCGAATTATTCTGTATATCGAACAATTTCTGAACACAGTATAGTTACAATAGTATATATAGCAAAAATTACGCTTTCATCGAACAAAATTAGCAGCGACTCCCAATATACTGAATGTCAAGCAGTGCAAAAGTGCCCCCAGAAGTTGGCTTTCCCTCTCGCTACTGGGTTTCCCTGCCGCCGTGGCTCCATCCAATCGCTCTCCCTATCATGACTGCGCTGCCTCGAACGAGCCGTCGATACCCCCTGCAAAAAATGATCCTGGCCTGCCCGCAGCGCTTGCTCAGACAGCCAATCAGATGCTGCTCTTGTGCCCTCGCCGTGCAAGATGGTGCAAGTGCAAGTTGTCTCGCTGCTTTTCTGGGTCATTGTGTTTGCGCCTTGTGGGCCTTCTCCGGCAGTGTTGCCGTGATCAAGCAGCAGAATTTGCCTTTTGCTGTGAAGCCCAACATCATAAATCGAGTTGAACATGGTGAGAATTCGGATGTCCCCGCAGCGTGAAAGATTTCGAGAAGCACTCTTCACACAATCTTGAAGAATAGGGGCAGATTAGGGCTAAAGTGGACAAACTCGGTACCCGGTACCCGGGGCACCCCGACGAGTACGCACGGCCGTGTACAAGTGGTTCATCTAAAACTGCTTCAGACATACCAGCTTCTGCGTGCCCAGTGATGACTAATTTCTGATGAGTATGATGACGCCGTTGCAGATGTTGCTGAAGATTAGAGCAACCTGTCAGTATTTCCGGAAGCCGTTGACAAATCAACGGTCGACGAGTTTGTGAATACAGATGATGGTGTTGTGAACCCAGGAGAGCCCGAAAACGAGGACTACATTGCCGACATTGTACCGAGCACAAGTGAAAGTGGGCACAATGAGGAAAGCAACGATGGTCCTTTGCCCACATCCTCCGAGGTGATTGGCGCACTTGCACTAGTTCGGCACTTCTGCGCAAAGGTGGAAGGTTGCAGCCTCAGCTGCTCCGACTCTTTAGACAATGTGGAGAAGTGCGTGCTGTTGCAGGCAGCGAAATTGCCCAAGCAGAAGAAAATACAGGACTATTTCATGCAAAACTAAGCTACTAGTTTCATGAATAAAGTGATCTTATATATGGTATGTGCTTTTATGACGTCCAATTCCTTAGCAGGCTAATATCGAATTATGCCCTATATTGAACTGATAGGAGTTTTTTTGCGAGTTCAATATAGCCAGGTTCGACTGCTAACTGAAACATGGTTAAACACCAACATTGGTGACTTTGAAATTGTACCCCTGGGTTATAATTTCTGTAATTTCTGCATCCACAGAAATGAGAGATTCAGGGGATGGTGGAGTTGCGTTCGTGTTCAATCAGCCGTTACAGGTACTGAGACTGCCTGACATCACAGGAATTGAATGCGTCGTCATCAAAGTCACCATGGACGAATGTGTTTTGAGAATTGGAGGTTTCTATTGGCCCCTCCAAGTTCCAACAAAATCTTTTACAAAGGTCTTAGTAACTTCCTATTTACATTTAGAAATCAATCCTGTAATATGATGCTTCTTGGCGACATTAAAGTTCCCCATGTGAACTGGGCCAGCAATTTTCTCTCTGTGCTCTGAAGTGATGCTGAATTTTTTCTCGACATTCTATTGTTCCATGATTTAACGCAACTGGTGAAGGTACATACCCGCATTCAAAGTGCCAAACAATCTGTCCTAGATCTTTTCTCAATCAGAAGAACCTAGAGTGAAATCCTAGTACTGTAAAACCTCATTAAACCGTATCCGCTTAAACAATAGTTTTGTTTTAATAGTAGTAAAGTCAAATCCTCGACTCAGTGGCCATTGAACATAATGTATTTTGTATCCACATAAACCGTACCAGCTTATTGCGTACAGACCGGTTAACACGTATAGTGTTTCCACTTTTCGTCACGGAAACATGGCAGTGCGTCGTCTTCATCGGGCGGCCCGGCAGAACAACAAGCCTCAGAAATCGGCACAACGACCTCCAAGCGCCCTGTACGTTTGCTCGTAAAGCCTCATCAACATCATTTCGGTGCTGTGCCAGAGAGCGTTATGGCGTCGTGCAAGCGAGGACTCGCATCTTGCCAAAGTTCGGATAAAAAAGATGCCGGGTGCTCAGCATAGAAGAAAAATTTGACATCGCTCGTGCTATCGAATGTGACACGAAGAAGTTGGCGCTGGCACGTGACAGGGATCTACTGTTGACTACGGTGTGTGGCATTTAGAATGCGAAGAAGTTGCTCGGCAGCACTGCTGCGACCGTGAAGAGATGTCGGCTACGAGGTTCGACTTTTCGCCATCGTTGCCTATGTTGTTGCCGAAGTGTCGACTAGCGACAGTGATGAGGACGACACGGAAAGCAACAGCACGAACGATTCAGGCCTGACAGTGGCAGAAGCTGCGCGTTACGTCATGAATGCAATCGTCATGATGAGAACAGCACCCCCCGCAATGAAAAGGTGCCCCGTGACTTGTGCAACGCTACCACGCCTGTGCACGGAGAATATGCAACGCCAATGAAGAATCTGCCATGCGAGTGTTTGCCGAGAAGAGAGGGCTGGCTGAAAAGCTGGCTCGCAGCTTCAGCATGTTTGAGGCCACTGTCGTCGCTGCTAGGCCACCGCGGCATCAAACGAAACTAACACGTTTGTTGCGCGAAGCAAATAAATACTGCATGTTTTTCCCCTTTCATCGCAATCTCTCCGAGTTCCGTTTTTGACAAGTAAGTGGGCGATCTCATGCTATTTCGGTTAAGCAGTACTACCATTTAGTACGTACTTTTTCCGAGCTCTGGCCAACTACAGTTTAATGAGGTTTCACTGTATAGTGAAACCTATTTACTGCAAACACCATATTGACAGACTTTTCAGAAATCTCATGCTGACTTCCTTATGGCTTCAATGTAAAAATATTTCAGTACTATGAACTTCAGAATACAGTGAAACCTCGTTAAACCGTAGTTGGCCGGAGCTCCAAAAAAGTATGTGCTAAACGGTAGTACTGCTTAACCGAAATAGCATGAGATCGGCCACTTACCTGTCAAAAACGGAACTCGGAGAGAGTGCGATGAAAGCGGAAAAAACATGCAGTACTTATTCACTTCGCACGAGAAAAGTGTTATTTTCATTTGATGCTGCAGTGGCCTAGCAGCGACGACAGCGGCCTCAAAGTTACTGAAGTTGCGAGCCAGCTTTTCAGCCGACACTCACATGGCAGATTCCTCATTGGCGTTGCATGTTCTCCGTGCCCACGGGCGGTAGCGCTGCAGAAGCCTCAGGGTGCCTCTTTCATTGCGGGACGTAACGTGCAGATTCAGCCTCTGTCGGGCCTGAATTGCCCGTGCTGCCGCTTTCGTGTCGTCCTCATCACTGTCGCTAGGTGACACTTCGGCAACAACATAGGCAACGATGGCGAAAAGCAGAGCCTCGTAGCCGACATCCCTTCACGGTCGCAGCAGTGCTGCTGAGCAACTTCTTCGCCGTCCAAATGCCACACACCGTAGTCAACGGTAGATCCCTGTCGCATGCCAGCGCTGACTTCTTCGTGTCACGTTCGATAGCATGGACGATATCTCATTTTTCTTCTATGCTGAGCACCCAGCGTCTTTTTTATCCGAGCTTTGGTATGATGCGAGTCCTCGCTTGCACGACGCCACAACGCTCTCTGGCATGGTGCTGAAATGATGCTGATGTTGATGTGACTTCACACGCAAACGCACAGGGCACTTGGAGGCCGTTGTTCTCATCTCTGAGGCTTGTTGTTGTGCCAGGTTGCCCAGTGGAGATGACACACAGCCGTGTTTGCGCGACGAAAAGTGGAAACACTATGTGTCAACCTATACGTACGCAATAAGCTGGTATGGTCCATGCGGATACAAAACACACTGTATTCAATGGCCGCTGGGTCGGGGATTTGACTTTACTACTTTTAAAATGAAACTACTGTTTAAGCGGGTACAGTTTAAGAAGGTTTTACTGTACCACACATTTCAGAATAATGAATGTTATTCAGTTTCCGAGTCATGTTAACGCTTCAGTACTACAAACTAATATTCCAAAATCTGGGGATTCCTATATTTCTATGTATCCTTCACGGCAGCCAAAACAGTAGGCTAGCAAAAGACAAGGCACAGAAAGCAGGCACCGCGGCGTACGGGTTCGGAAAACCTGAGACGGCATTCAATAAAAACAAACAAGCCATTTTTTTTTTCATCTACTGCAGAGGTGGCGACGCATTCGGTTTTGAGAGCGCATGCTCTGCCCAAGCAAGTATCGCCTAGCAACAGAGGCGCATTCTCTTCCTTTTTTTGCCATTCTTTCTACGCACGCCTCATTGTTTCACATTTCTTTCTGCGGCTGTACTAGCTATGCGTGCAGAGAAATGTAAGCTCCGTACTTGCGGGGACGCCACACGGTCGCACTTTGCAATTTATGGTCGCACTTTGCAATTTATGGATGGTGTGGTCTATACACGCTTGCATTTTGGAATAGTTGAGGTGTCCGCCTCGAGTGACGGTTGCAGTGTCCACGGCAAAGAATGTGAAAAACATACAAACAACAACAAACATTGCACCTTGGATGCGACATGGAGCTTCCTTTTTGTCAATATTTTTCTCAGCGTCTGCTTTGCGTGCGTCACTTATTGTGCTTCGGTTGTGCGTGACACCTAGAACTAACATCAATGTTTCCGTGGATAACACAAGTACTGACATATTATGAACTGATGAGTTCATGGGCGAAATGGTTAATTCTGGGGCTTTCACTATAACAACCTTTCAGAATAACGAACTACTTTCAGCAGTCCAGTGTGACTCGTTATATCGAGATTTGACGGTATTCATGTCTTCGAGGGCATAGTGGACCATGAGACTGAATATATTAGAATACAATTAAACTATGCCTGTCAAGTAAATGCCAATAAAATTTGCCTATATCCTTGATGTTAATAAGCCTATAAGTGATGTTAATATTCTAGATATGCTAGACAGCTCATTTTAATACTTTGTCTCTCTCTCTCTGAATCAGATGAGCATTTGGTTGACTACCTGTGGATTTTTTTCAAGAAACCTCTCATTAAATGCATATGGGCCTTTGCACCGCACAAGCGAAAAATAACTGAGCACAAGCCCCCGGATAACCACAGAGATGGTATGCTTTGGACGAAGAGTGAAAAAAAAGCAAAACAAAAATATTAGCAACTAAATGTGGCATTGGCGAATGATTAGAATTCTGTGGTGAGATCACAGCTGAAAGATAGCACTGCTGGTGCTAAAGATCGCTACCAGAATGTGCACTTAAAAGGTTTCTTTCTTTGTCTCCGGCCAAATTTCGGAGGTATCTTCGATAAGTAAAAGCCAGTGCCTAAACTCGTTATAAACAATGCCATCATGAACAGATTTTTCGGACTCCAAAAATACAGAGTCGGTGGATACAGACTCGGTGCTTGTCCTGCTTGGACCCTGTTGTGGTCTCCAGTATGCAATAAATAAATAAAAATAAAATCAATCAACAGTAAGCAGCATTGGTTTCGACGTGCTAACGACAACTACGCAACCACTTGGAACTTCTCACAACCGTGCCATTGGTTTAGACAAACAGAGCCACGTCTTGGTTTTAAGACTTTGAAAATGCATTTGATCGCATTTCACACCATAAGCTGCTTATCAAGCTAGAACCAATAATTAAAGAATGATTTTTCATTAGCATGGATCGAAGCAGGGCCCCTCACCAGGCCTGGCCTTTCTTAAAGGACAGGCGCAGCAGATGCCGTGTGTGTTTGCTGATGACCTGCAAAGTACTGCACCCGCTGTGTGCCACACGAAGAGATGAGATTTCACACCCAACGGTGCGTGCCCTTCTTGCCACACTCCCAGCTGGACGAAAAGTGCGCCTACGGTAATTCGCATTACTGAAATGTCACTCACCGAAAGACGTGACTTTGAGAATTATTCAAGGCTACAGCAGTTATTTGTTGGATCTGTTGCTTCAGTAGTCTATTTAAAGTTTACAGAAATAAGAAAACCTACAAACCAAATGTCTACGTGCCCTTGCTTCCTTTTTTACTGTAGCAAGAGAGATATAGTCAAATCTCGATGCAACGAATTTCAAGACACCACTAAAAATCGTTTGTTATTTTGAAAAGTTGTAATGATGAAAAAATCTAATTCTCCTTAAAATCGTAAATGCAACTAAAGGAGTCGCCTACCTCTGCTGAAAACACATCCACCAATGCAGTAATGTCTAACAAGCACGAAAAATACGCTGAGTATTCGGGAATGAAGCCATCTCCTGGATGGAGTAAGTTGGGACGCAGGAATAACTGTAGAGATGACTGTAACTCGTAAGAAAGGCCCCTTAAAATTCCAGTACAAACTGGGCAATCATTACTTGTCTTTTGTTTCAGCACATACATACTTAAGCCTTGTCATCACATCTGATTTAACATGGAATAAACGCATGGCATATACTGAAAAAAGGGCTTCGAGAAAACTTGGGATACTTAGGAAGGACCACAGCGTAAGAATAGTACGGGAGGTGTGTGAACAGCGCCCGTTCCAGCACACTGGTCTTGCGTGTGCTTCGGGCAGTTTCCGTAAGATGGCGCGTATCGTGTGGGGGGCCACAAGCAAACGAACACAGCGAAAGATGAAAGAGCGAACGCAGAGCGGGAGATCGAAGGCGCGAGTCACGATAGGTGGAGACCAATGAGAGCGGCCCCTTCGGTGACATGTGCACGGGAAACTGGTGTTGTGCAGACCCGCCCGACCACTCGTTTTGTACTGTTGTCTGCTCGCGCCGCTCGCACTTGTTTGGTTGGTTTGGTCTCGTTCGCGCTTGTTGTCATGGTGAGAAATAAATGGGTGAACAGGTTCGCAAAACAATTCACACCGCAAGAAACCGTGCAGAAACGACACACGTATACCAGCGCAAAGCATAGAAGTGCTCGCAACTGCGTGCGACGAACGCGAACGATGCTGTGATGTCGATGAGGCTTCACCCTTTAGAACGAGCTGGTAGCCCCCGAACATAAAGCGCCGTCACTCGGAGGATGGCAGAAGCGCACGCAAGTTGTCGACGCGCCCTCAGCACAGCGAGGCGTCGCCGTTCGCACACCTCTCATAATATTCGTACACCGTGGGAAGGACGCTAGCTAAAGCAACCCATGAACTATAAGATCACCCATAAGATGTCTGTACAGTCGCCGACCGATTTTTCAGACTTGAAAAATTCGGACATGCTCAATTATTCGGTCTGCTTCACGGCACCGCCATTCTCCCCATAGACCATAATGTATAACGACTGCCAAATGTTTGGACACCTTGCAACCTCTCGTCTGGTTTTTCGGATACTCCTTGAGCTAACTCGATCGAGAGCACCATGCACCGACTCTGACCGGTGCACAGTTCGACTTGCTGAACGTTATTTTTCTTCCTAGCTTCCTTGCTGCCCCACGAAGTGGCGCTACTGCAAATCCCCGCTCATCATCAACGTTTCTGCCTGGTTCATGGCCACAGCAGTTCCGGTCTCAGCTTAGTAAGCCATGTCAACACAATCCAGCAGCTGATTTGTTTCTTTCTTCATGCACGACGCTGCGAGTAGGCCACATTTTTCGTTTGTGCGACTGGTGTCAGCGTGACGGCATGGTGGTGTTTGCTTTTTATGATGTGTCGAGGTTGCGGTGATCCAACGCGGCATACGGAAACATCACGTCAAGTGTCTAATGGCGCCGACAGTTGCATTGCGATTCCGCACATCGTGTCATTTGACAGTTTCACAGGTGCTGACACTGCTGTACTGACATGCGCAGAACTCGACAAGGGCAAGATCATTCGTCGGGTTTCTGCTGCACCGCCAGACGATGACTCCAAGTCGGAAGATGACGGACCATGTGCTACGCTGCCATCACATGCGGAGCATGTACAAGCAGTGAATGTGCTTTCAGCCGCCTATAGTGACCGTATGACCCTCTCCAAGATTCAGGCTTATTTGATTGCACGTAAACGGAACAGCATGCAATGATGCATTCACGATTTCTACAAGCCTACTGCCGAGCCCGAATAAAGGCGTGGAAATAAAGGATTTCTTTTTTTTTCTTAATCAGCTTTTTCAAACATCTGTTTGTTCGGACATTTCTGCAGTCCCCGTGAGGTCCAAATAAACGGTCGGCGAATGTAATACCAATACTGAAATGTGCGTCAGTTACTTGGGGCCTGTGCACACAAGTGAACATAGTTAAACAGGGAAAGGGTGTTTAACATCTACTAATGCAACATATCTCCATCAGCTCTTTTGCAAAGTACAAACTCGGAAATGTTACAAACTAGACGGATCTAGAGGCTATTTTATCTGGCATATCACGGTAAGTTAGCAACAGGCAAAAGTAAGTACAGTCGACTCCCGTTAATACGAAGTTCACGGGGACCGCAAAAAACTTCGAATTAAACGAACTTCCAATTAAGCACAAAACACAAAAAACAGCACTTTAATTGTGGCGAAATCGAGTATTTTCTCTAAGAAAAATAGTCGGTCATCTTGCTTTGCTTCTTCTTGCCGAATCGCGCTGCTGAAAGCAAGTTCTGCAGGCTGTAGATGTGGCGGAACGCTCCTTCCGCGTTAGCTTCAGCGGCAAAGAAGCGCTCCGCAAGAGCAAGGCTTGCAGCTACATCGGCAGCCTTAGGTTGCGGCTCGCCTTCAACGTCATCGTCGCTTTCCTGGGTCGCTTCCTGGGGCTGAATAATCTCTACAATTTTGCTATCCGTCAGCGCACCGCATGTTTCGACCACCTTGTCTACGGCGACGTAATCTTCAAAATTGACGTCCCCGAGAGCATCACCAAAATCAGTGCCGTCAAGCTCGCTTGTTGACGCTTCCTCCGCTGAAATTTCAGAGGCATCCTCCGAAGAAGCTGCCACAAAACCGCAAGCCCTGAAGCAGTTTGCGATTGTTTCTTGCTTCACACGATCCCATGCTCGCGCCAACATGTGGATGGCACTAAGCAGGCTCACCTCATACTTTGTGGAGCTATCCATACACAAAATCATGCGCTCGAGGAGGTGCCGCCTGTACAGGACTTTAACATTCTTGATGATGCCTTGGTCCATTGGCTGCAAAACAGCCGTTGTGTTTGCAGGCAAAAATGCGAGGCGAATTGCACTCAAGGCTGGCACATTCACGTGAGCACTGCAGTGATCGACAAGGAACAACACCTTGCGGTTCGAAGCAGCAAACTTGCGGTCCAATTTGCTTATCCAGCTCTTGAAGATTTCGGCCGTCATCCACGCTTTTTTGTTCGCCTCATAGTCCACAGGCAGCGTCTTCACGCCTTTAAAACATCTCAGCTTCGCGGCTTTCCCGATCACAAGTAACCGACATCGTTCCGTGCCAGTCATGTTTGCCGCGATCAGCACTGACACTCTCTCCTTGCTGTGTTTGCCCCCAGCACAGTCGTCGTCCTTGAATGTCAGGGTCTTCTCTGGTAGAAGCCGATAGAAGAGTGCAGTCTCATCTGCATTGAAGATGTCTTCCGGTCTGTATTCGGCGAGATATTCACGCAGCTTTCCGTCCTTCCACGTGGCGCATGTTTCCTGGTTAACGGACGCCTTTTCACCACACACGCTCTTGAAAACCAGGTCATGGCGATCTTTAAAGCGCGTCAGCCATTCGTCTGACGAAACGAAGTCCTCGATCCCCAACATTGCTGCAAGCGTTCGGGCTTTCATCGCAACGATATCTCCGCTGAGAGGAAGTTTGTTGCTCCTGACCTCCCTAATCCAAACCAGCAGAGCCTTCTCCAACTCTGGGTAAGCGCCGGTGCGCATTCGCTTCCGAGAAGTCTTGAACTTGTCGTTCTCAAATGCATCCATTATTGTGTGCTTGTTCTTGATGTAGTTAGAGAGCGTGTTCGGCTTGATCCCGTACTTCCGCGCTATGTCTTGTTTGGCGGCACCTCCCTTCTCAACTTCCTTCAAAACCTCGACTTTCGTTGCCAGGTCGAGCGTGCGATAAGAGCCACGGTTTGCCATGGCTATAAACTGCGCGACTAGGTACAGTCAATTCCGAATCACTCGTGGAACAAACTAGCCTACGAGCTTCCCGCACAAATGCGCTCGACCAACACACGCCTCGACGTAACGCTGCGCACGCTGCAAGACCAATCTCGCACAATCTTGCCACTGCCAGTATGCAGCGCTGCGTGCACCTATGGCACCCGCGTGGCCTCCGCGATCAGCTCCGGCCACGCGCGGCGGCCGGGCGTGGCTTCCGGCGGGAGCCGCTTCGCCTCCCGCCGGAGTTGATCGCGGAGGCCACGGCAGCCGTAGCAATGAATAATCGCGCCGCTCCGAGAAGGATGGCGTTGCGGGCGGCTGCGGTGGCGATGACACCAACGCGGAGCACGGAACTGGTGCAACACTTTAAAAATTGCACATTCTACCAAAGAATGACGGTCACCTCGAGGATCCCGGCTGAAAATTAACTTCCAATTAAACAATATTACTGGATGAGGACTTCGAATTATCGAGCGATTTCTTCTATAGGATTACATGCAAAACTGACGGGACCAGCACTTCACTTCTAATTAACCGAAAATTCCAATTAAGCGGCTTCGAATTATCGGGACTCGACTGTACATCAAACCTATCAGCCACCGGAAAATGCATTCGTCCTACCCTAAAAAGGTAACCCAACACCTTTGCTATACTCATGTATACAGGTTGTAGTGCCAGGACTTAATTTTATTTAATTTGTGTGAACGTGGACTTTGTGAGAACTTGTGTCGAAAAGGATAAAGAAAGAAGAACCAGAAGGCGAGCCAGGGGCAGCTTGCGCGTTTGGCAGCATCGAGAAAATTGAAAATGGGAAAAGGAAGAAGAAGAAGCGAGTGCCGAACGAGCAGGCGAGGCGCGCTCGTGATTTTGGAAGATGCAGGACCAGTGCGCTGTTCCGGGAGCTCCTGCTGCAGTACCCGAAGTGGCCCTGAGGACGCACCTGCCTGTTGGTGCCAACGCAGAGTGGCGCCTGGTGTGGCGCTGTTTGAAGCAAGCAGGCTGTTGCCTGCTCGTAGCGCGGACCATGTCGGAGCAGCGTAAGGCTGTATCCAGGATGAGGATTAATTGAGGCATAACCAAGGCCCTTGCTTTGAGGCTGTCTCTCGCTCGAGGTGCCATGTGGAAGTGTGGCGGTGCAAGCCACCTGCCCGACACCCGTTTGAGTGCGCGGTAATGCAGCCGGGGCCCGTCGCCTGCCTCATCTGACGACCGGTGTCGTCATCGTACCTTGGCTTGCCTCCCACAAGAGTCATCATGCCTTGGCTTTCCTCCAACTAGAATTGTCACGACAGTTCTACCGCCGATCGTCGTCACCATTGGAACTGAATATGTGAGACGTTTTCACTCCTTTCTTGAACGCTGCACGTAGGACTTAATGTAGACATATGTTTGTTTTAGTGACTTTTGTTCTGTACTATGTGTTTACTGCTTGTTTTGTTTCACTTCTAGCATCTTTGATAAATGTTGGTTTACGTCTGTCCGTGAATCTCTGACGTTCACTTGATTGCACACAGACGTAAGTGACGAACAACCGTGACACAGGTATTCCTTTTTTTCTCGCTCGTGTGTTGCTTGCGCTATTTCAGTGGCACTTCTCTTTTCTTTTATTTTAAATTGCGATTTGTTCTGATCTTGTACATAAAGTAAGTATTTCATTCATGACTGGATTTGTCGTCACTTTTGTAGCCTGACATGCTCTTGTGGTGACACACTCCGCGCATATTTCTGCGCACCTTCCGTCTTCTTATCATCTGGCCCAGCGTAACACAGCTGCACGCTGGACTGCATGGTCGATAAAACATAGCGCCACCGCCACGTCACCCGAGGTATGCGTCACCGACGGTGGCTATAAAAACAGGCTGCCTGGCTGAGAAAGACCGCTTTCTACCTTCCGCTACTGGGACGAACATAGCGTTGGTATGCCTGTCTGCTGCCATCGTTAGTCGAATAAAGAAACGTTACGTTTTTATGTTGGGATTCGTCCTTCGGCAGACATGACATCCCACATCTGGTGACCCGGACAACGAAAAACAACGTATCACCATGGACGAATAAGACGCCCTTCAACGGCAGCTAGAACTTCTCAACAGACAGCTTCACACGCAGCAAGAGGTGATCCAGAGGCAAGAACAACAGCTTCAGGAACGGCACGACCAGCTCAATGGTTCCGTGCAGCAGCATCTTGCCGGCTCCGCCGAGGACGTCACAACCCTGGCAGATGGCATCCCGCACGCTGCCCCGCACGGCGTCTGGCGTGTCGCTGTAAAGCTTCCGCTGTTTTGGGCCGACTCACCCGAGGTATGGTTCGCCCAAGTTGAGGCCCAGTTCTCCCTCGCGCACATCACGCAAGACCGGACCCGCTACGACTGTGTCGTCGCCCACCTCGATGCCCGCTACGCCAGCGAGGTCCGGGATATCCTTGCCAACCCACCAACGGCCTACCTTTACGATCACCTGAAGACTGAACTCATTCGCCCCTGTCACTCTCAGAAGACCAGAAGGTGCGACAACTTCCGTCCGCAGAACTTGCCGAGTGCAAGCCTTCGCAGCTCCTCCGCCACATGCGTGCTCTCGCGGGCAACATGGAAGTCCAGGATTCGTTACTGCGAACTCTTTGGCTTCAACGACTTCCAGCACACGTCCAGGGAATTCTGCAGGCTCATCTTACGCTACCTCTCGACCAATTTGCCGGGATCGCTAATCGTGTCATCGAGGTCTCTGTGCCGCCGTTGTCACCACTGTTCAGGCTGTCGCCGCACCGCTGAACACCATGGAGCTTGCGCTCCGTATAGACGATATCAACCGACAGCTCAGCTCCATTCAACGACGATTGGATCAACACTTGCCGACGCGCCCCTCGCAAAGCCGTGGCCAGAACACTACCCCTTCACAGCAGCCTGGTGACGACGACCGATGCTACTACCATCGACGCTTTGGGGACAGAGCACGACAATGTCGACCACTCTGCTCCGCTAGAAATCAGGGAAACGCCAACGGCAGCTCGTAGCCACGGCAGCGAGCTGCCAACTTGGAGGCCGTTGCATCTTCGTCACCTACCAAATTACGAAGCAGCGGTTCCTTGTCGACAGCGGTTCTGACATTTGCTGCTACCCGCGAGCCCATCTGCAAGGTCCCCATCCTTCTACGTCTTTCGAGCTCAGCACGGCAAACCAGTCCACAATCAAAACTTACGGCTCGCTCTGCCTGCACGTCCAGCTCAAAAACCTACGCCGTGACCTTCATTGGAATTTTGTCATCGCCGACGTCACCGAGCCAATCATCGGCTCAGACTTTTTGGCGCATTACACCCTCCTTCCGGACTGCCGCCACGACCGTCTCATCGACGCGACAACGGGACATTCCGCGCCAAAACAGCGAACGACTACCCACCAGCCAAGCATCAAGCTACTCAGTGTCGAACATAATTCACCGTACCACGCCATCCTCGCCGAATTACCCGGTTTGACGGGCCCCAGCGGGTTGCCACGTGATGTGCAACACACCACTGTGCACTACATCCGGACCACCCCAGGCCCCCCGGTTTTCGGTCGCACCTGTCGCCTTGCCCCGGACTGCATGCGCATAGCCAAAGCAGAGTTCGAAGCCATGCTCCGGGAGGGAATCGCCTGCCCCTCCGACGGCCCATGGGCCTCGCCACTTCACCTCGTCCCGAAGAAGACCGAAGGCTGGCGGCCCTGTGGGGACTACCGTGCCCTCAACGCCCGCACCATTCCGGACAGGTACCCCGTTCACCATATACAGGACTTCGCCCATTGCATTTCTGGCTGCCACGTTTTCTCCGTGCTAGACTTGGTCAAGGCATACACACAGATACCCGTCAATCCAGACGACGTCCGGAAAACTGCAATCATTACTCCTTTCGGCTTGTTCGAGTTTCCCTTCATGAGCTTTGGCCTGTGGAACGCCGGACAAACCTTTCAACGCTTCATTGACGAAGTCGTCCGTGGCCTCGACTTCTGCTTCGTCTATCTTGACATATTGGTCGTTTCCTGCAACACCGACGAACACCACAGGCACCTTCGTCTGCTTTTCCAACGCCTCGATGACGACGGCTTACTCGTCAATGTCCCTAAGAGCACGCTCGGCGCTTCAGTCGTCAAATTCCTCGGCCATGAAGTCTCATCAGAGGGAACTCGACCCTTACCTCAACGCATCTCAGACATGCAAAATTACACTCAACCAACCACCGCTAAAGACCTTCGCCGTTTCCTCGGCATGCTGAACTTTTACAGGCGTTTCTTGCCACACGCAGCCGAGTACCAGGCTCCCCTCCATGATGCCTTGGCTGGTCTACGAGGAAACCAACCCGCCACGTGGACACCGGCTTTAACGCAACTTTTCGAAAAATGCAAAGCTGCTCTTTGCACCGCCACCTTTCTCTCCCATCCTGTGCCAGACGCTCCCTTGGGGCTCTTCCCGGACGGCTCTAGTATTGCCGTAGGCGCCGCCCTGATGCAGCGCATAGACGACACCTGGCATCCCTTGGCGCTCTTCTCCAAGAAACTCTCAGCTCGCAAAACGACCCCCTCTGCGGCCAGTCCCATCGACGAAACCACGAGCCCCACCCCGTCGAGTTCGCCAGCTTACTACAGAGAACTTCTGGCGATATACGAAGCAGTTCAGCACTTTCGCCAGATTCTCGAAGCACAGCACTGCACTATCTACACCGACCATAAACCTCTGACCTATGCCTTCTCTCAACGCCGTGACAAACTCCCACCAGTCCAGCAGAACCAGCTCTCGTTCATTGCTCAGTTTACTACCGACATCCAACATGTCAGCGGGAAGGACAACGTGGTCACCGCCGCGCTTTCACACGTGGCAGCTATTAGCCCTTCGCAGATAACAGCTGATGTCCTCGCCAAGGCTCAGACTACGAACGCCGAACTGCAGGAGCTTCTTAAGGGCGGGTCCTCGCTACAGCTGCAGCAAGTCCCCATACCTGAATCGACAACAACTATCTACTGCGACATATCAACAGCAAGAAGCAGGCCTTACGTGCCCCTTTCCCATCGCCGTGGCCTCTTTAACCAGCTACATAACCTCAGCCATCCCGGCATACGCGCCTCTGCACGCCTCGTGGCCGACCGCTATGTCTGGCCCTCCATGCAGTGGGATTGCCGCACCTGGGCGCGCTCCTGCATTCAATGCCAGCGCGCTAAAGTCACCAGGCATGTCACTTCACCACTCGGCGCATTCCCCCAGACCTCTGGTCGATTTCAACACGTCCACCTTGATATCATAGGGCCCTTGCCTACAGCTGGACGCTATCGCTACTGCCTCACCGCCATCAATCGGTACACCTGATGGCCTGAGGCATGGCCTCTCGAGGGAATCATTGCAGAAGAGGTCGCCTCGGCCTTCTTCGCCGGCTGGATTGCCTGCTTCGGGCCCCCTCACCGTGTCAGCACCGACTTAGGACGACAGTTCGAATCGCACCTTTTCCGGCTGCTCGGGCTGACCATCGGGTTCGAACGCTCACGGACCACCAGCTACCACCCATGCACCAACGGGATGATCGAGCGTGTCCACCGACAGTTCAAAGCAGCCATCATGTGCCACGCGGACTCAACCTGGCCTGAAGCCATCCCAGCCGTCAGCCTAGGTCTTCGCGCCACCTTCAAGCCCGACATTCTGGCTACACCCGCAGAGCTCGTCTACGGGGAACCCCTCCGTCTCCCAGGCGAATTTCTTGCTGCACCGCCATGCACCACCGCGACGTCAGATCCCACCGATTTCATCGCCCGGCTCCGACGCACCGTCGCTGCCCTCCGCCCGTCACCTGCAGCTCACCACTGCAAGACCGCCCTTTTTGTCTTCAAGGATCTGGCAACGTGCTCGCACACTTTTCTCCGCGACGACACCGTCCGCCGGCCTTTACCGCCACCTTACAGCGGACCCTACCCAGTTCTCCGTCGCGACAACAAAACCCTCACCCTGCGCATTAAAGGGAACACCGTCCGCGTCTCTATCGACCGGCTGAAGTCGGCCTACACCGATTCCGCCGAACCAGGGAATACCAGTGCATCCACAGATGTCCATCCACGACCGCCGACGTCGCAGCCTGCTTCTGTCACTACACGCAGCAGATGTCGGGTACGCTGCCCAGATTTTTACAAGCCCTGATGGCTCTCCACGCCGCGGGGGGGGGGGGGCGATGTGGCGACACACTCCGCGCATATTTCTGCGCACCCTCCGTCTTCTTATCATCTGGCCCAGCATAACACAGCTGCATGCTGAACTGCATGGTCAATAAAACATAGCGCCACCGCCACGTCACCCGAGGTATGCGTCACCGACGGTGGCTGTAAAAACAGGCTGCCTGGCTGAGAAAGACCGCTTTCTACCTTCCGCTACTGGGATGAACGTAGCGTTGGTATGCCCGTCTGCTGCCATCGTTAGTCGAATGTAGGAACGTTACGTTTTTTATGTTGGCATTCGTCCTTCAGCAGACATGACATCCCACACTCTCGTGTACTTGTGCTCTATTGTGTTAGGCATCATTATCTTTTTAGATAGTATTTGCTGCTGCTTTTGTCTCTCAGTATAATCTTATGCAGTTGTTTCACATGGTATTCGACGTTAGGTTTCTGTACGATAGCTATTTTTTCACTGCTCAGTGTACTATATAAGTGATATTTACTACTGCTGTAGTATAGCAGACTTTCGTTAAATCGACTCCGGTTGATTCGATCGCAGCCGAAGGTCCCGGCCGGCACCCATGCACTTCTATGGGCTCAAACTTTCGTTATTTAGATGCTAAAACCGGCCTTTGACAGATCATTCAAACTTGCCCAGTCAGCACACATGGGCCTGACCATGTGACCCCAATACATTGACACTGACCCCAATAGCGACCCCTTTAATGGGAGCATCCGTCCCAGCAGAGCTTAGCAGACAGTGAATGCATTGAACACATGTCATCTCTCGTTGAAACGGCCTATTTTCTGCCCACCCTCGGATGATTTGCAAGCAATAACCATAGTTCGCAGTGTTTGTTAACAGTATTTACTGGATTCTAACATGTGCTTTTTTTTAATAGAGAAAATTGAACTGAGAATTGCCTGCCCGGTGCAATTGCACGTGAAACCAAACCACCTTCGCAAAATTTGCATGCTTTAACACACGACACAAACGTATGGTGCCCAAGCTGAATTTTAAAGAAAAATGTGCGGCAAAGGTGACCTTAGGGCACGGGCCGCCATTGTGCATTAATCTTTATTGCTAAAAATCGCGTGCATGTTAGATTTCTACATTATTTAATTACTTAGGACACATAAAAAGTGTAAGCGCATTTGATTGGGGGCGGTGTTAGAGTAGGGCAAATAATTCCAAATGAATCAACGGTGCACTTTGGCGTTTTTTCTGCATCTTGTTTATTTCGACCAATTGCAAATTGTATAATTAGCTCAATTTCATCAGTCCCGTCAGAGTCAAATTAACAGATGCTGACTGCATTATATTACTTCGTATTAGTTTATATCTCATTGACGCTTTTGTTCTGAACGGATGATCCTTCCTCCACTGCATCTAGTTAGCTCCACATTTCACCTTGTTCCTTTTATAAACCTAAAGGTTCTGTATTGCCTCACTGCCAATGTGTTGCCTAGTACTGCCTAAAGTATGGCATTAAGACTGCCCTTACTTTCCTAAATAAATAAACAAATGCACTTTGCCAAGGCAATGCATCGCTAAGCTCATTAAATTTTTGGATGCCAGTAAAAGCAACTATGTTGGGCAACCGATCATTCCAATCGATTAGCGTTCTAAGTCCTAGAGAGACCAGCGTTGCTCAATGGCATATTTGACACAGCAATTTTGAACTGCTGCCGAGGCGAACAAGCACCCAACCCCACAGAAAGCGATGTACTTGGTGGGCGGCGGTCGGGTAATTTTTGGTTTCGGAGACTAATCTAGTTCATGATATCCATTGGCAGGACAATTTCACTTCATTAAAATTAGGCTTTAAACACATGGATCTTTATAGGAATTTCAAGGGCAACTGCATTTACTTCATTATATCTATTATTTCGTTAAACGAGGTTCGAATGTATATTACACAGTCATCGGCCAACAATCGAGTAAGCAAAGATCAAAGCACACTGCCAGAGGGTACCCAAGACATGACATGGGCTAGAGAGGAGCTTTAGTTGTTGAGTTGTGGCATTCGAAGAGAAAGAAAATTCATCATCTGTAGAAAAATATTTGGGTCAATATCTAGGCTAGCCAATTTTTGAAGAAGCCCGTGGGTAGGAATACGGCCAAAAGCCTTCGAATAGTCGACCCAACTACTGACGTCTAGTGACGATTGTAACCCGAGAATAAATCCAGCCAGTTGAGTGTCCAGCACGGCCGGCCAACCACTAGCACTCACCAGAGCGGCCACAGTCCGAGCAGGAGACGAGTTCCTCCGGCTGCCGTGTCTTTTTGTTCTCGCCATTGTCGCCCAGGCAGAAGTCACAGTAGGGGCTCGGGTTGGCCAGGGGCTTCCCGCTGGCGCTGCGGCCCTGCGGCGGCGGCGGGGGCGGCTGCTGGGAAGGGGCAGGCACCCCCGCCTCCTCTGCAGGGGGGGCAGCACCCCCCTGGGGGGTCTTCAGGAAAGAGAGGAATGAGTCCTGAAACTTGCGCAGCCCAGCCAGGGGGCTGTCGCCCGAGGCGGGGCCGCCACCGCGGCCACTGCCAAACTCTCCACCAGAAGGCGCACTGCTCGAGCCACCGCTGTCCTCCTGCAAGACACGACACTTCAGAGGGGACGACTACGCATTGCGCAGGTTGTAGGCTTGAATTCACTGCAGCAGGCAAAGCTGTACAAATATTCAGTCAAGCTAAAGTGATGTAGATTAATGCTTGAGAACATCTAAGGCTTCCAAGACGGAGCTTTAGTAATCGAGAAATTTAGGTAAATGCAGGACAAGATGTGAGAATCCAGCAGAACAATGTCTGATGATGTAGTGACTCCTCATTATTTTTTTATTAGTACTCGACTAGTCATAGGCTAGTAATAAAAACATCATTGCACTGCATTATAAGCTGGAAGAAAATGGTACTAGTCTACTCCTATTCTTAGAAAAAACAACTTTTTGCTGATGCTCTTGACGCCAGGTTTCATTTTCACTCTTCTCTGCACTGCCAGCACTTTTGTGTTTCAGTAGTTTTGTTATCGTGCAATGCTGGACTGATTTTGCTGGCTCATGAAACTGCAAGTAGCAGAAAACGAGGCCCAAGATTGTTTTTATGATTTGACGTGCTCTTTCCCTTCCTTTTTAGCACTGTTGACTCTGCCTTGGCTCGGTTCCTGCACTTAGAAACCATAATACCGGCATCAGGCGCAGTTTCAGTGACTGACGGCAGTAAAGGGTGGTGATGGCATACACAATATCACAGCTCCCTGCTCGGGGGTAAGTGATTTTAGTTGCGCTAGAGGACTCTTCAGTGTTTTTATTTAATTTTTTATTGTTATTTTCTTCTTTTTTTACGTGAAACAATTGTTGCGAGGTTTCTAGAATGGCAATGTAACTACAGGCGTGCGAATATCGAATAGTAGATCTCGAATCTAACATCAAATCGAATCAAGCTGAATACCTAACCACTCAACAGCAGCAGTTGCGGCCACACGGATGTATTTTCACTGTGCAGGCAGCCAACAGCAGTATCCAGTAAGTGAAATACCCAGGAGCACATTCACTCAGCTGAACCCTTGTGTCCTGGGTAGACTGAGCACTGCGTAGCTGCTTCGACTCACAGCGCAAAGGATGGGCCGCCAGAGACTGCACTTCCTTCAACTGACAGCAGCAGTTGCATCTTCTAAAAGCTGTATTTTCACTGTAAAGGTTGGTGCTACGCTGGCATTCAGTTACAGACAACTAGCGTTTTTTTCGTCGTAGCTGCTGTCCTAATGTGGGATTGTGCTATTGCGTTGTATTGCACAGCAGGCATTGTTTTACTGCTTAGCATTGATGATGTATGGCGTTTTGTGGCGCAAGGGCCAGTTATGGCCAAAGAGCGCCATGTCTGTGCTAATGAGTTTGCAGTGTACTTATGTTTACTATGGCGTTGGTGTGAGGTGGCTGTAAAGAGGCCTTAAAATATACGCTCTAAAGTGCGTAAAATCTGTATGATAAAATTATGGCGATGACGTATGACTTGTACTATGAATATTTAGATGTATTTAAAAAGAATGATACGATAGGTAAAATATAGCAGATTATAAGAAATGCTAGAGCACTACTGCTTCCATAGGGCCCTTGAAAACACAAGGGCCTGGAGGCATGTGCTATTCAGAACAATTATCGCAGCGGCATCCTCTGGAGCGAGGATGCTCTACGAATTTATTGGGCTTATAACGTGTAGAACTACATCCTTTAAGAAGTCGAGGACTGCCTTGGTGTTAAAAAGCGGTTCCTTACCAAGAAACATTGCTGGGTGAAGAGGTATGCAATGACGATATGCAAGAGGAAAATGCTTCTTTCTTTCAGGTTCGGCTTCGCGACACTCCAAGAGGACGTGGAGGACGGTCAGCCTCTCACCACATCGACCACAGGTTGGCGGTTCGTTTCCAGTAAGAAGAAAATTGTGTGTACCAAATGTGTGCCCTATTCTGAGGCGGCAGAATAGGACATCTGTTCGCCGTGATTTTGATGGGAAGGGCCAAAAACCTAGCTGTGGTTTTATAACGTGCAGTTTATTGTTTATTTCTGCGTTCCACATGCGTTGCCAGTATTGTCGCAGTTTCTTACGCAAGAAAGGCTTGAGATCTGTGAACGCGACAGCAACTGCAGAAGATGTGTTTAGTGATGTGAGTGATGTGGCCATTTTATCAGCCAGTACATTGCCCTCGATACCTCTATGGCCAGGTACCCAGCATATTATGATGTTCTGGTTAGATGAGTACGCTTTACACAATACCGAATACAGTTCATTGAATACGGGATTTTTATGTTTGCTGAGTGACATTAAGGCCTTCACGACGCTGAGAGAGTCTGTATAGATCGCTGCTTTTGGAAGTTTCGATTTTCTTATGTGCTTTACAGCAGAGAGTAGTGCGTAGGCCTCGGCCGTAAAGATACTTGTTTCCGGATGCAGTACATCGGATTCCGAAAACGATGGGCCGACGGCTGCATAGGATACCCCGGCATTTGACTTCGAAGCGTCTGTGTAGAACTCTGCGCAGGAGTGCTTGTGCTGGAGTTCTAGGAAATGCACTCGGATTTCAGCCTCAGGAGCGTGCTTTGTAACTTTTATAAAGGATATGTCACATTGTATCACCTGCCACTCCCAAGGAGGTAAGAGCTTGGTTAAGTGCATTAGGCGATGCTCGAGGAGCGGGACATGCATTTCATCGCTAAGTTGCTTCACACGCAGCGAGAAAGGCTGTCTTATGGAGGGACGATTGCTGAAAAGTGTAGCGCACGTCATATCGGTAATGTTATGAAAACATGGATGTTCAGGATTGTAGCGTACTTTAAGGAAATATGTAAAGCTAATGTATGATCTCTGTAGGTGGAGAGACCATTCATTTGATTCCACATATAGACTTTGTATGGGACTCGTTCTGAAAGCGCCAGTGGCCAGTCGGATTCCCAGATGGTGGACTGGGTCTAACATCTTTAGCGCGCTCGGGGCGGCAGAGTTATACACAACGGCACCATAATCCAATCGAGACCGAATTAGGCTCTTGTATAGGTTCATTAAACACTTCCTATCACTACCCCATGTAGTCTGGGATAGAAGTTTCATTAAGTTCATTGTTTTCAGACACTTTTCTTTAAGATGTTTAATGTGTGGGACGAAAGTAAGTTTATTGTCGAGTATAACACCTAGAAATTTGTGCTCTTTGTTTACAGGTATCTGATGTCCACACATTTCCAAGCAAGGATCTGGGACCAGGCCTCTCTTCCTTGCGAATAGCACACAAGAACTCTTTTGAGGATTGATTTTAAAACAATTTTTCTCTGCCCACCCTGACACCTTGTTCAAACCATGCTGTACCTGTCTCTCGCATACTGCGAGATTACAGGATTTGAAGCCTATTTGAATGTCGTCCACATAGACGGAATACAAGATGGCCGGTGGTAAGGAAGCACGAAGCGTTGTCATCTTAACAATAAAAAGTGTGCAACTGAGCACGCCTCCCTGGGGTACACCAGTTTCTTGTGTAAAAGGACGTGACAGCACATTGCCAACTTTCACCCGGAAGGTACGATTGGACAAGTAGCTTTTTATTACGTTGAGCATATTATCATGAATGCCCATTTCCGATAAGTCTCGCAAGATGCCGTATCGCCACGTTGTGTCATACGCCTTTTCCATATCGAGAAATATCGAGAGGAAGAACTGTTTATGTATAAAGGCGTCCCGGATATTTGTTTCAATACGTACAAGATGGTCGGTTGTGGAACGCCCTTCTCGGAAGCCACACTGATAGGGATCAAGCATTTTGTTCTGTTCAAGGAAATGGATCAGTCGCCGATTTATCATTTTTTCAAATACCTTACACATGCAACTTGTGAGGGCTATCGGGCGGTAGCTTGCCACTGATGAAGGATCTTTGCCTTGTTTTCAAACAGGGACCACAATGGCTTCTTTCCATGCGGTCGGAAGGTACCCTGCGTCCCAGATAGTGTTGAAAAGTGTAAGTAGTGTCACTTGCGTGTCATTGTGTAAGTTTTTCAGCATTTCGTACATGATTCTATCAGATCCTGGTGCGGAGCTCTTGCATACGCTCAAGGCAGCTCTCAATTCGGCAATACTGAAAGGACGGTTGTAAGGCTCATTCTCTCGGCTTTTTCTTGTTAAAGGCTTACGTTCTTCTATTGCTTTATATATGAGAAAAGATTGCGAATAATTGTTTGAACTTGACACGCTCTGAAAGTGCTCCGCAAGTGAGTCTGCCTGATCTTGCAGTGTATCGCCTTGTGTATTTACCAGAGGGAGTGAATATGTTTGTCGCCCTCTAATTCTATTTACTCTGTTCCAGACTTTGGCCTCGTCTGTAAACGAGTTAATGCTCGATAAATACTTCTGCCAGCTTTCTCTTCTGGCCAGTCGGCGGGTTCTCCTGCCTTGGGATTTTACTTGCTTAAAGTTCACTAGATTCTCTGCAGTGGGAGAAGCGCGTAGCAACCCCCACGCTTTGTTTTGTTTCTTACGAGCGATCCTGCAGTCTTCGTTCCACCACGGGACCCGCCGTTTACATGCCAAGCCATGTGCTTCTGATATGCATTTAGATGCCATGTCTATAATGAAGGCTGTGAGATACTGCACAGCAGCATCAATTCCTAAACAAGACATGTCATTCCATGAGATATTAGTTAAGTTTCGGAACTTCTCCCAGTCGGCTGTATCGATCTTCCACCTAGGAGCCTGTGGTAGAGATTCTTTTTCTTTATGTGTTTTTAGCAGTATGGGGAAGTGGTCGCTTCCATAAGGATTCTTGGTGACTTCCCATTCGAGTTCAGACAACATACAAGGGGAAACTAGGCTGAGGTCAATTGAAGAAAATGTTCTGTTTGCGAGAGAATAATATGTGGGTGTCTTCTTATTCAGCAGACACGCACCGGACGAAAAAAGGAACTGTTCAACGAGGCGACCTCGCGCATCGATACGAGAGTCTCCCCACAGGCTGCTGTGCGCATTGAAATCCCCAAGCACAATGTAAGGTTCTGGCAATTCGTCTATGAAGGACTGAAATTCATGTTTAGTTAATTTGTAATGGGGGGGTATGTAGAGCGAGCAGACAGTGATAAGTTTGTTGAGGAGAACAGCACGAACCGCCACTGCCTCAAGGGGCGTTTGTAGCTGCAAACGTTGACACGCTATGCCTTTCTGAATAACAATGGCAACACCGCCCGATGATGCGAGAGCATCATCGCGATCTCTGCGAAACGTAACATACTGTAGCAGGAAATTTGTGTGTTTAGATCTTAAGTGTGTTTCCTGTAGACACAGCACTTTTGGATTGTGTTTTTGGATAAGCTCTTGTACGTCATCAAGGTTCCTAAGAAGACCTCTGACATTCCATTGAATTATTTGTGTAGCCATCTTGGAAGGAAATAAGTGCTGTGTGTATGGAAATGGAGGTGTTGCCTTAGGTTACAGAGCTCTTTCGAGGCCCTGTAACGGGAGTTCTGCCCTTTCTGGAGCGTTCGAGAGAGTCTCGACGCTCCTTAGGCGCTTGGTGCGCCTTGAGGATGGGTGTTGTGTCCATTGCCTCTAGTGAGGCTCCGGACACGTGCTCTTGCGAGCGAGAGGTTTTCAGGGTGAGTCCCGCCTTGGAGGGCAAGACCCCTGCGCCCACCAGCCCGGAGGTCGATGGGGCACCCTGCGGGATTTGGCTGCACCGGCTGTTGCCAGCGCTGGAAGGGGCCGGGGAAGTTGGGACAGCCTCGGCGGCGGCCACCGTCGGGGTCGATGGTCCCTCATTCTGGGTCGACGGAGCAGCGCTAGCTGCAACCGCCGCGGGGGCAGATGGCGTAACTGCCGACTCACTGCCTGTGGGTCGGACAGCCGCCGGAGGCCGTTGTGACGCTGCCCCCTGACGCGCCACATCGGCAAAGGTTTTCTTGGGCAGGTACGATACCCGCCTGCGTGCCTCCTTGAAACTTATATTTTCCTTTACTTTAACTGTTACAATTTCCTTTTCTTTTTTCCAGGATGGGCACGCCCGCGAGTACGCGGCGTGCTCGCCATCACAGTTCACGCAGTGTGGAGCGTTTTCGCATGTTTCAGAGGTGTGTTCGTGGGCACTGCATTTTGCACATGTTTGGCGGCCTCGGCAGCTCTGTGAGCTGTGGCCGAAGCGCTGGCATTTGAAACATCGGAGTGGGTTTGGCACATACGGCCTGACACGGAGCTTGATGTACCCGGCCTCGATTGATTCGGGCAAGATACTTGATCCAAAAGTAATTATTAGGTACTTCGTCTGAATCTCTTTTCCATCCCGCCTCATATTAATTCTTCTGACATTGATCACATTTTGTTCGCTGAAGCCCTCCAGTAGTTCCGCTTCAGTCAGCTCAAGCAAATCATCATCTGACACAACACCACGGGTGGTGTTCATTGTACGGTGCGGGGTTACTGTTATGGGGGTCTCTCCAAATGACACTAGTTGCGGTAGTTTCTCATGCTGTTTTACATCGCGGAGCTCCAAGAGGAGGTCGCCGCTTGCCATCCTCGACACTTTGTAACCTGGACCAAAAATATCAGTTAAGGACTTTGAAACAAGGAATGGTGAGATGTTTCGCACTGCTTTGTTTGGCTTTTCGGAATGAATAACATGGAAGCGGGGAAAGTTCTGGGTTTGGCGTCCAAAAAACTTGAACACATCTTCGGTGCGCCCTCGTTTCTGAGGGCGATCAGTAAGGGAGGGGAAAGAAGTTTCCATGAAAAATGTATGCATTCGGCAACAGCGCCGACCGCCCACCACGGAGCCCAACGAGGGGACGCGGCAGAGCTTGCGTACAAGTCTGCACGACGCCAGTCGTACGCCGTCACTATAACCGAATATGGTGTACCCAAGGTTGGATAGCCACACAGGGTTAACCCTTGCCGCCAGGAGAAAGGAAGTAAAAAGAAGAGAGAAGGAGACAGGAAAGGTCAAAAAGTGAGAGATAAAGACGAAGATTCGAGGAGGGAGAGACAGGAAAAGGCGACTGCCGATTTCCCCCGGGTGGGTCAGTCCGGGGGTGCCGTCTACGCGAAGCCGAGGCCAACGAGGTGTGTTGCCTCCGCCGGGGGGCGTTAAAGGTCCGAACACCCGGCATCCGCTCAACCCCCAGGATCCCCCTTTCCCCGGACACGGCTAAGCCGCGCACGGCTACACGCGGGACGGTCCAACCCTCGTGTGCTCGGGTCCGTGGTGTCGCAACACACCAAACGCCTGCTGACGCAGACGCCCCTGCGGGGCTGCTTAGCATTGTATAACTCTCTTCTTACTTTTATTTTTTCTTTAAGTAAGGTCCATTGGTGTGCATGAAGCCTGCTATAGCATGCTTTCTACATCCATGTACAGTTAACTAAGTGTAAGGAACTGGTTAAGTTATTCGAATACCTGAAGCATGAATTGAACAGTAAGTTTTGTGACATGTGCATGAGCCTTGAAAGTCTCTTTCAAGGCTCTTGCACGTGTCACAAAACATTTTGTTCAATCTTGTTGTTCAATTTTGTTATCTTACGGAATAAGATAAATCAAGAATAGTTTATACTTCATAAATGAAAAGCATGAAGGAATGAAAGAAACAGTTAACTGCATCGAAAAGAACTATGAAGAGCTGGCAGTAACTGTTACAAAGCTTCAAGAAGAGTGTGCCACTCTGTGGGCGCAACTGAAAGACCAAAACATAAGACTCGTGCAAAATGAACAACACTCGAGGTGTTTGAATATAGAAGTCAAAGGTGTGACACAGAATCCTAATGAAAAGGTGTGGGAGAATGCTACAAAGACTGCTGGTGCAATCAGAATGGGACTTGATCACAGTGAAATTGAGGCATGCCATTGCATTCAAACAGTGAACGCTAGTACAACAAACATTGTAATACAGTTTGTAATCGCAGGGCTAAGTGCGATTTGGTTCCTGAAGCAGTAGGCCAAAAAGACATAGGCGCATATACACAAACGAGCACTTATGTGCTCATTTGCATGCACACCGCCTTCAAGACATTCGTTGCACTTTTTGAAAAGCTTTTGCAGACGTTGCAGAACAAAATTTTGATGTGTTTACGGGTGGTGATTTGAGGGGAATCCCCGCTCTTTGAAGCCAAAAATTAGCCCAAACATCTCTTTGAGTCCCATTGCTCTAGATTGGTGCAGAGCATTTATTCTTGCTTGATTGGACCCCTCTATCATCCTTGATTGATCTAGCCTTTGCAAGAATCACTATGAACATGTTGTGAAATGCTTTCTCATTTTCTCAAAATAGCACTTTTGATGGTGTCACATTAGGAGTGTGCAAATACGAAATAGTAGATTTCAGATAGGATATCGAATCGAATCAAGCAAAATACAGCCAAACATCTAATCGAATATCGAATGTCAGAAAATTTTTTTGCTAAATTTAATGCTTACTAATTTTGGACACGAAAATATGGTGCCGTACATGCTGGAAGTCTCCTAGCATTGCATGACAAGAATGTAGCTAGGTACCAGTAACATAGCTAGATAGAAACTAAGATGCAGTAAAAGCTTGTTAATTTGAATTCCGCGAGGATGTTAGGAAAATTTGAATTATACAAAATACAAACTAATGAAAGTCAGAGAAAAGAATCGCTCCATTAGTCCGAGTATATAGTCCAATGTGGCTTGAACACGTGCGTATGTGCATGCACACACACTACATCACATTGGCGAGAACATCTGTAGTTCGAAGCACCGGTGCAGCCAACATAACTGGACGTGGCCAATGCCCTCCGTGGTGCCCGATGTCGAGCTGGCTCTTGCTCCAGCCGTGCATTTATCACGCCGACCAGCAATGCATGGCACGGAGAAGAAAGGTGCCCATGTCTCTTTGCCGATGGTCACTGACAGCCGTTCAAAGTATTCAAAGCGGCTCGCGTGTTGGGCATCATTCTGCACATGCTCCAAAGAGAGCAGCCAACAGCGCGCACATCGGAGTCTAGAAGGGATGGCATTTTGGCTGGCCCAGCACAAGCGGCATAGCGGGACTGGCCGCAAGCGGCATGCCTCGTAAGCATCGGACTGTATGCATAGTGCACCGCTTAATAGAGGTGCCACAAATAGCCACCTAGCGATGCTTCCAACAGTACACTTGGGAGCAGGAGCAGACCCTTTGCAGCAAGGAAGGCTGAAGTTCGCGGCTGTGATTTCTTCCTTTGTTCAGGTGCCAGACTGCTTCTTCTATGGTGACAGCTGCAGAGAAGGTGCTGACCTCTGTGGGAGAGGGCACGAACACTATGTTACTGGTGTTTCGGACAACCCGGTCCCCGTACGTGTCAAGTGCATCCCGCAGACAAATGCAATGAACCCCATTTACACGAAGTGGAGCTCATGTTTACTAGCCGCTAGGTTTTGTTGAGTAATTTGATGTCTCGATTGTTTTCGTTTTTTTTTTTAAGTTCTACCCTTGCCGTAATACTGCTTCTGTACCTCAATGCTAGGCACACGTCGCTAGTGCAGACTTTTGTCTTAAGCAAATCAGTATGGTATGATTTCTACACATGTCGTTGTGATCTTTCTGCCGACGATAACATGTGACATTGCTGAATAAATGCCGTTAAAGTCGCCTCAAGAAGAGTAATTGCGAATAAATTTATGGAAACGCATACACTAGTCAACAAAGTATAAGAGTGCAAGTTATTGTTGTACTGCTGATGCAATTGTGCTAACATATGCCAATGAACTGCCATTCCTGCTACGGTTTTTGCAATTTTAAATTCCCTAAGGCAGCTGCTAGGAAACATGCAAAGCTAAAGTTTGACCAACTTATCAGTAGCTTTCTTTTTTTTTTCTCAATTGTTTCTAGAGAGAGATGCCACATTATATATTTAAAGGCAGAGCAGCACCAGCCAAAGTAAATGGGCGCTGGCCGCAAGGATGGGTTAGTCCTCTGCGGCGTAAGCGTAACACGAAATAATTCAGTTCAGTACAAAATTCACATGCAAAAAGGGACTATGTTATGCAAAAACATGAAGTGCGTGACAGCTGGTGCGAGGATTTACTGGGCCGCATAAAACCAACTATTTCAGTTCTTGCAACGTTCAGTAGGTTTAACATACAACACGATGCACTCATGCAGTCATGCTGCCTAGCTACTGCAACGCGGTAAAGAAGCGGCAAATGGCATTCGGAACTTAAGCAAAACGTCTTTAAACCACACGCTGCACTGCAGACGAACTTCATCGCTTACCCGTCTAAATATGTTCGAGTGGAAAAAACAGCGATACAAAAGAAAGGACGAGAACAAAAAATTTCCCACCAAGCGGCGGCGATCCATTGCTACCGTTGCTCCCGCCGACGAGGCTTTGCGGGAAACGATTAGAACTGCATCACCGGCACGTTTTGCCGGTATTTGAGCACCCCACCTCGCAACAATTCTTCTTCGACATTCCTCGCAGCTTTGGCCACCCCACACATGCGAAGTTGCTTATTTTGCTCTGAAAACCTAAGTTAGACAGAGAACCACGATCAACGATGCAGTAAACTACGGCGCACGGCTGGCTCCTTTGCACTGCGCAAGGCCGCCACCAGTGGCAGGTCCATCAGCGCCCACTACGCGCATAAACGCGCCTTTGTGTCGCCGAAACTTGCTGCAAGAACAAGAGCTGCACTCTAAAATGCACTCACAAAACGCACCACAACGTGCTGTGACGTTGGTGTACTTTCGTAGCTGCACTGGCTGCACGCTGCTGAGTTCCACTATACGTATGGGTGGCGGCCAAAGCTGGGATATGTAATATCCATGTAATAGATACGTGTAATAGCCACGAATTTTAAAGGCTATGCTCAATGTCAGAAGACTAATCTCAATGTCACAGCTGCCATGTTTCAAACATTACCTGGTGCCACTTCTCGGCAGAACACTTTGTAAAGAAAGAGCATGATGTGACAGAAAGAAGTACGAATGTAAAGACGGAAAAGAAAGAAAAACACACTGCGCTGCGTTTTTAGCTTGAAGGTTGTGAGAGAGGGTGAGCACAGAGCTATTGGCCATGCCTGGCCAGGCGCAGGCCTCTCCAGTCGGGCCTCAACAAAGGGCCGCAGACGGAGATAACAAAGCACAGCTTTGCACCAGCGTCACCAACGTGCTCCTGCCCACTAGCACTCCCTCCATATACGATGGCACAGAGTTCGAATTATCGGTGACGATGCAGATTTCAGTTAGTGGGATGCTTTAAATATTGTTGGACAGGCCGCACCGACTACATAGAATTATCCAAAATTTCGAATTAACAAGTAGTGAATTAACAAACGGTCTACTCTTTAAATTAAAGGAAACACCAAATTAGTATACTAGCACTGATTACAGCTCAGTTCTAGTACAGTCAAACCTCAACATAACAAACTTCTATTTAACGAGATTCGTGGTATAACTATTTTAATTTCCTGATCTTAGTTCCATTGAAAACAGTGTATTACTTTTCGCAATTTAACGAAGTAATTTCACGACACGGTTTCAATTTAACTAAGTTTTTTGCCATTTCAAGCATGTACGTGGAGCCTGTATGGCTAGTAAATCTAGCAAAAAATATAAAAATGTAGGCCAAAGCAAAAGTTATTTCAAGAGACCTTTCACATGAAATTTTGGATTCACAATGACGCCATTAAAGCACGCGTGCTGCGATGCAGTAGTCGGTAAACATTGCTGCGGCAGATTTGGCATTGATAAACAACTTGCAGAGGGCAGGGGTCACGCATCAGCTCGCAATGCTTGGAGAAACACAAGAGCTGGCGCTTCCTTCTGTGCAAGGAGGATGGGGAGAAGTGAATGCGCCATAGCATTATCAAGCACGCGCTAGGGGAGGTAGGGCAGGAATGCGCACCCACCTGCACTCTCCTCCCAGCACACGTGCATCCTCCTGCACGCACCCTCACACCGCACCTCCTAGGTAATCTCTCCCCGGCAAGTTCAAAGCCAGGTCTAGAAGGTTGGCGCCTTCATGTGCATTCAGATTCTCGCAGGCACGTCTAGTATTTATGGTCGTGTAATCTAAAGTTTCCGAGATACGGTGTGAAGCGTTCGCTTGCGTTGTGACAGCGGGTTCATGATCATCAAGTGAGATCTGTTAATGTTTACCTAACCCATGTAATGCCTATAAAACTAGGAACTTTACTTTGTGTAGTTGTCTCTTTGCTATTGTCATCAATGTTCCGCCTTTCTGGCGAAACCGACTTTTTTTTTTTTGCTCAGAATAAATATCCGTATCTTTTTATAATGCTGATCTTAATTTATGGGTGCCGCACAACAAGACACCTGTAAATCTCGGATGCCGTGAGCCTCATTGATGCATTGCTCTCAGCGTCATTTGCACCACATGCGCTGGTGCTTATAATCACGCTATTATGGCCCGACTTTCTTGCAATTTGTTTATGACTGCTTACTGACAAAGTACTATCCACCAGGAATGCTCCGGGAATTATTGAAGTTGTTTTTACTGCTGAAACGTTAAAACCTCGAATTAACGAAATGTGCTATTTAACGAAGTTTTAAGTTGCAAGTATAACTTCATTACATTGAGGTTTGATTGTATATGAATGTCAGGAAAAAATTTTTTAATACAGAATTTCTGTTGAACAGAATGGAGTGCATTGTGTCCTCTGAAACTAATGAATTAGTGATGTTCTTCTGCACTGAATCACAATAAAGTTTGCGGGGTTCTCACACCCATGCTCTTGGGACAAAGGAACGACAACACAGTAGTGCAAACCATCACAAGGGCATTTATTGCACCTTTCATAGATCAATGCCTGCTAGCTGAGTTGCTATCCACAAAACATGCCGATGGGCGCGCGACAAATATAGAAGTCCCACCCACCGCGACCGGATAACGAGCGAATATGTTCGCCCCATGCTGGATTCCAACGACTGGTTGTTCGCGTGTACAGTCACGCGAACAGTGGCGCGTTCGAAGCAGGCCCCGCGAGACGGTCTCGCAGAAGCATGGATCGGCGCACGTCCGCGCTGCTTGCCGTCTCCGACCCAAAGAGGACGCGCCTTGTCTTTCCCGCACCCAAGTAACCCCGCCGTGAGGCGGCGCTAGCAGCACAGCACTCGCGCCATCTCTCGCACTGCGCTTCAACCGCTCTGACCGCCGCGGGCGCCAGGCCACGCGGCGAAGCCGCACTGCAGGAGACGGGAGCTATGCGGGAAAACAAGATATCAAGGGACGTGTGAGAGTCACGCATCCCCACAAGTTCTCAGTTTAACCCTTTGACGGTCAATGACGTAAATATATGGCGCCGCGAACAAGTCCGAAAATGGTCGATGGCATATATTTAAGGCGTCGTCTGTACGTTTAAAAAGCGCGCCAATTTCCTAACTTTTTCTTTTTTGTCATGTGCTGTCATTATGTGGAGATACAGGGAATTTTTTTCGCACGCTTCCCTTTCTTGGTTTTCGTTGCATGGTTTGTTTTAGCGCTAGTTTGCTCCCGCACGTCTATATACTACCACTCGTGCAATGGCGTGCGTGCGGGTGGGCGGCCATTTGGATTTTGTTTCGCAGGTAGTTTTGGCTTTTTGCACTTGCGAAACCGATGGCTATCTCGTTCCTAATCGCTCAGAGGGCGACCGCCTGTTTCTCGCTCTTTTAGTGGTCACAGGGGTGCGCATAGGAAGGATGCCGCCGTGCATGCATTTCCGTTTCTTTTCTTTTTTTTAAGACTCGCAAAAACTAATTGCCCTAGCTGGTTGGCGATAAAATGAAGATTAGCGGAAGTTTGTCAGACGTGTTGCTTTTTTTTGATGGGCACACAACCAAACAGTTTTCTTGAGTGCGCGCACCTACCCAGTTCGATTACGCTATGGACGTACGTATTAGTGTAAGAACAAGAACATTTGAGGCTTGCGAAATATTCTCATGTGCGGATTTTCAAAGGCTTGAACTATGCGCATAAAAATGCATCAAATTTTTAATTCTGATAAGTTTATTTCCTTTTTTATTGTTGTTATTCATGAATGAAGAGTGCATATATACCAACGCAAAATACTTTTTTTTCTCACTTGACGGTCACCCTAGAAAAATTACGGTAATTTTTTTTTCGAAATAAATCCCTAAGAAAAATCGGAATCTGCAATAAAAAAAAATCGACCCTGGGTGGTCACATATGGCGAAAAATATCGACCCTCAAAGGGTTAATCGTAGACCTGTATTTTGCAGCAATCTTTCATTTATTGCACAGAAAGTGTTGCTTCCCAGTCTTTTTCCAAAATGAAGAAGGGCTATCCAAACTTTACAACAGGTGGGTAAGGCCAATCTATGCAACAGGCAAAAGCATCATGCATCACGTGACTCTAGTATCTGGCGCCGACAGTAAAGAGCAGGCACCGTCCAAGCCATTTCGTCACCAGGTTGGGCATTATTTGTCACCTGTGAAAGATTCCAAAATCTGCAGGGTCACGGCAACTTCGCATGATGCTCCTCCTCTTCCTCCCCCCCCCCCTCGTTTATCCGCCGTCTGCACCAATGCACGCAATCAGGTCATGACACTTTCAGGCCCGCCATGTAAATCCAAAACTAGTCTTGTGATGAGTTGCTCAAAGCTTTTAAAAAAGATGAAAATGAAGAAAAAGAAAGAAAGCAGCGTCCGTCTACAAATGGTGTGGGTAACAAGAGATCGCCGTTTCGTGCATCACAAGGTGGCGACTGTGAACAACCTTATCGCCATCCTGTGCAGGCACTTTCGTTTGCGAGGAAGTTTGTCGGCTTTCCGAGTTCTGCTGCTGCTGCTGTTCCCCTTTTTCGTGTCGCGTTATCATTTCGATCGGTCCTGTTGATGCGGACGAACCTTCAGAAGTGGTGGTGCCGTTCTACAAATAGCGCCATCGGAAGAAGTGGAAAAGCATACCACCATACCAACTAACTCTACTGGAGGCACCTGCACAGATGGGCTTCCTTCTTATCTCGGCGGCCAATGTGTGGACAATGTGAGGACAGCGGCCAGACTACATGCCAGGCACCTACCTAGGGCCCCCCCCAACCACCCCTGAAGCTAAGCAGCCCCCCCCTCCCTACCCGCGCCACCACTTTTCACACACACTGCTAAAGCACCACTAAATCAATCTTGAGACTTGACAGCTATTCGGCGGTCAACATTTTGCTGCCTTTTTCACTCCTTTTGGACGGCGGTAGTCATCGGCATCTCCTGAGGTGTGAGGGCCAGTTTTCAGATCGATTCAATGCCCACGCGATTAACTCGATATGAGTTCACTTGTCACCATCTATTACAACGGTCACGCGCGTCGCTATTGCTTCGTTAGTTCAACCTTTGTTTAGACTGATCCAGGGACCAGAAAAGGGATTCGATTCGTAGTCAGCTGGCCTGTATGCTCGTGGAGCGAGTTGCGGCCGGAGACAACGCTATTTGTGTTTAAATTTTCCTTTTGCTTCATTATTTCCTCCAGTGATGTATCACCGTGACGCTGACATATCCTCGGAACCATATACCCATGATATACATTAGATAAGGTGCAGAATAAAATCATGTGAAACAGCATCCTCGATCAAACCCTGCAATAACCGTTAAACCCATAAGGAATATGAATGTCACCTGTTGCCTCGTCTGGTCTTTCCGTAATTGTACAGCACTTCCCTACAAAAGTGGCAACTGGAAACAAGAGTCGCACGGAGTTAAGAAATTAAGCAATCTACTAAGGGAGAGAGCCGAGGCAACAGCCAAACAGGAAGGAAAAACGAAAATTAACAAATATAACCCTTGCTAGTGGAACCATTTATGGATCAACATCTTTTTATTTAAGAAGAAGTAGAGAAAATGCCACCAGAAGTGGAGAATGATTCTGTGTGTTTTGAATGACGCTTCTACTGTTATCAGTCTAACCGCCTGACATAGCCATTTCTTAGCTATGCTTATGTGGGTGTTTTTCTAACCTTCCGCGGTGGGCACATTACGTACAGAACAGCAGCGTTCTGCGCTCTGCGTGGCTGTACAGGACTGGCACCCACGCATCGTTACGCGACTTCCCAAATAACAATGTGAGTTGGTTTTGGCCCCTAACTTGGTAGAGCAGTAAACGATGAACCCAAAAGAACTGCAATTGCTCCACAAATATATATTTATCTGTATTTCTTCCAGAGCTAATTAAAAAAACGCCACTAGAAATCTTTATTTTACACTTTCGCTTGTTTACTTGTTCTTGGCACTGTTCTTCCTGCGCGAGTCCATTTGATGTGGTTCCTTGTTTGTCAAGCAAAGGAGAGGTCTATCTCACAGGCGTATACCTGTGAAGTACACCTTAATTAATTTCTCTTCTGCGGGTTTACGCATTTTCATGGCGAACTGTGGGCATTATTCACATTTGCACTAATATAGGTACCCTACCCCCCCCCCCCCCCAAAAAAAAAAAAGATCCTGGGTAAGTGCCTGCTACATGCCAAAGGATGCATCACCTCGCTGGCCTGCAGAAGGTGCGGTGATGCCAAGACACTCGAGCCCCTGCTCTGCACCTGCCCTGCCCAGGAGCACCCCCAAGTCTCTGCCACTTATGATGTATCCACACGACGGACGGCTCCGCGCAAATCTGTGCCGCGGACGCTTATTCCGCCGCCTGTCCGGCTGCGAAGCGCATCCAGACGAAGGACGGACTCAGCAGACGACCGCGCCGGAAAAATAAAGATGGCGGCACCGCCCGAAGCGACTGCCGTCCGCCTTGAACTTGTCAAGTCGTCGTCGTCCACTGTGTTGCCCGTAACTTTCAAACTGAGGCTTGTATTTGGTTTAAATTTGTGTCCAGAAGCTTCGACAGCAATGCATTCGTGATGAGTGGGCACCGTTTCCGAAAGAGGTACTCAGATTCTCGGCGTGTAGGCTTAGAGTGGCTGTATTGGCTGAACATGGCCTCGAAGATGCTGTGGCGGCCCGGGTGGATCTCAGTGGCCGTAATTTAATATTATTGCTTGTTTCTACTCACTGTAGATGATGCCATCAGTGTAACGAAGACTTTGTCATATGTGTTTTTCACTCTGAATGAAAATGGAAATTGAAAGGAAACGACGGTTGGCCGCAATGGCTGTTGTTTTGTCCGAATTGGATGATGACGAGTGCTTGTTTAATCGAAAGAGGTCTTGTTACACTCTCGTGTCCGCGTAATCGGTGAGAGTCATGTCCCACAACGCGGGGAACTGCTCCACGAGAACTAAGACGAAAGTTGCCTCGTCACTCAGGTTCATTTCACTCGCTCTTGTGCGAGTCGCGCGCGCGCGCGAACAGGCACGAATGGTGTCAGCAGCGATGAAGCTGTTTCAGAAAGATCCCAAAGCCGCGCTTGTTGCCAAACTGTAGAGCATGCCAGGCTAAATCCGCAGCATTCGACCCCCAAAATCCGGATGCGAAAAATAGTTCGGCATTTTCCGTCCGTGGGGGTCGCGGACGACGCGCGGATGGCACAAATCCGTGATGCGTAGTCAGGTGATGCGCCGTCCGTCGTGTGGATCCAGCATTACCGACGGTACGGAGTCCCGGCTACCTCAGCCACACACCTGCTACTCCCGGCCCTGTTACCACCTTCCAGCTTTGGTAAGCCTGCTTGAATATGTGGATACAAACGGGCTCCTAGATCGCCACTAGACATCAGCCTCCAATGGGCCTATGCCTCCCTCGGCAGCTGTCTCCGTCCCAGGATGATACTGTACTATGCTGACTGACAGCTACTATCCCTTTCCCCCTCAATCCCCTCATCTTTCATCCCCCCGTCTCCACCCCCAGTACGCTGCGTCATGCTCCCATATGGGCTGCAGAATAAGCGCCCTTTTTCCTTACCCAAACCACCAAGAAGAGTCACCAAGACGCACCCCGATTGGCCTCTCGAGTGGCATACTCCACGCGCCCTCTCCACCCGAGCTCTCTTCCGCTGTGCACTTCATCATCGTGGCAGATGCCCACAAGCCCGCAATGTGTTGGTTATGTGGAACCTTTGCTCCAGCGACTTCTCGTTCTTGCCCTTGGTGAACCGCTTCCCAGTTAGCCCTAGCGCAGCAGGCACATCTACTCGATCGGTCTTGTGGTGAGCCTTTGCCCGTAAGTGCCGTGACTGTTGCACTGTGCTGTATCTTGGGTGAATAAACCTGCGTTTGCTGGCGATCATAATCTGGAGCCTTCTCTGAACCGTGTCGGAGAGTCGACGAACCCTGCCGTAGCGCCTTTCTGCATTGCGGAGTAGAGGAGCGTTGTGCCCTTTCCTGACCGTCGCTCGTAGGGTGAGCCTAGTGCAAACCCATCTCCCCAAACTATAAGAAGCAGGCCATACTGCAGGATCTTCAGTGAGCACGCAAGCTGTTCCCCAACAAGTATGAACCCATTCCTGTATTTCATGCATGTTAGTAACAAATATTCTACAATAAAAACTAGCAACCATTATTTAATCTAATGATTGATTGCTAAATGCAGAAATTTCGGAAACAGGACACCCCACCAGAAGAGACAGACAAAGATTGAGTGCAGAGTACCAACTGGTTCATTGTAACGTTGGGTGTTACAAGCTAGAACATTACACGATGGCCCAAATTCGCAGGCACATACAGATCAAAACACAGATAGATACCCTTCCCCACATCCCCACAGAACATTCCAACGCACCTGATTAGTCAATAAATAAATTTGTGCGCTGAACAGTGATACGTATATGTCACTTACACAGGCACTACCCTTTCTTTTGATAAAATAAACGCTTCCAAAATCTAGCTGATGCACGCGTTCTTGTTTCTTCCTACTAATAAGAAATTGCACCTCATAGGTGCAGGCAACGCAGTGAGTGAGCAAGTTGGCCTTTACATTATTTTTGACAGTCAGCTATGTTCAGTGTGTCTTTGAGAAATGTCTTTTTTGATTGATCAAATGCATTAGGAAGTTCTATGGGGATGCGGGGAAGGGTACTTATCTATCTTTGGTATTGTACGCGCCTGTGCATTTGGGCTGTCATGTTACGCTATATTTTTTATATTTTTTAACATTCAACACTGTAATAAACCAGTGGGTAGCCTGCACTCGATCTTTCTGTGTCTCTTCTTGTGTGGTGTCTTGTTTCCCAATTTTGCACATTTGGCAATCAGTCATTAGAATGAACCGACTAGCCCCTCAAGACATTCTAATTAGTTGTTTCATCCAGCTGATGAGCTGTCTAGGCAAATTGTGCTCTTCTGTGCAAGACATTGTACGCTCATTGCTCATGCTATGTGGTGATGCAGAATTGAACCCAAGATCCGACACAGAGGAGCTGTTCTGTTAGATGCTTGATGGCCAAAAAGCCATGTGAGCAAGATTTGACCCTATCGAATTCAAAGAGCAAAATTTTGCGGAAGAATTCACGGAGGTTTCGAACCAACTTTTAGCCTTGAGACAACCATTCAGAACATGCAAAGAAAATTAGTCGAAATCGAAGACAGGGACAGATGCAATATTTTTTTCGTTTACCGGAACGTGCTGGTGAAACAATCCAATACCTAACAAATGCTGTAGTGTTCAAAATATTTGAAAACACGCTCCAGATCAAAGTGTCAACAGTCGAAAGAATTAACCAGATAGGACAGAAGAAGCGAAACAAAAATAGGCCAATTGTGCTCTGGTTGATCAACCACTGTGAAAAGATTTGTGTACTTAAAGACTGTTCTAAACTTCAAGGGAAAGATATTTCGATTGCACAAGACATTTCAACTGAATCTAGACGAATAAGAAAACACCTTTCGGAGAGCATTGCAAATATCTAAAAAAATGGCGGGAAAGTGAAGCTCGTACGTGAGAAGGCCATCACGTATGCTTGGGATCCTGCTACTCAGCTCAAAAGAATTCTAGTTATTGCAACCAACAAAAAGTCTAAAAAGAAACAGTGAACCTTCTCGGGGCACTGAAGGAAACTTCTGTTGCATTAACCTAAATGATCACAGCATTGTAAACAAACTAAGAGCATTGCAATGGCACACGAGTCGCATGTCATTGTAACATCAGAAACCTGGTTTCATTTCGGTATCTCCGACTTCGAGATAATGTCACCGGGTACAAAATTTACAGGAAAGACCCACATTCTCAAGGAGGCAGAGTTGCTTTGTTGTTTCACGAATATTTGCATGACCCGATACCACAAGCATTGAATGCATCATTGCGAAAGTGTACTTGGACAATTTCCATCTTGTAATTGCCTGGTTTTACCGTAGACTGAGGTGAAACGAACTTTATTTGGTGCTGAAGAGCCCCGATCAAACACCCCCCGTAAGAGAGTCTGCCACAGTTGCTACCCGCACCCACGCCGGTACTGGAAGACCGTGGCCGTCCACCCAGACCAGCAGACCTCCTAGACTGCTGAGAGCTAGACTGAGAGTTCACTGCTTTTAAGGGCCCTCTCCCAGTCCTGCTCTGCGATGAACTTGGCGCTATGTAATGCCGGACACTGCCAGAGCATGTGAGCGAGTGTGCAGTTATCTGCCTCGAAGCTAGGGTATCCTGGATCTATGCCTTCAGCAAAGTGACTAAACGTGCTACGTGACTGTAACGAACCTGCCTGCAGCATTCGGAGAGCTGACGACTGAGGTCTAGTGAGCTTGGAATGTGGGAGGGGTACCTCCGCCTTGACAGTTGATATTAAGACATGTATATATATGAGTAAAACCTCGTTAAACCGTACTCGCTTAAACAGTAGTTTCGCTTTAAAAGTAGTAAAGTCAAATTCCCGACTTGGCGGCCATTGAACATGATGTGTTTTGCATCCGCATAAACTGTACCAGCTTATTGCGTACGTATCGGTTAGCACGCAGTGTTTCCATTTTTCGTCGTGCAAACATGGCGGCGCATCATCTCCATTGGGCGGCCTGGTAGAACAACTAGCCTCAGAGATCGAAACAATGGCCTCGAAGCGCCCTATGCGTTTGCGCGTGAAGCCACATCAAAATCAACAACATTTCGGCGGCGTGCCAGAGAGCGTTGTGGCGTCGCACAAGCGAGGACTCGCGTCATGCTGAAGCTCAGATAAAAAAGACGCTACATGCTCAGCATAGATGGAAAATTAGACATTGTTCGTGCTATTGAATGTGACACAAAGAAGTTGGCGCTGGCATGCGACAGGGATCTGCTGTTGACTACGGTGTGTGGCATGTGGAATGCAAAGTTGCTCAGCAGCGCTGCTGTGATCGTGAAGAGATGTCGGCTACGAGGTTCAACTTTTTGCCATCGTTGCCGCTGTTGTTGCCGAAGTGTCGGCTAGCAACAGTGATGAGCACGACACGGAAAGCGACAGCACGGGCGATTCAGGCCCGACAGTGGCAGAAGCTGCGCATTACGTCAGCCTCATGAATGCAATCGTCGCAACGAGAACAGCACCCCGCAATCAGCGCATCAGTCAGAACAGCGCCCCGCGACTTCTGCAGCGCTACCGTGCGCGTGCACGGAGAATACGTAACGCCAACGAGGAATCAGCCATGCGACTGTTCGCAGAGAAGAGGGGGCTCGCTGAAAATCTGCCTCGCAGCTTCAGTAAGTTTTGAGGTCGCTGTCGCAGCTAGGCCGCCGCGGCATCAAACGAAAATAACACTTGTCGCGCGAAGTGAATAAATACTGCACGTTTTTTTCCCCTTTCATCGCACCCTCTCCGAGTTCCGTTTTTGACAGGTAAGTGGTCAATCTCATGCTATTTCAGTTAAACAGTACTACCGTTTAGCACATACTTTTTCCGAGCTCCGGCCAACTACGGTTTAACGAGGTTTCACTGTATGTATGTATGTATATATATATATATATATATATATATATATATATATATATATATATATATATATATATATATATATATATATATATATATATATATATATATATGTAGAGAGAGAGAGAGAGAGAGAGAGAGAGAAACTTTATTTGTCAGGAAGAGATCTTAAGGAGTGGTGGTCAGAGCCCCCAGTCCAGGGCCCCACTGGCCTCTGCCTTGACCTGGCTAATTGAGGACTTTTGTCCTGCCAAGTCGGAACAGGTGAGTTGTGCCTGCCACTGCTCCATTGTGTCATTGCTATTTGCCCTATGAGGGTGTTTAGTGCATTCCCGTGGTGTATTAGGGTGGGGATGCCACCGCACCAAGGGCAGTTGGCTTTATAGCGAGTGGGATACATGGCATTTAGCAATTTTAGATGGGGAAATACCCCAGTCTGTATTTTGCGCCAATCGGTGGCCTCTTCCCTGCTAAGTTGTGGGTGAGGCGGTGGGTATTTTCTGCGGACTCCGCGCCGATGAGCAAGGATATCTTTGGCATTTAAATTGATAGGATTTTGAGAGGGATAGTGCAAGTGGTTAGAGTTAGAAGAGAACGCCAGTTGGTACACCCTCGAGCTAACGCATTAGCCTGTTCATGCCCTTGTACCCCCGCGTGTCCCGGGAGCCAGAGTAGGCGATGACGATGGTTGAAAGATTTGAGAATTATTGTGATGCTAGCCGCAGTCACGTGCCCCTTGCGAAACATGTGGCATGTCTCCCGGGAGTCGGTGACTACAACCGAGTCCCTTTGTGGACACTTTGCACGAGCGAGGGCGATCGCCACTGTTAACATTTCGGCCGAGGTGGGGGATCCTGCCATGGCCGACGTAGTTATTTGGTGCTGGCAGATCGCGTTCATGACTTCCAGGGCATACCTCTTTTGGTAGTGCTGCTTGGTCACCTCTGCATACGCAGCTGTATCCGTGTCGTATGTATAGTACTTAGAGTTATTAGAGTACATTGATTAAATATGTTGTGCGCAAGCTTGGCGCCTTTCCTTGTTGTACTCGTGATGCATGTTCTTGGGAATTGGAGCTACTGTAATTTTGGATCTTACCGAAGGAGGGAGAGGTAAGGCCTGTTCGGTGGATAAATGGGGTATGCTGGAATATTGAGTAGAGCCAATATTGCCCTACCAGTTTTTATGAAGCTGAGTTGTTCCCTCTGTCGCATCAGAGCGGCTTGCCTGAGTCCATCGAAAGTATTACAGTCGAACCCGACTATATCGAACCCATTTACATCAAAATATTCTATATATCGAACAATTTCTGGACAAGGTATAGTTACAATGAGTATATATAGCAAAAATTGGGCTTATATCGAACAAAAATAGCAGCGACTCCCGGTATATTGAACGTTAAGCGCCGGAAAAGTGCCCCCAGAAGTTGGCTTTCCCTCGCCGTGGCGGGTAAACCTGGCAACGCGGCTCCATCCAACCGTCCCCCTATCGTGACCGCGCTGCCTCGAACGAGCCGTCGACACCCCCTTGCAAAAAATGATCCTGGCCCACCCGCAGCGCTTGCTCAGACAGCCAATCGGAGGCTCTTGTGCCCTCGTCATGCAAGATGGCGAAGGTGCGAGTTATCTCGCTGTTTTTCTGGTTCATTGTATTTGCGCCTTGTGGGCCTTCTCCCGCAGTGTTGCCGTGATGAAGCAGCAGAATTCGCCTTTCGTCGTGAAGCTCGAATTCATAAATCGGGTCAAACACGGTGAGAAGTTGCATGTCCCTGCAGCGTGCAAGATTCCAAGGAGCACGATCTTGAAGCATAAGGGGGAGATTAGGGTTAAAGCGGCAATACTCGCGACCCAGTGCCCGTGGTGCCCGACGTTTAAGCGCGGCCGTGTACGAGTGGTTCATCCAAAATTGCTTCAGCCGTGCCGGCTTCCGCATGCTCGGTGATGACTGTAAATTCTGATGAATGCGATGAAGCCGTTGCCAGTGTTGCCAAAGTTTGGAGCGAGCTGTCAGAATTTCCGGAAGCTGTTGACCAATCAACGGTAGACGAGTTTGTGAGTGCAAATGATGGTGTCACGACCACAGGAGAGCCCGAAAACGAAGACTACATTGCCGACATCGTACCGAGCAGAAGTGAAAGTGGGCACAATGAGGAAAGCAACGACGGTCCTTTGCCCACATCCTCCGAAGTGATTGGTGCGCTCGCACTAGTCTGGTGCTTTTGCACGAATGCGGAAGGTTGTGGAGAAGTGCGTGAAGTATGTGGAGAAGTGCGTGCAGAAGAAAATGCAGGACTATTTCATGTGAAACTAAGCTAGTTTCATCAATAAAGTGATTTTATAAATGGTATGTGCTTTTATGACATCCAATTATTTAGCAGCCTTATATCGACTTATGCTCTATATCGAACTGAGAGGCATTTTTTTTTCGAGTTTCATATAGCCGGGTTCGACTGTATGTACTCCCAATGCTAGCAAGCACTCCGTGGAGGTACATTTAGGCAGGCCTAGGGCTGCTTGAAAGCGGTTCGAATTATTGTGTTGGCCTGCTTTTCCTCTTCCCTGTTCAGGATTTGGTAAGGTAAGCCATACGTGATCCGACTAATTACCAAGGCCTGTATGAGCCGTCTTCCCGCATGCCCACCTTTCGATGCGTCACTCGAGGTATCATTTGGGCTATGTTGTGGGTTGTGTATTTCAGGGTTTTGAGAGTCTGTGCTGCTCTCCCGTCACTCTTAAGGGGGGACGTGGGGATCAGATCGCGAAAATCAAAAAAGAACTATTTTTAGCAACGACGCGTTTCGGTATCTACAATGCCTAATCTACATTGTATCAAAATGGTTTGGCTGAAAACACACTAAAAGTGCCAGAGAAAAATTAATTTATCAGTGCGTAGGGCAAGCAAACAGCTTTAAATCGCGTAAAATCACCGCAGTTCGCGGAGCCTTAACTCGTCTTTCCCGCCACCGAACGCCGCCATCTTGGTATCGTTCCAAAAATCGAAGTTTCACCATTTCGTTTCTGAATTCTTCGGTTGTCGTCATCTTGTAACAAACACAAAAACAAAAAAAGCGCAGGTCTGCGAGAGGCGGTCACACGGGCCCTGCTATGAAAGTGGTCCTCCAATTGGTTGCCGTGTTGAAAGGCGTCTCGCCATTGGCTGCTGCTGCAGCAGCGAGCAAGCTGGCAACCGCAGCGGACCGCAATTGTCTGCTTTGAAAACCACGCCGGCGTCTTTCTTCGTTTGACACTCGCAGAATTCGGATTTATGAAAGCTCCCAGGTCAGTGATGGATCGTCGCTCGTTTGAAAAGAACTTTTAAACGAAGCATGCCTTTGGAAAACGGAAGCACAAGCCTCCTACGCCGAGAAACAGACGGCGGCCAGTGGAAGAAGCGGAGCACCCAACTGAACATGCGGATAACTTGCCGCATTATTTTGCACCGTGCGATTCCAGCAGCAAAGCCAACAATCGCCCTGTGCCATCCACACTGATAACCAAGCCACCGAAAGACGTGCCGACCGAGGCTCTCGTACCTGTGCATAAAGCCGCGCAAGTCAGCAACCGAGATCGCATCGTTGGAGGCGATGCAGGTCGAAGGTCACCATCGCCGGCAGAGACGGTGTACCCTGTTTCCGACACATCGTGCGACAGGGACACGCAGCCTGCGAGTGAGCCCCAACCGTCAACGAGCTACATACAGTATGGTGACTCAAGGCTCACCAGACGAATCGTTGCCCGAACGCCGCACGATTCAGACACGCCTCAAACCACGTTTTGTGTCAGTAGTGACTGCAGAAGCACAGACATGCAGCGTTCGCGACTCCCTTCGCGCAGTTTCCGCAACTGAGCGGAAGTTCAGTTTGATGGACCAGCAAGGCCAAGAACAAATTTCAACCCCTTGTGACTGTGAGTTCATTATTGTGCAGGTTTCCGCGATGAACTCTTTGATAACTCTCTGCCCAAGATGACAACTGCGTTCTGTGGGTGTACACTGCGATATTAAGCTCAGTCTGGCAGTGAAAATGGTGGTCATGCACTACTCAGAGGGCTCAAGAAAAGGATAAAGAATGCCTGAAGAAGGCATACAAAGCCCACCAAACAGAGAGGCAAAGGTGTAAGAAGATGCCTGACAGCAATGATTCAAAATATTGCAGCCCTGGTGCTTTTTAATCAATTTGCAGTGCTTTTAAAACTTTGCAGCCAGTTTTCTCAATCGCACTTTTTTTGTCAATCACCTCGCTCATGGAAAGCGTAGCACAACAATGGCTGGACCGATTTTGGTCCAGTTTGTTTTGCTGCGATCCACAAGCTGTGCTGTACTTAAAGACAGTCCTGAAATGTTTCTTTATCTTTCCATTATTTAATTATTTCACAATAACTACATGGCTCCATGCAGTGCAGCACAGTCATGTGCATGTTATGTTGAGCAAAAAATTATTAGCGCAAAAAAAAAAAAAAAAAGTCAGACACTGTCATGGTGTAGATTAGACATTTGGGGAAACATGCAAAGTGTTCCCAGCTCCCTATCGTGTTTCGTTACTGTGCCAGGCTTTCCACAAGCAAGTAACATATAAATTCTTATAAAACAAAAACTAATGAAGATATCGTAATGAAATTTTAGATTTGTCTCTTCATTGCAATGTGCAGTGTGTGTGCCAAATTTCAGCCCTTTCTTTCAAGAAACAAAGAAGTAATTTCTGATCCCCTCCTCCTCCCTTAAGCCACAAACCCAGGACTCACATCGTGGGTACCTCTCGGACAGTGTGGCCCTCAACCACAATGTTAATCAACCCTTTGGATTTGCAGTCTTTCGCATGTATCCAGATGACCTCGGCTTTTTTGGATGCACACTTCAGCCCGCTTCCTCGGGAAAATTTCTCCACTGCTAATACTGTGCTTTGGAGCACATTTTCTTTATCCCCTCAGGAACCTCTGCTCGCCCACGGCATGATGTCGCCTGCGTAGAGTGTGTAACCTAGGTCAGGTATATAATCCAGATCACGTGCGAGGCGACACATCGCCATGTTGAAGAGCAGGGCCGATATTATTGCTCCTTGAGGTGTTCTTTGCTAGGCATATTAAATTACTCCAATGTGATATTGCCAATACTGATGCGTGCCTTGCGGTTGAAAAAAAAAACGACCTTATGTAATTGTAGGTACGCTCACCACAACCCGCGAGTTCGAGTTCCTCGACTATTCAGCATGAGAGACGTTGTCGAAGGCTCCTATGAGGTCTAGTGCTAGGACTAGCCTCTCATCGCCGTACGATATATTAGTCAGAATTTCGTCTCTAAGCAGGAGGAACACGTCTTGACATGATAAACCTGTGCCGAATCCTATCATGGAGTCCGGGAACCAGTTCTGCTCTTCGAGATATCGCTGCAGTCTGCTATGGATCACCTTATCATAGAGCTTTTCTAGGCAGGACGTGAGCGATACCGGCCGGAGTGTATCGATCGAGGGATTCTTTTTTGGTTTGGAGATCATGATTACTTTAGCCGATTTCCATTCGTGGTGCTAGTCACCCTTGACCCAGTACTCGCAATTGAAAATCTTTGTTATTTTCGCTAGGGCTGCTGAATCAGTGTTTCGAATAATTGAATTTGTGATCGAGTCTGGGCCCGGTGCCGAGTGTTTAAGGGGGGACGTGGCTTTGAAAATCAACTTCCTTATTTCTTCATGGATTTTGATGAAAATTGGCACAAGTGTTTAGAATGTGTCCCTGATGCTTCCATAAAAGTTTCAGAGTGATACCTTGAGAACATTTTATTAAATTTGATTCAGCAGAATGTTTCAACCTCGAACTTTGTGATGAGCCTGGGGAACTTAAAAAACATGATAGAAGGCTTGTTAAGTACTGACTGCATAGCTAAATGCACACTGAAGGCCGTGACATTCTCGCTTCTTTTTTTTTCAACACAAATATTTTCGAGTGTCATTTTTTATGTTACCTTCGTATCAAGCACACTTTCGGGGTGAACGAATAGCCACATCATAAATTTATAAAACGTCCAGGCCTAAAAGCAAGAATGTCACGACCTGCACTGTAACCCAAGGAACAAGACAAAAAAAAGAGTCAGAATAGGCTAAACGATAACAAAGGAATCAGCTTCGCAAACTGAGCAGAAAGGCAAAAACACAGTTTTGAGAAAAAGGCCTTCAAAGTTTTGCCTTGCCTCCACTCTTCTAAAATGCACCAGGATTGTATTCCTTGGTGTCCTTAGCACAGCGGGGCTTCTTGGGCATGTGGCCTTTCATCTGACGTTTTTTAGATGCCTTTTTTTTCGTAGGGCATTATTTTCTGCAGCTCTTTGAAGGGAATGCTTTCCTGGCTTCAAGCCAAGTGAAGCACAAAACTGTCTATATGCACGAAGCGTTCCGATGTTGTACTTGCAGACTGCCTCATTGACAGCTGTCTCCGCTGCGATCAATGAAGCATTTTGCTCTTTTGGTAGAATTGACCAAATAACAGAGTGGAGACTCTCGGCTGCATTCTGAGTCTTCTTGCCTTGGCAACAGCTGAGTAGCTGAGGATCCGAGAGACATTGATACACAGGCAGCAACGCAGCTGAAACATGTCTTGCCAATTTGTACTTATGTTCTGGCGGAGCTTTACCTTCAGCTTCTGCAGCCCGGTGTCTGCACCAGCTGAGGGGTCCTGGAGGGCAGAGCTCATGATGAGGGTCTTTATCTGTTGAAGTGATATGATAGAAGGTTGCCATTATGGCCCTTTGCATATCATCTACTTCAATATTGTTACGTATGGCCATGCCATAATAATTGGTGAGCTTTTTGATTAGGTCTTGTGTCAGGCCACCCTTCCTCCCAATTGGTTTACTTCTTCTGCTTGTTGAGACAAGTGTTCGCAGGGCTGTATGCATCCTTTTTTTCACGTGATTGATACAGTCCTCTTTGTTGAATGTAATGAAGCCATAAGCCTTGTCTTCACAAAGGGCCTGAAAAGTACGGCTATTCCCATCACAAACAATAGATGTGTAGCGGAGGTCATTCCTTTTCAGTGACCTTCTGAACAAGATCAACACTGCCTCGACCTCCATTCGGCTTGAGTTTGCATCGGTGTACTTTTGGCACACGTGATTCTCTTTCCATTCACTGTAGCCTTCATCGTTTCCTTTCGGCCCAAGCGTGCATCCATGGCATCTGTTCGACAGCGCAACGCAGTCAAGCACCAGACCAGTGTAAAATTAAATTATTGTGCCCACACCAACATGGGATGCATGACCATGTGTCATCCATGTCCCGTCGTAGACTACCGTCACATTTTTTGTGAATGCCAGGTCCATTTCGCTGAAAACTTTTCGCACGGCTGCCACAGCATCAGAAAAGACACTTGCCGCAGCCATCTCACCAGCAGGCCTGAATTTTGATTTCAGATGTCTTTGGAATGTCTATGGTACAAGCCACTGTGTGAAATGTTCATTACTGACCAAAAGTCAATCAGTGCAGTTGCCCCTCTGCTGGTGGTTTTGATTGCTTGCATTGCACGCATATTCACGTCAAAAGCCTTACCACCCTCTACTCGCGGCGATGACCATTCACTTGAAACAATGCCGCAGGCATTGCAGGTCAGTAGCATTCGTGCAGCCAATCCATGCCTTGTTCTCAAATGAACAGTCAGTCCTGGCTGAGAGCATTCTTGGCACAAGGCATTCTTGTACAAAGCATTCAATGCTGTGACCTCCACAACCAAAAACTCATCCACCAGCTTGGCAGCAGTGCTCGCAGGATTCACATCAGTAACAAGCATTCTCTGTACGCAGCTCATCACATTGCTGGGATCTTTATCGCCGCGCGCTGCCACGGGCACCACCGACTGGAGCACTCAACGGACAGCCCAAGCAATACAGATCGTGTCGATCCGCGGCGCAGTTCTACCAAATCGACACGTGGCTTTGTGCTGCGGAACGGGAGCGCCTGCGCAGAGGTCAGCATTCTAGGCCACAGACAGTATATAAGCCGGGATCTTTCTGCTCTGACCACAGTTTGGTAGCATGTTCGCAGGATTCACATCAGTAACAAGCATTCTCTGTACGCAGCTCATCACATTGCTGGGATCTTTATCGCCGTGCGCTGCAACGGGCACCACCGACTGGAGCACTCAACGGACAGCCCAAGCAATACAGATCGTGTCGACCCGCGGCGCAGTTCTACCAAATCGACACGTGGCTTGGTGCTGTGGAACGGGAGCGCTTGCGCAGAGGACAGCATTCTAGGCCACGGACAGTATATAAGCCGGGATTTTTCTGCTCTGACCACAGTTTGGCAGCAGTGTTTGCAGGATTCACATCAGTAACAAGCATTCTCTGTACACAGCTCATCACATTGCTGGGATCTTTATCGCCGTGCGCTGCAACGGGTACCACCGACTGGAGTACTCAACGGACAGCCCAAGCAATACCGATCGTGTCGACCCGCGGCGCAGTTCTACCAAATCGACACGTGGCTTGGTGCTGCGGAACGGGAGCGCCTGCGCAGAGGACAGCATTCTAGGCCACGGACAGTATATAGGACAGGTGAGGATTCATTCCTTCATCTTAATTATACTGTTGCTAGCACTGCTACCAAACACCATCGACCCTTTTTTTGTCTCGTTATTGCTGTTTTGTTGAAAGGTGACTAAGGAGCTAGAAGTCTTTCAGCGAGAAATACGGAAGGAACTTCGCGACTTTAAGAAAAGTGTGGACTATTGCAGTTCAGTCTGTGATGACATTAAGCCGCTCACGGAAGAGATAAAGTTGTTGCGAAAAGAACTCGCAGAAGCATGGAAAGCTAACGATATTCTCACGATGGAAACAAAGACATTACGCATGAAAGTTGAAGACTTGGAGGCGTATACCAGAGCAAACAACCTTGAAATCAAGGGTGTGCCTAATCAAGGTGATCCTTCTGAAGTAGTCCAGAAATTTGCGCTGCAGTTGGGGAACCCATAACTTCCACAGATATTGATATTTGTCACAGAATAGGAACTAAGCACCCCGAGGTGAAGAATATCATTGTACGCTTTGTTCGCCGAGAAAAGCGAAATGCTATTTTCACTAAAGCCAAGAGAGCGCGTCTTTCTGCTAACCAAATTGGCTTCCAGTCCACCGATCATATATTTGTTAATGAAAACATAACTCAGCTTGGGAAACAACTTCTGGGTGCTGCTATAGCTAAGAAGTGTGATGTTGGATGGAAGTACGTATGGACAAATAATGGCAAAGTTCTTGCCAGGAAAACAGAATCATCGGAGGTGCTGCGAATCGCTGAACGCAATGATTTGGACCAAATGTGTCACTAAGTACCCAACTGACACTTTTAAATGACTCAATTTGCTACGAAATGGCTCTATCTGACAGTTGTCATTACTATGATGCGGACAGTTTTAACAAAACGGCCGAACATATTGGAAAGCGTTTCAGTGCTTTTCATCTAAATGTGCGCAGTATTAAAAACAAAATTTCTGATCTCAGCACATTCCTTGATTCCTTAGCTATAAAATTTGATGTTATACTGCTTTCAGAAACATGGCTCACTCCGAATGACACTCCTTCACAACTAGACTATTACACATACAATGGTGTTACCAGGATTACCAATAGTGGGGGAGGATTAGCCTTGTATGTGAAAGATTGTCTTATGCATGATGTCATTGATGAGCTAACGTTCGTGACCACTAGCCTCGAATGTATTACAATACGATTACCAAATATTGCAGTTACTGCAGTGTATCGGCCACCCACGAGCAGAAAGTCTGAATTTCTTGATACCTTTGAAAGCCTTATATGTAAGTTAAACTTATTGCACGTGCCTTTTTTTCTGATGGGTGACATAAATGTCAACATGATAAGCGATGACGCAGCCACCGTGCAGGTTGAAACTATTCTGTCCACATATCATTGTTTGAACACCATTAGGCTGCCCAGCCGAATCACTGATCATAGTGCCACACTGCTGGACGTCTGCATAACAAACGCGCCAACAAATAAGATTGCTTCAGGCCTATTTTCACTCGACCTCAGTGACCACTTACCAGTCTTCGCTCTTTTCTCTACTGCACCTAACAAACCTAACTACACTGACAAAACAACGTATCGAGTCATAAACCAGCTCACACTTAAGAAATTCCGCTCAGAACTAGCGCTTACGAACTGGTCTTTCGTATACGCAGAACAGGATTCTGATCGCGCATATAGCATTTTCTTTCGCTATCTCAAAGCATGTTACGATAGCAATTTTCCCATCGTATCGCACACATTAAACAAAAAGAAAACCCGAAAGCTATGGATCAGCACGAGCCTTCACAAAAGAATCAAAATAAAAAACAAAATGTATCATAAGTTTGTTCAAATACGTGACCTAGCCGCTCTAAAAGAATTCAAAACGTATTGCAATAAACTAAATGCCGACATAAGAAAAGCTAAGGAGATATACTATGAATGCAGTTAATAATCTGGGACAATTTGTGGAAAACAAAACGCGCTTCAACGTCAAAGCCCTCTCCCAAGACATGAGCGATGATGCGGCTATTATGGCTTTGAATGAATATTTTGCCCCCTCCGGCGACTATTTTCCGCCTTCTGAACAGAGTACACGGGAAAGAATCTGCCGTAGAGTAAGACAGCCTAACACAATTACTTTAGCCCCAGTGACACCGTTTGAGGTATTAAGCTCGGTAAGTATACTACGTAGCAATGTCGCAACAGGTTCTGATGAATTAAGTGCGGCGCCTATGAAGTATGTTGCGGATCTCATCTCGGAGCCCCTGGCTCGTATCATTAATTGTATGTTCGTTTCTGGACTTTTCCCTTCCGATCTCAAGCTTGCGCGTGTATGCCCTGTGCATAAAGGTGGTGCTCTAAATGACATTTCGAATTACAGGTCAATCTCTGTTTTGCCCGTTCTATCGAAGGTGTTTGAATCTGCCATAAATTGCAGACTAAGGAACTTTCTTAGTAAGTATAACATAATAAACAATGCTCAGTACGGATTCCAGAAAGGCAAGTCCACTGAATTAGCCCTATTAAACGTAAAAGAAGAGATACTAAACAATTTTGAAAAAAGGCTGTATACAGTTGGATTGTTTCTTGATCTGAAAAAGGCTTTTGATAGTATAAAACATGATATCCTAGAACAAAAATTATTTGACTACGGAATACGTGGTGTTGCTCTTCAACTTATTAAAAACTACTTATTTGCCAGAAAACAATATGTTAAAGTCGGAAGCTTAACGTCAGCAGAAATTGAACTTAAGCAAGGCATCCCACAAGGTTCGACCTTAGGACCCTTATTATTCATAGTTTATATTAATGATATATGTAATATCTCTTACACAGAAAAACTAGTTATGTATGCTGATGATACGAATGTCTTTTTTAGTGCTGATTCAATGAAAAGTCTCCAAGTTACTGTAACAAATTATTTAAGGCATTTGGAAGTGTGGCTAAATGAAAACAAACTTGCATTAAACGCACGTAAAACAAAATACGTTATTTTTAGGCCTACGAACAAACCATGTATTAATCTGAAATTCTCATTTCAAGGCACAACATTAGAGTGCGTTCGCAAGCAAAAATTTCTTGGTGTTTGGTTCGAGGAAATCATGTCGTGGAATACCCATGTGTCCAGGCTTGCTTCTGAATTGGGCAAAACTGTAGGCTGTCTGTACAGGTTATCAAACCTAGTTCCATTATGGCTAAAGAAAGCTATATATTACGGCCACTTCTACTCTCGCTTGTCTTACTGTGCGCTAGTATGGGCAAAAACGACTGTTCAAAACCTAAACAGACTCGAAGTGTTGCTGAAGAAGGTTCTCAGAATATTTGAAAATTTTTATGGGCACCCTCGCAAACTGCGTACTCATCAGCTGTTCATAAAGCACGATATTACTAGAGCAAGTGATCTTTATACATATAAAGTACTACTTTATACAAAAAAGAACAAGCTTTATGAGCATTCATTTGATAGCTCCCCCCGATACTCTCTCCGTAATCAACCTTTACCAGTTCCTTTTTCCCGTACAAGCTACGGAGAATGTCTTCTTCAATACCAGATACCAGCAATACTGAACAAATTCTTAACTTGTACCAAATTCGAACTACCAGAATATAAATTCAAGAAACATGTGCGAAATATGCTTTTAAACATGTAAGAATCATTCGAACAACATCTTTATTTTGCTATTTGGTATATATTTCATTTTGATGTATAAAATTATTTTTTGCCTTTGCACAAGTGCTTATAAGGATTTTGTGACATCTGTACTATATGCAATTATGTTGTGCACTAAAGGTGTTGCGTTGCGTGTATTATATTTCATGCCTATATTTTTGTACAGCGTTTCAGATGATTATTTTTGCAATCTGTCTGCTGCTGTTTAATAGGTCCTTGGGCACTCTCAAAATGTATGCGACATCTTTTCGCCCAAGAACCTCCGACTCGGTGTTGGAAGTAAACTTCACTTCACTTCCCTTCACTTCACATCGGTACAACTTCCACTCTCACCTGTGAGCTTCATTTTTTTCTCGGTCGCCGAAACAGAACTGAGTGATGCTTGCATTGTCTCGGCTCGCCCACGAGAAGCTTCTATCGATATGTAGTGCGGTTCCAAGTGAGCCTGAATTGTACTGCCGAATCTCGACTGCATTTCATCCACGCGCGAGGTGCTTGGTTGCGGGTCTGAGTCGTCGGCACGCAAGGTGCGTTGTCGTGGGTCCGAGACGTCGGCGCGCAAGATACGTCGTCGCGGGTCCGAGACGTCGGCGCGCGAGGTGCTTGGTTGCAGGTCCAAGTCGTCGGCGCGCGAGGTTGCGGATCCGAGGCATCCATACATTAAGGGAACTGCTGCTGTGTGTCCACAATGTCCGCGCCGCACTGAGCATCAGCAGAATCAGCACTGGAAGCTGTTGACGACGCTTTATTTTTGGGCATCGGAGATTTGCGCTTATGGCTGCAAATTGATGCGAAGTTTTGTATTTCTTCTTGCGCCATCGCTGATCCATAATCACAGCCGAGATCCAACGCAAAACTACGCCACGGAGCTTCGGAGCCGCTACCGAAACTATGGAGAGGCTCGTGATACGGGTGATGGAGAATGTAGCTGCGGCAAGAGCAGACGACACGCGGCACTTCGCCTGCCGTTGCTAGGGGCAACCGCTCCGGAGACCGTGGCGCGCGCCGCCAATCAGGAACCTCCGCGAGACCTTGAAACTTTTGCTTTTTCTGCGTTTGTTATCGCTCGGAGGAGGCCGGGAAGGCGGCAGATTTAAAGTTGAAGAAATGCTCTTTCTGTTGCGACGAAGATGGCGGCGCTCGGTTGCGCCGTTACGGAGATATCGTGGCTTGAAAAACGCCGTCTTTTTGCGATTTCCACCAAACTTCTCGTCGCCGTGGCGGATACAATTTTTTTAAAGCACTTCTAAGCGGTTTTCAGGGAAGATATTTTGGAATCAGGTAGAGAAAGGGTTATAAAAACTGAAAATGTGATTTTTGAAAAATTGGTTTTTCGGTTATTTTTCGCGATGTGAAGGCCGCGTCCCCCCTTTACTGCGGCTTGTGACACCTCGTACACTTCTGCACGCATTATTTCATCGTCTAATTTAGGGTTGGCTTCCCCGTGTATGGTCTCATCGTGTCGGGTGATCCCATCATGGGTGGGGGTGCTATGTATTTGTTCTGAAGGGCGTCGAGTAGTTCTTGGTCTGTACCTTAGAAGTTGTCTGCTATAATCTGGAGCTTCTTGTTAGTCTCAGTATGTGTGCTCATCGGGTCTAGCATGCTCCGTAGTATATTGAGAGAGAACTTCATGAAAGGTGCTCAGTTGATCCTTCAAGCTCTCTACAAACCTGCCTGCGGACCCGCCCTGACCGCCACGACATGTGATTTCTCGCGCACGGTTATGGGCAAGTTCGTTGACGGTGGGAACTCACGGGTGAACCCAAAAGCCCATGTGGGCCGGGAACCAGGTAATTGTGTGAAGGCCTACCATACTCCCCAAACTGAGCATAGCAGCAGCCTCCCTAGTGATCACCCCGAGGCAGAGGGTCAGACGGCAGCCCTAGAGTCAGTGAATATCTCAGGACACAAAGAGTCCTTCATCGCTAGAGCTATTGTTACCTGCTCTGCTACAGAGGCAGACACCTTCCAAACAGAAGCCGAGTTGAGTATGCGTTCGCAATGATCAACAACCGCAGCCGCACAGCTATTGGAATGGCCATACTGAGCCGCATCAACGAAAGCCACCTTTCCCGGACATCTAGCTGCGAAGTCAGGCAGAGACCTGGCCCATGCCTTTCACTGGCCAACATTGTACTGCGCATGGACATTACATGGGAAGGGTTCCACCTCGTAGGTTCATTGTCACTGACTGTAGGAGACGCTGCCCAGCCTTGATGGAGGAGAGCCACGCGACCGTTTCTGCACCCCAATCACCTCCGATGGGGTGTTGCCCAGGCTCCTGTCCATGCTTGTGCTCATGGGGAGTCCCAGCCCCCTTTTGATAGTTTTCCGCATTAAAGTGTCCAGTTTATCCTCTTCGTGTCTAGACCAACGTAGTGCCGATGCAACGTAACTAATATGGCTCATGACGAGCACGTGGTACAGCCGAAAAATGTTGCTCTCCCTCAGCCATTCCCTGCGGTTTGAGACCCTTAAAATCAGCCTAAGCATGTCCTCCGTTTTGAAGGTGATGTGGGCCAAAACCTGTGAGTTCCTGCCGTTGGACTAAAGAAGCAAGCCAAGAACCCTAATACAGTCGACGGGAATCGACAGCCCAACCCTTGTGGTTAGCATAATACGTACCTAATTAAGCGGCGAGGGCCTCCTCCGGGGCCAAACCAGCCTGTAGAGAAGCAACTCCGATTTTGAGGGGAGAGTCGAAGCCCCGTACCCTCCAGAAAGCTTTCGGTGATAGACAGTGCAGACTACTTAAATGTGACATTTCTTTTTTACAATCAGAATTAATTTTTGTGTGACACTGGTAAACATTGCAAGAATCTTTTGCTTGCTGGCAATTTCGACATCCCATCAGTCAATTGGTCAAGTGACTCTTTGCGCGGCAGCAGAACCTTTAACTCACATTGCTCTTTTCACTGGTCAATGATGCCACTGATAAATAGAGATTTAGAGCAATTTTCGGAGCAGCAATATCTTAATTTTGGAGCAGATTTTGGAACACCTTGGAGCTAACAACTGCCATCTGCTGCACATGTCCTAGGCTATTTTGAACACTTAAAATTTACAAGCGTTGTTCTGGAAAGTATTTGCTTGCTGTAAAACAATGCTGCCCTGCCTCTAAATAAAAAAAGGGGGGAAGAACCTAATTTTCAGTATAACTTTAATTATAAGTATAACTTTAAGACAACAAACCTGTTCACACAGCATGCTGCAATTTACTTCAAATTGAGTGAAGCTGCCCAGACATTGCCTTTTATATCATGAATTTTTCCTTGACAGCTAGCTGCCAGCTAAACCATGTTTTCAGGAAGGATACAGGTAGCGTCAGTCAGAAACACCTGGCTAGACTCAATGTCATCAATGCTCTTCTGAACCAGGCCAGCCTTGATGAGCCCTTAGTAATGCTCAAACATTGCTTTAGACGACACCAGGCACTTTTCAATATAGTCTGCTTTTCCTCGTAAAGCAGAAGCCTCTGTTCAGCCACTGGTCGATTCACAACTGGCATTGATTGTTTATTTGGACACCACCAATTCAAAGAAGCTTGATTATTTGGACTACTTTGAGCCACCATCACTGGCCCATGAATTTAATGTATAAGTACGACCAAAATTTCAGACCCATTAGGGTATGTGACTCTACAATTCGGACTCGGCCTGCACAACTGCATGCTAATTTTACCGCGAAGTTCAGAAGAAATAGCAATACATATTTTGCTTTGATATGTCACTGGCATCGCCGCAGCATGGTTTTGAGCCACATTGGCGGCACCTCCTGGAAACCGAAATTAGCGAAGCTTAGTTATAATTCAATACCAACTGTGCCGTAACCACACGGCAAGCGAACCCCAGCAAGCCATTTGTGAGTCCTGCAGTGTTGCGTCCACATGTACACCGTTTGTTCATTGACACAGTCGCAGCGACTTGAAGTTGTTTAAGCGGCGTCGACTTCACCCTCAATGTCTGAACTGACGAGGACAGTGACTGTTGCTATAAAAAACACTGTCATTCAGCTATGATAGTGTGATTGAATTCTGGGTCAAAATGTTGTAGCGATGCATTTCGTTTGACTCTATATGCCACCCTTATCATCCACTGTTCCCAGCCGGCTGACACCAATGATAAAGCAGGCGAAGCACCGCTCTTACCAATGACAAAGCGCAAAATGCAGTGGCACCAGAAAAGACTTTGCTAAAAAATCACAGTCCTGTCATGTTACCAAAGGTTGAAGATTTGGTGCATGGTTTGATTGCACTTTGGTCTATCTGTGGTGACAGCATGAAAAGGGCAGAGAGTGACCAGATCATCGTAGGCAAGCGTATGTGTACACAGGAAAAACTTTTTAGATGATCCCTTTTGTTGGTGCCCCTGGCACACAATGCCAAGAATACTGTAGACGCCGACGACGCTAGTGACACGAAATTGCGTGAAAGTGATCATATCCCTGAAAGTGGTCATATGAGAACATGGCATCATTTTAGCCACTCGTGGAATAAAGTCACTTGTTTCTTGACGAATTTGGATATTTTCGACTACTGATTATTCGGTCTTTTAGGATGTCCCCATTGAGCCCGAATTATCGCTTGGCAACGTACAGATAATGTCAAGTTCAATTTATGAAGGCATTTTAGTCATGTGCACTATGCAAGTCAGTGGATCAATGCTGCCATACACATAATGTGAAGTCACTAATCTTGGAGTATTTTGGCGCAAAATTTTGCTTTTTTTATCAGGATGGCACATGAAATCTCATTTGGTGCAATTTGATGCAATTTGGTGCAATTTGGCACAGGAGTGGGAGCACTGCATGGGCTGACTCAACTTGTAAAACACCGACTCGCACGCAAAGCACAGATCTTTTTCTTGTAAACGACCACATCCTCAGCCATGATTCAAGTGTTGACACATTTGAAGCAATTTCGGATCATGGAATGGTATGTCTGACATTAAAGCTAAACTTCGGGTTAAGACCCTTTAAAAGACAACACTTATTTAATTCCGGCGCCCCTATGCGTTAGAGATGTCTTTCTGTATTTTTTCTGAATCTGACGATGTGTCCGTTGATAGCTTATGATGCTTCCTTAAAAAACGTTTCTACGTGACATGCACACATGGTGTACACCAAATTCTTGGCTGCGAGGTTTGGTGAATGCGTTGCTTTTCTCTGCTGAGTTTTACCCTGCTTTTGGCACAATAGGCAACAAAGCAGGTAAATGCTGTCATTATCGCCCAGTTTTGGTGCACGTCAAGACAGTAGTGTGTCCAGTTGAGCAAGCCGCACTGAATTCAGCCATGAACTTAAAGCAGTTGCGTAAACCAGAGTCGCTGGAGCTTGTGAAAGAGTCGTGTCTGGTTCTCTCGGACACACTCAAAGAACCAGAGTTGATTAAGGCAATTGCACTTTTCAGATGGTGTCGTTTACACGTGCTTGCACTTTGGAATAGTTCAGGTGTCCACCTCGAGCAAGACAGTTGTGGTGTCCATGGCAAGGAATGTGAAAACAAACAAACAAAAAACATTGCGCTTTGAAAGCGATGTGGAGCTTCTTTTGTGCCAGTAGTTTTCTTAGTGTCAGCGTCTGCTCTGCGCACGTCACTCACAGTGCTTCAGTGGTGCGTGGTGGCGGAACCTATGGAAAACGGCAACTGCGCGGGCTGAGAGCCAACAGCAATGTTTTTGTGGATAGCTCAAACGGTGGCAACTTATGAACTGATGGGTTGATGGGTGGAATGGTTAATTTTGGGGCATTCACTACAACAACCTTTCAGAATAACAAATTTTTAGAAGTCCCGCGGGATTCGTTATATCGAGATGTGACTGTATCACATTACTAATCCATGGCATAGTCTACAGGTACAAACTTATCAAAGACAAGCTTCTAGTGAAAGCTTGACACTTGCCATCCCTACTTGCTAAGCCTTACCAGCACTGAGCAGCAAACTGCAGCAACTGGGAAATGCTGCGGCTTGCTGCTAAGTTGAAAAATACTTCACAGCGGTCACATGGCACATTGAAACCTGAGGGAGCACCTCGACAACAAAAGTGAGGGCACCTGTGGCTGTCTGAATAGTGACAACTTTGTTTGCAACTGCCATGTTTATGACCCTTGTGTGTTTATCAGTGACAAAAATTGGAGTGACACACCATGCAATATCTGAAATTTCAGTCACCATTATCCATTGGTTCTATGAAGTAGCTGGAAACGCAGTGGCAAAGTCCAAATAATCGAGCAGGTCCGTGACATCTGAAATCTGTCAAATCAGTTGGCAACTGTATTGCCAATTTGTAACAGCAAGCCCAACTTGGAGAGACACCATGCAGCACTCTGCTCAGACGACATCCCTACCTTCTATCTCACAAACACTACTGCTGTGATTCACTGCTTGCTTTCCATATTAGTGGGGGGCAATGTGGACCCACCTGTTGGGTCGCAGCTGAAGGTGGGTGATGGTCGGCCGGGGTGGCCGTGGCCGTGCTGCCGCTGCTGGTGCCGCTGTTGCTGCTGGCAATATGGCTGTGCGCATAGTGGTACGACAGGCCAGGGCGCGTCTTGTACCGCACACCGCATACTGCATGGGCGGCACAGCTTGTTTTTTACTTGTTTGCCTGTTTATTTATCTACGTGCCTCAAAGGCTCCAGTTAAAGCATTGCGTCAAGGGGTAGAAAAAAAAACATGAACCAAAAACAGGAGAACATCCAACAGAACATGTCAAACAAGAGAAGAAAAACGCATTCGAACAGTCAAGCTTGCAAGAAAAAACAAGTGACAGAGCCATGGCTTTCATAAGACAAAGAACAAATAGAAACGTGCATAGCTCAATAAACTTAGGAAAAACAATTACAGTCACTAACCGATAATTCAGACTCGATAGGGACCGCCAGAATGTTAGAATAATTGAGAGTCCAAAATACCAGATTCCCCAGAAAATTAGCGAATTCATTCTCCAAGGGTTTAAGAAAGGTGTGCCACACTCTCGAATTGTCACTTTTGAGGATACCTTCAATTTTGCACAACTAGCACAACACACAGTGGCATCTACAAGTGACAGCATTCTTGGCACAGGGCCAAGCTTATCACAGTGTGGAAACGCTGTCACCCAGTGCTACTCACACTAAATATGTTGAAAATGAAAGTATCTTCGAAAGTGATCATCCAAAAATATGGCCCAAGTTTTTTAACACATTGCTGCGCACCTTTGGTCTAAATAGCCTGTGGATGTGATTTTCTAGTGATGCCTTTTATGTTATTCCTGTTCTTGCTTTTCGCGTTTCATCAGTGGTCAGAATGATACTCGGCCCGCATTATCAATGCATCAACCAGCCATTAACGGTGGACAATAAGAGCAGAAAGAAATTGACATGTAAAATCATGCAAGCCGCAAATTCAGCCTTTACCAATGTTACTAGAATGTCTAGTAAGGTTACAGTGCAGAAAATCCTTTGTTTAGAGATTGTTCCAAATCAAGAATGTGTACGTAGCTTGTCTGCATGCTGCGCAAGGAAGTGCGCTCCCTTCTACAGGTGACAATGTTACAACTTTCCTCTTCCTGCTGGGCTTGTTGGTGCACATTCAGTAAGCATTGTTACAGCAATATGCCTGAAGAAAGGCGCCTCGTTTTTTGGGGGGGTGCTGCCCAGGCTGCCGCCTTTCGTACCCTCATCACGTCGCTGACCCCGCCCCCTGTCCCAGCTTATTTATATGGCTGCCCTCCAACAGAACTCTGCGCCAATGCCTGCAGCTACGGAATCGGTGCTGTTTTGGTCCACCATCAGAATGGACATGCCCCTGTTATCGCCTATGCCAGCTGCCTCCTTTTCCCAACCAAATAGAACTACTCCATCAAGGAACGGGAGTGTCTTGCTGTCGTGCGGGTGGTGGGCAAATTTCACCCCTGCTTACATGGCCGGCATTCCCCTGTCACTACCGATCACCATACATTTCAACCTTAAAGATCCCACTGAGCGCCTTGGTCGCTGGGCACTGCGGCTCCAAGAGTACACTTAATCTGTTTCTTATAAGTAGGGCCTATTGAGGGCCTATTGCCCCGGGGCACTGACTATTTGTCTCGCAATCCTGTGGATCTGCCTGAAGCCTCTGATGACACACCTGCAAGTGTACTCTCGCTCTCTGCTTTAAGCCACATCCGTGATGAACAGCGCCATGATCCCATCTTACGTGAGCTTATTCAGAAGCTGGATTCCGCAGCACCCGATCTGTCCCTTAGCCTCTTCGTGCTTAAAGATGGCACATTATATCGCCACAACATTCCCTCAGACGGACGTGAACTGCTGCTTGTCGTTCCTATGCATCTGCTTTTGAGCGTTCTTGGCTAGCTGCATAACGCCCCAACCGCTGGTCATCTTGGAGTTTCCTGGACCTACGATTGCGTTCGGTGTCGCTTCTTTTGGCCCGGTCTTTACCGCTCCGTTTGTTGCTACGTCCCTGCATGTAAACTGTGCCAAAGCTGAAAAAAATCCCGTATGCCTCCTGCTGGCCTCCCTCAGCCCCTTGACGTCCCATCTGACCCCTTCTTCCGAGCTGGTCTTGACCTCCTCAGTTCCTTCCTTGCCTCTACAGCTGGCAACAAATGGATTGCCACTGCTACAGACCGCACCACCTGATACATAATTACATGTGCTCTCCCTACCAGTTGCACAAAGAGACCCACTCAAATTGACACATGCTTAATGACAAGAATCTAGAAAGTACATTTACTTTCACTTCCTGTTTGAGTCGCATGCACCGAAAGTTCCAGTCGAGTTTTTATAGCAAGAAGAGCTCTTGACTTCACCTCTCGTGGAAGGATTGAGACACAACCCCCACCCTACCCCCTTCACCCCACAGAAGCACCTGTGCAATACCTGTGCAAGCCTGCACTAATCCCACTTGATGGTTCACAGGTAAAATAAAACAATCACTTGCCAAAAAATGCAAAAACAACGAAATGAGTGAAACTTGTCTTGCTCCACTTCGAGCAGACTCGCACACGTCTTTTATTAATTAATTAATTAATTTAACATCCCCTCAGGGCCAGAGGCGTTATAGAGGGGAGTCGTGTAAAAGAAGATATGGTACATAAGATGTAAACAAGACACAGTGATTAATATGTCTAAAACGCATAGTTAGATCACTAAAAATTTTTTTCTGTGCAGTGTTAGCTGCTGTGTCACAAAAGAAAAAAAAATCCATGCTTATGCAATGTTAGCTCATGTTTCACGGAAAAGGCTGTTATCAGTAATATTTACAATATCAATGGGAAGGTGGTTCCAAGTTATACACGTGCGAGGGAAAAAAGACTGGGAAAAATGTTTTGTGTTACATAGATAGGTCCGAACTTTATAGAGGTATTCAACCTGGTGTGATTCATAATGTGGTCTTGTAAAGAACTGCGTGTGCAGTGTAGGATAAAGCTATGAAAGGGTGCTCGACGTGCAATTCTACATCAAACAGACAGTAAACGAAGACTAAGATTTCACGGAAGAAATGCTCACAGTTCAATTATAATTACAAAAGATAAATCGAACTGAGTTATTTTGGACAAGTTCTAAGCCCGTTAACAGGTTATCTTGGCCGGGATACCATACACAAGTAGCACATTCTAATTTAGGACTCATTAGTGCTTTATTAAGTAGGTGTTTTAGGTTACAAGGTGAGCTAGAAAAGTTATGGTGCAGCCTAACATATGGTTAGTGTTGTTAATAATGCATTCGATGTGAATTGACCATGACAGGTTTGTAGTTGTATAGACACCTAGGTACTTGTAAGAGTTAGCTGTTTCTAAAGGAACATTATTTAAGTGGTAAGTGGTTTGTTGGCGAGAACCACGGGGCACGTGTAGCACTTTATATTTGTTAATATTTAGTTCTATTAACCATGAATTACACTAGTTAGATATTGTGTTAAGATCAAGTTGCAACTTGTTAATGTTGGTTAATTGGTTATTTCACAAAAAGTAACACAACTGTTACCGAACAATTGTACATTAAGAGGATAGTGTAGCAGGCAGGTCATTAATATAAATGATAAAAAAGGAGAGGATCAAAAACTGAACTTGAGGGTACCCCAGAGTGTACATCACTGAAAAGATAACTAAAGTAACTAACTGTAACAACCCAAGTGCGATTTGTTAGCAAGAGCTGATCCACGTGAGGAGGTTAGGATCTAGATTTATTGGAATATGGACACAGCGAAAAGAAAGGAAGGACACGAGAGAGCGACACGCACAAAGCTCTGTGCACGTTGCTCTCTTGTGTCCTTGTATTTTGTTTGCTGGTCCTTTTTTTCAATATTTCACAAACAAGCCCAAGCTTCCACGCCAAATCTAGATTTAGTTTAGTTACTTTGTACAAGAGAAGTCTGTAGAAAACCTTGTCAAACAAACTGAGTGCATTTGCTAGAAAGAGCTTAATCCACATGAGAAGGTTAGATCTAGATTAAGTTTACTTAATTTGCACAAGAGAAGTCTGTGGCAAAACTTGTCAAACACTTTAGAGAAATCTAAGAAAATACGATCGGCAAAAGAACAACGATCCAAAATTCCATGTAGCTCGTGAGTGAATGAAACCAGTTGTATTTCACATGAAAAAGTTTTGTGAAGGCCACGCTGTGCTGGGGTGAAGGATAAATTATACTCAAGAAAATTAAAAGAGGAGCCTAAAAGGCTGCTCTTTAAGTAAAGGAGTGTAAAATAAAGTAAAGAGCCTAAAGAGTAAAGCCAAAAGCCTAAAGAATGAGTAAAAAGAGCGTAAAAAAAAAGAGTAGAGGAGCCTAAAAAAAAATGGTCACTGTAAACTTCTTAACGCCTATATGCAATAAAATTATGGCAATGACAAATAAGGTGTACTATGGAAACTAAAGATACATTGTGAAAGTAGGATGATATACTAAAATATGTCAGATGCAAACATTTGCAAGAAGCACTAGTGCCTTAAGAGTGCCCTTAAAACGCAAGGGCCTGAGGCATATGCTGTACAAAACTACTATCACAGTGGCGTTCTCTGGCGTGAGGATGTGCTACGAGTTTATTGGGCTACTAACATGTGTTTGTACTCACTTTTGTACCTGCACAAGCGAACACTACTGTAACCTCCTCGGCTGTACAGGCGTTCCTTGTGCACGTGGAGCACGCTATCCTAACGCACTTGTCGCCATCAACCACCGTCGATACCGCAGGCCCATCTCTGCCGCAAGCGGCATCCCCATATGCTACTTTATGCGCCAGTGTGCTTTTAAGTTTATTTACTAGAGCCTTAGCCCTGTGAGCTCTCCTGTCTTTGTTCTAGATAGGATGCATATTTTTAGGTAGGGGGAGCAATTTGGAAGTGTTTACGCACGTCCAACAGAATGCCCTTCTTGCCAATCGGGGCACCCACGTTGCATTAGATTCCTACTCATTCCATGATTTTTCACCCCGTTTTGGACTGGCCTAATCTTTCCAACTGAGACACACCTACTGCCTCAGCGAGCTCAACTAGCATGTTGTGAGCCCCATTTTGAGAAGGTCTGTTGAGGTCGAGTTGATAGTTAGGTGGAATATACATACAACAGACTTTAACCAAATGTTTAAGAAGAATTGCCCACAATGACACTGCCTTAAGGGGAGACGCAGCATTTGAAAACCAAAATATTGCGAAAAAGTTGAGTTTTGGAAAACCACATATTCGGGCGGTATGTCTTATAAACTACCATTTCTGTAAATATCAACGTCTAATTCATCACGAAACTATTTCAAATAAGTTTATAAACAAGCCGCGGCAGCCCTCAAGTGGCGAGCGAGCGCCCAAAATACCCCTACTTGGCACCAACGCCATTTCTCCACCCCTCCCCCGAGCACCGCCATTTTGGTGTTGTTTTGTTCGTGCATTCTTGTTCTTTATTTTTCCCCACCATCCGCAGTAGCGGGGGCAGCGCAGGAGAGGCATAAATTGCTCATGATTGAAGGGCTTGCGAGAGCTTTTCAAGTTTCCCACAGCTGAGACGCGAAGCTGAGATTGGGCGAAGCGCACGCTCCTCAAGGGCGCGGGGGAGCCCACGACTCCCATTGGCTGCTGCGTGCGATGACATAGTGGTCTCCTGCATAATGCATTCGGCCATCGTCTGCTTCGGCTCCTCGATCTCTGGCACCCGGGTTGTGTTCCACTTCCCAGCCTCTATCTTTGCAGCCGTTCACATATACTCCAAGCCTCTACCATCTTTATGAGACAATATTCAACCATCTTTACAAGACCGTTGTTGCGTTTAGCCTGCCGATTGTTGCGCGGTCGGCCACAATGCGCCAAAAGATACTGAAGACGCTACACGCGTTCGGTGCAAGGAAGTGTTCTATGAAGCTCGCCTGCAAGGCGAAGCTCGCCGCTCGCCCGCTCGCCCGCACGCAGACGATGATCGCATTGATGGTTCCTGTGGGGCTGGTTCTGTTTCATCTACGCAAGAGCGTGGTTGCTTTAAGATATAATGCTGGCTGCCACAGGGCAATCCAAGAGCTATGTTCATCAGTGGGGCTAACACCTGGCCACCTCGCCATTCAACGGGCAGCCGAGAAAGATTCTCTGCGTTTGAAAAAGTCCAAGAGGTGATCACAAGAGAAGGTGGAAAGGCCGCAAAGAAAGAGAGTGTCTAAGGACATCTCCAGTTACGCTGCAGGGTCATTTTAGACCAATATATGTGCTCAAAACTTTCAAAGCTCACTTTCTCAGAATGACTTTTTTGGCTGGTGGGGCTGCTTGTTCTAGCCATATCTCTGTAACCGCTCATCGAATTCCAAAAATATTTTTTATTGTGTATCTGAATAAATTTCTGAGGGCAAGACAAGCCCATTTTTTATATATTGTGTCTGATTTGCGATGTTTAATCCAAATTTGATTGATAAAATCTTAATCACCAACACTAAATTCGATGGTCTGCTAAAACTTTTCAGCAAGGAAATTTAAAAAAGGGCTCTGTCTTGCCCTGAGGTATGCATCTAGGAATCATCATAGTGAATTTCACTGTTGCAGCACCTTTTGAAAATTCTCCAGGCCTGGAATAAGAAAATCATGTGCACCATTCCGACATATTGCTGTAACTTGAGAACCAATAAAGATAACTGAAGGAAATTTTGTAGTTCTACAAAGGCTTTTGCTATGAGTCTATCCTGAAAATTTCATTAAAGGGATACGGACACAAAATCTGAACATTTTACGAAAATACTGAAAGTGAGCCCTGAGTGTGCGAGTACCCCGAAAACAAGTAGTCACTTAGCTCATTTTTCAGCGGATGGCTTCATTTTTGGCGTTTTTGTGAGCGCACTGTTAGGATTGGGGGTTCAATCCCATCGCTCATGATCTGTTGTCAAGATTGGAGTCGGGCATGAATTAGAAGGTAGCTGGCCCATGCCGTCGTCCAACTTATCCACGCTGAGGAGGTTGATGAAGGGAAGGACTGCTTCTCATCGAGAACGAGGAATATGGGTTTATTTACAGTATTTATATCAGTCTAACATGACTGTTTGAGAAAGTACATCAGTCTAACATGACTGCTTGAGAGAGTGTGTCCTGAGCAGCCGCACAACAGCAGTTTATAAACACTCGGCCCTCCCCCGATACCCAGGTGACGGAAACGGCCGTCCAAGCACCGTAGGTGAATTGACCAGGCATTGTAGGGGAAACGAAGCACTGTAGGGGAGACTACGAAGCATCGAAGGGGCATCTATTCCCTGAACTGCAGCGCACCCGCCGGCCGCCCATTGTCTGGCGTCTTGGTCGACACATGGGAAGAGGTGTCAGTAGACGTTCCCGCGGCTCAGTAACAATAGTTGGTCCGCCAAGCCCGTTTAGTTAAAATGGTGACTTCGCCAAACTCGGCTCCAGTGACGGAGAGTCGAGGACGCACGCATTGTTGTTCACACACAGTCGACTTAGTCACGCTGTGGCTAGAGGTGTGCGGCGACGCTCCGGGAAAGTTGCCGCCATAGTCGCAACTGGTTGGAAAAACTTCCACTGCAGCTGGCCGTTCTTAACAGCGTGTAACACTGCCCGGTACAAGCGAGTTGGAAAGCGTGATGTCACGACACCGTAATTTGATAGCCAGCCGGCCATGGTCATTCGAGGCGTGCCCGCTGCCGCCGTCCCGAGCATGGATTCGGGTTCCGGTGCCTCTACCAGCGATGAGCACACATCTGAAGACGAGGACCGTTCCAACTTGACAAGAAATATAACTGCTTACGGTTACGAGCCTTCCATGTCAAGCGAAGAAGAGCAGGTGGCCGTGGACGTGCCGGTAGGCAGCCAGGGCGAGCAACATGGTAAGCTCTTTTTCTAGTAATCTTGAAATGCAGCGGCAGCAGTTCGTAAAGTTATGTTACGTAGGATGTAAAATGAATAGTTTCGTGACCCATGCTGAGGCAGAAAGGCGGCTATTATGGCTGAATCGTAGGTAACATCGTAGCTCATCGCTTTGTGCTTACCTACGCTGTCGGCTTCCGACCACTGCGCACTTCGTTTTTGCACGACAAGGCACGGCATGTGTAGAATTTTCCAGCCGTTTCGTAGCCCTGTGTTTACGGCTACTGTCACATTCACGCCATTAGAAGCCATTTACTGGTTGAACTTGAGATGGGCGGCTGCGCTAGGGACCCGTCAACTAGATCACTTAGCTACATTGATTCTGTGACCATAGAGAAAGGAAAGACTTTGGCTGTGACATTTACTAGGGAAATGCTGCGCAAACAATCAAGTCATGAAACCTGATGCATGATCATGCAGAGACCTATGAAAATTCGCCATTTTTTGCTTCAGGTTGAAAAGCAACGTGCAAAAAGGCAATGTAAATAAATGCGCTGCAGATTTTAGATTACTACATATGGATGCTATTGTCAGGCATTAAAGGGCCCCTGAAATGGTTCAAACAAATTTTGTATATGCGTAGGGTACAGCTTAAGTAGAACATTCGCACCACAATTTAAGTGAAGCGTTACGTATTAATGGAGCTACAAGCGATTACAAGTTACCCTCCTCCCTAGCCATGCTTTTCCTCCTCAACTCGTTCGCCGAGCGGTCGGGGCTAAGCTCCGCCTTCACTGGTTCTGCATCACGATGCGACGTCACATCGTCCACATCCGGCTGTTTTGGAGCCCACCCCTGCCCGCGAGAAACCTCTCCGCTAGCCGCTTGGCCGTCGACCCCAAGCGAGAGCTATCAAAGCAGCGTGCGTTGCGAACGTTCTGTCGTAGCGCAGAACATGTCTGGTATTCCGGTAATCACACACTTCCTAAATATTTCGACGGAATGGTGGAGGCATAAACTCAAGGTGATGAAAGAACTTTAGCATAGACGTACGTGAGCTGCCTGATCGGTCTCCACAGTCCAGCCACCCGTTGGCGCAGAGCTTAACCAGCCAAAGAAAGAGCTAATATTGCTCTAACCAAGTGTAAAACATTTTAAACATTTACAAAAACAACGTGTTAATGATTACACTCCTGCAAAAAATTTAAACCAGCAGCAAAGAAGAATACATTTTGTTACAGCTACTGTGTGTGGTTGAGTTCTATGCCACAAGGTGGCTGCACCGTGCAGACCATTCACATTTGCGCTTCTGTTTATCCCTGAAACGACACGCAAGGGGACACGGCCAGGCCCTGTCCCCTTGCGCTTGCGTTTACCCTAATACCGGACTTGCGAAACGCTATTGCGTTAGTAATCGTCCGGTGTAAGGTGACGGCCGCCATCGCACAAATCCAGTCGCCGATCGGATAGCGGCAGTCCGATGCGCTGCAGCCAGTCTGCTCATCTACTGGCTTGCAGAGGGACACGATGTCGCAGCTTGACATATTGCCAGTCGCTACATTTGCAGTCCACAATGCAACAAAGCCGAATCATAGCGCTCGCGAAAAGGCAAACTGACACTGACGGCAGAGCTCTCGTCAAAGACGGAGCATGTTGTAACACAAGCAGACACTTGCTGTGTGCCGGAAGTGCTGAAGTGTACTGAAAAATTGTCCTTGTGCATTCTTTTTATGTGACTTTCTTTTTGTAAAAACAAATTAACTAGCATTCCAACTATTACAAACATCATTTGTTTACCATAAAGTTGGAAAAATTATCGATCACACGCCCTGGTCAGCCAATCGGATATCTCGCCCCACTGACGTCATATGGGTGATTTCGGTCATATGGGTATGGGCGGCTTAAAATTCCGCCGAGCAGTGTGCTGCGATTGGCAGCGATGTGCATTTTTAAAACCTTATAATAAATTACACGCTTTACGCGGAGCACTTAGATGTGTCAATTAATGATCAGAAGGTCCTACTCTAACGACTCAGTACGTTTGTAGAAAATCGTCAAAATCGTTTCAGGATCTGTTTAATTCACTGGCAATGTTTTGCATATTTGATCATTTAGAACAGTGCTCATATGCTTTCATTCAATAATAGACGCAGCGAAAGTGCAACATGACTATTTTATTTTGGGACAAAAAGATGCATCCGCAGAGTGAACAATTTCTGTCACAACCCAAGAATATCTGTTCTTGCACAGCCAATGAAAGGGTAATTTCCCTTCTTTCAACAGGTGCTCCTGCGGTCACCGCTGCAGCTACATGCCTACAGAAAGAGAGAGTATCTGTTCCAGAGAGCAAAAGGTGGCGAACACAGCTGAGAGTTACGAAGGCATCACTAAGCACCTGCTCTTTGAATTAGATTGCCTGAACAGGAGCCTTTTGAGTGGCATGCCAAGGCTTTTCAACACAGTCGGGCTAGTAGCATAATCATCGTCGACGAAGTGGTCCGCGCAAATGAAGCTATTCTTTAGAAGTCTCCATGCTGGGCGTGATGGCCGACAGGCACGTATCCAAAGTTTACGCACCTTCTCGTCTCTGGGAAACGTGTGCGACGGCATGTCACGACCGACAATGCTGTTATAACAGCCTTGGGCACAGTAATGTCTGGGCATTTCCTTCCGCCGTGACGAATGTGTCAATACCCATCGACAACCGTGGGAACGCGCATGTAAGACGCACCACCTGCGTGGAGCACCAACGGGGATAATGTTTCAGACGGACCACGTGCGAACATCACCAACGGCGATAAACAAGCACTGCAAGGGGCCGACACTCCGGAAAGACTGCGACAACTGTGGTTGACCTTGGCCGCGCGCGCGCGGGGGTGTCTTGACATCAAATTTCAGCTTCTTTTGGCGGCCGCTTGGAGGCAAGACGCAACAGAAAATCGAAAAAAAAAAAAATAGATGTTGCTTGTTCTTTTTTTCAAAGCAGCTTGTTGTATTCGTCATTTTCAACAGTTCAACTTTTGTTCTGATGCAAAAAAACCACCCACCAACTTTTGTGTCCGTATCCTTTTAAGATATCTCAGTAAACAAAGTTGGTATCCAAGGGTAGCCTCCCCTCTTAAGGGGTGTACAAAGGGCTACATGTTGACAAGGAACACACTTGTCTGCAATGACTGCTACACTGCCGGATGAGGCATGAGCTTCGTCATGGTCTTTTCGGAAAATTTTGCCGAAGAAAGTGTTTGCAAGTAGAATTTAGGTGTGTCTCTTGAACACACAGCAACTTTCGATTATGTTTATGCAACAGTACTTAAAAATCATCGAGATTGTTTAGGAGACCTCTCACATTCCAATATAGTAGAACTTGATTCATACGTTTTGGAAAGAAACACAACAAAAAATGTACTAACCGAGAAAACATATGATCCGAAGTTATTAAAAGCAACCCCACTTCTAATCTGAGCAAGCACTGCCCAAGGCTGTGGTCGCCGCCCATGCATTCAACCTTATTTCGCAGCAAGCGTAGGAACTCCCACGTCTACACCATAGTTGGCACTTCACATGGCTCTTCGTCTGCCGGCTCTTCGTCCTCGTCGGGGCCACTAACAGTGTCAATTAGTATCTCTGCATTTGTGGCTGGGGCAACCACGGGAGCAGTACCGTTAGCCAATGCGAATGTCTCGCAGTCGCCTTCTACCTTTTGGCCAGCAATTTTATGAACAGCCCCGTACAGATCACTGCAAGTCCAGTCATCGTCGGGCTGGTCATCATCAGGGTCGCTGACGATGGTGTGTGAAAAGCCAGCCTGCGGAAGACCGAGATTAACAGAAGACTATGTGAATATCATGCTGGAAAGCTCCGTAAATGCTGTGGCTCGAGGTTGAGGTTTTGTTTGTTGTGCTCAAAAACGAATAGCCGTTCATTGTGGGTATGCAGTGTGATCATGAAAACTGAACAGGTTTTGCAGTAGAGGCTTTGCGTGATGACCGGGCAATTTTTTCCAGAGGAATGCAGCCGCAAAGTTTGAAAAACTAGTTTTTTGGGCCATCGTTGCTGACGACACTGTGCTAATTCTACCGTTTGAGTGTCGGTGTTCATGCACCATTGCATCCGCGCCATTGACAAATGTCTAGGAACAAAATTCAATGACTCTACCACACACTTTGACCGTTTGTCGGATGGCGCAAATCGAGCATGACAGGCTCAAGAAAATCGCCAGGGAAACACCAGCTTGCGTTGACTCACCATGTCGACAGCCTGACTCGCCACTGCCGATGCTCAGACTTTTCATGTTTTCGGCAAGTGATTGGTCGATTTGCACCGTCAAAAGTGCAATGAAGCTAGGGGAGGTGTATTACTGCGATGCAGATGAATTATGGCGAGCGGCAAGCAAATTTCTAGACCGGCTTCTCCTAAGTTGTCCTTCCGATTTGTTAACCTAGCTCCTCGCGTCGAACATAGCACTCATAATAGGACGGACACTTCTTTTGTGCTTTTTGGCACACTTCAGCGCCAGATGAGCGGTAAAACCTTGCTCATCGAGCACACCCATGGAATGCTGTGGTGCAAGTCTGCCTGTGGTCTTTTAGCTACTTTTCAGCATCCAAGAGACCGCAGTTTTCTGGCATCACAAAGCGCCAGGAAAACTTTATTTTCGTGTGGATACTATCACGGGGGAACCCAGCGATCTGATTGCGATCGAGGTTAATGGTTCGGCCGTGCTGCACTATGGAATTTGACAGTTTCCGTTCGCTCCACAGTAACTTGAGGTACGGCGCAGCGTAAACGATGCGTGACGTCACGAAGGGCTGGACGAGCGTCAGTGCATCATCCTCCTTCAATCCTCTTTGTCTGTTTGTGACTCTTCTGATCATGCTCGAAATTTGTTCCATTGAAACCTTGATTTTGTTGATCGATGCCCCCGCCTTGATATTGTTCTGGAAGATGACACTCAGGATACGTGCTTGTGTGGTTGGCGTTATGGTCATCCCATCTATGGTGATGCGGACATTCTCTTGGTCTCCTTTCTTTCTTCTAGGCTTGATGACGAGTAACTCTGACTTCTGTGATGAGAAACTGAGAATGCACGATTTAGCGAACTCGTGCACGGTCTTTGCCAGTCTCTGAAGGGTCTCCTCCATCTCTCCGACCCTGCCCTCGACGTCCACACAGTGATATTGTCTGCATAGAGAGCATGATCTATTCCCTCTATGTCTTGAAGCAAAGCCGGGAGAGGGAGGAGTGCCAGGTTGAAAAGAAGTGGCTAAAGAACCGATCCTTGCGGGGTGCCTCTGCCTCCCAGAGATATCGGTTTTGACTTCTCTTCTCCAATTTTGATCATTGCCGTTCTATTGCTTAAGAAATCCTGCACATACTTGAACGTTCGCTTTCCGCACCCCCTTATTAAATTATGGGGTTTTACGTGCCAAAACCACTTTCTGATTATGAGGCATGCCGTAGTGGAGGACTCCGAAAATTTCGACCACCTGGGGTTCTTTAACGTGCACCTAAATCTAAGTACACGGGTGTTTTTGCATTTCGCCCCCATCGAAATGCGGCCGCCGTGGCCGGGATTCGATCCCGCGACCTCGTGCTCAGCAGCCCAACACAATAGCCACTGAGCAAACACGGCGGGTGTCCGCACCCCCTTTGGCACAGGTTACGGAGAATACTTTCGTGTGTGACGTTATCATAGGCCCCCTTGAGATCGAGCGCCAGAATAGCTCTTGGCGTAGGAGTCTTCGCTTGCTTGATAACCAGCTCGTGTAGATGCACCAAGGCGTCTTGCGTGCTCAGGTGCCTCCAGAATCTGTACATGGTCGGTAACATCTTATCAGTGACGTCCAAATGTCTGTGTAGTCTCTTGAAAACCATACACTCAACCACCTTCCCCACACACAATGTGAGGGAGATGGGGTGCAGATTGTCGACATGGGGTGGTTTCCCCGGCTTGGGAATGAAATGCACCTCCGCTTCTTTCTATTCCCAGGACGCGTTGGCGAGGTTTAGCAGTTCAGCTCGGCTTTTGTCGCTCATATTTTTTAGCATCTTGTATGTAACGCCATCCAATTTCCAATGCGCTGCCTTGATTACTTTCATCGATGGCCGCAACCAGCTCCAGTTCGGTGAAGGCTTCGTCCATCTCGACATTGCTATCCCCTTCATACTCGTGAGTCGTGTTACCGCTCTTCTCAGTCTTGAGGTATTTACTAGTGAGTTCACGAATGAACTTCTCCCCGTCCCCATCGTAACTGTTGATCGTTCTTGTGAGGTCTCGAGCGCATGCGCTCTTGCTTTTTAACGGACCTATGAGGTGCCGCAACAGCTTCCAAGTTTTTTTCGTAGACAGTGTGCCTAGCAGGTCTTCACACATCTTCATCCAATTTTTCCCTGCATAGTTGTTCCGCATACTCGGTCACCTGCTTGTTGAACGCATGTATACGTGTGCGAAGCTTATGTCTTTGCCTCTTCCACCTTCGAGTAAGACCATGCCTGGCCGCCCACATGTGGCTAAGCCTGCTGTTTACGAAGGGAACTTGCGCAGTCGTAGTAATCTTCTGTATAAATTTCTTTACAAATTCTAGTTGCTTTTTGGCCCACGCCTCATACGTCTTAGTGTCTTGGTCCTCGTCCTCGCCTTCACTGTCTGCGCTTCTACGTAACCGGTCCCAGTCTGTAATGTTGGCTTGGCCCAGTTTCGCCTTGATGTCGGTGCCCCCGAGAGTTACACAAATCATGTTGTGATCTCAGCCAAGATTTCCCCCCCCCCCCTGTTACGCCAAGTTATGTCGAGGTTCCCCCGAACTAGCGTCAGATCAGGAGTGGTGTTTCTGACCGTGCTTGTGCCTGTCCTGGTCAGTACGCCTGGTTCATTAACCACCTCTACGTCGTGATCCGCTATAGCTTTTACCAATTGGCTTCATCTTTTGGATGAATATTTGTAACCCCACATCGTGTGGGCCGCGTTGAAATCTCTTAACCCTAAAATCGGTCTTGTTCTTGCTTCTTTAATGCAGTCCAATATGGTGCCTTCAAGTTCAATGATCCTGCTGGACGGTCGGGAATAAGCATTCAGGACGAAAACGTTCTTGTCATCCCCAACTCTTCTGCTGTGAATTTCGATGAGAGCACCACGCACTGACTCTGACCAGTGCATGGTTTGACTTGCTGAATGCCATTTTTGTTTTGCACGGAGCCTCCTTACTGCCCCACAAAGTAGCGATACTGCAAATCCCCGCTCATCATCATCGTTTCTGCCAGGTTCGTGGCTACAGAAGTTACGGTCTCAGCTTAGTAAGCCATGTCAAGACAATCCAGCAGCTGATTTGTTTTTTTCTTGGTGCACGATACTGCAAGTAGGCCACGCTTTTCATTTGTGCGACTGGTGTTGGCTTGACAGCATGGTTTGTTTGCTTTGTGTGCTGTGTCGAGGTTGCGGTGATCCAACGCGGCATATGGAAACATCGCATCAAGTGTCTAATGGCGCCGACAGTGCCCGCTGTCACGAACGGCCTGCAAAGGTACCGACCTACAAAATTTTCCCAGTCAGCTGCAGCTGCGGGGGTGGCAAGCTTCCCAGAAGCGACCTTGGAACCCTTCTCCACCTGCTGCGGTGACTCCCTTTGTAGGGACGACGATGTGCCGCGTCAACCCCCTTGGCACCACTATGACTAAACGCGGTCGGCAGACTAAGTATTGCTAGTGGATTCACCGTCACCGCCACAGGTTGCTTGAAGCGGGGGAATTCCTGGAAAGAGATGTGTTGCAGCTGCAGTCTCATGGGTGCCAGAAGTCATCGGTCAATGGACAGACGCAGTGGCTAATGACTACGAGGTCATTTCTTGGATCAATAGGCGTCTGCTTGGGTCAAGACCCCTGTCTGCAAGAAACCCTCTCACCTCGGTGTGTTCAGTGAAACCTGTGCGAAAGTGAGTGTGTAAACCCTCCCCCTCAAAGGCGGGTCGACGACGATGACTTTGGATGCTCCCATTGGTCGAAGGTTAAACGGCAGTTCTCCCTCACCTAGGGATCTAGGGAGACGGAGTGTATTAAGGAGCCATTGGCAGCTCCTCAGGGTGCATTCCTCTATCAGTCATGCTAGACTGATGAACTGTAACATTCTCATGTAGATTCTGTAAATAAATCCCATATTTCTTCTCGATGAGAACAAGTCTCTCCTTTCAACAACGTCCTCAGCCTGGATAAGTTCGACGATGGCATGGGCCTGCTACCATCCATTTCATGCCCGACCCCAGCCATTACACCTCGCAGGCTGCGCTGGGGAATGCCGGCAAGCAGGTGCCAGGAGGCCTAGGATTTGTCGCCTTCCGGTGTGCTCCCTACTGACGCCGAAAATGTTCTGCCGAGATCTGCGCGGTGGTTGCATTGCAATTCTGGACACCATCTCATTTGACAATTTCACAGGTGCTGACACTGCAGTACTGGCATGCACAGAACTCGACGACGGCAAGATCATTCGTCAGGTTTCTGCTGCACCGCCAGACGATGACTTCGAGTTGGAAGATGATGCACCCTGTGCTACGCTGCCATCGCATGCGGAGCGTGTACAAGCAGTGACTGTGCTTTCATCCGCCTATAGTGACCATATGACCCTATCCAAGATTCAGACTTATCTGATTGCGTGTAAACAGAACAGCGTGCAACGAAGCAAAAATGATTTTATCAAGCCTAATGCCGAGCCCAAATAAGTGCATGGAAATCAAGGATTTCTTTTCTTTTTTTCTTAATCTGCTTTTTCGGACACCTGTCTATTCGGATATTTCCCCAATCCCCGTGAGGTCCGAACAAACCGTCGGCGACTGTAGGCGACATAAGGGAGAGCCACATCCCAGTCCTTGTGGTCGGGTAAAAGATATTTCGATAGCATGTCAGTAATGATCCGATTAAGTCGCTCAGAAAGGCCGTTGGTCTGGGGATGATAGGAGGTAGCCAGTTTGTGTGTGGTAGAACATGGGCGTAGGATATCGGCGATGACTTGGGAGAGGAAAGTGCGGCCATGGTCAGTGTCAGTAAGGAGCTGTCGCGGGGTGCGATGTACTAAAATGATATCCTGGAGTAGGAAACCTGCGACGTTGGTTGCACAGCTCGTGGGAAGTGCCCGAGTGATGGAATAGCGCGTCGCATAATCAGTAGCGACAGCGATCCACCTGTTGCCGGAGCTGGACTCGGGAAAGGGCCAAGGAGATCCACACCCACGCGAAAGAATGGCTGAGATGGAATGTCGATCGGCTGTAACTACCCGGCAGGAAGTGTTGCTGGCTTTTTACGATGTTGACAGGGTTTGCACGCTGCTACATAGCACTGTACGGAGCGTGCGAGGCCGGGCCAATAGAAGCAGCGGCGCACACGGTCGTAAGTGCGAGCAAACCCAAGGTGTCCGGCAGTTTGGGCGTTGTGAAGCTCCTGAAGCTCAGTTGAGCAGAGGTGTTCAGGAACGACAAGGAGAAAGGGAGGACCGTCAGGATAAAAACTGCATCAGTACAATATTCCGTCGTTGAGGACGAACCACCGTAACGATGGATCAGTAGGAGCAGATCCCATTCAATCAATGAGGGTCCTCAAAGTAGCCTCATGGTGTTGCTCGTTGGCCATGTCCAAAAGCTGGGAAATGGAAAGAACACTTGCAGAAGCATCTACGTAGGCGTTGGAGGGCATGTGTACAGGGTAACGGGACAAGCAGTCAGCATCCTTGTGTAGGCGACCAGGCCTATACACCACCAAATAGGAATACTCTTGCAGCTGCAAAGCCCATCGTCCAAGCCTCCCTGTGGGTTCCTTTAAGGACGAAAGCCAACAGAGGGCATGGCGGTCCGTTACAATAGAAAAAGGCCTGCCATAGAAATAAGGGCGGAATTTCACCACTGCCCACACAACGGCCAAACATTCACACTCGGTAATAGAGTAGTTCCACTTTGCAGATGACAAAGAACGGCTAGCGTACGCAATGACACGTTCATGGCCGTCTTGAACCTGTGCCAAGTCCGTACCGATTCCGTGGCCACTGGTATCGGTGCGCACCTCTGTAGGGGCTGAAGCAGTGAAGTGTCCTAGAATCAGTGGGGTGGTGAGAATGGTGGTAAAACGAGAAAAGGCGGTGGCCTGGGAGGATACCCATGAAAACGGCACGCTTTCTTTTAGGAGATTTGTGAAAGCGCATGCTATGGTAGCAAAATCTTTAAAAAAATGGTGGAAGTAAGAGCAACGACTCTCGAAACTTCGGATATCTTTTTCAGACCGTGTAACAAGGAACTCTTTCATGGTGCAAATTTTCTCTGGGTCCGGTCGGATGCCAGTTGCATTGACGACATTTCCAAGAACAGTAATCTCACGGTGGCCGAAGTTACATTTCTTAGAATTGAGGTGTACTGGCCTTGCAGAAAACGGAAAATACAGCTGAAAGGCGCTCGATGTGTGTCCTGAATGAGGACGAGAACACAATAACATCATCTAGGTAGCAGAGACAAGTCGACCACTTGAATCCTTCGAGTAATGAGTCCATCATATGCTCAAAGGTAGCCGGAGCATTGCATAGCCCAAAAGGCATAACTTTGATTTGGTAAAGACCATCAGGTGTTATAAAGGTGGTCTTTTCATGATCTAGATCATCGACAGCGATTTGCCAATATCTGAACCGCAGATCGACGGACGAAAAATGCCCCGTATGGGCAATCGAGGGCGCCATCGATACAAGGTAGTGGGTAGATGTCTTTCTTCGTTACATGGTTAAGTGGTGGTAATCGACGCAGAATCTCCATGAACAGACCTTTTTGACCAGCACGACAGGGGATGCCCACGGACTTGACGATGGCTCAATGATGTCTTTCGCTAGCATCTTGTGTACTTCCGTTTTGATGACATGACGCTCTGGAGCTGAAACTTGATAGGGTCTCTGATGAATGGGTGGATTATCGCCTATATGTATACAATGTTTGACAAGTGATGTCTGGCCTGAGGGTCGGTTGTTCAGGTCGAATATATCCTTGTAGGGAAGCAGTAGACTGCAGAGCTGTTCAGACTCCGCAGGAGTGAGATTTAGGGCGATCATTTTCCTAATGTCATTGTCAGTACATTTGGCAGACTGGAAAGGCTCACAGGAAGCGTCGACGGCATAATCCTCAATGCAACTAACTTCGAAAGCAGCGATTGTAGCCAGGGTGAAATGTTTAAGCAGAATTTGCTTAGCAAGCCCGAAATTCACCACAGGGCGATACATGCGATTGTCTGTGACCCTCACTATTGTATGCGGGACAGTAACATTGTACGTGGGAATGATGGCAGTTATGGGAGCGGCGATGTAATCCCCATCGGGAACTGGCGTAGAAGGAGACATTTCTATGTATGTTAAGACCTGTGGTGGAACGTGAACAAAATCAGTCAGTCTTAGGCAAATTTCGTGTCGTGTCAGAGGAACGTCCAGTAGATGCAGGTGAAGATGCACGGTAGTTGAGAAACAATCGATGAGCACTGAATGGGCGGAGAGGAAGTCTAGGCCTAGTATGAGGTAATGGGGGCATTGGTCAAGCACAGTGAAAAGGACAACAGCATGGCGGCCAGAAATGCTCACACGTGCAGTACACATTCCGACCACGGTCACCGTGCTACTGTCGGCGATTCGTACAAACAGAGTAATGGTAGGTGTAACAATTTTCTTTAAATGGCGGCTTAGGCGGCTGGTCATAATCAATGTGTGTGCTCCGGTATCTACGAGTGCTCTGACAGGTGTGCCATCAAGTTGGACGTCAAGAAGGTTATGCCTCGTAAATAGCGTCAAAGGAGGATTTTGCGGCGAATCCAACATTGCAGTAACACCTCGAGGTGCTGCATTGCCTAGTTTTCTTACTGGGACGGTCCTGGGTAGGTCGGCGACGGCGAGCGGTCAAGAACTGACAGTAGAAGCGATGGGGTGAGGAACTTTGGGGCGAACTTGAATTCAGGAAGGTGTTTTGAGGAGGGGACGGCCAACGGCTCCAGCAGTGATGGGAAACGTAACCGATTTGGCCGCAGCAGAAACAGATTGGCCTGTCATCAGATGTACGCCAGTCCGGATTCCTCGTAGTGTAGGGATAACGGGCACTGTGAGGCGGACTGCGATAGGACCAAGGCATAGAAGCAGGGCGGGTGTCAGGGCGACTCAAGGAGCAGGCGCTGGGAAGACCCATATTAGCGATTTCCTGGCGAACCACAGACTGGATTAGCGATATCGTCTCAGCAGTGTTGTTCCAAGACGTCTGTTGATGCGAGGCAGGAAACGCTGCTTCGAGTTTGCGGCGTACAATTAGGGTCATGTTTTCGCTTCGTGGTGGCGAGCTAGATTGGTCAGTGGGGTCAGTACAGGAAGAGGTCACTGCAGTATTTGGAAGCCGTGTAAACTGATTGTATATATGGCGACTATTCGCCTGCTCGAAACAGCGGCATTTCTTCACAATGGCGTCGACAGTCGATAAGTTTCTAAAGACCAGAAGATTGAATGCGTTGTCCGCGATGCCTTTGATAATGTGTCCAACCTTGTCCGTCTCTGGCATGGACGTGTCAATTTTATGAGAGAGCTAGGACGTCCTGAATGTAGGATACATACGACTCGGTAGCAGTTTGAGCACGCGTGGCGAGTTGTTGCTTGGCGGCGAGTTGTCGACCAGTCGGATTGCCAAAAGCGTCGGACAGCTTTTTTTTGAACAAGTCCCAGCTGGTTAGCTCTTCTTCGTGTGCGTAAAACCCCGTTCGCGGTGTTCCGTCGAGGTAGAACACGACATTGGCCAGCATTATGGTCGGATCCCACCTGCTCACCTTGCTGACAGGCTCATACATCTTCAACCATTCTTCTACGTCAACACCTTCGAGACCGGTGAACTTGCCGGGGTCTTGTGGCTGAGGTAGAGAAATGTACCGTGTATGCATAGTCGGCATTGCAGCTGCAGACACGGTGCCTTCCACTGGAAGCATGGTCCCAGGGTGGGTGAGACGTCCGCTGCGGAGCTCAGTGGCGAAGACGCGTACCCCGCACATCCACCAAAATGTCACGGGTATAAAACTTTTTACACAATGTATTTACACGATGCGTATATAAACAGCAGCCCAGAATCCCGAGAGGCTGTTGCCACTTTGTCGTCTTCACAGTCGACAACCTTGTCCTCTTTTTCTAGCGTAACAATATAAAAAAAAGCTAACATTTCGTTTACAAATTGATGAATTTAAATAATGTATGTAATGTATGTACGAGCGCTAAAAACAGGGCCAAACAAAACTAAGGGAACACAAAATTGTGTGTCTTCATGTTGGCAGACCAGACTTACTGCAGCCCAGGTAACAGCGAAGATAATTGTTGTTTTCCAGCCAGAGCTTCTAGTGAGTGGTACGGCCACGGCTACGTATGGAAGAGGGCGGACACTATTTCGCAAGCCACCTACCACTTAATCATGCTTTCGGCGTTGTGGGCATGCTAAATTGTCACGTAGCAGTGATGGTGAAGAAAGCAGGAAAATTGGGAATGACGAAACTAGCATTTTACTGGGCAAACTTGTGCCCTCAAAAACAAGCTACACTCAAAGAATGGCGACAGCGGTGAACACAGTTGGCGATCAGCGAAAGTCTGATCAGCAAGTCAAGCACGTCAGCTATTACACATCAGTCATCGAAGGTTCCAGAGTAATTGGTGGTGCCCGCCTGTCTTCCAGAAAGTTCTACACCATTCGCGTCGAGCATACATGAAATGAGATTACATAAGGCTCGGTGACAACAGATGGCAAAAAGATACATTGATAACATTCGTTAGACGGTGAAAAGCAGTCACCCAAAAAAGACAAACAAGTGCCCATGTCAATGCCCCCCTCTCAAAAAGCATTGTCCTGATGCTGCAAGCAAACAGGAGAGCTAAAAACAAAAAGGACATTTATTAAACAAAGCCAACAAAACAACAAAGCAAAGTACAAAGTAACATAGTCCAAAAAAAGTCCAAAGTTAGCTACGTAAAGTCCCAAAGTTAGTTAGCACTAGTAGCGTGGCGTAAGCCACACAACATGGACTATTTCAGGTCGCGAGCGGCACCGCTCTGATAGCGAAATGCTGTCTGGCATGACCTCATAGTCGAGTGCGCCAATGCGCCGGGTGATCTTGTAGGGTCCCAAAAACTGGCGTAGTAGTTTCTCATTGAGCCCTCATTGGCGTATCGGCGTCCAAACCCAAACACGATTGCCAGGCTGGTACTTGACGTAGTGTCGTCGAAGATTGTAGTGTCTGCTGTCGGTCCTCTGCTGGTTCTTGATCCACAGGCGGGCAAGCTGTCGGACTTTTTCAGGGCGCTGGAGATAGGTAGCGATGTCAAGATTCTCTTTGTCGGTGATGTGCGACAGCATGGCGTCGAGAGTCGTCATCAGGTTCCTGCCGTAAACCAGCTTGAACAGCGTGATCTGTGTTGTTTCTTGCACCGCCGGGTTGTAAGCGAAGGTTACGTATGACAGGACAGCATCCCAGGTCTTGTGTGCAATGTCGACGTACATTGCTAACATGTCGGCGAGGGTCTTATTCAGGCGCACCATAAGACCATTTGTCTGCAGGTAGTAGGCAGTTGTCCTCCTGTGGCTTGTCTGGCTGTATTGCAGAATGGCTTGGATGAGCTTCGCTGTTAAGGACGTTCCTCTGTCGCTGATGAGCACTTCTGGCGCGCCATGTCGCAGCCAGATGTTCTCGACGAAGAATTTCACCACTTCACCTGCGCTACCTTTCAGCAGAGTTTTCGTTTCAGCAAAGCGGGTGAGGTAGTCAGTCGCCACGATCCACTTATTTCCGGTTGTTGACGTCGGAAAGGGTCCCAACAAGCCCATCCCGATCTGCTGAAATGGTCGGCAAGGAGGCTTAAATGGTTGTAGTAATCCCTGTGGCCTTGTCGGTGGTGTCTTGTGTCGCTGACAGTCTCAACATGTTCCGACATAACAGGTGACGTCGGCGGTCAGGCGCGGCCAATAATACCTTTCCTGTATCCTCAATAGTGTCCGGGAGAATCCGACGTGTCCAGCGGTCGGATTGTCATGTAGGGCGTGCAGTACTTTTGGACGAAGTGTTGAGGGAACAACAAGAAGGTGAGAAAGTCTTCTTTCCTAGTATGTTGCTTTGAAGCGAACACGAAGACAATCCTTGCTTAAATGCCCTAGGGAAAACACCGGTGTTCCCTTCCAAATACTTGACAAGGCCTTTTAGTTCCAGGTCTGCTTGTTGCTGTTCAGCGAAGTCTTCCGTGCTTATTATTCCAAGGAAGCTGTCATCATCCTCGTCGTCTTACGGCGGCGAGTCAATGGGGGTGTGTGATAGGAAGTCGGCGTCAGAGTGTTTTCGTCCGGACTTGTAGGAGCTCCGCTCCCCGGCTGCCGCACTTTGACAAGCGTGGGCACCAACATGCATGCACACACACACACACACACACACACACACACACACACACACACACACACACACACACACACACACACACACACACACACACACACACACACACACACAAAGACACGCGGCATTGAAACATGCCTGGACGCGCTCAGCAGGAGGCGTTGGGACAGCGCTGAACTGGCCAAAATGTCCGCCGCTGTGAACGAAGCCCCGACGTCCGTTGCATCCGCGCCGGCTATACCGCACGTCGGAGGCGAAACGTAATAGACCACCCCGCCGGGAGAAGGAGATGCCGATGGTCAGGGGACTGCATCCGCTGTCCGGAGGGATGTCGCTCGATGATGCTCATAACCGAAGTCGGTCGTCCCTCGGCGTTTCTTGAGCGCAGCGCACAGAGAAGGCCTCATTCTCACGTTCAGGTTCACACAGGACACTGCAAAATGACTTCGGGAGAGTTGCCATTTTTTTTCTCGTTCCCAACAAGCATTAGAAGTACGCCGAAACTCAACCGCTCAGTCAGCAAGCACGACACAACCCTCACAAAGCCATGCCTGGCTCTTTCCCCTTTTATACTACTGCCTAGTTCCTTACAGTAGTCTAGCAGCACTCAGAACGCGTCCACTTCCAGTGGTCGGATTGTCATGTAGGGCGTGCAGTACTTTTGGACGAAGTGTTGAGGGAACAACAAGAAGGTAGATGGTACAGACTGGTGAGAAGGTCTTTCCTAGTACGTTGTTTTGAAGCGAACACAAAGACAATCCTTGCTTAAATGCCCTAGGGACAACACCGGTGTTCCCTTCCAAATACTTGACAAGGCCTTTTAGTTCCGGGTCTCCTTGTTGCTGTTCAGCGAAGTCTTCCGTGCTCATTACTCCAAGGAAGCTGTCCTCATCCTCGTCGTCTTACGGCGGCGGGTCAATGGGGGTGTGTGATAGGAAGTCGGCGTCAAGAGTGTTTTCGTCCGGACTTGTAGGTTACAGTGGTGTCATATTCTTGCAGTACGAGGTTCAACCACGCCAGCTGTCCTGAAGGGTCCTTTAAGTCTGCTAGCCAACACATGTCGGTCGCTGACGACATTGAACGGCCTGCCATATAGGTAAGGTAGAAATTTTGCTGTAGCCCAAACGATGGCGAGGCATTCCTTTTCGGTTGTAGAATAATTTCCCATCATTTTTGACAATGACTGGCTATCGTAAGCTATCACCTATTCAAGTCCGTCTTTCCTCTGGACTAGAACGGCACCAAGGCCTAAGCTACTGGCGTCGGTGTGGATTTCGATATCGAAGTGTGTAAATACCGAAAGCAACCGCATGCGTTGGCATGTGGTATTTCCCAATTAAACTCAACATCACATTCAGTTAGATGCGTCAGCGGCTCAGTGATGTGTGAAAAGTCCTTGACAAAGCGCATATAATAGGCACACATGCCAAGGAATCTATGCACTGCCTTCTTGTCGATAGGCTACAGGAACTTTGCGATGGAAGCTGTCTTCTGCGGGTTGGGGCGGACTGCAGATTTGCTGATGACACGGCCTAGGAACAGAAGTTCATCGTAAGCAAAGAGGCACTTTTCCGGCGTCAGAGTGAGCCCTCATGACTTGATGGCCTCTAGTACAGTTGCAAGCCACCTAAGGTGATCGTCGAAACTTCTGGCAAAGACGACAATCTCATCCAAGTAAATAAGACAGGTCTGCAAGTTCAATTCTGCTAAAACTGTACCCATCACTCGCTGGAACATTGCAGGCACCGAGCACAGTCCAAATGGCATAACCTTGAACTCACAGAGGCCGTCTGGTGTGATGAAGGTGGTCTTTTTGCAATCTCTTTCGTCGATTTCTATTTGCCAATAGCCAGACTTGAGGTCCATCGAGAAGTACTTAGCGATGCACAGCCGATCCAATGCGTCACCTATCCACGGGAGAGGGTGTACATCCTTCTTCGTGATCTTGTTCAGTCGACGATAATCGATACAGAAATGTAGAGTTCCGTCCTTTTTCTTCACCAAGACTACAGGAGAAGCCCACAGGCTTTTCGACAGCCGGATGATGTCGTCATGCAGCATTTCGTCGACTTGTTGCCTAATAGCTTCACATTCTCGTGTGGAAACTCAGTAAGGGCTCTGGCGGAGTGGTCGAGCGCAATCTTAGTTTATTATGTGATGCTTTGCGACTGGTGTTTGTCGAATCCTAGATGACGTCGAAAAGCAGTCTTTGTATTGTCGGAGCAGTCTTCTGAGCTGTTGCTGCTTAATCATGGGGAGACTTGGATTTATGTCAAAGTCTGGTTTGGGAACTATGGTCGTCATCGTTGATGCAGCTGAATCTGAGAGGACAAATGCATTGCTGGTTTCCACAATTTCTTCAATGTACGTGATCGTCATGCCCTTTTGATGTGCTTGAACTCCTGGCTGAAGTTTGTCAGCATCACTTTCACATTCCCTCCTTGCAGTTGAGCAATCCCTCTTGCGACACAAATTTCACAGTTCAGCAATAGACGGTCACCCTCAATGACGCCTTCTACGTCTGCAGGTGTTTCAGTGTCTACGGAAATACAGTGAAACCTCGTTAAACCGTAGTTGGCCGGAGCTCGGAAAAAGTGCGTACTAAATGGTAGTACTGTTTAACCGAATAGCATGAGATCGCCCATTTACCTGTCGAAAACGGAACTCAGAGAGAGTGCGATGAAAGGGAAAAAAAAACATGCAGTATTTATTCATTTCGCGCGACAAAAGTGTTATTTTCGTTTGATGCCGCGGCGGCCTAGCATGACGACGGCAGCGGCCTCAAACCTACCGAAGCTGCGCGCCAGCTTTTCATTCAGCTAGCCCCCTCTTCTCGGCAAACACTAGCATGGCAGATCCCTCGTTGGCGTTACGTATTCTCCGTGCACATGCGCAGTAGTGCTGCAGAAATCCCGGGGGCGCCTTTTTCATTGCCGGGTGCCAGAGTTTGGAATACTTTTCATTTGGAATAGAGTTACGTTATCGGGCCCGTTCTCATCGCGACGATTGCATTCATGAGGCTGACATAACGCGCAGCTTATGCCACTGTCGGGTCTGAATCGCCCGTGCTGTTGCTTTCCGTGTCGTCCTCATCACTGTCGCTAGTCGACACTTCGGCAACAACACAGGCAACGATGGCAAAAAGTCGAACCTCGTAGCCGACATGTCTTCGCGGTTGCAGCAGCGCTGCCGAGCAACTTCTTCGCATTCCAAATGCCACACACTGTAGTCAACAGCAGATCCCTGTTGCGTGCCAACGCCGACTTCTTCGTGTCACGTTTGATAGCACGGACAACGTCTGATTTTTCTTCTATGCTGAGCATCCGGCGTCTTTTTTATCCGAGCTTTGGAACGACGCGAGTCCTCGCTTGCACGACGCCATAACGCTCTCTGGCACGGCGTTGAAATGATGTTGATGTTGATGTGGCTTCACGCGCAAACGCACAGGGCGCTTGGAGGCCGCTGTTCCGATCTTTGAGGCTTGTTGTTCTGCCGGGCCGCCCGATGGAGACGGCGCACTGCCGTGTATGCAAGACGAACAGTTGAAATTAACTGATGCGTATGCAATAAGCTGGTACGGTTTATGCGGATACAAAACACATTATGTTCAATGGCAGCTGAGTCGGGGATTTGACTTTACTACTTTTAAAACGAAACTACTGTTTAAGCAGGTACGGTTTAATGTGGTTTTACTATAACAATGTTGGAGAGAGGCGGGATGCTCATTTGATCTTTGAGCACACTCAAGGCGTGGTGGCTACAAGTGTACTCTGGCGGTATCGCTTGATCTTCTGACAACGTTATTAATTTCGACTTCAGGCTTATGATTGCACCGTGCTGGTACAGGATGCCAGGATGCCGTGATGCCAAGAATGACGTCTCGTGAACACTGTTGGAGGATAACGAAGGTGGCAAGGTAAGTCCGGTCATTAATGGTAATTCTTGCCATGCAGATTCCAGTCAGCATTATGAGGTGTCCTCCGGCGGTCCGAATTTGAGGAACTTCCCATGCAGTCTTAAATTTACATAAGGAAGAGATTAAGTGCCTTAACAGTTATCTCTCACGTAGACCAGCACGTGTACCTGATTGACACATGGTGATACCATTCCAGAGCTGGCGCAGTTGAGTTTTGTGTCTTTTTTTTTTTTTTCACCTCAGTGCTCCCTTCAGCTGATAGTCGGCGTTCGTGTTGTCCACTTCTCTTGTGTCCTGTCTGCACGCCTCACCTTTTCTTTCATAATGGACACCCATCTAGTCTGAAAATTGCAGAGACGTTTAGTTAGGATGGCTTCCCCACAGCAAGCAGCATGAGTTACCATAGGGTAGGCGAGCCTCAGCTAGGCAACTGGCCACAGCTGTCTGGTGTTGAGCAATCAGGTAGCAATGAGACGCTCTCCCTTTGTCCATAATTATCTGCCAACTTCGTTCTTCAACCCATTCAACCCGCACAGCATGAATGATGACTATGTGCAGAGCAGTAATAGAGTCATGTCATGCGCGGCCCTTTCAACTTTTGCGCAGATTAGCCATACGATAACCCTCCTGCTGTAAAGATGGGAAAGCCCTTCTGTACTTTGAAGGAAAACTGGAAAGAAAAACTTACTATGCTATAAATTACTGCCATATAATACAGGTCCACTGTTAAACTGAGAACCTCATTTGTAGTTCCATACAACAGAATGTCACCAATTCTTTAGCTTCAGAAGGAAAAAACAATTGATGTTAATCAACAGACATTCCACTGATAAAAATGTATTTTATAGATACGAACTATAATCAGTGCTGACATACTAATTCGGAATTTCCTTTGGTAAGAGTCGACTGTACTGCACAGCTAAATTTCCATGTGCCTCAGTTACTGGGGGCTCCCGAGCGTATGCAGCACCATGATTTCCTGTGCGAAATTTGCAAGTAATAAACACAGCTATAAATTTTCTGATATCCGATTCCATATCCGGCTGTTTCTCTACATTCAATTTGAAAACTACTATATGGTATATTAGTCCAGATTTCACTGACTTAACAAAACAGAAATTGTTGCATGCACACCCAGTTTTGATATTCGTTCACTTTTAATACCTTGAAATTACTGAAAACTTAATGCTGCGTCATCTACAAGGTGCACTGCTCGGACTGCAACACCAGCTACATTGGCGAGACTGGGTGGCAACACGGTACAGGTCTTAACGAACACTTTAACCACGTCATGAAGGCAACACACAACACATGTGCAAAGATGGAGCTGGAGGATCAGTTTTTTTTTTATATTTTAAATTGTGAATAACAGCGCAAGGACAGGAGAGGGGACAGAAGAGAGAACAGAGTGCTAACTTCCAACCGTTTATTTTCTTTTCAGAAAGCATAGCAAGTTATACAACCCCACACTATCCCACCAACCATGCGCAGAATGACGCAGCAAAGCCACACAAAATTCAACGTGGTGTCGATAGCGCGAGGTATCTGACCTTCTTGTCAGTTACCGTAAAAACCGGACTATAGGTTGGACCGGAATATAGGTCGATCCCCCAACTAACGAATTCTAAAAATGAAAACAATCTTTTTCAATGGCAAAAGTACCGAAAGACACCCTTACCTTGAAACAAATGCGACTCATGCACAATAGTGACAGTATTTATTTAAATGCTGCTCGCATGTGCACCCGGCCAATTTTTAACAGTATCGCGCGACCATCGACCCCATGCTTGTCAGAACCTTATTAATGGTGCTGAGCGGCGAAACAAATGAGATACGCGCAAGTGTACACGTGCACTTACTTTCGCTATTTCGCCGCTCTGTGCCGTGATGATACGGTGCTGACAAACACACGGGTCGATGGCCACGCGATACTGTTAAAAATTTGCCGAATGTACAGTACACAGAAGGGCACGAAGTGCGCAAGCACTACTCCGAATCAGAGCAATGCCTTTAATCAGAGTTGTCCTAACTAGAGTCGGATGACAAGTGCTTCTCGCTGCCCAGTCCAGAGGCGTGCGCGATCTCTACCGCTTTCAAACGTATGCATTCGGCAGTCACAGGAAGCGATCTTACACGCAGCTCTCGGACAAACTCCGCAACCTTGTCTTCTAGTTCTGCAGTCCGCCCACGAAATGACGTTTTCTGTTGGTTTGCTGCTTCTGCCTCCGCCAGTACCGAATGCTCTTTTCGGATACTCCAAATTCATGCTGTGCCGCGAGGTTGCCGTGGGCTTCCGCACACTCAGTCGCCTTTTTCTTGAAGGCGATGGAGAATTGCCGTCGGCTTCCGCTCATTTTGAAACAAAATGTGAAAAAGCAGCCTTTAACCAATATAACTTTGTGAAAATGTAAACACAAATTGGCATTGCCACAATGTCGCCATGCCGCGCTGCTGCTGATGGCGAAGGCTGCTCTTTACTTCATCCGCCCATTGTTGCAACACTTCCGTAGTTTTTTCGCCAATGTCCAGTACATAAGACGAGGGTTGAATTTTTGCAATGGTTTTTTTAAAAAAAGTTCGACTTATATTCCGTTTTTTACAGTAGTGCGACAGAGGGTGTGCTGATCCATCCTTCACATATAGAAATTTTCCCGCTTGCATTATTTCATGCGTGACACGATCACTGTGTTTTACAATTATACTAAATTTCTTGTATCTTGGCTTACATTCACACATGCAGCAGTGGGCAGAAAGCCAACCCTGTTTAGCGCGGTCAACATTGTGCTCGTGCTCTTTCAGTCTTTCGTTAACGAATAGACCCATCTGTCTGATGTAATATTTACCAGAGGGCAACCGCTACACCACATTGTCTGTGCAATCTATGAATTTATTCTTGCGTGTGACAAGGCAGGCTTCTTTGGGCCTAGATCCTGAGACGGTCATTTTGCAAAGGTTGCCTCCTTTTTCAGGGGCAGAGAACACAACTTTGACGTTAACACACTGAGCGACCTTTTTCAGATTCTGCGTGATTCTATGCATGTATGTGATTGTCGAAATTTTTTGTCTACCTCGAGTTGCTCCATGTGGATTTTCATTCATCACAGATAAAAACTTGCGCAGCAGAAGGCCTTGAGCAACAGAGACTTGTACCAGAGATGGGGAGCCTGCACCTTCGGTTATTCACACTTTTTAACCTGCACTGTTAGTCATACTTTAAAGTATGTTTCATCCACAAAACCAATCCTACACCTTTGCTTTTAATGATGTTTAATTTTAATAATGTGAAAACATTGGCATGGGTGCATCGACGGACTCCAAGAAAATTTGTGTAATCGTGATTTACCTGCTGTGATCAGTCAGCCTATAATTCTAACTGTGGCCTGCTGTCAGATGTATATGGCTGCCTCGTAGATAAACGGGATGTATTGTGTGCTACTGGACCATTTGTGTACTGACGATGCCATATGCACAGGTGGCAAAACGTTTACATTTTGTTTATTTGTTTTTAGAATGCTCTTAAGTAAATCCAGGGCAACGACATTGACAAGCATAAATTCAGATCAAAGAAAATATTGAATAGCGTAATATTCGTTCGAGTGTCGAAAAAAAAATTGAATACAGTCAACGACTGAATTTTCGGATGCCCAAATTTTCAGACATGCCTGATATTTCGGGCGTCTTCGCGGCACCGCCACGAGCCCTATAGAATCAACGTACAAGGACATCTGAAGTTTCGGACGCTCGAACCCCCCGCTGTCCAATTTTACGGACTATTTGACGCGACGGAAGGTCCTTTGGCTCCTCGCGCAGCGCCCTTGAGCAGGAAATAGACTTGCAGCCAAAGCATATCACCGCTTTGAAGCACAACTAGCCAAATCTAGCCGTCACACACCGATTTGGTCTGGCCACGCTGGCTCTGTTCATCGCCACACTTCCGTTTTCATCTCCGGCGGAGTTTCCGGAGCGGCGCCATTTCATTTGTTTGCGTAGGCGCGTAGGCCACGTTTTGGCTGGCGTGGTGTGGGGTTGTGCTGCTGTGTCAAGTGTGCTCTGCGACGCTAGGCCTAGGTGCTTCGACGCTCGTCTGCGAACTCCACTGTTCACAACTTGAGGATTTCACTTGCCTTCGATGGCCCCCACTCCGTCTTCGTCGTCCTCCCCGATGGCATCGAAGCGCGGAAAGCAGTACCATCAGTTAACGATGGAGAAGGAAGCCACCATTATTGAGCAAGTCGTGAGCAGCCCATCGCAGGCTGACGTGAGCAAGGAGTCAGGTTGTGGGGGATTCAGAGGACTCCGATGTTGAAAATGAGGAGCCAATGCCTGCGCCGCCTACAAGCGCCGAGTTGACGCGAGCACTGTTGACTCTTTCATCAGTGTACAGTGCTGATATGACCCTTGCTCAGATCGAGGTGAATATGATCGCATGCAACCGGAACGCCGTCCAAACAACAATCAACAAGTTCTTCAAGCCACTGCAGCAATAAAACCGGCTGCCCGACGATGCACACGGTCGTCCACTTCCAATTTGAACACGGCTCCGGGCGGCCGGCGAGGCCGGCGCTCCGTGGAGCGCCGCTCGTGGGCGCCGGGGTAACTAACGCGCCGGCGCACTGGCAGCCACAGGCGTGGCCTCAGCCGCCAGCACACACTAGTGCAGGCGCGCTGTAGCAGACAACGCGGCTGCGGCCACGCTTGTGGCTGCCAGTGCGCCGGCGCGTTAGTTACCCCGGCGCCCACGAGCGGCGCTCCGCGGAGCGCCGGCTTCGCCGGCCGCCCGGAGCCGTGTTCTAATTGGAAGTGGACGACCGTGCACATGTACTGTACATAATAAACCGGAAGTCGGCTGCATACAGAGTTTTTGAATGCGTTTTTTTATAGCCACTTCACTGATGCTTTGGCAGGGTTACGGAAACCTGGTACTTCGTCCTTTACCTCTACATCCGGGAAAAAAAGAAACAAAAGTGCGTTTTTTGCATGCATTCATTTTTTCGTACTACCTGAATTTTCGGACGTTTCACGTTTCCTAGAGGGTCCGAAAAATCAATCGTTGACTGTATTTGCAAAAGTCCAGCCTTTTTCTTATTGTTTTTTACATTGCAATAAAAAAATAATGGTTAGGCTGCAATATGCTTTTCCTGGCCTCACTGCCTGTCTGCTTCACATGTTTGTGCAGCACAGAAGATAAAAGAAAGGAGCACAGACAGCGTGGAGAGGATGTTCACGAGGGCAAGCTCCTTCATGCACTGTTGTGCACCTGCACTTGCACACACTCCCGTCTTCAAGAACAACACACCAACTAGGAATTCTTCAACTTCACATAACCAGCAAAGCATCCAGCCCCCTTGTTCCTCGCACTCAAATCAAAGATGCCCAACAAAGACCAATCAATCAGTTGAAAAGTTGAGCCACGAACTGGTATTCATGTTCCAAGCATTGGGAAAAGGCAGAACGAGGCTCCCATGATGACCAGAGAGTGGCACAAGAGAGATGGCACTCACTTTCACAGCTGTACGGCTTCTCGGCATCCGTGTACTCAATGCGAGTCCGCTTCTTCTGGCCAGCATTCTGCAAAAACATCAGTGAGTGGTTCACAAAGCCCTTATCTGGAATTGCTTATCTACTAACCTAAAAGCTAAATGTAATTATTGACTGAGATACGACAGGACTACGAGAAGACAACAACACATGCTCTGACTATCAAATGGTGGTTTTATTTGAAGAAGGGAAATGTACACAAGAAAGAGGTGGGAAGCAAGAAAAATAGCCCACAGCAATGTCACAAAAAGGCACAACTAGAGTAGTGAGTCAAATGGAGCATTCACTAAGCCAAACCAGTGCGCCCCTCAATTACTTTTTGAGAGAAGTCCTTCTCCTGAATTTCCAAAAGAACTTACATTTTTTAAAAGACATTGTGGACGGTCACGCACCAAAGCTGGTACAGATGAAGTGAAATGAGCCTGTTGTATATTTTCTAGGATTTGCCATCCCAAGTGATACATCACATTAAACCAATTCTAGTGCATGCCTACTTTCTGAGAAAATGACTCCAAACATTTCCTGCATGTTACAGCCGGATATAATATTGCATTCACAAGTGTTGTCAACAGTGTGCTGTCAGCACCAGTATCGCCCTCACATGAAGGCAACAAAAGTTTTGCAATCAAACATGCTCCCGTGTAGATGGATGACATGCTTACCAACAATGACATGCCACTTTCATCACAAAAGCTGCCTACTCCTTCGCTCACATACTTTGGGACAGCTGTGATTAAAAGGGTGTTCCACGTCCACCACCTTGGCCATGAGACTCACTGTCACAGGGCCAATATTGTACACAAATGCCCAAGAAAGTGGCCGGAGGGATGGCAGCTTACCTGGTAAAGCCCCACCGACATAATGTGCTGATGTGGGTTCAGTCCCTTCCTGCGTCAAGTTGTCTTTTTGTCAACTTTTATTATCACACTTCAATGAAATGTAACAATTACTTTCCCCTATGCTTTCTCTGGCTTCATTGTCTGTCACTTTGTATGGTTGAGACTAACAAAAATATGTCGCCTATTCTTGTTGCTAACTTAAAATAGGAGTTCGTTTTTACAGTAGTTGCAACAGAGCTGCATCGCGTTTTGGCATTACGGAGACTTTGGCGCATAACAGGACAAACTGGCAATGCAGATAATCTAGGCCACCATCTCAATCGTGATTGTTGCAAAGGTGTTTGAGAAATGTGGATGATCAACACTGCTTATGCAATCTGTGCAGCATTAAGTGCATACACGGAAGAGCCTTCAATTCATCAGCCCTTCCACATGCTATTGTTCTTTAGAATCATCTTCCCGATATTATCGCCAATATTTTCGACGAAAGATGGCATGTGCTCAACGCACTGACCATCTCCTAAGCTTCACCGAGACAGACGCTGCCACTTAAGGGGTCACAATTGGGGTCATTTGCATTCTGGCTGGTCAAGTTGGAATTATCCAGTAAAGGCCAACGTTAGAATCAAGATAACTAAAGTTGGGGCCTATATAAATGCATGGGCACCGGCTGTGACCTTTGGCCAGGATAGAATTAACCGTAGTCAAAGGAACGGAAATCTACCATAACAATGAGCAGCTGCTGCACCGTGCCGCATTATTCCCTGCAACAATCTGCCTACTGCATGCCTGCGCTGAAAAGAAGAAAAAAATATGCCGATCCAACACACTGTGGGAATTGCTGTAAAGGAAGCTTTCCATGCTGGTTGCTTTGATTGACGATAATTAGCGGGGATGTCAACGGCAAAAGCTGTACCCTTTAAGGCAAAATTTTTTTCGCCATATGCGACTGCCCAGGGTCGATTTTTTTTATTGCAGATTCCAATTCTTCTGAGGGACCTATTTTGTGAAAAATTTACTTTAATTTTTATAGGGTGACTGTTAAGTGAGAAAAATATTTTGTGTTGGTATATATTGTCACGTGGTAGTGACGGTGAAGAAAGCAAAACAGTGAATGGTTAAACTAGCATTTTATTGGGCGAACTTGTGCCAACAAAAGCAAGTTACACTCAAAGGACAGCAATAGCAGCGAACAGGGTCAGCGGTCGTCGAAATCTGATCAGCGGGTCAAGCGCGTCGGTTTATATACATCAGTGGTCGAATGTTCAAGAGTAACCACTGGGACCCGCGTGTCTGCCACAAAGTTCTACAGTATTCGCGTCACGCATGCATGCAATCAGATTACACAAGGTTTGGCGACAGACAGCAGATGAAACCACCTATAACATTCCAGAAACTTCCGATGCATGCAGGCACATCCTGCGCTGTGCGATAACATTTGTTGGGCAGTGAAACGTGGTCGCCCGATAAAGATAAACAAGTACACGCGTCAATATGTACTGTTCATTCATGAATAACAACAATAAAGAAAGGAAATAAACTAAGAATTAAAAGTTTGATGCATTGTTATACACATAGTTCAAGGCTTAGAAAATGCACACATGAGAATATTTCGCAAGTTTCAAATGTTCCTGCTTTTACACTAATATTTACGTCCATAGCATAATCGAACTGCGCAGGTGAGTGCACTCAAGAAAACTGTGTGGTTGTGTGCCCGTCAAGAAAGCAAAACATGTGACAAACTTCTGCTAATCTTCATCTTATCAACAACCAGAGGCAATTAGCTTTAGCGAGTCTCCAAAAAAATAAAAGAAAAGGAAACGCATGTACGGCGGCATCCTTCCAATGTGTACACCTGCGAGCACTAAACGAGCGAGAAACAGACGGTTGCCCTTCGAGCCATTAGTAATGAGAGAGCTGTCAGTTTTGTGAGCACAAGATGCCAAAGCCACCTGTGGAGCAAAACCCAAACCGCTGCCCCCACACGCCCCAATGCGCGAGCAGTAGTATACAGGCGTGCCAGGGCAAACTAGCTCTAAAACAAAGCATGCAATGAAAACCGATAGAGAGAGGTGCGAGAAAAAAAATTTCCTGTATTCCCACATAGTGGCAGCACATGTCAGGAAAGAAAAAGTTAGGAAATTGGCATGCTTTTTAAACGTACAGATGGTGCCGTAAATATACGGCACTGACCATTTTGGACTCGTTCGCGGCACCGTATATTTACCTCATTGACCTTGAAAGGGTTAATTCCTTCAATGTTTAGTCTAAACATGAGAGTGGCCAGTTGATGTTAAACATTACCTTGCGTGCACCACTGCTGTTTGTCTGCGTAATACACAGAACACACAAGGAGAGGTGTCTTCTAGAGGCGTTGTTGTGCGCCATATTTAATAACCTCTGAGAGTGTTGAGCATAGTCATTGCCTCACGTGGCACATCACATTATGACAGAAGTATTAAACTTGAATTGAATTAAGAGGCTGTACGTGCCAAAACCACAATCAGATTATGACGCACGCCGCAGCAGTGGACTCCGGATTAATTTTGAAACCGTGATGTTCTTTAACATGTCCCGAAATCTTAGCGCATGTGCATTTTCTATTTCTGCCCTGTTGAAATGTGGTTGCCGTGGTCGGGATCAAATCCGTGACCTCGAACAATGACACAGCTGCGAAGCTAATGCAGCGAGCAAGGAAGTGTTGATTTGATGGCTTCAGTTGTGTTGCCTGGACCCTGCGGTGCGCTTTAATTAATGTGGCTCTGCTTCTGCAGCCCTGCATAATTTGTCTACTTGACATATTTGCATGGTGTTTATTTTCAGAAATAGCAGGAACGTACTGTACCCTACTTTGAACTTAAGCTTATCCAGTTTCCTTACAACCGCTGTCTTATAGCAGTAGCATTTTCTTGCCTTCTCAAATCACCCCTCCCCCCCTTTTCATGGGAACTGCCTCTTCACAGTTCTATCCCAAACCCCTCTGGACTCGCACGTTGTAGAAAGGGAAGGGATGCAGTTTCTGCAATGCTTTTGAGGGTGGTCACAGGTAATTACAGCTGTCAAGAGGCTAATGTGGCGACCCCAAGGGAGCTCCAGAGGGTATTAGGCACATTTGAAGCGGTGGGCTTAAGTGAGTTCCTTGCGCCGTCTTTCCTATCTTCCGCGCTCCTGTCATGTATACACGCTCTGAACCACCACCCAGACGTGGTGTGCCGACAGCGGCACACACACAGCAGCAGCAGTGGGAAAGTCGCAGGAAAAGGCAAAGAAAGCTTCGCTTTAAAAAACATTTTGCCACACCCACCTTTGTGATGCGCACTCTACATGACACACCTTCGCCGCCCCTCTCCCTTCCACCCATTGGCTAGAGGGTGGCAGGGAGGCAAGAGGGGCACATGGTGCTAAGGCTAGTATGATGAAGCAACTTGCATTTTCTTGTCACATTTTTTTTAAGCAATACACTGAAGGCGTGCCTACTGAGTGTGCTACATAAAGGCAGGTGTGGGGAACCAGCCCGCTTTTTTTAAAAAGATTTTGGGTACATTTTCCTTTCGGTGAACACACCCAGTAGTGAGATTTTATAGTTGTAACCGATAATGTGGCATGAAAGCATTACAGTAAGCGGTTTGTTTTACCACAGAACAAGTACAAAAAAGTGACAGTGCATCGGCTGCTCATTGTTACACATTCGAGCCCACATATAATGGCCCCACTTAAGACTAACTTTCGCTGAAAATGAACGAGACCCACGGGACTGTCAAAACATATATTGTTTGCTTGTTTGTTTATTGATACTGCTAACACCCGAAGTGTCATTACAGGAATGGAGATGCAGTCAATATTTACAATACAATGAAGAATCACATGTGCAACAATGAAGACAATGATAATTACGCTAATAAAGGCACTGCTTTTTCCCCCACATTCATAGTAGTAACAATCTGAGCAAAATTCCACTCGTCGCGACCACAGCGCGGTGTTATTGACCTGGCGGATCGCAACACTTCCAGACCTGAACAAACAAGAATCTGCAGCTAGTCTAGAAATGTACTTAAAAGGAAGAAGAGGAAACCAGTGAATTGGGCAGCGTGTTTTATTCCTTAATAACTCTAGGAAAACAGCTATATTTAAAGGTGTTTCTTCGTGTTAATGGTGGCTCTATATACATGCTATGCCTATGTCGGAAGCGTATGTTTGGCCATAATTTGAAGTCAGACCCCTTAATTTTAAGTTTATTATGCATGATGAGGAAGAGAAATTTTAATCTGTCCACTGCTGTCCTAACTTCAAAAGCAGGAAGATTTGCATTCTGGCACAGTTCGCTAGGGCAGTGACAACAGCGATATTTGTTAAATATGAATCTAGCACCTAAACAATGTACTAAAAATAATTTGTGACGATTTATTCCCATGTGTGGGTACCATACTATTTTTGAATATTAAATAATGATTCTTACTGAGGTCTTATATGCCAAGTTTTTTATTTGAGGTGTACCACTGCATAAGTTGCATCTGAAACTCCATAGCACTCTGCTGGCTTTATTGCATACCATATCTACATGTGCATTCCACCTGAGGTCTTCGGTAAATAGTACGCCTAAATATTTATGTTGAGTTATCTTTTTCAGTTTGGTGTCACGAATTTTGTAGCTGTTAGCATGAATAACCTTTTTTCTTGTTATGGACATAAACACAGATTTATCTCTGTGCAGCATCATTTGCCACTGGCCACACTATTCCGTAATTTTTTGTAAACTAGCCTAATTCCAGTTGATCATCTAGTGGTATTATTCTATTGCATCACACACAATTGTCTGTAAATAATCATAGTGGAACAGATGTAAAAATTGCAAGATCATTAATAAATATTAGGAATAGGAGGGGCCCTAGTATACTGCCCTGAAGTACCCGTGACAATACAGGTAGGAGGCTTGATTTACAGCCACCTATTTCGATGTATTGTTCTTGAGACTGAAGATAAGATTTGAACCAGTTATCAGAATTTTTGAAGAAAGCATCAATTTTCAACAACAATTTTTGGTGGGATACCTTATCAAATGCTCTGGAGAAATCTAGAAAAATAAGATCTATCTGTCCACGGTTATTGCTCCAGAAAGGTTATGAACTAATTCAACAAGTTGCGTCATGGTAGACATACCCTTGCAGAATCCATGTTGAGTTGCTGACAATAAATTATGTGTTTCGAGATAATTTGAGAGACGTTCCCTAATAATATGCTCCAGTAACTTAGAGCAGGCGCTCATAGGATAAATGGGCCTGTAGTTGCCTACATCTGTCGTGATGCCACCCTTACGAATAGGTACAATTTTGGCCTGTTTCCCAGCTCTAGGAACAGTACCTTTGGCTAATGGATGATTGAAAGATTATCGTTAAATATTTAGCTATCCACTCAGCGTACCGGTATAAAAGCTCATTGCGAATGCCATCTGTACCAACACTCTTTTCAACATTAATGTGCAAAAGAAGGTGTAGGATGCCTGCTTCATTAAACATGACATTGTCAGCCAAAGGACGGTCAGGAGAAACAGGCAAGATCAGTACCATTCTGCCGTCACGGGTGAATACAGAATAGAAAAAAGAATTAAAAGCCTCTGTGCACTCCTCTGACTTTTTGATCGTGTGAAGAATAAGATTTCGTTGATGGATTAACATATCACCAAAACTTAGCAGGTAAATCCGAGAGAAACATTTTCAGTGTTATGTTATAGAACTTATACCTCGAATCTCGAACAAGACGGTGTAGCTCTTTCCCCATTTGACGTAGGTTATTCAACATTTCTGGGCTTAAGTTTTTGGAATATGCTTTCCTTTTCCTCTGGATTCTTCGTTTGATGAACTATTTCTGTTTACCCATGTATCTTTCTGCTTTCTTTTTTAATTTTATTTGGGAATAAAATGTCCAATGCAATAAGCCACCACTGACAAAAAGTGTTCCCACAAGCTGTCCATACTAGCTCTGCATTCGTATATTGTATTAAATTTGGCAAAGGAATGTTCAAGATAGTCCAGTATGCTAACGTCATCCACGGCATGGAAATTCAATATCTGCTTCGGTAATTCCTTATCCAAAGATTATTTATATTATTTATACATATCTATATGCACATATATATATATACATACAAATATGCGGAGTCTCAGCGGGTGCACTACGGCACCAGCCGGCTTAAGTGCAGAAGTTTCGTTTTCTGGCCATTACCGGGAAGCAGGCCTCTCCACACTAGTCTCCACGCTTCCTCGCCCGATTGTCTCACATGCACGCCTGCTCCATCAATTATGACGCTTTGCTCTCCCTGCCGGTGTGTGTGGTGCAACCACTTCGTTTTAGTCAGGGCCGAGTTGTATTCGGGATGGCGGACAGGAATGCCGTGCCTGCAGCAGTCGCGAAACGAAAAGCGCTGGACATCGCAACGAAGCGAGCAATTTTGATGGAACCGTCTCAAGGTGCTAAAAACTGCAAGTTGGCAAAGTACGTGTCAGAAAACCAACCATCTCGACGATTCGAAAGAACAAGGAAAACATCGCCAGCTCTGCTGCCAACTCGATGGACAGAAAGCGCCTGCGGAAGGCCACCTACGTGGACGTAGAGGAGGTTCAAAGAGTGGCATGGGATTGTCTTTAAATCAATTGTCGGCGAGGTGGCTTCGGGAAGTGACCGAGACGTTGCCACTTGGCTGGTAACAAACCGAGACATTATTGCAAGCTACATAGAGCAGGACGTGTATAATACAGACGAAACAGCACTATTTTATCAGATGCTACCGGACAAGACGCACACCATGAAAGGCAACTCGTGCACTGCCGACAAACACAGTGAAATGCACGTTACAGCTCTTCTGTGAGCTAATACGGATGGCAGCGACCATCGCATGCCCTTTGTAATCGTAAAATCAAAGACACTGCGTTGCTCTCAGGGCTACGTGCCCGTACACAATGGGCGCAATGCTCAGGCATGGATGACTTGCGATTTGTTCACACAGTGAATGGCCGAGTTTGACCTCGACCTGAAGAGGCAAGGCAGGCACGTGCTGCTCGTGCTCGACAGCTGCTAACGTGCGAACTTCTGCGATGGCAGTGAGTCTACTTCTCCTGCTGCCCAGTACCACTTTGAAAGTGCAGCTGCTTGATTTGGGCATAACATAGGCGCCACACTGTGGAGTCCTTCTTCATCGCTGTTGACCGCCCGGCCACCAACTTGCCACTTCCAGTTTCACTTTATTGAGCCATTGAGATGGCGAAGGCAGACTGGGCAGAGGTGACAGCTGTTTCCGCAAGGCCGGCTTCGTCGAAGCAGTACCCGATGCCGAGTCTGGCGGCAATTTGTGCCAGCACGTTGTCGACTTTGACGTGGGGGCATAACATTGGTTGAGATAATTTTATTTCGGTTGATGAAGACACCGATATTGCGGAACCGTGCACAGACGAGGGCATCATTCGTGAAGCGTGAGCCAAGAGCGACGTGGAAGAATTGGATGACGATGAAACTTCAGAGCTAGCAACCATAAGCGCACCTATAGCAATGGGCTACATAAAGGGCCTCGAGCAACTTGTTTATGCAAGGGCCTCGGTTTATTCTGCTGCAAATAAACTGGAGACCACCCTCGTTGCATCTGCACTGCAGGAACAGACAAGCATCACAGACTTTTTTGCAAAGAAATAAATTGCGCGTTTTATTAGCAACTTTTTTCTTTAGCCGAGGTCCACTTACTATGATCTTTGGGCGCCGGACGCCAACGGGCTACAGACACTGCATGGTGCTCAGGTTCATTATAAGTGGGCTTGGCTGTGCAACTGATGCACTGGCGCACAGGTGGCTATTTTCTTCTGCATACTCTCCCGTCGGTGTGACTGTGCAGTGCAGACGCATCGAGAGCCAGCGCACAGACATGGCAAAGGCGCACTATGCCCGCTCCCGGTTCTCCCTTGGCTCTCACAGCATACACTTCCTCCCCCCTTCCCCCCAAGACTCCTAGGAAAGGGAAAGTTATTCAACGCATAAGGATATTCCTCCCACAAAGGTAAAAAGGCATAAAAGTATCAGAGGAGGAGACGCTCTTGCTCTGTTGCCCCAAACTTGAACTTGACGAACCACCTCGTTGCCTGACTATCATATGCAATGCGGTAGGCCTATTCATTACCTATTACAGATCGGACTTTCACTCTGCAAGTGTTGCTTATTGCTCGCAGCAATAAATGTTGTTAGAGTCGTCGCTGCTGGTTGCCTTATTTGTTCAAACCTAACGTAGCTGCAATTAAATGTGCTATGGGTTGGGGAGTACAAGAGAACAACTGTGTGTGGCTAGATACAGAGCATGCTTTCGGGCTTAGCCACTTGGAGAGTATACTCCCACATTTGGCACTACCAATGTGGATCGACTTCAACAACACGGTCCCTTTTTTTTTCTTTTTTTCTTGTATGTGTGTGTTCGCGCAAGGACTACAGACATTCCAGCAAACAATGGCGACAGGCTTGTCTGACTTCCCAGATTTGTTCATGCTGTTTGATGTAGCAGCACAAAATCAGACCTACTGCTAACGTAGGGACAACTTCCAAACAAGCTGGCAGCTTTGATTTTGAGTGCTTGACGCGATACAGCCAGAAGTGCACAAATGCCACATTGGCCGGGTGTAGGTTAAGGGGCACACAACATCAGCCGCCTCACCACTTCTCGACACAAACAGAGAGGCACACATGCCACTAAATAGTTGGATGCGAGTTGCAGATGACTCCGAACCTCTAGGTGTTAGTCCGCTGTCAAGCGTGATGGTGTTGCAGAACACATTGCAAATAGTGCACAGCTCGACCAGCACCCTGCAGAACACAATGCAAGCTCCATCGCAGAATAAGCGACCATGGACATGCCCACCAGCAGTGTTTACTCCGATCACGCGCGTGCAAGTGAGACCCTCGACTTTCTGCAGTACAGTAAAAGCTCGAAAATTCAAATTATACAAAATTCGAACTAATGAAAGTCAGAAAAAAATCGCTCGGTTAAGGCCGACATATAGTCAGATGTAGCGTGTGCGTGACGTTGGCGAGAACTATGTCTATAGTTCGACACACTGGCTCAGCCAACGTAACTGAACGCGACCAACACGGTGCAATGCAACGTTACTAGACTAGCTTCAGTTGTAAAACTCCCCGCCCGCGCGCTTACAGCCACTGTCGCCACTTCTGTGGCAGCCGCCAGAGGGCAACGCTGTTCCATTGGGCTCCACTGCAAACGCCTCGTCACAGCCTTAAGCTCATGCGGACGGGCAGTTTGCGCGTGTTTCACGCTCGCTGGCGTTTTCCCTTGTCCAAATTAGTGATACCACGAGAAAGCGGTATCCACCTACACCAATAAGATTTATCGTGCCAGTTCATTAATACTGAATGAAGGGTAAACTGCACGAAAGGAAGAAACGCATACAGCGAAGCGCAGAAGCTGCATTTATAAATGTCGTGTGTTTCTTCCTGTCGTCTTAACGTTTCGTGCAATTTAGGCTCACGAGCCTGAATATCTGGCCAAAAGGCGTGATTGTAGGATGATCTTCATCCCCACCGAAGCTTCTCACCACGCCCAAGAAGCGCTACAAAAAGAAAGATGAGGTCGGTCTTTGTACACAACAAGCCACATAAAAAAAAAAGAAAAATAAAGAAGCCGGATTTTTCATTTTGTGAAGATGCTTAATTAGCGAAGCTGAAACGTGCAGCCCCTGTGTTTATCACTGGGTTAATCCCGAGGGTTCATTAAAGTATTTCTCAGTTATGAGGTTACACACACAATCGGCTGCTAGAGAGAACGACGTCATTGACGGTATGCCCGCAGTCCGCAGTTGTCGCTTGCATTCGATGTCTCAAGTTTGCTCGGCGGCGTAGTTAGCAGCCTTCGCCTGCGATTTGCCGCTTATGATTCTTCGAAATTAAATTTCTTCAAAATTAAATCTTTCTGTTACGTAAGACCATGAGTGGCTCATACTCCCTTAAGCAATGGCTCATACCCCCGTAAATGCGGCCTCCCCATTACGACAGAAGTGAAGTGAAATTCTACGCTGGAAAGATGAACGGCCATGCAACCAGCTGTGGAAGACGACGACGAACGTGGGAGCAGTGGCACGAGCGCGTGCTGTTGATTTCGCACAGTTCCCGGTCGGCACGAGGAATCGCTCTGTTTTACGCCGAGCGAAGCGTCGCATTGCTGGGAGCACAGAAAAAGTGGTGCGCAGAACTGTTGACATCGTTCCGATAGCGGCCTATGCAGCCAGGTACGCAGCACGTCGGCATCGTCTGCTGATATTTTTAAGAAACTCGGCGAAGGCTACAGTTCCACGGATGACATGCTTGCTGAAATTCGCTGTCAACAATGAACCACAGAATACACCGACGCTGCACCACGTACTTAGTCCGGCCCGCCCGCGCAGCCGGCTAGTGAGGAAGTGAAGCCGGGCGCGACAGCAGCGCCACGAAGGCGCGGGCGGGTGGTGGTTCTGCGCAACGGCGCCGAGTTTTAAAACTGAAGCTAGTCTAGTAACGGTGCAACGTGCCCGACGTCGAGATGGCTCTTGCTTTACCTGTGCGCTCATAACGAGTGCAGTGACCCAGAATGCATGGTGCAGAAAAAACAGGTGCCCACGCCACTTCGCCTATGGTCGCAGACAGCCGTTCGAAGTGTTCAAAGTGGCACACCGGTTGGAAATCGTTCTGTGCATGCTCCGCAGAGAGCAGGTGACAGCGCGCGCGTCATAGTATTAGGGGCGAGCTCCACGACTGGAAAAGCTGGTGCCACCGTCGACTTGACGTGTCATGAGGGATCACGTGGACAAAGTCGCCACATCGGCTGCTTTGGAAGCGCCGAAGCGAGCTGAAAAAGAAAGTTTAAAGTCCCAGCTGCGCTGCGGTTCAGGTTAAGTGGTGAGGTTTTACTGCCTTGGGTGTCTGCTAGACAACATTTGAAAGTACTATTGGAGGCGAGGACTTACGGAGTCGCCATCTGTCAGAAGCGCTTCCCTTGCATAGTATGAGGCATCACGCGGCACACTCCACAAAGGGTTGGCTTGCGACGCTCGGTAAAAACACCGTGCGACAGCCGTCCTGGACATTTCTGTGAGTACTCTCAAAATGGGGGAAGTTTCTTACTGTCGAAATGATAATCTTGGGCAAACTGAAAACACAGAATCGTTTACAGACGCTATCTCTTTACCGAATACGTACAGTGAACGCCACTGCGCATGATCGCCGCGATGGAGTCTCCCGAACCGGCTTCTTGCGTGAAAGGTAGGCAAACGCTGAGAGCAAACTATGTGAAATATGTTCTTATAGTGCGTTGTCTGTATAACCAAATGGAGCATAACAGAATAACAGCCTCAATGCAGTGATCACACTTGGAGGCGTGCAGCTTGGTAGGCTACTGCTCGGTGCCGCAGTGCCGGACGTATGCAACGGAGCCCGGTGTCAGCCTTATTCACATGTAGCCGCAGGTCAAGGAACTGTGTGAAGCTTGGCTCGCGAAACTTAGAACCGGCAGACAGCCATCGGTTACAACTTGGGTATGCAGCAAGCACAGATGCGAGGAAGATTTCTGCTATGGTGCTGGGACTGCGATGTTTGGTGAGGAGCAGAAAACGCGCACTGAGACGCTCGCCCGCACCTGCTGCCCGGCTAATGTCATGACGGTTTGGTCTATGAATTTTTTTATGCTAGATACTGGCAAGTTCACTGGAACGGAAAGGGAGTGGCAAGACGCACATTAAAAAAAAGGCATGGCATATGGTCTTGTGTTTCTGTTATGAATTAATGCACTGGATTACAAAAAAGAAGCAGAGGGAAATCGCACGCTGAGAAGACTGATAAGCATACAGTGCGACGCAACTTGAGAGATAATATTGAAATGTCCAAGAATTTAGAAGACAAAAAAAGATTGACTCGTGGCAACGACACATCACAGTTGCCGTAGACGTCGAAGTCTCTACAACAAAATTATTTTTAACAGTTCTGATAGCGTCCATGCAACAATGGTTGCTTGTGTACTCTCAAATGCTCATATTCTGTGGTCTAAAGCTCTGGGACGGTGCGAAAACACACTCGCAGTGAAAGCAAAACATTGTGCGCAGACATGCATGCAGATGCACAGTCGGCCGCTGCGAACCCATGCAATCGCTGCATTGAGTCTTCATTCTGTTATGCTCCATTTGGTTATACAGACAACTATGTGAAATATGTTCTTATAGAACATATTGTTCTTATGTGTGTTATATGTAAACTATGTGAAATATGTTCTTATAGAACATATTTCACATAGTTTACTCTCAGCGTTTGCCTACGTTTCACGGAAGAAGCCGGTTTGAGAGACTCCACCGCGGCGACCGCGCGCAGTAGCGTTCATCGTACGTATTCGTTAAAGAGATAGTGTCTGTAAACGATTCTGTGCTTCCAGTTTGCCCAAGATTATTATATAGACAGTCAAAAACATCCTGTGTTTTGAGAGTACTTACATAAATGTCCAGGAGGGCTGCCACATCGTGTTTTTATTGAGCACCGTAAGCGAAACCTATGAGAAGCGCGCCGTGTGATCACTCATACTACACAAGGGAGGTGCTTCCAACAGATGGCTACTCCGTAAGCCCTTGCCCCCAATAGAGGGGGCAGCATTTTGGCTGGCACAGCGCAAGCAGCGTAGCTTGATTTGTTGCAAGCGATGCGCACCAAAAATGGACTACAAATGCACCTTTGCGCTACCGAGAGAGAAGTGGTTCATACTGAGAAAAGAACGGTTAACACTATCCTCTGCAGCCCTTGAGGGAGCACGGCTCAGTGCCAACTGGGAGGGGAAAGTGAGAGTAAAGAATCTGGGAGAGGAGGCGCGCTGCCGACGCTCACTGCAGGAAGAAGGGCTCTGCTCAAAATGCACTCGTGAAATGCACAACCTGCTGTGACGTTGGTCTCCGTTGTACTCTCGTAGCTGCACTGGCTGCACGCTGCTGAAATGCACTATACGTATAGACGGCGTCCAAACACATATCCCAGCGATGCTTTCCTTTGAGTAAAAACCACAAATCTCAAAGGCTATGCGTTTTGGTACTGTAAGCGCCAATAAACGTCACGGCCGCCATGTTTTAGACATTACCTGGTGCCGCTTCTCAGCAGAACACCCTGTAGATAAAGCACATAGCCTCCAATATGTAGCATGAAAAAAGAAAGAAAAAAAGAAAAGAGAGAAAGAAACACGCAGCACCACATCTGCATTTTTATCATGCAGGTTGTGAGAGAGGCAGAGAACCGACCTGCAACAGAGGCGTTGGCCGTGCCTGGCCAGGTGCAAACCCATCTCTTTTCAGTAAGGACTAAACAACATCATCATCATCAGCCTGGCTACGCCCACTCCGGGGCAAAGGCCTCTCCCATACTTCTCCAACTACTCCGGTCATGTGCAAATTGTGGCCATGTTGTCCCTGCAAACTTCATCTCATCCACCTATCCAACTTTCTGCCGCCCCCAGCTACGCTTCTCTGTTGTTGGAATCCAGTCCGTAACCCTTAAAGGGACACTAAAGGTTCATATGAAGTCAACGTGTACTGTTGAAATACCATCCCAGAAATCTCAGAACGCTTGTTCCATGCGAAGAAGAGACTTATTTTAAGAGAAAATGCGTTCTGAAGCACCCACGTATTTCTAGCGCAGTTCAAACCGCCCACCCTCCAATCGAGGAGTGGTGACGTCATGGTCTCATAGTGACATTGCACCGTTGGTGAGTAAAACGGTGCCCGCAGACAACACTACAGCTTTCCTGCGCAAAACGCAAATGCGCGGCCAGAAACAGAGCCAAGACAGAGCCAACAGCAGCGCGAAAGTGGAACTATGGTGGCTAGCGGAAGGGAAAGCGCGCGATGATAAGCTGGTTCTTTATTTTATGACGCCAACTTTGAAACTCGTTGCAATGGACAACCCTGACAACGACACATTGGCTCGTGATACAGGGCTCGACTTCAGCGATTTAAGAACTGATGAACATGACCTGCTGCTGAGGGCTCGCGCTGCCGGCGTCGTTGTGCACTACTACGACAGCAACTGTATATCATGGCTGTACATATTCGCACATTTGTAGCTTTTCCTTCGTGAAAGCCAAATGCCACCCTCACTGCCCTGTCTTTGACCTGCAATTGTACTTGCGCTTCGGAGAATGCAGGCAAGACCGACAGAACATCGCTACGGGAAAGCATTGCTTTGAAAGACACTCCACACGACTTCAGTAAGTCTGCAAAGCGTCGCCGCACGCGGTGCAGAGTCAAGCGAAAACGAAACCTTTCGACCACCCTGAACGGGTAACATCAAAACGTTATTTTTTCTTAGATTCGAATCGCACGGAAGTAGACAAGTAGCATTTTCTTCCGTCTTATAACCAAATGAAATGGTCTTTGTAATACAAGTAGTTGAGTACTAGTGACATAAATTATGATGAGGAGTGCCTTCGTCATCTGGCTAGTAACGGAATGTCGCTGGGGAGTCTTCAAATCGTGTCATGCATTTACCTCAATTTCTCAGCTACTAAAGCTCTGTTCACGATTATATTGACACCTTAGACATTCTAGAGCATTGCTTTATCACTGTAACTTGACTTCATAGTAACCTTTAGTGTCCCTTTAATGACCATAGGTTATCTTCCCTCCACATAACATGCCCTGTCCATGGCTACCCCCCCATTTCTGTTTCTTAATTTCAACTAAGATGTCATTAACTCACATTTGTTCTATCACCCAATCTGCTCTCTTCTTATCCCCTTAACGTTACACCCATCATTCTTCTTTCGATAGCTCGTTGCGTCGTCCTCAATTTAAGTAGAAGCCTCCAGGTTTCTGCCTTGTAGGTGAGTAGTGGTAAGACACAGCTGTTATACAATTTACATACAAACAGAATTAAAGGAGTTAAGATGGCAACAAGTAACACCACGCAGCAGCCAGTATTTCGTAATCTTCTTCCTTTCTTTTCTTTTATGCTTCTGTAATTGGATCCTCGGGTGCTGAAGCGCCATCTCGGCGCATGGCAGGCGAAGAATTGTGAGCAAAGTATGGCTTCAGCCGCGAAACGTGCACAACGTCAACAGGCGTCTGACTTAAGGATGCATCAAAGGGTAGTGGCGAAATCTCATAATTTACATCGCTAACTTGGCGTAGGACTTCATAAGGCCCTGTGTAGAGGGAGACAAGCTTCTAGGAGAGGCCAACCCGACGACACAGTGACCAGAGGAGCACCCAAGCAGATGGCGCGAACTTGAACATTGCAATGGCAGCGGTCGTAACACTCTTTTTTGTAGATGCTGTGAGGTTAATAAATGAGATTGGGCAACTTGACGTGCATGTGAGCGCGATCGATGACTTCACGAGCGCACTAAGTTGCAACACGTGGCACAGAAGGGAGGATGGTGTCAAACAGCAATGTGGAGTCGCGACCATACAAGAGATAAAAGAGCAAATATCCTGCGGTGTCATGTCGGGACGAGTTATACACAAGCGTCACGTAAGCCAGCGTGGCGTCCCAGTCACGGTGATCGTTGGAGACATACATTGACAGCATCTCTGTGATTGTTTGGTTGAGACGTACCGTAAGACCATTCGTTTGTGGGTGGTAGGAAGCGGACAGCTTGTGCTCGGTTGCACAAGAGCGGAGAAGGTCGTCAACAACTCGAGATAAGAACGAGCGGCCAAGGTCTGTAAGTAATTGTCGAGGCACACTATGGTGGCGAATGACATCGTGGAGTAGAAAATCAGCGACGTCTGTTGCGCAAATAGTTGGCAACGCCTTTGTTATCGCGCAGCGCGTCACGTAATCAGTAGCGACGGCGATCCACTTATTCCCTCTAGTCGTCATCCGAAAAGGGCCAAGCAGGTCAAGGCCTACGCGAAAGAATGGTTCAGAGGGAACTTCAATTGGATCGAGTCGTCCAACAGGTGCCAGGGGAGGTTTCTTACGGCGCTGACACAATTTGCAAGTTGCGACATAACGACGCACGGAGCGGTAGAGACCCAGCCAGAAGAACCGGCGTCGTACGCGGTCGTATGTACACAAAATTCCAAGGTGATCTGCCATCGGTGCATCATGAAGTTGTTCGAGAACGACGTATCGCAGATGACGAGGAAGGACAAGGTGCAACTCGGCCACCAGGGTTGATATTACGGCGGTAGAGGATGCCGTCGAGCAGCACGAACATGCGGCACATGCCGTCGGCGCGGCCAGATTGCACTCCAGCGATGATAGACTTTAACGTTGCGTCGCGTTGTTGTTCAGTGCACATGTCGGTCATGTAAGTCAAAGCCACCACGCAGATCACCAGATCATGCGCAACAGGATCGGGAGGATCCACGAGGTGGCGTGAGAGGCAGTCAGCATCCTTGTGGAGGCATCCAGTCTTGTAATGGACATAAATGAAACTTCCTGGAGCCGCAAAGCTCAACGAACAAGCCGTCCTGTCGGGTCCCGAAGGGAAGACAGCCAGCAGAGTGCGTGGTGGTTTGTGACAACCGAAAACGTGCGGCCGTACAATTATGGGCGGAACTTGGCGACAGCCCAAACTAAAGTGAAGCACTCTCGCTCGGTGATGGGGTAATTTCTCTCGGCAGGTGACAGCAGGCAGCTGGCGTAAGCTATCACGCACTCGGTACCATTCTGTTGTTGGGCGAGAACAGCGCCAATGCCATGGCCATTTACGTCAGTGTGGACTTGGGTCGGTGCAGATGGATCAAAGTGGGAAAGTATGGGAGGGCTGGTCACAAACCCGATAAGAGCGGCGAACGCATGAGCCTGCTCCGAGCCCCATGAGAATGGCGCGTTCTTCTTTAGATCTGTCAAAGGCCGTGCAATGTTGGCAAAGTTTTTGACAAAACGGCGAAAGTAAGAACACAGGCTGACAAAGTAGCACACGTCAGAAGCAGAATGTGGCACAGGGAAACTGCGTACGGCGTGAACTTTTTCCGGATCTGGTTGGACACCGGATGTGTCAACGAGGTGTCCAAACGCAGTAATCTGACGGCGCCTGAATTGACACTTCGTGGAGTTCAGTTGAAGGCCAGCTTTTTGGAAGACCGCAAAAATTGCAGCGAGACGGGTAAGGTGGCTACCGAACATGGGAGAAAAAATAATGTTGTCAAGGTAACAAAGACAGGTGGTCCATTTGTAGCCTCGCAGAAGAGAGTCGATCATATGTTCAAATATCACAGGAGCATTGCATAGGCCAAAGGGCATGACTTTGAACTGGTATAAGCCATCCAGCGTGATGAAGGCCGTCTTGTCACGGTCAATTTCATCAACTGAAATCTGCCAGTAGCAGGACAAAGATCGATGGACGAGAAGTGTTTAGCTCCGTGAAAGCAGTCCGAGGCATCATCGGTGCGTGGTAGTGGGTAGACATCTTTTCGCATGATCTTGTTTAAATGGCGATAACTGACCCAAAAACGCCAGGTACCATTTTTATTTTTCACAAGGACGGCAGGAGAAGCCCAAGGGCTGGCTGATGGCTCGATGACTCCCATGCAGAGCATTTTGTCCACTTCTGATAGGATGACTCAACGTTCAGCATGCAATACACAATAGGGACGTCGACGAATAGGATTCGTGTCTTCAGTGTTTATACGACTGTGAACAACAGATGTTTGGCCTAAAGGCCTGTCACCGAAATCAAAGATGTCACTGTACGATTCAAACAGGAGATGCATGTCTATGGCCTGTGCAGAGGTGAAGTCAGGGGCAATAATTTTTGCAAAGTCATCCGTTACGGAACCAGAGCTGTGAGCTGCAATTCACGCTTGTAAGCCACTCCCGGCATTCAGACTCTCAATGTCAAATTCAGAACCACTAGAAATGCTGGCCAAGAACATGCCGCCCGGAATCAAGTGAGGGCACAGGCTGAAATTAAGAAGCAGTAGAATGACGTCATTATTAGTAACTGTGACCAACATATCCGGAACAATAACATTCCGGTTCAAAAGCATGTCGATGATGGGGCGAAGCACATATTCACCGTCAGGAACCTGTGGCTGGGCAGTCAAAGTGACTTAAGTAACTGCCTCGGGTGACAGACACACATCGTGAAGCGAGCACAAGTGCAGTGGGGCGGTGCTTGGAGCATCAGCGAATTGAGGCAGTTCTAACTGAAGAATGCCAGTCGCACCTTCGATGAGAGCAGAATGAGTGGATGAAAAGTCCAATCCAAGGATAACGTCGTGAGGCCAGTTGTCGATCACAGCAAAGAGAACAGAAGTAGGGTAGCCGGCTATAATTAAACACATAGTAACCATTCCAAGAACAACCAGCACGACGCCATCAGCCACACGAAGCACTCAGGCAGCTGCTGGGGTGACGACCTTCTTTAAACGTCTACGTAGGCTAGCACTCATCACAGACACATGGGCTCTAGTGTAGAAGAGTGCTTGGACAGGTACGCTGTCTATTTTAACGTCTATTACACTTCTCCTTGTGGGCACAGACAGAGGATTTGCTGCGGTAGTAGGCAATGCAGCACCACCTCTGAGGGCTGCATTTTTTAGTTTTCCGAAAGGGTGCGGCCAAACGTTACAGGGGACTAAAGGCGACATGGTTGCGGCGAACAGGAAGATGGATGGTGTGATTGCAGTGAATGAGACTGGTGTCCACGTGGCGATGGTGAGTGACTGTACCATGTGTTCCTAGCAGAGTTGTCGGCGCTGTTAGACTCGGCGGTGGGTGAAACATTGCAGGCATTTGCATCAAAACGGCTGAGGTTGGTCGGTGTTGAGGGCCACGAGTTTCGACAGTATCGGGCGGCATGACTACTGCGGTGACAGGTGAAACCTATTGGCTGAGCATCACAACGAAACTAGCTCAAATAACTGGGGTCGTAGGCAGGCTCAGATACGTTCTTCCATATACAGTAAAATTACTCCCACTATAAATCCATTTTTTTACTATTTAAACTATTGTCATTTAGTGTGGGTCACAGCCACAATTACCTGTCTTCAGTGCATCTACATTTTGCAGAAGTTCTTTCGTCATGTTCACAATGTCCCCTGAGGCTCACCGAGCACGGATCTCTTTCTGCAAAGTAGTGTGCTGAAGATCCACAACTTGTACAAATACTGCTTGAGTGTCCGGTTTAAACTGGAAACACGGAGAAATGTCAATCACATACGTTGCCTTGCTGATTTGCGTACCCGAGAAGCAACCTACAAAACAAGGTATGCAGAGAATTGGGTAGTGCCGACCCCTCGAATAAATTCCGGTAGAGAATGCCTGCAATTCACTCTTCCTTCCCTCTTAAAGGCTTATGTATATACCGCATTTACACGATTGTAAGTCAACCACTTTTTTTAAGTTTGAAAGTCTGAAGTTGGGGGGTCGACTTACAATCGAAACCAGTGAGTGAGTGAGTTAGAACTTTATGTAGGTCCTGAGGGGAAATCAATCCAGCGGCTCCAACCAGGGCGAGGCCGGTAGACATTGGTTCCTATTGGTGACACCACCTGTGTCACCAATAGGAACGAGCTCCCAAGCTCGGTTATGTCAGCAGCTTTCACCGTATTGGTCTCAGGTGTTGGTCTCAGTGGGTTGGGGAAGTTCGTCCTTGTGCACAAAACCCGACTTTTTGAAGCAATTGTTGATAAACCACTGGTAAACTGCCTCTTCAACATCGGCGTACAAAGGGTCTCTAACCCTTTTCCGCTGATTGGCATGGCTCCTGGCTTCACAATCGTGGTGCTCCCGGTTTTCAAGATGGTTGATATCGTTAACTGGGCGAGCTCATACTTCTTCACAAGGGTGCTCACCTTGAAGCCGCATCGAGAGTCCTGCAAGATATCCATCTTCGTGTCAAGCGACACAGCTTTGCGCTTTGTTGGCGCCATCTTCGAACTGGGTTAAACCGTTGGTTGCACGCTGCTTCGGTGGAGTCAGCCTGCTATCGCGAGACAGAGACGCAGGACAGGCGCCACCACACCGCTTTGCTTGTCACTTTTTTTCTTTCACTCTCTTTCGGAGCGACTGTGGCCGATGCGCATGAAGCAGCTAGCGCCATCTTGTGGCATGCTGCGCGTACTCAGCTATTCTCCGGTGCGTGGGCAGGGCGGCACGCGTTGCGCGGTAATTTATTTTATTTTATTTATTTTATTGTACCCTCAAGACCGAAGTATTACAGAGGGGAGTGGGTAAAAAAACATACACAAGTAAATAGACAAAGCAGCAATAAACAGCAAATTTGATTAGTTAATTGTATCCGGGAGTAATAATGTCTGATAAGGCCAAACGAAACTTTGAGTTGTCCTTGATTGCGACAACTGCGCCGGGAAGGTGGTTCCATTCCTGAGAGGTCCTAGGAATAAATGATTCGTTACAGGTTCTGGTGCGGCACTGAATGATTCCAACCTTAATGGCGGCAGATATGAACTTACGGAGGTAAACATCGCCTCGTCTCGACATCGTTCATTTCAGGGAACTAAGCAATGCAAATGTTACGATTATTTGGCATGGAAAACGCCGTCCAGACGGCAAAATTTTGATCGTTATATCCGATATGCGGTGAATAACCTATCGTTATAAATGTTTTTTTTACCCATAGACCTAATGCATAAAATGACACTCTCATGTCGACCCATCGTTATTGGCCTCGAGCTCCACCACTGGAAAAGCTGGCGCCACTGTCGGCGTGACGTGCTAGGAGGGATCACGTGGACATAGCGGCCGCGTCGGCTGCTTCGGGAGCGCTGAAGCGAGCTGAAAACGAGTTTGAATTTCCTCGTACGCTGCGGTCCTCATTTAGTGGCGAAATTTTCCCGCTTCGAGTGTCTCCTTTACAACGCTTGAAAGCACTACAATAGATAGTGGCTGCCTTTGAAGGCGCGCAACATGGTAGGCTACTGCTCGATGCTGCAGGGCCGGACGCACGTAACGGAGGCCGGTGTCAGCCTTATTCACACGTATCCGCAGGACAAGAAGCTGCCTGAAGCTTGGCTCGTGAAACATAAAGCCGGCAAACAGTCATCGGCTACAACTCGGGTATGCAGCAAGCACAGACGCGAGGAAGATTTCTGCTACGGCGCCCGGTCTGCGATGTTCTGAAAACGCGCACTGAGACGCTCGCCCAAGTTCGCTGCCCGACTAATGTCATGACGGTTTGGTCTATCAACTTGTCGAAGCTATAGATACTGGCAAGTTCAGTGGAGTGGAAAGGCAGCGGTAAGAAGCACATTTAAATAAAGCATGGCATATGGTCATGTTTGTGTTATGAATTAATGCACTGGATTACAAAAAAGGAGCAGCGGGAAATTGTACGCTGAGAACACCGATAAACATACAGTGCGACGCAACTCGGGAAATAATATTGAAACGTCCAAGAATTACAAACAAAAAAAAAAGATTGAATCGTCGCGAAGGCACATCATAGTCCCTGTAGGCGTCGAAGTCTCTACAATGAAGTTATTTTTGAACAGCTCTGATAGCTCCCATGCAACAATGGTTGCTTGTATACTGTCAAATGCTCGTATTCTGCGGCCTAAAGCTCATGGCACGGTGCGAGAATGCGTGCGCGGAGAAAGCGAAACAGTGCGCGGACAAGCATGCCGACGCGCAGTCGGTCGCTGCGAATCTGCGCGATCGCTGCATTGAGGCTTCTTTCTATTACACTCCATTTAGTTGTACAAACACTATAAGAACATATTTCACATAGTTTGCTCTCAGCGTTTACCTACCTTTCACGCAAGACGCCGGTTCGGGAGACTCCATCGCGGCGACCGCGCGCAGTGGCGTTCACTGTACGTATTCGGTAAAGAGATACCGTCTGTAAACGATTGTGTGCTTTCAGTTTGCCCACGATTATTATTTGGACAGTAAACAACTTCTCTCGTCTCGAAAGTACTTACAGAAATGTCCGGGAGAGCTTGCACGTGGTGTTTTCAGTGAGCGCTGACAGCAAAACCTATGAGGAGCGCGCTGCGTGATCCTTATACTACGCCAGCGAGGCACTTCCGATAGATGGCGACTCCGTAGCTCCTCGCCACCAATAACCCATATATCGTTATATGTGGTATCGTTATAAGTGGTCTGCACTGTATAACTGTTATTAGACTGCAATTACCTTTGTTTTAAAAGCCTTGCTGTGAAGCCGCTGCCAAGCGAAAGGGGACTGCGGCTTTGTCAAGCTATTTCTGACAGCTTCTTCTGCGCCTCCGCTGTCTATATCTATACAAGGCAGAAATAAAGAATTTGATCTGATTTGGAGTCCACAGTTCTCCACTCAGTCGGGTTGTGCTAACACGGACAGAAGCGTCGGGGTGGAGCAAAAATAGTAGAAGGGCATTGGTTAGCTCTGGGATTGGCAACAGCACATACAGAATGTAAACCAACGTTTTCAAATTTTTAGTGAATGATGGCTTGTACGAGGGGAACGGAAAAAGTGGTGGCAACAGGGCTATGCGAACAGAAAGCTGCGTGTGCCATTGCATCCAGCTCACGTCGAACGATTCGCACCACATCCTCTGATGGCGATGCATGCTGCTGTGCGGGTTGATCTTCAGACGCCGACGTTGTAGCAGTATTGGGAAGTCTGGCGGATGGGTGCAAGACGCGTCGGCTCATGGCCTGCTTGAACTGTCGGCACTCTTTAATAATCGCATCAACTGCAGGGCAGCTTTTGCCCATGAGCAGATTAAAGGCATCGTCAGCAATGCCCTTAAGCACATGCCCGACATTCTCAGCTTCTGTCATGTCGTGATCGGCTTTACGACAAAGTGCCAGCACGTCCTAGATGTACGAGACATAGGACTTCGTGGGGGATTGGGCACAGGAGGCCAGCTCCTGCTTTGCGGCAATTTTACGGCCGGCTGGTTTGCCGAACAACTCTGTCAACTTTTCTTTGCATTGGTCCCAGCTGGTTAGCTCCTCTTCGTGGTTTTCATACCACACCTTTGCTGTGCCTCTTAGGTAGAACAACAGGTTAGCTAGCATAAGCGTAGGGTCCCATCTGTTGATTCCACTCACGTGTTCGTACATAGCCACCCACTCTTCGACGTCGGCGCCATCAGTCCCGCAGAAAGTTCCAGGATCCTTGGGTTGCACAACGACAACCGAAGGTGACAGCGACGTAGCTGGCGACGGTGACGTTGGAGGCAGCAATGACGTTGATCCCGCGTGCTCACCGTCATTCATGGTGCGCACAACGACAACCGAAGGTGACAGCGACGTAGCTGGCGACGGTGACGTTGGAGGCAGCAATGACGTTGATCCCGCGTGCTCACCGTCATTCATGGTGCGCACGGTGATGTGACATCCACTGCGGAGCTCCGTTTCCAACCGTGGTACCCCGCACTTCCACCAATATGTTACGGGGATGTTGGGGGTATAGAAAGACTATATTTACAATATATATACAGGATGAGTCAGAGTAGTTAAGATGGCTGACCACCAACAACACACAGCAGCCAGAGTCTCTGATCTTCCTCTCTGTTCTATCGTCCTTCCGTAACAATATTAAAAAATACCATCTCAGTGTCTAGCAAATTTTTATTTCATTTTTCAGCAATCCTTAACTACTGGAATACTACCGTCTGACTGGAAGATAGCTAAAGTAATATGCATATTTAAAAGTGGAAACAGAACCTCAGCTGACAATTACCGTCCTATATCTCGTACGTGCATTTGCTGCAAAATTCTAGAACATATAATTGCATCTAATGTTTTCAGTCATCTTGAGCACAATAAATTTTTTTATGCTAATCAACATGGGTTTAGAAAGAATCATTCCTGCGAAACACAGTTATTCGAACTAATGACTGACTTGCATTTTAATATGAACGATAACCTACAAACTGATTGTATATTTCTTGACTTAGCCAAAGCCTTCGACCGGGTTGCTCACTGATGCATGATTTCAAAATTATCATCACTCCGTCTAGACTCAACTTTATCATGGCTTTGTAACTTCCTTTTGCATCGCCAACAGTTCATACTTGTTAATACATCTGTCGTCTAATCTTTCCCCAGTTACCTCCGGTGTGCCGCAGCCCAGCGTTGTCTGTCCATTATTATTTATTTATATAAATGATATACCTTATAACATTTCTTCCTGTATGCAAATATTCACGAATGATTGTACCATCTACCGCCCCATTAACTCTGCTAATGACCACCTGGCACTCCAATCCAATCTTCATCTTATCCAAGAGTGGTGCAAAATATGGTTAATAACCCTTAACACATCGAAATGTAAAGTCATCTCATTCAGCTGCAAACATAACAATTCTAGTTATACATACCATATTCAAGATGACTTACTATCTCACGTCTCCCATTGCAAATATCTTGGTGTTAACCTTTCACCAGACCTTTCATGGTCATTTCATATCACATCCATATGCGCCGTCGCCTCTAAGTCTTTAGGTACCCTATGCCATAAGCTCAGAAGTTTCCCTGCTAATATTTGCAAACTAGCCTACCTTACTTTTGTCCGCTTACAACTTGAGTTTGCTTCCTCCATTTGGTCTCCTTATCATAACAACATGGTCACCATTTTAGAATCTATCCAAAATAGGGCCGCACGATTCATCTCAAGAAACTATAACTACCATTCAAGCGTCACTCAGATTAAAACTGATCTTTTTCTCAAATTTTTGCAGGACAGGTGCAGGACAGGACACCTCGATGTCCTGTCCTGCACGTCCAAAAGATTGCACAATCATTTGAGTCTTACACGGTTCTATGATCACACTTTAGCTTTTTACTCATCAGCATTTCGACGGGCCATCAGATTATGGAATAATCAACCAGACAGCATCGCATCTCTGTCTAATCCTGATACATTCCACCACCAACTTATTACACATTTCACTGAAGCCGTCGTTTAGCACGTTTCATATTCATGTTTCAGCTCATGTTTATCCATGTTTCATATTTTAGTTCATATTTAGAAGTTAAGCATTTCATTTCTCTCTCTTTTTTTTTACATTTGCTTTAACAACACTTGACTAATTGTGCACTTATTCATGCGCGATGCGCATTTTATGTTATCGCTTGCTTTAATCCATGTACCATATGTAGCGAAGAGATTGTAGAAGAGACGCTAGTGGGTTCAGCGCTACTGGCTCTAAACGCTAGTGGGTCGAGCGCTCCTGCTCAGCAACGGCTCTCGTGCTTGGAAGCTGTGACTGCCCTGCCCGTCGACGTTGCGCTGCTCCCGAGCTCTGCCAAATAAACACCTTTAGAATTGGTGGAGGTGCGGGGTAACCTCAGACGATCATCCTGGAACTCCGGTCCCGTACCCTACCATCTGCCATGCCCCAAGACGCCTCCCAGCAAACGCCTCCTCCTGCACCCACTGCGTGTCCCGGGGTGCCTCGTCATCGCGACCCTCCTATCTACACTGGAGCGGACGACACTGACGTGGACGAATGGCTCACGGCGTACGACAGGGTAGGCGACCATAACAAGTGGGATGAAGCAGCCAAATTGAGCCATGTTCTGTTCTACCTCGCTGGAGTGGCCAGCCTGTGGTATAACAACCATCAAGCAGAGTTCCAGACATGGTCGGAATTTAAGACTTCCCTCGCCGATGTATTTGGTCGCCCTGCTGTTCGCAAGCTGCGTGCCGAGCAACTTTTGCGAGAACGAGCTCAACAGCCAGGCGAAACATTCACCAGTTATATCGAAGATGTCCTGGATCTATGCAGGAAAGTCGATTCGACCATGGCGGAGTCTGATCGAATCCGAAACATACTGAAGGGCATAGAAGACGACGCCTTTAACATGTTGCTGGCCAAAAGTCCACGCTCTGTGGCTGAAATTGTCACACTGTGCCAGAGCTATGAAGAACTCCGCAGGCAGCGGTCACTGACCCGTCGATCTCTACCGCGTGACGAACACCTCGCTGGTTTGGCTGCCATGTCCACCCAGGCAGCGTTGCTCGCAGAAATGAAGGCGTTCGTCCGCGAGGAAGTTGCCCGGCAACTCTCGTTGATGGATTTTGCACAGCCGCAGTCGGTACACGCGCCTACGCCAAGTTTTGCGCCTCCGCTTCGCCGCATCATAGCGCAAGAACTGCACGAGGTTTTGCCTGAGCACCACCAGCGTGTTCCTGCGGCTGCGCCTCACAGCTACGCCGAAGTCATGGCCAGGCCCCAACAGATCCCGACGGCTGTGCCACTCAGCTACGCGGAAGTCGTCACCCAGCCTCAACAACTCCCTCAACGGGGACCTCTCACGTACGCCGAAGCCCTCGCTATGCCCCGACAACAGCCTGCTATGCAATCCCTTCACCAGGCGACACGTCCAACGCGTCCTTCCACATGGATGGGACCTGCCGCAACGACTCGGTGGCGTACAGCGGACAATCGACCAATATGTTTTGCGTGCGGCTATGCAGGCCACGTCGCACGCTACTGTAGTCGCATGCAGTCACCTAGCGCTACACCTTATGGGCCAAGTTCTATGGCGGGTTCTCCGCGCCCTTATTACGACGACGAACCTCGGGCTGCGTCACCACCATTCCACCGGTCCGCCAACATCCGCCGCTCAACTTCTCCACGCCGACGCTCCCCATCACCGATGCGGCCTCGTCCCGAAGCTCGGGATGAGGAAAACTAATTGTCGCAGTCCATGAGGCAAGGGCTGCGACGCCGTCGAAACGCGGAAGTCCTCAACGTAGCCCGACCAATGTGATAGACGTGTTAGTTGACGGTGTGCGCACATATGCCCTCGTGGATACCGGAGCCGCTGTATCAGTTATGGACGCAAAGCTTTGTCGCTTCCTTCGAAAGGTTACGACGCCCATTGCTGGATTTGCCCTCCGCACAGCAGGCGCACAGCGTATTCACCCGATTGCGGCGTGCACCGCTCGTGTTCTCATCGAGGACGTTGTATACGCCGTCGAATTTATTGTGATTTCCTCGTGCTCCCACGAAGTTATCCTGGGGTGGGACTTTCTCGCCCGCCACGATGCCGTCATTCATTGCGCACGGGCCGAACTAGAACTGTCGCCGATCTCAGATATGACGCTTGCCGATAATGCTTCTTTTGCAAACAAACTACTCGTCAGACACGACACCAACGTTCCTCCCAACTCGTCAGTGATTGTATCAATGCATTGCAGCAGCCTCTCTGACGCCATCGCACTACTTTCTCCATCAGGCCGCTTTTACACTCGAAAACGTCTGCTGCTGCCTTTTGCGACTGTGAACGTCAAACAGGGCTCCACAGCTATTTTTGTCTATAACCCCTTCTCATACCCTGTGATGCTGCTTCAAGGCGAATGTCTTGGCCACGTGGAAGTGATCGAAGCCGTACAAATTACGGATGTTCCCGAAGACACGTCCTGCGCCTGTTACAACACGCTCGGTTCTCTCGCGACGTCCGACCCTTTGCCCACAGGTGTGTTCGATTCATCTATTGCCGATGGCCTCACCCCACCTCAGCGTTCGCAGCTTCTGCCAAGGAGCTTCGTCAGGGGTGATATGACGGCGGCGAAATTACGAATGAAGCGCCTGAAGTAGGAACACAAACCTACAAAACTGCGCAGTTCTTTGACGGACGTCGGTTTAGGAAATTCAGCTACGGCACGAAGTTTGGCTGGATCGGGGAGGATTCCATCCTTCGAGACGACATAACCTAGTATCATGAGCTGCCGCGCTGCAAATCGGCACTTCTTTAGGTTCAGTTGAAGGCCAGCGTTCGCTAAGCAAGTCAAAACATGCCGTAGGCGTTGAAGGTGCGTGGTGAAGTCAGAGGCAAAAACAACAACGTCGTCGAGATAACATAAGCACGTGTGCCACTTCAAACCGCGGAGGACTGTGTCCATCGTGCGTTCAAAAGTTGCTGGCGCATTACAAAGTCCAAACGGCATGACGTTAAATTCGTATAAGCCGTCGGGTGTGACAAAGGCTGTCTTCGGCCTATCGACGTCAGCCATGGGTACTTGCCAATAGCCGGAGCGTAAATCTAGAGATGAAAAGAATTCTGCTCCTTGTAGGCTATCGATGGCGTCATCAATTCGCGGCAGCGGGTATACATCTTTGCGAGTGATCTTGTTCAGGCGGCGATAGTCTACACAGAACCGTACCGAGCCGTCTTTTTTCGTAACAAGGACGACAGGGGATGCCCATGGACTGTTCGAGGGTCGGATCACTTCGCGGCGAAGCATATCGTCCACTTGCTCATTAATCACACGACGTTCCGTGGCCGAGACGCGATATGGTCGTTGCCGCAATGGCGGTTGGGAGCCAGTGTCAATATGGTGCGTGACAGCAGACGCCCGGCCCAAGGAAGGTTGCTCGACATCAAAAGAAGACATATTTCTTCTCGTTATTTCTGCATTGCTTAGTCTCTTCTTCTCTACTGCTATTATGTGCACAAATTTTATTTACCCTGTATTTTACTTTTTTCTTTTTTAGCTGGTTGTGTATGCACTGTTGGAATTTCCCCCCCCCCCTCCTTACACAATGCCCTACGGGCCTGTACAAATAAATAAATAAAAGTAAATACCGAGTGAATAAAAAGGCGTGGATGACAGTTTTCTGCAGTGATTCGCGAGGTACTAATCATACTTGACAACTGCAGTGCACATAATATTGTGCATGGGAAAACATGCTTGGGCACATCATCGCTAACTTACACTTCATTGAACCCGAGCCCTGCGATGCTACAGTGGCCAAAGTGTCGCCAGACGACAATGCAGGTAACTGCCAGAATTTCGGAAATGTACTGCCCGATTGAGTGACACTCGCCTATTAGACCGGTATTGATGACGAGGTTGCTGCCACTGAGCAGTTCGAGTTTTGCGCTGCAAGTAATGTCATTAAGTTTTGCTGCGGGGTATGTTATTGAGTTTTGTGATTAAATTGGTGCGTTTTTCTTTCTTTTTTTATAGTTCCTACATTAACATATTAACATGAGCTGCAGACAGGAGTCATTTTCACAATATTGCTGAGAAATAAAGTATGCTGCATGTCCCTGATGTACTGCGCGGCAAGAGACCAAGGAGTTGGCAGCGGCCACCAAGACCAGCAGGCACGCGCAGCAGCTAAGCCCAGTGGGGTGAGACAGATATACAGACCCTGCACCGGCTTGCAAGAGCGAGACAGTGGCACCCGCACACGCACGCCAGACGACTGCCTTACCAACGACAACCCATCTCGCCCTGCGGCGTCGCGCCACGGTATCTGTTCCACAAAGATGTGCTAGTGATGTAGTGTCGCGGTGATGCCGACATTGTGGAGGAAACGACAAAGGCCCTCAATGTGCTAGAAGAATTTCGTTGGATCATTGCAGACAGTTGTGAACACCTGGAAGAACATAGAAAAACACTACCCGCACAGATTTGTGCAAGAAAGCAGATGGGCATCCTCGATTACTTTGTGAAGTAACCATATGTTAATGAAAGTCAATATTCTTCCTGTCCATTTCATAAATTAGACATATTTTTCAGTCTCTAGAAATCCGAATTACTGAGCATTTACTGTATTATTCTTCCTTGCAGTAATGCCGTTCGTCTTCCCTGCCCTCAAGGGGGCCCCATAAAGCATAGAAAGGCGTGGTGTACCAAATGGACGGCGACATGTGTGATGTATACCTTGGGCTTCTTCTTCTTCTTGCGTGTGTATGTCTCGTCATAGTCCTCTGTGTCTGTCTCAGGGTCGTCGGGGAAGTCGGCCACTGCTGTGGCCTCCAGCAGGGCAGCTGTTGACTCCTGGGCCTCGTCCAGGTACCACGACTGGTTAGAGTCCTCACCGCCAACCGGGGCTCCAGCCCCTTTGTCGGCAGCCTCGTCCAGGCCCTCCGTTGGCCGTGCCGCCACATTCTCCACCACGCTGATCTGGTGCATGTCTGCGCACACACATGCTTGCTCTGATTGGGCTGGTACTTGTTGACTGCTTTTTATTGCTCTATTTATTATAGCTAACTGATATTTTAGACAATCATTTGAGTTCAAATAAAACTTTTAAAACACTGAAGGGTCATTTTGTGCTAAAGGCTACACAAGCAGCTTGACTATGGCTCAGAAGACCTTACGTGGCATTAGCATAGTACTATTTACAAGACAAGCCCACATACACTGTGGCGATTCTCAACTCTCTTGTCCCCCCATACGTTGTCTTCCCCGCACGGCTCTCCCATCTCCTGTAATCCAGCTTCCCCACATAGCAAAGTGCAAGCGGCAGCGTAGTTGCAGAATAGTGCGAGAGATGGCTGGAGTGTTGCGCTGCTAAGCCTCTTCCTCTTTGGCTAGGAGCATGCGAGACTGTTTCGCAGGTGCACCGGCACACTTCGCAGAACTGTCCCGAAAAAGACTTCGGAGTGAGGCACCGGGACAAATGAACAAATTCAAATGCGCCTCTGTTACGGCGACTGTATACACAAACTATTAGGCATTGGTTTTGTGGGGTTCTCACACCCATGCTCTTGGGACAAAGGAACGACGACACAGTAGTGCAAACAATCACAAGGGCATTTATTGCACCTTTCATAGATCAATGCCTGCTAGCCGAGTTGCTATCCACAAAACATGCCGATGGGAGCGCGACAAATCGTGGAAGTCCGACTCACCGCGACCGGATAGCGAGCGAATATGTTCGCCCCATGCTGGATCCCAACGCCTGGTCGTTCGCACGTACGGTCACGCGAATGGTGGCGCGTTCGAAGGCGGCCACACGAGACGGTCTCGCAGAAGCATGGATCGGCGCCCGCGCAGGACGTCCGCGGCGCTCGCCGGCCCGCAACCCCAAGAGCAAGAGCCTTCCTTTCCCACGCCCAAGTAACCCCGCCGGCAGGCGGCGTTAGCAGCGCAACACTCGTGCCATCTCTCCTACTGCACTTTAACCAGGCCGACTGCCGCGGGCATCACGCAGGCCACGTGGCGAAGCTGGATTGCAGGAGATGGGAGCTATGCGGGAAAACAAGATAGCAGGGGACGCGTGAGAGTCACGCATCCCCACATCCCCCCAACCTTAAATCACTACATATTCCGGCGAAACATGTCACATGGTCTAACAACAACACGAGCTTCACGAACAAGGTAGCACATGCAACAGTGGCAGCGCCGAGGAAATGTCCACACGCTGTCCATAGCATGCGAGTCGACATTGTCCTTGGGTACACTGCTAGCGTCCGCTGGTCACAGCAGCAGCTCTGCAGACTCGACGGCACGACTCCAGGCCAGGACTCCAGAAACGGCGATGCAGTAGTCGGCACAAGCAAGCGTCGCTCGCACACTGCTGGCGAGAGCCGCAGTATAGCCACAGTAGCAGTCGGTGACCACCGGCTCTTTTCTCCGGCGCTGAGGGTTGCGAGCTGGATACAGGCGGCCGCCGAAGTCGCTGCGCCAAACTGGCCAATGCATCACGATCACCCGACGTGCCTCGATTGTAGTCCAGGGCAGCAGCGCAGACGATATGCAGGTGACAGCAAACCAGGGGTGGTGACTCTAATCACGCTGCATACGTTCAACACACTTGGCAAACACCAAAGTAGTGCAAGGGAGAGGAATTCTGCATGCGCATCGCCCACGTGGTACGATGTTCAACTCGGCTAGTAAAAGATTGGGCAGCTACTCAGATGCTAAGTTCACGTGAACGAAGCTTGCTTCCTGAAGTCGAACAAGTAATCTCAATTCGTGCGAGACTAACTAGAATGAGGGAAGCAAAGTGCAACACCTCAACACCAAGGTCCGCCAGGTTGTGTCCCTCCACGTGCGACAGGCAGCTTCGTTAAGCCTTAGGCCTAAAGCGTCGCTACCCTGACAACTGGCATCCAAAAAACATCCAAAATGGGCGCAAAACGGGCAGCCACGATGAGACGTCAGCTCTGTTAGGTGGTCCTACCCCGCTCGGTGCACACAGCATTCGAGTTGACGGCGCCCACTGTCCCAGACGGTGTCGGAGCGCCCGGTGCCAGGCCGCAATACCAGTCAGCCCGTAGTGGCACCCGAAGCCCGCGGCCACCCGGCTCCCGGAGCCGCGACTTCATCAGAGTCAAAGAGATAGAAGAAGCTATTTACATAAGAAATTCGGACCACCCACAGTACTCACTCGCTTCAGGCTGGCCAATGCTCCGCGGGCGCTAAGCCTCGCTCTCCCATGATGCAGACCACGTGGCTCTCGTACCGACGAATGTCATTAAAAAAACACTTGCGAAAAGGCTTAGCATGTTGACATGTTCAAACACACTACAGCCACCGTCGCCTCGCTCAAGAAAGCACACCGCCGACGCTAGCGATCAAAATCCACGTTAGGCCTATGCTTCGGTTCAAACAAAGGTCTTGAACGAAGCAAGACTGTTAAAACTATCGTCCGATGCCCCAAGAGGTCCACGTTGAGCAGCCAGATGTGGGGTTCTCACACCCATGCTCTTGGGACAAATGAACGAGGGCACAGTAGCGCAAACAATCACAAGGGCATTCATTGCACCTTTCATAGATCAATGCTTGCTAGCCGAGTTGCTATCCACAAAACATGCCGATGGGTGCGCGACAAATTGCGGAAGTCCGACTCACCGCGACCGGATAGCGAGCGAATATGTTCGCCCCATGCTGGATCCCAACGCCTGGTCGTTCGCACGTACGGTCACGCGAATGGTGGCGCGTTCGAAGGCGGCCACGCGAGACAGTCTCGCAGAAGCATGGATCGGTACCCACGTGGGACGTTTGCGGCGCTCGCCGGCCCGCAACCCCAAGAGCAAGAGCCTTCCTTTCCCGTGCCTAAGTAATCCCGCCGGCAGGTGGCATTAGCAGCGCAACACTCGCGTCATCTCTCGTACTGCGCTTCAACCAGGCCGACTGCCGCGGGCATCACGCTGGCCATGCGGCGAAGCTGGATTACAGGAGACGGGAGCTATGTGGGAAAACAAGATATCAGAGGACGCGTGAGAGTCACGCATGCCCACAGTTTCCAACATAGGGGCCGACATATTTGCTCAATACCCTGTTGCATTTTCTCGGACTTCCTCAATTTGTCAACACCCATCAGCATGTTCTACTATTACTAATTTGGCTAGCTGGCATTGGTGAATGAAAGGTGCAAATAAATGCCTTTGTGTTTGTTTGCACAACTGCATTGTCGTTCCTTTGCCCAGAGGGCTCAAATGAGACCACACAATGCACATGCAAAACATATTTTAATAGATCACATTGGTACTGTCAAATATCACTAGGTCACAATCTAACACAGTCTAACCCGTTTATAACTAACTCGATAGTTTTGTAAAAAGCGGCCATTATATCAGTAGTCCATTATATATGGACTCACCCATATAAACACTAAAAGATGAACCCCACTGAAGCTGGTGTTCGGTCCAAAAACCAGATTTTCAGTGTCGTTTTTGTTCCCGGCGCATTCCTGTACCTAGCTGCAAATTTCTGTCCATCCAAAGAATGAAATGTGTCGTCGTATAGGTCTTTGAAATGGTCCTTGCAGTGATGTACCAACTATTTCTTGAGTGGGGGGAGGGGGGTAGCACACTTCAAACAGTCTGACCCCCCTCTCTCTTTCCACACACACACACACACACACACACACACACACACATATATATAGTCGTACCGTAAGAAGCCAACAAGCAAAGACACCAAGAACAGCATGGGGGAAATGACTAGTACTCATTAATTGAATTAAAGTGGATAAAGCAATGAAAATCAAAGTGGATTAAAAAACAACTGGCTGCAGGTGGGATGTGAACCCACGTCTTCGCATTACGTGTGCAACACTCACACCAATTGAGCTACCACCGCACCGTTATCCCATCCACTTATCTGAGGTACCCAGAAAATTGGATGGGACACATGCTTGCGATGCGATGAAGTGTATAATTTGCCCGAGAAGATAGGCACGCGACATCCGAGCCGGCAAAAAATAGGCTAGTATCATCAGCGCATAATATATGCTTGACCATATGATCAATGTTAGCAATGTTGTTAATGTAAAGGACAAGGAGAAAAGAACCCGAAATGCTTCCCAGTGGAACAGCTACATTAATTGGCTTGACTGAAAGAGTGACCATTAATCATCACAAACTGCAACCAATGCTGCAGGTATGATGAAATAACTGACAGAGCTTTCCCTCAAATGCCATAGTGCTTAAATTTTTTATAAGTATGTTGTGATTAAATGCATGAATAACCGAAACATTTCAAGTATTATTTTTTTTTGCGTGAGCAGTGCCAGCTCAGTAAATTCATCTTTTCTGAAGCTGTACTGCGGGTCAGCATGTTGTAGCATTCAGTAAATGAAATTAAATGCGTTAAAATTAATTTTTCTTTCAAGACCTTTTGAAAAGACTGGTATAATGAAGATTGCACTGTGGTTTGTAAGATCATTCCTATCACCTTTTTTGTAAATTGCTGTAATTTTTGCACACTGAATTTACAAGGAAATACCACATGTGAAAGACTAAACATATGCGTTAAGCAATGCATGATCAAGTCAATAACGAATTTTACCGGTTTTACCTGCACAGTCGTTATATCTGTGGCTGTGCTGTCTTTTAACCAAGTGTAGGTTGTAATAACTTCTGAGTTACATACTGGCTGCAAAAACATTATATGCATGTAAGAGAGGCTGTCACCTCCTGACGATAATGGAGTATTAGAAAGAAATGAATCATTAAGTGCATTTGCTAGTTCTGCTCTAGAAATCTCCACATTGTCTTTCAATATTGTTGTAATAGGTTCAGTACTTCTGCCAAATATCGTACTTAGTTTACATCATATGTCCCCAGATTGTTAATTGACGAAATTAAGCGGTTATAATGGTATCTGTTTTTAGCAGCACAAAGTTCATTAGTGACGTGATTTCATTTTTTTTTTAAGCACTAAGCATATGAGGGCATCTAGTTTTAATAAATGTTTCATACAGCTGTTCTCATTTTCTTGATAGATGCACAAGGTCAGTCATTATCCATCGTTTACAATCTTTCTTTGGTCGCTTAAATGTTTTTTTGTGGAACGCATGAATTGTAGATGTACACTTTCCTAAGAACCTGGCGTAGGCGATTTCTGGATTATGTTCACTCAGAACATCATCACAGTTTACAGGTGCAGTAGATTCACGAGAAGCAGTTAGTGCAAAATAGTTACTTATCTGTAAGAAAGGTGTACTACTGGTGTAGAGAGGTCAATAGCTTAAGAAGATTCGTTTACAGAAATAAATACTGGCAGACTGTCACTGAGGCAACAGTTAATGACACCAGAGTGCGCAAGGCACAAATCAACATCCGTGACGAAGACATCAAGAAGTATTTACCGTATTTACACGATTGTAAGTCGACCCCTTTTTTAAAATTTGAAAGTCTGAAGTTGGGGGGGGTCAACTTACAATCGAAACCAAAACATGGCCCCGCCAAAAAAAGCCATACCAACGAGAGCTACAACGTAGTTACAATTTTATGTTTGCTCTATGGCCCTACCCGTATCTTTTCGCTATCCCGAGTGTTTGTTCGCTTTTTGGAAGGGTTTTTCAACATTTTTGAGAGTCTTACAGTGCATGCAACACTCATGGGGGGGGGTGTCGATAGTTGATAAAAGCGCCGCTGTTCCCATTTGCGGCGGCACCCTCAGAACAGAGGCGCTTGCGGGGAGTATCGGTAGTTCATGGAAGAGCAGACACCGCTCGCGGGTTTCTCTTTCTCTGTTTAAAGGCATTGGTATTGGTTTGACTAACTTCTTGACGTGCTCCACTTCGGCTACGTGCTACTTCTACGCTTCCCCAGTCGTCATGAGTGCTGCAGGGATGGATGGACGGACGGACGGACGGACGGACGGACGGACGGACGGACGGACGGACGGACGGACGGACGGACGGACGGACGGACGGATGGATGGATGGATGGATGAACTTTATTAAAATAATAATAAAAAAATACAGCTAATGGTCGGGGCCCTTAGTCCAGGGCTCCGCTGGCTCTTGCCATCTTCTCAGCTCTCTTTATCAGCTTGAGCTGGTCGCCGAGGGCCGAGCTGGACAGCAGTGCCTCCCATTGCTCCCTCGTTGTGTTCGTGTCTGGGTGTTCTATGTTGTGTAGTGCGCACTCCCACGTAATGTGGTATAGGGTTGGTGTGGCCCCACACCATGGGCATTCGTCCCTGTAGGCTGTGGGGTGTATCCTATGTAATATGTGTAAGTTTGTGCAAGTGCCTGTCTGGAGCCTACGCCATGCAGCGGCATCTTCTGTGTTTAGATTTCGATGGGGTGGTGGATATCGCAAGCGACTCCCTCTGTGGTAGTTCACGATGGCTGAATACTCGAGGTCGACAGGGTCCAGGTCTTCTGCAGCCGGCTTGTTGAGTGCTCGGTTATGTACGAATCCTCGAGCTGCTCTGTCGGCCTGCAGGTTGCCCATGATGTCAGTGTGGCCCGGTATCCAGATGATGGTTTGGGTGGTGAAGTCCTCAGGGTCCTCCTTGAGTATTCCGGCTAGGACTTGTGCAGCAGGTCTTCCAATTCTTCCCTGTAGGAAGTTGCGGCAGGCCTGCTGGGAATCCGTGAGGATCGTCAGTGGTTGGTTTGCGTGTAGGCCCTCGCGGATGGCTAACGCGATGGCCAGCTCCTCGGCTTCCCTAATCGTGCAGGGGTGGGTCGATGCAGCGGAGGTAACGTGGCCTCGGTAGTCGCATGCCACTGCAACTGCGTCCTTGTTGTTCGTGCCATACATGGCAGCGTCCGTAAAACGGGCTGTGGGATTGAATCTGAACACTTTCTCCATGTACTGGGCCCTTGCTCTCCTCCTGCCGGAGTGTAGGTTAGGGTCCATGTTGCGTGGTATCAGGGCAACGTGAAACCTGTCCTGGACGTGACGAGGTATGGAACAGGTTTCTTGGGTTCGTGTTGTTATTGCTGGGAACCCCAAGGTTTGTAGGACCTGCCGGCCCGTGCGAGTCCGCGCAAGTCTCTGTTGTTGCGAGACGTAATGGGCTTCTGCCAGTTCGCTGAGGGTGTTGTGCAACCCTAGCACCAATAATTTTTCAGTCGATGTACCCATCGGCAGGCGGAGAGCGGTCTTCAAAGCCATCCTTAAAAGTGTGTCGGCCTGCTTCGTCTCGGACTGTGTAAAGGTGATATCACGCATGATCTCCCGCATAACATCCAAGAACAGAGGCATGGAGGAAAGCGACACCCTGCGACTGGTCAGTAGCCTGGTGGTGAGCAGAATCACATACAGCCTGCCTTACTATCCAAGAGAGACTCAAAGGCAGCTTTATTAGGTTTCTCTGCCAGTAAATTAATATTCAAACTGCCACCTAAAATGATTTGATATTTATAATAATTTATAAATTCCAGGAGTGGAATCTAAAAAGCTAAAAAAGGAGGAAACGTCACAGCGAGGTGGGTGATAGCACCACAGAATAAAGGTTTCAGTGATCTGAGAACAAGTGCTTCATAGTGAGAGGAAAAACAACAAAATTCAGAAAGTAATTTGCACTGTACTTCTTTTGAGGCTAAAATAGACACACCTCCACCACGCTTCTCACAGCAGTTTACAAAGACATATCCGTGCATTTCAAACACATCTTCTCCGCAAGTAAACCATGTTCAGATTCAGATTCAGATTCAGATTTATTCGTTCCAAAAAAAAAGAAGTAATTACATGAGAAATATACAGACGAGGGTCCCAAAGTGAAAGAACTGTAGTGGGACCCTCGATTAATAATAACAACATTGATGGTGATATCAATAGTCAGCAAATTAGCGTATTATAAACAACATCTACAGATCAAATACATCATTATACATGTCATTTACAATCAAACACGAAAAAGCACGTTATAACAGAAAGTCGGAAAAAAGCATGGATGAAATACAACAAATGACAAGTGAGATAAATGTCAGAGGTATATCGCTAGATCGTAGTTAAGTTATCGCAGTAAATGATGCTTAAGGTGATTTTTAAAAATTGCAAGAGAAGTACAGGATTTTATGGTTCATGGTAATTCATTCCAAAGAGAAATTGCAGCGAAGGAAGATGTTTTTTTGCCGTAATTGGTATGAACCATGGGTAACAAGAAATTGTTGTTAGCCGCAAATCTGGTCATATTTTTATTCTGCAAAAGGTCAGTTGCAATGAACTGATACATAAGGTTATTATGAAGCAACTTGTGGAGTAAGACGAGTATGTTAAACTGGAACAAATTATTAATATACAAGATATTATACGCGCGAAGTAACAAAGAGGCATTGGATTGCATGGAGCTAGAAGTGATAATGCGTATTGACTGATTTTGGATATGTTGAATTGATGATAAGTGACAAGCGTACGTGTCGCCCCATGAAACAATGCCGTAATTAATGTGACTATGAATGAACGCATAATACAACGCTAGCAGAGCCTCACGAGAAAAAAAAGGGCGAGCTTTAATTAATGCACGTATACCAAACGCAGTCTTGTGCTTGAGATGTTGGAAGTGAGAGCGAAATGTAAGGTTAGGGTCCAGATGTATGCCAAGAAAAGTGACATCGGTGCTAACGGGAATTGAATGACTTCCAAGCTTTACTTCAGGAATAGAAGTTAAGGCCCTTTGAGCACTTTTGAATAACATAAATTTAGTTTTTAAAGGATTAAGAACTAAGTAATTGTTGCTACACCATTTTATAACATTACTTAATGCAATATTTAACTTAGAAGTAAGAGTAGTAACAGATTTGTCAGATGAAGCTATGGTTGTGTCATCTGCGTATAAAATGCAATGAACGCAGTTGGTGGAGTTAAGAGAATCCGGAAGATCATTAATATATAAAAGAAAAAGCAAAGGGCCCAGAACTGATCCCTGTGGTACACCTTGGTTAATACATTTTGTTATTGAGAAAGTATTTACTGCATGTACTGTGTATGGTCGGTCACGTAAATAATTTTTTAAGAATGTTAGCGCAGGACCGGTTATACCATAAGAGTCAAGTTTATTAAACAGGGCTTGATGGTTAACCGTGTCATAAGCTTTACTGAAGTCTAAAAATACAGATCCGACTAAGTTTCCCGAGTCAATACATTTTTTTATGTAGTCAGTTAGAGATAGAACAGCTAGATTCGTGGAACTTCCTGGGCGGAAACCAAATTGATTGTTCTTTAGCAATTTAAACTTTGTTAAGTAGTTATTAAGACGTTTAACAAATAATTTCTCAATGAGTTTACTAAGGCAGGAAAGAATTGCAATTGGTCGGTAATTATTAACTGTATGTTTGTCGCCTTTTTTAAAAACAGGAATAATCTTGGCATTTTTCAAAAATGAAGGGAATGCACCTTCTTTGAACATAAGGTTGATAATACTACAGAGCGTGTCACAAACTAAATGCGCAACCAGTTTTAAATGCCTGACACAAATATTGTCTAAGCCAGGCCCTGTATTTTTAAGGTTAGCAATCGTGGAGCACACTTCATTTGGTGTAGCTGGTAACAAGAATGATTGTGTCGTACGGCTCAAAGTATTATGAAACTGCGCATGTACGTTGTTATTAGTGTAAACAGAAGAAAAGTAGTCCGAAAACGCGTTAGCAATTTCGTTGGGCTCAGAAAGAGTGAGACCATTGTAATTTATTTTGGTTATAGAGGCATCAACAGACGATTTGTTTAGAAAAGAGTTCAATAACTGCCATTGCTTTTGTACATCATAACATCGAACACAATTTGAACCTCACTAAAGAAACATTCAATGTCATTGAACTAATTGTGACTGGATTTCACATTTTAAAATGGACACAGTTACACCACTGCTGAAATTCTGTAACCATTAGGTCACTTAGTTGCATCAGTTTTGCAGCTTCACTTGTCGATGAAGCCATCACAGATGAGAAAAACACTTTTGCTCTATTGTTTACTCAATGAAAACGTACACTGACCAGAATGTTCCGGCCACTATTAACGCACATGAATGACCGTGCCATGTCTACCGATTCATGAAAAGAGTTATCAGTATTCTTGTCACAAAAACGATACTCAACATCAGGCTATATATGACTTCACAATGTGGTGACTTTCCAATTTCATTGATTGTACCCGATATCGACAACATTGCAGCTTGCAAAACTGTCCTCGCGTTCAAATGCATTCACGATAACAGTCACTGCCAATAATCGGTTCCCTATCTCTTATACAATGTTTTTAAAAAATATAATGCAAAAATAATCTGACGCTTATGCCTTGCTCTGTGCCTTCGTGTTCGATTTAGGACTGCCTGATTGGTTTCAACACTATCAGTTATAATACAGCTTTTCTTACTACTGTGCCATCGTAATCTGTTGTCTTTGTATTGCTCCATTTTGAAGTGTACTCGATAAGTATGCAGAGCTCTTCATTGGATCTTTTCCAGGTCATGCTCCTGCCTTGTAGCAAGTGTCTCTGAGCTGCCCAACATTTTTCGCAAAGATTCCCCCCCTCTTCTCATTATGACACGAAACATATTTCCGCCCACTTTCAGGCTTTTAGTCACAGCTATTCCGAGAAGATGTTTTAGTGCTGGACATAAGTGATCATTCACGTAGACAGGCGATTCTGTTTTACTGTCAAACTCGCTGTTCTTAAGAGGCACCTTATTTTGCCTTCTCAAGCAGGGTGTCCCGCTTCTGTCGTCATGTGAACTGCACAATAATGCAGCCCAGCTTTTTTATAATATTTAAAAATTGTATTGAAGTTGAAGTTGCATTTATTTTCATGAGTAGGTACAAACAGCAGTACAAACAGGTGAAGTATAATTGCACAATCGGAGGTCCCGAAGTAAAAACTGTCGGGGGGACCTCCTTGTTTCTAACATGAGCACGGTGACAAGCCTCAATGTCATCTGGTGCACCACTCACTCCTGAAAGCTGCCCAAGTTTGCAACAGCAGTGATGTCCTCACTGGGGTTTTCCTCTATACCTTTAATTTCGATGCTTTCGTTCCTCAAGTATTGTTTGGAGTGTTGTAAACGAGACTCTGCATCTGCAAGGCATTTTTTGATTCCATCAAGTTCAGCATGTAGCTTATTATTTTCATTCTTCAGATCAGCGTTTCCCACCTTGATGGCGTCACAATTATGTAGAATGTCTTCAAAGACAGCATTGATGTGATTCCCACTACGAACATCGTCACGAAGTTCTATTTGCAATGCTTTCATCTCTGCACATAACTTCCTTTTTACAGCCTCAATGACTGTCTTCAGCTCCTGCCCTAGTTCATTCCTTAAATCATTGATCAACTTCCGCATACTCAAGATAGTAACAGCATGCACACAAAAACACACACAAAAAAGATGCAAAGTAAAACTAAGCAAAGGCAGCAGTGACAGCTGGTGAGTAAAAAGAATAAGGAACACAAATGGCAACCGTGCAAACACACTATGTAACCTGTAAAATAGGCAATTCAGATGCGCGAGGTGTTTTGACCACTATGTTGCCACTGCTGCCAAAGAAGTACACGCCACCTGAATAGCTTGCTTTAAGCGGTCTGGTGATGCTTACAGTGTCAAAGGCCACAGTATCCAGCTACACAGCTGAACCACATGTGTCCAGAGGCTGGCAGTGAACAGAAGCGGCAGTAGTCCCAATGCGCTGAGATGATCGGCATAACCAAGAGCAGCGACAAAATTTCCCGAACTGTATCCTGAAGACTTGAAGTATCCTGCTTGCTGAAGACGGCAGCGGGAACCAGGTGTAAAATAGGCAATGCAGATGCGCGAGATGCTTTGACCGCTACGCTGCCACTGCTGCCAAAGAAGTACACGCCTGCTGAATAGCTCACTTTAAGTGGTCTGGTGATGCTGACAGTGTCAAAGGCCACAGTATCCAGCTACACAGCTGAACCACATGTGTCCTGAGGCTGGCAGTGAACAGAAGCGGCAGTAGTCCGAATGCGCTGAGATGAATCGGCATAACCAAGAGCAGCGACAAAATTTCCTGAACTGTCTCCTGAAGACTTGAAGTATCCTGCTTGCTGAAGATGGCAGCGGGAACCAGGTGTAAAACAGGCAATGCAGATGCGCGAGATGCTTCGACCGCTACGCTGCCACTGCTGCCAAAGAAGTACACGCCTCCTGAATAGCTCACTTTAAGCAGTCTGGTGATGCTGACAGTGCCAAAGGCCACAGTATGCAGCTACACAGCTGAACCACATGTGTCCAGAGGCTGGCAGTGAACAGAAGCAGCAGTAGTCCCAATGCGCTGAGGTGAATCGGCATAACTAAGAGCAGCGACAAAATTTCCCAAACTGTCTCCTGAAGACTTGCAGTATCCTGCTCGCTGAAGACGGCAGCGGGAACCAGGTGTAAAATAGGCAATGCAGATGCACGAGATGCTTCGACCGCTACACTGCCACTGCTGCCAAAGAAGTACACGACTGCTGAGTAGCTCGCTTTAAGCAGTCTGGTGATGCTGACAGTGCCAAAGGCCACAGTATGCAGCTACACAGCTGAACCACACGTGTCCTGAGGCTGGCAGTGAACAGAAGTGGCAGTAGTCCCAATGCGCTGAGATGAATCGGCATAACGAAGAACAGTGACAAAATTTACCAAACTGTCTCCCGAAGACTAGCATTATCCTGCTTGGTGGAGACGACAGCGGGAACCAGCTGTAAAATAGGCAATGCAAGCGTGCAAGATGCTTTGACCACTATGCTGCCACTGCTGCCAAAGAATTACTCAATTGTGTTGGATACATAGAGACTAACTTCATGCCGCTTCAACTGCCATCATTCTAACCTGCACATATGACCTTGGGACCGATCACATGATAAGCCAGCCACATAAACATACTAGCAGCAAGCATTCCGTGACAGCTTGCAGCCCGTTAGCACACAGACTGGAGGTGAATTTTCAGCATGGCCACACTGCCATGGCCATTAGGGCTAATCAGCACTTCTGCCACAGGCGTCGTCGACTGAAGTTACAGTTTGGTGACTAATTGATGCAGACCTATTCGCAGACGCCACGCGACACTCGGAAAGCTGACAAACTGCCTCGCAAACAAAAGCAAGTGCACAGGATGGCAATGTTCAGGGCCGCCATCTTTGTGACACACGGAATGACAGTCTCTCGTTACCAATGCCGTTCATGCACACATACATTGGTCTTTTTTTTTACTAGATCAGCTTTCTTTCTTTCTTTTTACCTTTTAACAGCTCGTCACAAGACTAGTTTTTGATTTAAAAGGCAGGTATGAAAGTGTCATGACCTGGCTGCATGCATTGATGGTGCAGACAGTGGATGAAAGGGGGGGGGGGGTCAAACGAACTTGTCGTGATCCTGCAGATTTTAAAATTTTTCGCAGGAGGCAAATCATGCCGAAACTGGTCATGAAACAGGACACGTACGATGGATATCTGCTCTTTACCATCGGTGCTGGCTACTAGAGTAACAGAATGTGTGCTCCTTTCACCTGTTGCACAAATTGGCCTAGCCCACCTGTTGTACAGTTGGGACAGCCCTTCTGTATCTTGGAGAAAAACTGGAAAGCAAAACTTTCCACGCAATAAATAAAATATTACCGCAAGACACAGGTCCACTATTAAATAGGGAACCTTAATGTTATTCAGTACAATATGATGTCACTGATTCATTAATTTCAGAGGAAAGAAAGCAGTTGATCCTATTCAACAGAAATTGTATCGATAAAGAAATGCATTTTCCAGACCTTCGTGTACTAGAACTGAGCTGTAATCAGTGCTGGCACACTAATTTGTTCTTTCCATTAATAAGAGTACACCGTACTGCACATCTCGACTTCTATGTGCCCAAGTTACTTACAGCTACAGCCACATACAAATTTAGAAAAAAGGAGAGGCCCCGCCCAGATGACTAAAGCATGACAGCCAATTGCCTCCGCAACTAAAATACATAGTCCCACTAAAAAAATCGTGCTTCTAAAGCATGTAATTCTAGGTATAAATAAATACTTTTGTATTTTGATGACTGGTTTGGTAGAGCTCTCGTGATTGGAATGCTACAGCACATGCCGGATCGTGAGAGAAAAATAACCCCGTGCCCTCTACAATGCTACGCATTGTCTGCTTTTTAGCTTTATTTAAAGACACAAAATCAGAAAGAGCAGCTCTGCATGGCTTTTGCACTGGTTTACATGTACACGGAACACTTGCTACTCGTTTTCCGAGCTTAAAATAAATCAGATGCTTTGGAACAAGTACTTAAAAGAAAACAATGCGTCTATTGCAACCATTACAAACCTGGGGCGAGAAGACGGTCGAGGCAGGAAAGGTACAAAAATGCTTCATTCTTTGTTTTAAATGAATACTCTTGGTTTTAAATAGCATAAAATTTATATTTTTTTGTGGTTTTGTGTTTTCACAAACTTATTTTCAAAAATGTGATAGGCTTTTTTTTTTCCTTTTCACATTTTTAATATTTTTTTGCAAGCTTGCAGTCTTGCCAGTTCGTGCAAGACATTCCAGTTCCCGCAAGTGTTCCGCCATGGAGCCCAGCGAGGTGATGTCGGAATTCGAACCTTTGTTGCCGAAGAGCCTCGTGTCACCTCGATGCCCACACCCCCACGAAGCCTCGACAAGAAGAACAAGAGTGGCCATATCCTGAACAGCGATTCATGCAACATGATCCTCCACTGCTACACGTATTGGCTTAACAAGGAGCCTGAATGCAGCATTGAGGACACGACGAGGTTTGTCGCCGAGATGCTCAGTGTCAGCGAAAGCACAGTGTTCAAGGTGAGGAGGTAGGTCAAAGCTTCGCATATTTTGGGTGGGAAACTGTCGATACCCTCGCGAAAGCACCCATGAAATGTGGATAAAAGCAGACACAACACAGAGTATGACTGCTTCACGTTGTGCGCGCTGAGGTCATGTGTGCACGATTTTTTTCACCGCAACGAAATACTGAGGGTCGAGAAGATAACTAATGAGTCCTCAAAGCGTATGGATCTCCCATCACTGAAGCGGTGCACTGTGCGTCGCCTGCTTGTCGACATCGGATTCAAACATGAGAAGAGGAGCCGCAATTTGCTGCTTATCGACCAGGATGACATCGCTGAATGGCGGAATTGCTACCTTCGTGACGTGGAGTGCTACCGGGTGGAAGGCCGAAAAATCTTCTTCCAGGACGAGACATGGGTGACGGCAGGACGCACTCGGTCGATCGTGTGGACAGACACAGTGGTGCAGAAGCACGGACACCTGTATGCTCGAGCAAATGGCCTCCCAATGTGTCTGAAATAACCTTCCGGAAAAGGCCAGCGCCTAATTGTGACGCACATTGGCAGAAAGATGGCTTTGTCGACGGCTGCTTGGATATATTCCAAGACCAAAAAACAGGTGACTACCACGAAGAAATGGATGGCAATCGCTTCAAGGGATGGTTTAATTACATTCTGCAGAAGTTGCCAGCTGGTAGCGCCATTGTCTTAGGCAATGCACCTTACCATACCCTGCGAGAAGAGAAATTGCAGACAACGGATTGGAAGAAGAAAAAAATACAGGAGTGTCTCAAAAGAAAAAACATGGTCTACAGTGAAAGGATGGTGAAAAAGCAGCTGTTTAAGTTGGTAGCATCTGTAAAGTCACGCTTTTTGAGCTACATCGTATACAATGAAGCTGAAAGGGCCGGTTGCATTGTACTCAGGTTCCCACTGTACCACAGCGAATTTAATCCTATCGAGCTCCTATGGACAAAGGTGAAAAATGGTATCGCTGCAGACAACAGAGGCTTCAAGCTGTACACAGCTGAAGACGTCTTGAGGAAAAAATCAAGCACATAACGGCGAAAGACTGGAGGAAGAACATTCACGTGATGGACCTTGAGGCAAAGCTCAGGCTTGACACGTCCGGGAGTGACCACATCCAACTCATCATCATCCGACTGGGTGAAGATGACACTGATGGAAGCGACTCAGACTGCAAGCTGTCTGGCATTGAGCCAGTCGATGAAGCATAACCATAATAATCATCATCATCATCAGCCTGTTTTATATCCACTGCAGGACGAAGGCCTCTCCCTGCGATCTTCAATTACCCCTGTACTGCGCCAACTGATTCCAACTAGCGCCCGCGACTTTCCTAATTTCATCGCACCACCTTCTGTAGTCTTCTGTCGTCCTCGATTACGTTTCCCTTCTCTTGGTACCCATTCTGCAACCCTAATGGTCCAATCGTCATCTAACCTGCGCATTACATGACCTGCCCAGCTCCATTTTTTTCTTTGATGTCAATTAGAATATCATCTACACCTGTTTGCTCTCTGATCCAAACCGCTCTCTTTCTGTCTCTTAGCGTTATGCCTAGCAATCTTCGTTCCATCGCTCTTTGCACAGTCCTTAACTTGTTCTCAAGCTTCTTTGTCAGTCTCCAAGTCTCTGCCCTATCATATGTCAGCACTGGTAAAATGCACTGATTGTACACCTTCCTTTGCAATGATAATGGTAAGGTTCCAGTCAGGAGCTGGCAATGTCTGCCACATGCAATCCAACCCATTCTTATTCTTCTGTGAATTTCCTTCTCATGATCAGGGTTCCCTGTGATTAATTGACCTAGGTAAAAGTACTCCTTCACAGACTCTAGAGGCCGACTGGTGATTCTGAACTCTTGTTTCTTTGCCCGGCTATTTATCATTATCTTTGTCTTCTGCATATTAATCTTCAACCCCACTCTTACAGTCTCACTGTTAAGGTCCCCAATCATTTGTTGTAACTCGTCGGCATTGTTGCTGAATAGAACAATGTCATCCGCAAACCGAACGTTGCTGAGATATTCACCGTCGATATTTACTATTAAGCCTTCCCAGTTTAATAGCTTCAATACTTCTTCCAAGCACACAGTAAATAGCATTGGAGAGATTGTGTCTCCCTGTCTGATCCCTTTCTTTATAGGTATCTTCCTGCTTTTCTTGTGTAGAATTAAGGTGGCTGTAGAACCTCTGTACGAGCAATAAAAACAGCGCTAAACGACGGGACGAGCGAAGGGACACAGACAACAGCGCTGACTAACAACCAAAGTGTCTTTATTCTTTCAGTCGGCATATATATGCTCCGCCGCTATCTGAAACCACAGAATCTACAGAATTGGGCATGCGCAGGGGGAATTGCAATTAATGTGATAGGAAGGCAATCTCCTTCGGAAGGAGAGAAATGGACGGAAGGCTTACACATGCTTCGCCACTAACGTGAATGTGGAAAGCTTTGGATATAAGGCGTGCGCGGTCATCACGATATTGTGACAGGTAGGTTACACCTTCGAAAGATGGCTTGCAGCCGCATTCATTGCAATGCAGTGACAACTGAATATCTTTTGCCCGTTTTTGGAATTTGTTTAAGTGCTCGCGCATGCGGTCATTGATGCAACGCCCCGTTTGGCCGATATAAAAACTCTTGCATGAAAGGGGGATCTTATACACAAGACAGTCACAACAGTCACCAACAAACCTCTGTTGCATCAATGACCGCATGCACGAGCACTTAAGCAAATTCCAAAAACGGGCAAAAGATAGTCAGTTGTCACTGCATTGCAATGAATGCGGCTGCAAGCCATCTTTCGAAGGTGTAACCTACCTGTCAAAATATCGTGATGACCACGCACGCCTTATATCCGAAGCTTTTCACATTCACGTTAGTGGCGAAGCATGTGTAAGCCTTCCGTCCATTTCTCTCCTTCCGAAGGAGATTGCCTTCCTATCACATTAATTGCAATTCCCCCTGCGCATGCCCAATTCTGTAGATTCTGTGGTTTCAGATAGCGGCGGAGCATATATATGCTGACTTAAAGAATAAAGACACTTTGGTTGTTAGTCAGCGCTGTTGTCTGTGTCCCTTCGCTCGTCCCGTCGTTTAGCGCTGTTTTTATTGCTCGTAATCATGAACCAACCAGCCCAAATGCGTACTCTTTTGAACCTCGGTAGACATTTTCCAAGGTATTTACCTAAGCGTTCTGTACTCCTTGATTACGTAATGCCGCTATGACTGTTCGTACTTTAATAAATCAAATGCCTTTTTGTAATCTATGAAAGCCACATAGAGAGGCTTATTATACTCTGTGGATTTCTTGATAACCTGATTAATGACATGGATGCGATCCATTGTAGAGTACCCTTTCCTGAATCCAACCTGTTCTCTTGGTTGACTGAAGTCCAGTGTTGCCTTTATTCTATTGGAGATTATTTTGGTAAATATTTTATATAATACTGGGAGTAAACTAATGGGCATATAATTCTTCAACTCTTTAACGTCTCCCTTTTTGTGGATTGGTATAATGTTAGCATTCTTACAGTTTTCTGGGATCCTTGCAGTCGACAAACACTTCGTATGAGCCGTCAGTTTTCCAAGCATTATGTCTCCTCCATCTTTGATTAAATTGACGGTTATTCTATCTTCTTCTGCCGCCCTTCCTCGTTTCATGTCTTGCAAGGCCCTTCTGACCTCATCGCTAGTTATAGGAGGAGTTTCTGTATCCTGTTCATTACCGTTTCTAATTGAGGTATCCTGACCCCTCTGGATAGTGTACAGGTCAGTATAGAATTCTTTCGCTGCTTTTACTATATCTTCAAGATTGCTGATGATATTACCCTGCTTACCTCTCAGTGCATACATCTTGGTTTGCCCTATGCAAAGTTTCTTTCTCACTGATTTCAGGCTGCGTCCATTTTTTACCTCTTCTTCAGTCTTTCTCATGTTATATTTTCTAATATCACTTATTTCTGCCTTGTTGATTAGTTTTGACAGTTCTGAGAATTCTATCTTATCTCTTGAGTTGGACACTTTTATTTTTTGTTGTTTCTTTATTAGGTCCTTTGTTACTTCAAGTAAGGCAAGCTCTCCCAAGTAACTTGGGAGAGCTTGCCTAATGGTTGCCTTGGTGCCTTGCCTCCCACTTCAATTGCAGCCTCTGAAGCAAACAGCTTCTTATTCACAAAAGAACAGCCTTTATTAGGGCTACCAAAATTTTGGCCGTGGGTTCGCAGCAGCCAACCATCCTCCCATGACCTATCAAATAAATAAGCAGTTCATTTGGTGGCATATTCCTTTTAATGGAAGCTCAATAGTGAAAAGGCAACGTCCTGCACAGATCGTGCTCAATTTAAGTACTGGCATGGAAGACTTGCTGAACGCCATTTTTGTTTTGAACGGAGCCTCCTTGCTGCCCCAAGAAGCGGCGCTACTGCAAATCCCCGCTCGTCATTATCGTTTCTGCCTGGTTCGTGGCCACAGTAGTTCCGGTCTCAGCTTAGTAGCCGTCGTTCCGATCTCTGAGGCTTGTTGTTCTACCAGGCCGCCCGATGGAGACGACGCACCGCCATGTTTGCACGACGAAAAGTGGAAACACTATGTTTTAACCGATGCGTACGCAATAAGCTGGTACGGTTTATGCAGATACAAAACACATTATGTTCAATGGCCGCTGAGTCGGGGATTTGACTTTAATACTTTTAAAACGAAACTACTGTTTAAGCAGGTACGGTTTAACGAGGTTTTACTGTACAAGCGGTGACTGTGCTTTCAGCCACCTATAGTGACCGTACGACCCTCTCCGAGATTCAGGCTTATTTGATTGCATGTAAACGAAAGAGCGTGCAACGGCGCATTCCTGATTTCTTCAAGCCTGCTGCCGACCCCGAATAAGTGCGTGGAAATAAAGGATTTTTTTTTTCTTAATCTGCTTTTTCGTACATATGTTTATTCGGACATTTCCGCAGTCCCTGTGAGGTCTGAATAAATGGTCGGCAACTGTACAATTATTACCCTTGAATAACTATGCGGGGCTCAACATGCTCACTTGAGCAGCCACTGTCCAGCTTGACAGAAAAAAGCAGTAGTTAATGTGAAATTGACACCCTCTCTTAGCAGCCTGCACGCCAAAGCACATTAATGTGGTCAGATTCATTATTTTGGTTATCTCGCTCAGGCAAGTAATATGAATACCAGAACAATTATAAAACATCATTAGCTTAGTGAGGCCCAAAGTACTCATTTGGGTAGCTATTATTATGAGTAGTCGAGGGCACGCTTGAAAGGCACCTTTAGCATCTGCAGCTCAAAGCGCAGCCATGTCATAGCCATTGTTGGTGAAACAGCAGTAGTCAATGCGAAATTTACAGCCACTGTTGGCAGCTTGCATGCTAAAGCATATTCATGTGGTTGCATTGTTTACTTTGGTTATCTGGCTCAGGCAAGTAATGCAAATAAGAGAACAATTATCAAACATCAATAGCTTCGTGAGGCCCAGAAAACTCATCTGGGCAGCCACCGTTGAGCTTGATGGGCTTGGCGAAATAGTAGTAGGGGGCAAGCTTGAAAGGCACAGTTTGCAGTCTGCACTTCAAATCGCAGTCATGCCATAGCCATTGTTTAATTTGTTTATCTGACTGGGCAAGTAACACAAATGCAAGCAAAATTATTCACCCTGAATAGCTCTGCTAGCATTGCACTAAAAAATTTTGTGTAAAGTTGAATGTGTTTTACTGGCGTGATATTTTAATTCACAAGCCATGGGCATAGCGACGGTCGGATTCACCAATAAATGGTGAAAGTTGCAGCTCTCAGTGCACTGGTTTGCTGGGCTCCTTTCACTGAAAAATGTCTTCGTAATGATGAAAGCGTCCGACAGGAAATGACACCGCACTACACAATGTTATTCGTGTTGAAAACTTGTACCCGCATATGTGATGGGCAGTGAAACCATCTGTTTACTAAGACTGGAAGCGTGAAAAATGCAACATAGGAAGGTGCTGTTTCACAATATGGCACACTTTCATGTGCACTTCTGGCAAGCTGCCGCATGCACTGATGCATAAGCATGAACAGAGGTAAGAGGCAAAGTTACTCTGCAACCCACATGACGCTTTTAAGAAAATGTGTCTGTAAACCTTTGTTTCATAGCTGATGGAAATTTGTTTTGTGAATGTTGGTTAATCACATTGCGGCAACAACCCAAAAAGCAAGGACAGAAAACACAGCGAGTAGGCAGATTGAGAAGACGAGGTAGACCAGTGAGAAAGGCTTTAATGAGATGGAAGGGGCCAGCCCTGCTTAAAGCCCCTTCATACACGTTTCCGCCGACCAGGTTAAGTACCGCCAACCTGCCCTCCCCCTCCACGCTCCTCTCTCACTCACCCCCTTAGCTTCCGGCGTCAAGCAGAACTTACGTAGCTGCAGCTTCCTGTTCTGAGTGGAAGTGACGCTTTATTTTTTTAGCGTTGTTTACTTTCGCGTCGCCGGAGAGGTTTTAATTTCATGAGCTGCGGTTGAAACTGTGAATGCGATTCCATCCAAGAACCCCCGCCTACTGTAACCAGCGATCTGCTCGTGTTCGCTGCTTCGCGTCAACCTGCGACGGGTTGTGGCACGAGCGACAACGTACAGTGGAATGTAGTGCCTGGGTGCTTGGAGACCACTGCCGTTTTTCATGCATTTGGAAAACAGCAACCGCGAACTACTACTTCAGCGGAATACAACAGCTTGTCCCCTTTGCATTCTTCTTATGGTGACTGCCACAGCTCTTCTAAGCACGCGGGCGCGTCTCACCATCGTCTAACAGCAGTCAAAGCGGAAACTCCAGGAAGCGGAAACGCCGGAACCAGAAATTTTTTAACCGGAAATGACAGAACCGGAAATAGCGGAAATGGATTTGGTGTGAGGGGAAAAGGCAGTGCACAACAAAGGTTGTCGCTATTTAAGAAAGCAGCGGTGGCGTGTGGATGCAGGGGCTTTAGCCCTGCTGTTTACAGGAGTTGGTGCTTTGAATGAGATAGGTTAATGAAAATGTGTAAAAAGAGTTTGCTGAAAGAAAACTTGCAAAAACAAATGGTAATATACAATAAAAGGACAGAAATAAGAGTAAGCGCAAACACGCATGGAAGCAGGCACATATTCACACACAAATGAGAAAACTAAGAAAATCTCAAATATAAAGAGAAAGGGGAAATAAAAAATTAGACAAACACAAGAAAACACACATACATTCACAAACAGACGCAAGTAGAGGTAATAGGAGTGGTTTCACAAGCTGCTGTGCCTACCTAATCATTCTTTTCTCTTTCTTTCTTTTTTCACCCCCTTAACCCTGTCTTGGGAATTTTTAATAGCAACATATCACGAGAATCGAAAAGCAGCACGGAGCTGTGTTGTAGGAAAGCACATTGAGTGCTGGCTGCACACATTATGTGTGATTGTGTCACAGCACACATTCTACAGCTTGCGCACGCAGTGAGCAATGGAGGAAAGCAATCAATCGACGGTGCTACACAACACTCAAACACCACCGCTAGAGGCTTGGCTATTTCACTGCCGACAACGATTGTTCCCGCTAAGTTCGCGGAAACAAAACTTTGCGTTGGAGGTTGCTTTCGAAAATGTTTTCTGTTGAGACACTCATACGTTTGTTTCATGCGCGCACGCTTTCCTTATTTCCCCTGAGAATCGTTTTGCTCCATCACTTCACCCTATCTGACGAAAAACACAGCAAAACAGTACACGAACACACCCGCCACTAACAGTAGGCACCAGACTTTGGCAAACTTTCCTCGTCGTAACTTCACTCTGGAGCAAAACGAAACAACATCGAACAAACATGCAGGATATTTGTTTGTAGCAGTGTGTTGCCATGGGATCCTGTTTTAAGGCAAAGCGTAGCGCAGCGTCAGCGGTGCTCGCTGCAATGCTTCTTTGCCGGATCACGGCTGCAAATAAATGCATGCGGAACAAATGGTGTATTGTAAGCTCGCAGTAATATTTCCAGCAAGATAGACCCTCATAAACAGTCCGGGAATTCACTCTGACGAGAGACTGACGCACACTGCTGACACGACTTGGCCCAGTTCGAAGCGCAGGTGGCCATCTTCTCCGTTGGCAGGGTCACCGGCCCTATGGCTCATGACAGCAGTCCAGAGTGCGCGCCCATTCGTGGATGCTCGTGTGCCTTTGAGGAGCAAATGCCGCTTTTTTTTCTACAGCTGCACCTGACTGTGGCTACATTCTTGCTATGTAATGCTGGGAGACTCCCGAGCATGTGCAGGAGCGTATCTTTCTGCCCAAAATTTGTGAGTACTAAATTTTGTGAAAGATTTTCTGATATTCAGTTTAGGGCTATTTTATTTTTCATTTGATTTGAAATGTAGTGTTCCATATTCGCACACCCCTGCTTTTTTACCATATAACTACAACACAACTTTTGAAATAAACTCGCTGGACTTGTTACGCAGCTTTCCCAACAAGTGAGAGAGCAAGAACGACCTAGCACACAAGCTCTTCTCAGAAAGCTCGCACTGTTCTCAAATGATCGCACCCCTGAATTTTGTCATCAAAATTTGATTTTTTTATTTCCCGTGTAACGATCGCACCCCGAACTTGCCGCAGCAATATGTCGTGTGCCAAGTCTAGCTAACAATGATCGGGCTTACCATCTGTCGAATGCTATGCGAACGACTCTTCAAGACAAACCAAGCGGCCTGCACGCACCAAACATTCTTAAGTAGATGCCCCATTGCATTACTTTCATCACTTTCTGCACTTTCAAGACAAAAAGAGGTACAACCAAACTTGCCCTTATTATGTGTAGACTTTACAGTGGTTGTGGTCAACAACAACAAAAAAGGCGCCTTTCGAGTCTTCTCATCTGCACTCGTGAGCACGCAACAAATCGCGAGCGGCAACGATAGTAGGCACATTTACACTGATACATTAGAAGTGTACCCTAGTCATACGCTGACGCTTGTAATGCAGCTAAGATATTCGCCTACCCTTAGTGGAAACGTGCCGTATTAAGATAGTAGTGAAGACAGATGCCGCAGTTTTCGCAGCATGCCGGCCATGTGTTTCCATGTCACTGGCAGCTAAGCGTGCCCATCTGTTTCTGTCCCCTCAAAGTGGACATGGCGACGTTATTGCCGCAAAATTGCCAATATTAAGGATATTATTCATTACTGATACAGAAGAAAGTGTTTCCATGCATGTAACATACTAGAAGAAAAAAAATTCGTTTGGCGCATTCGGCTTGCTCAGCCAACCACCATCTTTGTTTTGGTGTCCCGCACTACACACAGCTGCAGCCGCCTATTTGCTGGCCTGCTGTCATCCCGCAACAAACATGAGATGAAAATTTTTTTTCTTTTCGCGGGAGATTTAACCCGTGTAATGATCGCACCCCTGAATTTGCGTCAATTTTTTTGCCAAAAGAAAGTGCAATCATTATGCGAGTAAATACGGTAATAAGCGCGGAAGACTTCACTAAACAGCAATGAGCAGACCTGGAGCTAAAAGGCCTCATTAAGTATTTAGAAGGGAACACCAACATTGTCCCTAGGGCATTTAAGTGCGGATTGTCTTCATTCACGCTTCAAAACAAACTACTCGTGAAGAACTTCTCACCAGTCCGCGTCAACTACCTTCTTATTGTTCCGTCGGCACTGCGTCCAGAAGTACTGCATGCCCTACATGACAATCCGACCGCTGGGCACCTCGGTTTTTCCCGGACGCTATCGAGGATACAGGAAAGGTATTACTGGCCGCGTCTGACCGCCGATGTTGCCCGTTACGTGAAGACTTGCTGAGACTGTCAGCGACACAAGACACCAGCAACAAGGCCAGCAGGACTACTACAGCCAATCAAACCTCCTAGCCGACTATTTCAGCAGATCGGGATAAATTTGTTTGGACCGTTTCTGATGTCAACATCCAGAAATAAGTGGATCATCGTGGCGACAGACTATCTCACCCACTTCATTGAAACTAAAGCTCTGCTGAAAGGTAGCGCAGCCGAAGTGGCGAAATTCTTCATCGATAACATCCTGCTGCAACTTGGCGCACCAGAAGTGCTCATCACTGACAGAGGACAGGCCTTTACCGCGAAGCTCATCTAAGCCATTCTGTAGAACAGTCAGACAGGGCACAGGAATACAGCTTCCAACCGCTCACAGACGAATGGTCTTACAGAGCACCTGAATAAGACCCTCACCGACATGCTAGCAATGTACGTCGACGTCAAACACAAGACCTGGGATGCCGTCCTGCCGTACGTAACCTTCGCTTACAACATGGCGGTACAAGAAACAACACAGATCACGCCGTTCAAGCTGGTTTACAGCAGGAACCCCACGACGACTCTCGACGCCATGCTGCCACGTATCACCAACGAAGAGAATTTTGACGTCGCTACCTACCTCCAGTGCGCTGAAGAAGCCCGACAGCTCGCCCGCCTGTGGATCACGAACCAGCAGTGCACCAACACCGACACTAAAACCTCCGACGACGCTATGTCGAGTACCGGCCTGGCGACCGTGTTTGGCCTTGGACCCAGATACGCCGACGAGGACTCAGTGAGGAACTATTGCGACACTATTTCAGACCCTAGAAGATCATCCGATGTACTGGCGAACTGGACTATGAGGTTAGGTTAGAACTGGTTATGATGTTAAAAAGGTGGAGACATCAAAATTTTCGTTCATGCGTTTGTTGATTCAAACACTGCGTCATGCTTCAGGGAGCACGATACACACAGCGGGATTCATACATATCTGATAAATAATTTAATAATAGCATTATTATACCGAGCGATTTCGGTTTTGGTTTCTGGGCTCCGGGGGATGCTATGACGTCACAGAGGAGGAAACGCAACATGGCTTGGTCATGTGGGCCACAAAAAATAGTGACGTAAAACTATGCTGCTTCGTCTGCTCGCGCATACGCGTGCTCTGCCAGCAGAGGTCAACAACTGGCGATTCGAAGTGCATGTCGCGATTATTATAATTATTGCGAAGAGCGACAACAACGGTAAGAAAATATTGCGGCTGGTGAGAGTCGGTGATTCATTCCGAAGCGCCGTAAGCTTTAGCTTTGAAGTGAACCGGAAAAGGCCTAGCGACGATATCGGCGGCGCCGAACGATCAGAGGCGGTGAAGCTGCCGTCGGTGCCAGAGTGACCATTCCTCAGTCACTGATTGGCCGCTTCGCCGTACGGCTGCCGCACAAATGGGTCCCGGGCCCTTCCTCTCTACGGCAAGGAAATCTCACCGTTCGCGAGCAAAACCACCGTCGCACGGGGGCCTGCGAACGGCAAACGGCGTGCGGCGAGTTTCCGTGCCGCTAACGTGGACGGGCCCTCACACTGAGAAAGGCCAAGCGAACGAGAGACCGCTCCGAGCTGCCGAACTATGCGACTATGCGAGGAGAGAAGCGGACAACACGAACGCCGCATATCCTGGTCCCTTTCGGAGTCGGCCGGCTAGTGTTACACTCAAACGTGAAAGGCCTGTCCGCACGGCAACTCACCGCACGCAGTTTGCCGTTCGCGGGCTGCCGTGCGGCGTTCGTGTTGTCCACTTCTCTCCTCTTGTGTCTGCACGCCTTACCCCTTCTTTGTATTAAGAAAGGATTTCTATATGCCTGTAGTTCGGTCATAGTGGAGGCTATGCTCGGTCGCTCGGCTCAGCAGGCTCCGTAATCGGCATTTCATCGCTACTCATCATACGTCACGTTTTTGTGCTAGTGTGCTACGACGCCAATATTTTCGTTCCTCCTCTGTGACGTAGTAACTGCCGCGCTAGCGATGGGTATCGACTACGAGAAGGAGTTTTTAATGACTTTTTGGAGCTGAATTAAAATGATTTTGAAATGTTTGCAGCGTCCAATACCTCGTTCTGGGTGTCCTTGCATACGGAAGCAGCCTACAACATGCTTTTTATAGCCTCAAAATTTGGTGTCCCAACCCCTTTACACTAGTTTCGTTAATCACAGTTTTGCTGGCTTTTTCACCGTCACTACTATGTGACAATATTAACGCTATGCCACTATGACTTCATTTTAATGTTCCCGTGCGAACTCGATGACGTAACACACATTCTCCGCTCCCTGGTACGCAGTCGCATAGTCAGATAGACATTGGCACCTGTAATGTCATGGCTGCCATGACGTGTTTTTGGTTGTTGCGGTAGTTTCTGACGTGAAGAACCATGGTCCTCGAGATTCTCTATAGAAGACTATAGAGAATCTATAGATTCTCTATAGAATAGAGAATCTATAGATTCTCTATAGATTCTCTATTCTCTATAGGTGGGCTTGGTGACTGTGCCAGTGCACGGACCACTAATCAGTTCACTCTCGCTATGCAGATGGTTTACTGCGTTGTGCGCCTGCTGCTGCCTGCACTTGCGCATGCGGCATCGCAAACCACATCGGACTGCGGAATCACCGATCCTGGAAGCTACGGACCCACTGCCCGGCTCCTACCTGTCGGCAGGCTGCAGTTCCTGCCTAAGCCGCACGGGGCACGCTGGACAGCGGAACTCTCCAAAGCTTGGACTGCCACATCATCATCGACAGCAACGAGTCTACCAGCTATAAAGGAACAAGCACCTTCGGCACAATCCTGTGGGCTTGGTGACTGTGCCCGTGCACGGACCACTAATCAGTTCACTCTCGCTATGCAGATGGTTTACTGCGTTGTGCGCCTGCTGCTGCCTGCACTTGCGCATGCGGCATCGCAAACCACATCGGACTGCGGAATCACCGATCCTGGAAGCTACGGACCCACTGCCCGGCTCTTACCTGTCGGCAGGCTGCAGTTCCTGCCTAAGCCGCATGGGGCACGCTGGACAGCGGAACTCTCGAAAATCATTATCAGCCATTGGTACCACTGCGGAAAGAAATTGAAATCATGCGCATTGGCACAGAGCGCACTGCCTCTCGAATTTCGGAGCTGGAAGCCCGTATGGATGACGCCGAGAACCGTTCGAGGCGAAATAACCTAATCTTCTACGGCATCCCCGGCCCCTCCTCCTCGGAAACATTCGCAGAGACAGAGCAGTTGGTCGCAAACCTTTGTCGGCATAATTTACAGTTAACCTTGGAACCAAGGGATATAGAGCGTGCGCATCGCCTCGGCCGTCCCTCAGCTGGTCGCTGCCGGCCCATAATAGTAAAGCTTGCATCACACAAGACCAAAGCTGCAATATTGTCAAATGGCCGGATGCTTAAAGGGACAAGTTATGGCATCGGTGAGGATTTCTCGCGCCCAGTCCAAAATGCCCGTAAACAACTAATTGCTTTTGCTAAAAGCAAGAACAAGCCCTTTTCCGTCCGTTTCAAAACTCTGTATATGAACCAAAAGCGTTACGTCTTTGATGACAGTACTAACAGCATCAAAGAATTATCATAGCAGACGAAGCACCAAAAAAAGAAAGAAAATAACCGAGCATATGCTGTCTCTAGCAATGCTCTTTCACTTTCTGCAATTTACACTAACATCCGCATTTTTCTTCAAAAACGTGAACGTATAGCTAGCATTGTATTGTCCTCTAGCAGTAATCTACTAATACTTACCGAGACGTGGCTCTCTGACGACGTGAGCGATGCCGAAGTGCTATCGGACCTACCGAACTTTCGTGTGTACCGTAATGACCGTGCATCTACGCGCGGTGGGGGCGTACTGATTGCATTCCACGAATGATTGTCTTGCGCAGTCATCAATATACAGTCACAGCTGGAAATATTATGGGTGACTATCCAATCACACCCACACACCGTACTACTAGGCGTTTGTTACAGACCTCCCCACACTACTTCCGAATTTTGCAGCCAGCTTAACCAAACCATGTATCAGCTTATTGCTGCTCAAATGCACACATACTACTATTTGGCGATTTTAACTTCCCGCAAATAGACTGGCATACTGACAATTTGTGTTCTTCGACAGGACTAACCGAAGCCAGGAACTTCCTCGATATCTGCCTCAATTTTAACATGACCCAGCTGGTTTCCGAAGCAACACGTGTTTCACAGGATACATCCAATATCTTAGATCTAATATTAACCAACAACCCCGAAAGCCTTTCGTACATCCATTATCTCAAGGAAATAAGCGACCACAAAGTAATTCATGCTGGCTTTTCTTTTCGACCAACAAAGTGCGAAATGTACAAGAAAACGATACAGTTGTATGACAAAGGCGATTATGAAGCGATAAATGAGGGCCTTTCCACATTTTTTCCCACATTTGAGACAACTTTCCACCACCATAATGTTGACGCTAATTGGACACGTTTTAAAGAAAAGCTGAAGGAATTAACCGATAAATTCGTACCTAAAGTAAGTTTCAGAGCCAGTCGTCACAAACCATGGTTTACGAAAACATTAAAAAGGCTTGACAATAAAAAGAAACGTCTATTCCGAGTTGCAAAGGTTAGAGATCAACCAAAAGCATGGGAGAAATACTATGAAGCAGATAAAAACTACCTTTCTACTCTATATCAAGCAAAGCACTCTTTTTACCACTTAGAATTGCCCAAGCTACTAAAAACTAATCCCAAACAGTTTTGGAAAACACTGAAAGACGACGAACCGCGAGAAATCGTACTCACCAGTGACCTGAATGAAAGGATTACGGATGTGGACTGTGCGAACTTGTTCAACACCACGTTCGCTACAGTCTTTTCTGATGAAGGGACCGCACCCCCATGTTTACCTTTGCTTGACTTTCATTGTGACATGCCAGCGATAAATTTTTGTGAAAATGGAATTTCATCCATAATAGAAAGTATCAAATTGTCATCTTCTGCTGGAATGAACGAAATTAATACCAAAATCTTGAAAAACACCAAACACAACGTCTCACGTTATCTCACCCTAATTTTTTCACAGTCACTTTCTTCAGGAGTCATTCCAGATGACTGGAGGACAGGGAAGGTCGTTCCTGTTTTCAAGTCAGGTAGCAGAAATTCCTCACTAAACTACCGCCCTATCTCTCTAACAAGCGTCCCCTGTAAAATCATGGAGCATGTGATCTACTCCCATATAATAAATTTCCTTGACAGTAATCACTTTTTCCATCCTTCACAGCATGGCTTCCGCAAGGGGTTGTCATGTGAAACACAGCTCGCAGCTTTTCTACATGACATCCACACTAACCTGGATTGTAACATAAAGACTGACTCGATCTTTCTTGATTATGCTAAAGCGTTTGATAAAGTGCCTCACCAACGATTACTTGCGAAACTCTCCCCGCCAAATTTACATCCTACTGTGTTAAGATGGATTGCAGAATTTCTTACTAATTGATCGCAGTACGTTGTTATAAATAACCACCTATCCACACCGGTTCCAGTAACATCAGGCGTCCCCCAGGGATCGGTTCTTGGCCCGCTCCTATTCTTAATCTATATCAACGACTTACTTTTGCATGTATCCTGTAATATGCGCATGTTCGCGGATGACTGCGTTATCTACCGCACCGTACTTAACACTTCGGATCAGATAACCCTACAAAGTGACCTTACTAATATTTCAGAATGGTGTACCACTTGGTTAATGACACTAAACGTTAACAAATGCAAAAGCATGTCGTTCACCCGCAGCCATAACCCTCGGACGTTTGCGTATACAATTGATAATTTCGCTCTTGAATCAACTGACACTTTTAAATACCTCGGTGTCACTGTATCCGACGACCTCAACTGGCGTACGCATGTGCATACCATCATTTCAGCTTCTAACAAAACTTTAGGTTTCCTAAAATGTTATTTACGGAAAGCCCCAAATCACGTAAAATTACTTGCCTACACATCACTTGTACGACCGAAACTAGAATACGCCTCAGCAGTCTGGAATCCGCATCAAGCATATCTCATCGACGCTCTTGAAGCGGTGCAAAACCGCGCCGCTCGATTCATCCATTCGTCATACTCATATGACGTAAGCGTCACTTCACTGAAATCACTATCTGGGCTTCCGGACCTTGTTTTACGTCGGCGCATCGCTTCTCTCTGTCTTTACCACAAATTCTTTTACAGTCCTATCCTTCATCAAGCACCATATATCACGCCCGCAGCGCGCATATTATACCGGACGAGCCACTCGCTGCAAGTTTCACGACCACGCTCACGAACATCAACATTTTTAGCCTCGTTTTTTCTTCGCATGGCGGCAGACTGGAACGGCCTCCCCGCTGCCATTGTCGACATAATCTGCCCATCCATATTTTTACAACATGTTACTGACCATCTCCAACTACATTGTACATGATTTTTCCTTATATGTGTGGTTTGTATTTACATACGTGTATGTTGGTCTACATATATAGGCTTTGATATGTGTAAATACATGTGTGAATATACTTGATTATGTATACTATGTATGTATATATATATGCGTGCTTGAACTTGAACTTTACTTGAACTAGTGTTAATTCGAATCTTGTACCCACCCCTTATGTAATACCCCTGCAATCGGGGGTCTTTAAGGAAAATAAACTGAACTGAACTGAACTGAAGCAATCGTCGCTGGGGTGATATTAGGACACCGTCCTTCGAAGGACGCAAAAGCATTGCCTATAAGATTAATTAATTCCTGTTACTCGGACGTAGCTGCTTGGGCCTGTTCATTTATCCGTCAGTGACAGTCCCGAACTGCCCGAGACGTTGATTTCAAATAATGAACGTTGCATATGCATCTCGGGCAGTCCTGGGGAGCCCAGGGTGACAAGCCAAAGAGACCCACCGAACATGTGGTGGCCATGATATATTTTCAGCTCCTGAATTTGCTTCTGGAGCTTGCAAGACACACAAGCATAGCCTTGAAGATCTGAAGCTTTGAGGGGGCCATCGGGGGGAGTGTGATTCGGCCACTACCTATACCAATTACCACCTGCAAAAGGAGCCATAAAGTAGCCAAGTCCCTAAACATGATTTTCGGTCGCCAGGAGCTTCTAAAGATAGCCAATTTGGCGAGAAATCGCAAAATCTGTTAACCCTGACTACAGTGATGACAGCGAGTGACTATGCAATGTTTCTTTTTCTCGTCTGCTAGCCAGAAAACATCGAAAACATTGCCCAGCGAAAATCCACTCGGCCAGAGAAAAACGAACACACATCAAAGTGCGCCGCGCAATGGCCGGGGTAACACGAGAAAGACGCATGCACTCTGGCGGGCTCCGGCAGCCCGCGGGTAAAGAGAAAAAGAAAATGAAGAGGCTTAAGTGTCCTCGCGAATAAAAGTCAAAATAGAAAAATAAATAAGAATGTAGTTACCTTTGCTGGCTTTAGTGTCTTGCCATGGTTGCTTTGGCACAGGTGAAAAAAATTTTTTGATAGTATTTTCTTTGACATGACAGCAAGAACGAACCACCACGCTTTGTCTCATCGAACCTTGCTGCATGCTTTGTCAACTTGTTTGATAGTGTGTTGATTTGGCTTGTCTCGTCGTATGGTCCGATGTATTACTCAGTAAAGTCAATACACCTTTGGCGTCAAACGTTCATAACAACATTAAACCCATCAAGTTCCGAAATTGAAAATCTAAAGCACAACTTTGGAAATGTCAATGCACCTTTCACATCAAAAGTTTATGAGAAGTTTATACCCGTAAAGTGTCAGAATGAAAATCCATGCACTCCATAGATTACACAGCCTCCACAAGATGCCGCGACAAGCTCACTCGCCATCGAAATGCCCTTGGAAACTTTGTGCTTGGGTGGAGCTCCTTGCATTATGTGACTCCCGGTACATGGGCGTTGCCACGAAATCCAGCCCGATTTCGCAATGTTCATGCTGAAATGTCTTTTCAAGCGTGAAAACGACATTCTAGACAAAATCCTGAATGATTTCCAGCAGTGGGGGTGTTGTTTTGGTCGGCGGCGCATAACAGCACGAAAAAGAAATTTGGGGGGGAGGGGCTGGAGCCCCATAAGCACTGGCTAAGTCCCTGCATACAAACACTTATGCAGGTTATGCACCGGTATATCTTCTGAAATGACCCTCCTGTGCCTTTTATTTCATGTAAACATTGGAGCCATTGTAATAATGTGGTTTATTTGGAGCCAGTTCGTCCAATTTGCATTGCAATTTTATTCGGCCTATGCTGCTGTATCAAGCATCAATGATGAAGCCAAGGCAAAAAAAACTAAGAATCATATTATGTAAACTAGAGAAAACATAGAAGATACCCTGCCAGAGCGAGTGGGGTGCCACCATGACCGCAGAAGCGGATGTCCAAGTCATCCGCTGTGCGGAACGCCAAGCACCATATTGACGCCTCGCAAGCTTCATTGCATTTTGAATTTGCATGCACCTTTCTGAGTAACCATAACTTATTCAGACGTCACCTACTATTGTTCTTAAATCATAATTATGAGGGAAGTAATAAAATTTCTTCTGCTTGCATGCAGCTGACACACGCTGATTGCATGTGTCAGGCACTCTATACCTGCTAAAGTAAAGCTTATCATTTTCAATTCATCAGTGTCTTTGCATCTTCAATACTCCAGCCTTGTGTGGTCCAAAACCAGTATCAACAACCTGCTCCAAAAAAAGAGCTGTTCGGTACATAGCAAAGGTCCCATATCTTTATCCTACTGCCAGCCATTTTATTCAGTCTGAAATTCTTCCTGTTCTTCATTTGTATAACTACAGACTTGCACTATCATAAAGCTCAAACATAAGATATGGTGGTATTACCATTTCTCTATCTCACCTCCAAGAAAAGAACAGTATTAAACACACCAGAAATAAAGAGCCATGGATCATTCCTACTCCCACGGCAAATTACTGCAAGCATCTGATATATTACATGCTATGTATGCTGTGTATAACTTAAGATATATCTATATATATTACCGTTTCTCTCGCTGACCTCCAAGAAAAAAACAGCATTAAACACACCAGACATAAAGAGCCATGGATCAATCCTACTCCCAGGGCAAAGTACTGCAAGCATTTGATATATTACACACAATAAATTTATTAAACAACATGTAGAAGTGAAATATTCATCTTATTAAAAGCTCTGTATCCATTATCAAAAATATTTTTTTGCATCAGCTACACCTTGAAAAATTCAGCGTTTTTTTTTCTCATGATACTTTATCAATTTGAACGATTAAACTAAATTTTCGTCACTACTGTATGTTGCTATTACTCATCATTGCTTATCACCAAGCAATTTCTTTTGTTTTGCTGCTGCTGTATACATTATGATTATGCATGCTGTGTGTTATTGTTTTCCATTAAGATCAAGAAAGATAAAGCAGCAGATGTGCAGACATTCCTACAGGCCTTTTTTTCTGCTCAACTTACCGCGGTCATCTTCAACAGATCTGAATTCTTTTTCACTGTAATTTTATGCAATACATGTATCATGCATAGCGTATACTTCGGTTTGTCGAGTACACTGATATATGTCATGTTTCTTGCATTGCCACCATGTAAAAGGAAATCGCAACCTCTTGTCAAGCTATTGTGGCTTATAGCCCTGGCCTCCCCACTGCCAAAGGAAAATAAACTTGATTGACTGATATTAATCAAAATGTTATTCTTCATTAGCCAACCAACATTTTTTTGTTACCCATGCAATTACCATTAAAATCCAGGAGCCACTAGCGTTGCCTGCAAACCTCGGCCCCGTTGGCTCAATGGGAATGTCCCACGGTTGCCTGTATACAATGCACATTATATTTAGTAAATTTTTTTAGAAGTATGCATGGGAATTACGTAAATATGATAAAAGTGGCATGCAAATCCCAGCACAGGCAAAGGCTCCCTCTGAGTAAATGAAACCAATCTCGAAGGCTATGCGTTTACCGGCTCTTTATCGCAAAAGCGACAGCAAGAGCCAGTCATCTTTCGGACACCACCCGTTGCTTGCCTGACCTACTTTGCTGCCACAACAAGCAAGCAATGGTGCCAACGCAGAGCTGCCCTACATGTCGTTTCCAGCGCCACCTGCGAGTGACAGTCGCCCACCCAATGTGCCCATTCCAACGAGGCCTCACCTGCGTCTCCGTAGTCTGGCGGCTGCTCGCGCAGTCGCGTGGCCCCCAGGTACCGGTCATTCATCAGGTACTGGCGACGGCGCTTGCGCCATCGCCGTGCTGGATATGAGTAGAGCTGGCCCTCGGCATGGCCCGGCATTCGCTGCCAGCGGGCCATCCACAGGGCGCAGTCACTCTGCGCCACACCCGTCTGGGCGTCCAGAAAAGGCAGCCGCAGGCGCCGCTCGACCACCAAGCGTGTGTTGCACATCGACGAACTCTCCGTCGCATCCTTGTATGCTGGCTCACTCAGGAAGCTGCGCAACATGTGGCCCACAAGAGAATGAGCGTGGAGGACCGGAGCGTCGTTCTGCTCTGTGCCCGGTCAACTTTGTTCTTGCCGAGCGGTGCCTGCCAACGAGCACGGCAATTATTTAACAGTTTGCTTCACAGTATGCATGCGCAGGACTGGTGTGGGCAGGTAATAGCAGTGCAGAGTTGGCAGGGCACCACACATACATTGTGTCATCTGCTAAGCCCTCAGAACCTGAACGTATCAACATGGTAGCAACCATATACAGATTTCTACATGCACAAACAAAAAAGAAACAAATAAATGTGTGCTTTTATTTTAGTGCAAGCATTCAAAGTACATACACACTACACACGACTACAAACTGGATGAACTGGCACAAATAACTTAGTGCTACTTATATTTACAGTAAAAACAAAGCACAAACCAACGTGAACAAAAAATGTTTTAATTCACCTAAGCTCTTAAGGGTTCTCTAATGTGAGAAGCCAATGAATACAAATATTTGGGAGTAACCTTAAGCCACTGCAGCATCTCAGTACAAGCATGACGATGATACTTGCACATCTTCTACATGCAAGCGTGGCGTTTTTAAGGCAAGTTAATGTAGGCACCTCCCAAGCTCAAGCTTGTTGCATTACGAAGTTTATAATTTGATCAAAACTAGAATGCGGAAGCCTTGCACGGTATTCAATTAGCACCATGCGTAAACATAAATTAGAAAGGGCGCAAAAGCATGCTGTTGGTCTTATTTCAGAAGAACTCAGGTCAACTGTTTAATGAAGACAACTGGCTAGTTGGTGTACTTCTGCCTTTGAATCTTTCATCCTATCTGTTTGTTTCTTCCTGTCCTTCATCTCTTGTTGTGCCAATTGATGCTTCTGGACCTGTCCTTTCCAAATGAGTGCAGTTGGCATTACAACAACAGGTCGTCTGTCCAACGGCCTGTTGCACTGCTCCAACCCTATACAATTTGAGCATAGTAGCAGATGTAAAACACAAGAAAAAGACAAGGACCAAGAAGAAGCATACAGTACCAGGGAATTTGAGCAGGCCTGGCTCCTTCCAGAAATACAAATTTGATGACAGGATCATGACAAACAGAAGTGGCCATGTTGCCAAGCTGGTTCAATTTATCAGTCACACTTGGAATGGCTAAAAAATTCATGAGCCATTTCACTCTGTGAAGGGGGATGATCAGCGAAGCTGTTTGCCACATGACACGGAGGTGATACAGAATTTTTAACAGAGTTAAGAACTCATTTAACATGATCTTTAGATACATTCGTGTGGATGACGAGACCGCCGCCCTGAGGAGCTGGAGGAAACTAGACACGTGTGACATTTCGATGGGACCACCACCACGGGAGAGCGGAAGGAAAGTAGATACACAGGCGCTTGGAATGCCGACAAAGAGAGGGTGGTACGAACGTAGACATGGGCGACACAGGTCAAAAAGTAGCACCTGTTCTTATCAGCTTAATATCTGATATGGCTTCTATTTCGATCCAAGATATTAAACTTAATTTTGCGAGTTGGCAGAGTGCTTGAAGCCTGCTTCACCTCCGCCACGAGTTGGCACGGTATTGCACCATCTCCAGGATCAGCCCACGGTTTCTGCAGAAGCAGAAGAAAAATGCACGGAATGCTAGCCATAAACAGCTTTGCTGCAATATTTCTTTGCATATTATTTTCAAAGTGAAAGCTTTGTTGAAGGGACAGCTGTAGGATTGGGCTTGTTGGTGAAACACACGATAGTGGATATCAGCAAGCAAAGCTGGCAAGATGTCTGCAAGGCACTTTGCCATGTGCATGCCAAAGCCAACACTGTGATCCCTCACTCCTGCCATGCATAAAGGCACGTGTGTCCACCGTTGTCCAGACTGCACTTCAAAGTGTGGTAGAGTTGGAAGCAGATGGAGTGGCAACGACTGCTGCATTTAAGCATATAATGTCAGAAAACAATTTCGATTATACACAGGCAATCACTTCAACCCTTTGATGGACAGTGGGTCACATGGGTCCCACTTTTCATGGCAACTTCACTGCGCTGTATTGGGGAAATTTGACTACTATTACCATGCTCTCTGTGGCTATCTTTCTAGATATTGTTAGGACTTTTATTTTATTTTAATTCCATATTCATTGCACCAGACTAAAGATACAGGAACCCACTAAGCACCCCACCTAGACAAACATTTGACCATTGAAAATACTTTAGGCCACGTTTTCACGAGAGATGTGTGCTTTTAAGATTGTGGTATGGTTGGACACTTATAAACAATAGGTTATCATTTCATTGGCCTTACCAACTTACCACGCTGCTATTTATATTTGAAACGCATAGCGTTTGAGGCTTTACAAGTGAAGAATCTGTTTTCTGAGAACTGCTGTGAGACGGTACTGGTATAAAGGCACTCAATAGCCAAAAACACCAGCCGTGACTGCACAAAGGGTACACAGGATGACTTTCGATGGACGAAAGAGGCAAGCCCATTGTTGAACCTAATCCAGTCGTCGAGGAAAATGGCAGAAGGCAGCATGCAACACCAGCCGAATTAAATATGCATGTTTCGGTCCCTACCCCGCTTTAGCTCTTCCATCCCGCGTTCGCTATTAGAAAAAAAAAGAGGAAAACGGGCGATACGTAGACGCGGCTTAATGCTGTGAGACATCTGACACGGAGGAATTACCGAAAAAGGTATTTACTTTCTGGCCTCTCAAATGTGTGAGTGATTCTAGCTCAGCTGAGGCAGTACCGTTAACTAGCCGTGCAGCGCAAAGCGACCCATGCCCAGTTCAATTCTACGTGTACGTTAACATTCTGTAGCAACGCGGGCCGTTGCGTATTCACGAACAAGAAACTCAGGGTGCACTTACGCTTTTAACCGGTTTAAAGCCACCGGATTGATCTTCAGGGGACCTAGCGCCATCTTTACATCTACTCGTATAAGGAGTCGTTGCGAGAGAGAAATGTGGGGACTTTCGGTCCTTGAGATTTGTCTTTACCTAGGTACATAGAGTTTCCCTAGGTACTACGGGGGACATACATCGGGGGAGAACGTTGTTTTCGCCGTTCGTCCCTAGCCATACGAGACGTTCATTTGAGGGATCGCCAGTTGTTTGTGCGCAAGCGCGAGTAAGAGCGGGCGTGAGAGAGAAAATTTGGGGGCTTTTGCTCTTTCAATATCTGACTACCTCACGGTGTAGTACTATGGTGTACTGCTCTACTTAGGTAATAGAGAGGAGGCGTTTTGTAAGCGTTCGTCTCTAGGCGTTCTGGCCACGACCGACTGAACTCCAGACCTGCACAGATCTTCCTGCTCCAGCACGCCTAGTCTAGTTCGCCTCTTTTCCCGCTAGGGATAGAACGTACGAGCAGAGTGGCGCTAGTTATAGCCTGTTCGCTGTCGTCTGCTTCTGCGACCTGTTCAGCGCTCTTGCTGCCATTTCAAAAGGTATCAGTGGTAATTATGAATAAATTCACAAATACAAAATGGAAACAAAAATTTGCCGATGCTTTGCGTTTGAATAGTGAAATTAGAGGAGGGGAAGGAGGAGCGCTGCAAGAAAGGTAAACAACGAACATAGGTGGCGGCTGCAATGCTAGACGGCATAAATTTGCCTTTCCTAGTCACCGTAAAAGGCTAGAAACAGTGTTTAAAAGAGTCATAGGATAATCTAGCTTTTTTGAGTTGATTACAGGTAGCATAATGTCGTAGATGACATTAGCATTTACTGCTGTGTGCCGTAGCGAAAGGCAGAACCGTATTCGCAAGTAAGACCTGCGCCCGATATGCGGTTGATCGAGTCTGTTTCAAGGAAAGGCGGGGTGGGCATAGCTTGTTTTTAATGTTGTTGGATGTCTATAGCTCAGTAGAAAGCTTGCAAAAGATTCATCCCCGTGCTGTGAAACCTGCTGCATTGCAGGCCTTGTGTCACGGAATTCTTTTCTAATTAAATGCTAAGCTAGCATTTCTGCGTGGTACGACGGCAGCATAACGGTGGTGCGAAAGATACGTACGCAGTGGAGCTATATACGCTATTCACTTTTTGAACTCACGACACATTCACGGACAACTTTTAATAGGTAAAATGAGTGTAATAGTAATGTCGCTAAACGCTACGGTGGTTTCCACTCTCAAAAGAGCGCAGAAGCGAACTTTACAACGTACACAATGAAACTGTTGTGTACTTTACGAACTCTACAAACAATGTGACTTATAATAATCTGCAAGATCTGTGCTGTTTGCTACTGCCTGAAAAAGCAACAGGTACGGCTATTTAACGCAATGTTAGAGAGCAGCGGACTGCACGCACCGACATTTTTCAGGCTCGGGCGGTCAACTTTTGGAGCCAAGGGTCTGTGAAGTCACTGTCACTGTGTTCACAATAATCATCAACTAGGCAAGCAGTTCGTCGTAATACAGCAGTTGCCGTACTAATTACAACGCCGCACAAGTGAACCGCAGAGCAGCAGACGGATTGATCGATGGATGGATGGATGTTATGAGCGTCCCCTTTGGAACGGGGCGGTGGGTTGCGCCACCAAGCTCTTGCTATTATACTGCTTAATGTCCTACCTAGGTTAAACAATGAAAAAAAAACACTATGAACTACCACGCCCAAGTTGTCTGATCCCCTATTGCGAACTGTGCTTTTGTACGTCTCCGTCTTTTGTCGTTTCCCTACTTTTCTTCCACCAATCCTCCGATCACCTCTTACTAATGCCTATTACGGACATGTTAGCTTTACCACTGCTCCCGGTGAACCCAAGGGCTTCAAGGAGGCCAGTGGTGCCTAAATCGACCGCTGGGTAGACGTCTTCGTATTCTAATAAAACATGCTCCGTCGTTTCCCTAGTTTTACCGCAGCAAGCACATGCTTCTTCTTCTTTCTTATATCTCGCTTTATAGGTGCGTGTTCTAAGGCATCCCGATCTCGCTTCGAAAAGTAATGAGCTTCCCTTTGAGTTATCATAAATGGTTTCTTTCCTGATTTCGTTTTTTCCTCTTAAGTAGTTACTCATGGCAGGTTTCTTTTTCATTGCTGCCACCCATGAGATTTTTTCAGCCTCTCTGATTTTCCTCTTGACCTTCTTCACTCTATCACTCTATAGGAACAGTTTACACCCTGTGGCGTGCCCCTTCTGCGACACAACGATAATCATCATCTGCCGTGATGCGTTTCCTTTCTTTAACGCTGCGAGCCCGGAACTTTCCAGTAACGAACGGCACGCGCATTATCAGCATAGAACAGTTTACACTCTTTGGAGTGCCCCTTCTGATAATGCGCGTGCCGTTCATTACTGGAAAGTTCCGGCCTCGCAGCGATAAAGAAAGGAAACGCATCAAGGCAGACGGCGATTATCGTTGTGTGGCAGAAGGGGCACGCCAAAGGGTGTAAACTGTTCTTAGAGTGTTTGTTGCTGTGTTGCCCATCATGCATACAGGCCGCATACTTGCTGGTAAGCATCCTAGTTCTTTTCCTCCACTGTGAATGAACGTTTTTTCTGTACAGATATCTGAACAACCTCCCAGCCCATTTACTTTCTTCCATATTCCTCAGCCGTTCTTCATACTCAATTTTACTGCGAGCTTCCCTCACTTCAAAACTAGTCCAGCCCATATCACCCTGCACAGCTTCATTTGTAGTCTTCCCGTGAGCGCCCAATGCGAGGCGACCCACTGACCTTTGGTTCCCGTCGAGACCTGATTGTACCCCTGATTTAAAGCAAACAACTGCATTTCCAAAAGTGAGTCCTGGAACCATTAAACCTTTCCACATACCTCGGAGGACCTCGTACCTATTATATCATCTGTGCTTCATTATGGCTGCATTTCTCTTCCCGTTTACTGTTATGGTTTTTTCTTGTGTTTCCATATATCTATTGCCTTCGTTTCTCCATATACCAAGGCATAGAGTTTCGCACTACATTACCTAGAGGGAAATCTGGCGCTGCTGCGCTGTGGTATGCATGGGAATGCCGGTATATTGTGGATTCGGATTGGCATCGTTCTCGTAGAGACAGGACACTTTGAAGACGCGCTTGGCAAGTACCGTTCCGTCTGTCACAATGATTCATTTTCTACTAGAACAGCACCTGAAAAGCAGTTTTAGCTTTATTATTACGCGAAAACATGTTTTGTTTAACTATGAGAACTTGTTATTGTGTGTACGACTACATATGTTACGTAAAAAGTATCAGCGGGCTGCTAAAGTTGGAGGACAGACGACAAGGTTCGCGCTCGCTTTGAAACAGTCGGTCGTCTGTTCTTGCTTTTCTTAGCTTGGTCATGCATCGTGGGTGAGTAAAGATGTAATATGCGTGAATGGAAACATTTTATGAAGATTTTACTTTGAGAACGCGTTATTTGCGTAGCCATATCCACGTTTTAGACGAAGCCTCTTACAACACCAGCCAACACGAGCCTCGCAGACACATATCCCGTCATTCCCATGACGGCACGGTGCCCCCTTAAAGGGACACTAAAGGTTACTATTAAGTCAACGTGGACTGTTAAAATACCATCACAGAAACCTCGAAACGCTTGTTTCGTGCCAAGGAGATACTTATTTTAAGAGAAAATGCGTTCTGAAGCGTCCGCGTACCTCTAGCGCAGTTCAAATCGCCCGCCCTCCGATCGAGGAGTACTGACATCATGATCTCATAGTGACGTTGCGCCATCGGTGAGTAGAACTATAGACCGTTTTTTCGTAGGCGCCGCCATATTGTGAACTCAGTGGCGCCGCCTATGAGCAGCGCCATACTGGCTTGGGTGAAAGCGGTCTTTTGCAGGGCAGGTATACGCTCGGCCGCAGGTTCCGGCGTTTGTTTTCGCGGTCGTGCGGTCTGTTTAGTATGACGTGCGTCTTCTACGTTGTAAACGGTTCTGTGAGACGTGCTGAAGTGGTTTAAGGCATCATGGCCGGAATTTCTGCTAGCGCTTAGGTGGACAGAACAAGCAGCGCGATGTGTACGCGCATATTTGAGCCTACAATCAGCCCCGGAGATCAATTGTGTATTTCTGAATGTTCCAATCACTAATGTTACCTTATTGCAGTATTATCCTCTATTTCTAAACTGCGGTTTAAGAGCTATGAAACATACGCGACGATCGTAACAGAGTGGGTACCATTCTGCTACGATAGGAACTGTGATGTTATACTTTGACAAGCGTTCAAACTGTTCGTTGCAGGTTATATTGCGTGACTACTTGGTTCGATGGATGAGGTTTCTGCCCCTGAATAAAATAGTTTAGGCGAGCAATAGTAGCCTACTTTACAGTCTAAATTAAGCTTGTCCAGTAAAGGGACTCTACGAACTGCGCGAGCGTCCTAAGCAGTGGTAGGTGCTGGATTACAGATATCTTTGTTCTATATACCGCATGGTCCAAGCATACGGCATCAGCGGTTATATATTTATAAACGTTGTGCGGCGTGACTACGCGAGGTCGTATTGCGGCGTTAGCCCGTTTTCTCTTGCTTTTTCGAGAAAGAGGATGATAACCGATTTTTTTTTTCGACTGTGTTCGTTCCGTTCTCTACGACGCACTCACACGTACTACGAAAATTTTGTCCTCGAAAATATAGGCATTGTTTTCTTTTTATGCGATCCCTCTCATATATTATCGCCGTATACAGGACATAAAGGCAATGTCGAAGTGCACAGCTTACATATGTATCGTGCTGGTTCACCAACCGCAGTGATCGCTGTGTTGAGCAGCGCCATCGGCCTCATGCAGGAAGGCTAGCGTAGACATATGGTAATTTGAAGCCTACTAGGCATGAAATGCGCGAGAACGATGCCGGTGCATCACAAATATTTGATAACGCCTGCCGCTTACATGTGTCGTGGTTGCTTTAGGTGGGTCGTGCACGAGCATGCGCTCTTATGATTTATGTTTCACTCCCTACGCAAAGCGATTAGATAGTGAGCAGATTTACCATTTCATGCTGCTAATACAGAGACACGTTTTTTTGTTGTTGTTGTTGAATGAAAACCGATATAAGCAAAATAGTTCACAACACATACACCCACCGCGAGTGATAATGTGCGTACACCGCGGCTGATAAAGCGCGTCACATTTTTGCGCCCCCAAGAGATATTTCCGCCTACTGTAGTCACCGATGCACCGAAAAGCTTCCCTGACGAATTTATACGAACGGATATGGCATAAATTTCAGAAAGTACCATCTAAAACATCTCGAAATCGTTCCGCAGCACGCGACAGCAATACCTTCAAGCAGCGCCGCGCGGGATCGCCCAAGCCAGAGAGGAGGAAAGGCTCTCCGCGCGCCCTGTCCTCCTCGCCCGATGAAACGGTCTATACGCTCGGCGGTCGGTTCTGTCGTTTGTTTTCGCGGTCGTGCCCTCTGTTTAGTATGGCGTGCGTATCCTACGTGGTAAACGGTTCTGTGAGACGTGCTGAAGTGGTTTAAGGCGTTATGGCCGGAACTTCTGCTCGCGTTGAGGTGGACGGAACACGCAGCGCGATGTGTGCGCGCATATTTGAGCCTACGATCAGCCTCGGAGATCAATTGTGTATTTCTGAATGTTCCAATCACTAATGTGACTTTACTGCAGTATTATCCTCTATTTCTAAGCTGCGGTTTATGAGCCATGAAGCATACTCGACGATCGTAACAGCGTGGGTACCGTTCTGCTACGATAGGAGCGGTGATGTTATACTTTGACAAGCGTTCAAACTGTTCGCTGCACATTACATTGCGTGGCTACTTGGTTCGATGGATGAGGTTTCCGCCCCTGAATAAAATAGTTTTGGCAAGTAATAGCAGCATACCTTACAGTCTGAATTAGGCTTGTCCAGCAAAGGGAATGTTTACGAACTGCGCGAGCGTCTTAAGCAGTGAAAGGTGCTGGATTACATATATCTTTGTTCTATATACTGCATGGTCCAAGCATATGACATCAGCGGTTATATATCTATAAACGTTGTGCGGCGTGACTATGCGAGGTCCTATTGCGGCGTTAGCCCGTTTTCTCTTGCTCTTGAAAGATGATGATAACAGAATTTTTTTTTTTGGTTGTGTTCGTTCCGTTCTCTACGACGCACTCACACGTATGACGGAAATTTTGGCCTCAGAAATAGGCAGCGCATTCTTTTTATGCGATCCTTCATATATTATGGCTGTATGCAGGCCAAAAAGGCAATGCCGAAGCGCACAGCTTACATATGTATCGTGCTGGTTCACCAACCGCAGTGATCGCTGTGCTGAGCAGCGCCATCGGCCTCATGCAGGAAGGCTAGCGTAGACATAGGGTAATTTGAAGCCTACTAGACTTGAAATGCGCGAGAACGATGCCGGCGCATCACAAATATTTGATAGCGCCTGCAGCTTAGGTGTTTCGTGGTTGCCTTAGGTTGGCCGCGCACGAGCATGCGCTCTTATGCTTTATGTTTTACTCCCTACGCCAAGCGATCAGATAGTGAGCAGATTTACCATTTAATGCTGCTAATACAGAGACACCATTTTCCTTTGTTGAATTAAAACCGATATAAGCGAAATAACTAACAACACATACACACACCGCGACTGATAATGTGCGTACACCGCGGCTGATAAAACGCGTCACATTTTTGCGCCCCCAAGAGATATTTCCGCCTACTGTAGTTACCGATGCACCGAAAGGCTTCCCTGACGACCTTATATGAACGGACATGGCGTAAATTTCACAAATTACCATCTAAAACAACTCGAAATCGTTCCGCAACACGCGACAGTAATACTTTCAAGCAGCGCCGCGCCGGATCGCCCAAGCCAGAGAGGAGGAAAGGCTCTCTGCGCGCCCTATCCTCCTCGCCCGATGAAACGGTCTATAGAGGCTAGAAGGACTAGAACCTTCTAGCCTCTATAGTAGAACGGCGTCCGCAGACGGCGCTACGGCTTTTCTGCGCAAAACGCGAACGCGCGGCCAGAAACAGAGCCAAGACAGAGCCGACAGCAGAGCGAAAGCGGGAGTATGGTGGCTAGCGGAAGGAGAAACGAATTACGTCCCACATTACGTCCCACGGCACACGGAGAGTCCGTTTTCGTTAAACTATAGGCTGCGGCGAGCTCGCAGCGTGGTCGGCGTGGTCTATGAGAAGCGACGAGCCTTTTCGCATTCGCAACAGGGCATAAAAATGTGCGAATCGACGCAAAACTCGGTCTAGAAACGTGCTTCGCCACAGCCAGGGCTCAATACGACCCAAGCTGGCACGACCCAGATGTCGTTTCCCGCACCGCCACCAGGCGCCGCTACTATACCTCAAACTCCAGCGCAAGACGCCCATAAGCTGGTACCAGGCCCCGCACACTCTCAAGTTCAACAAATGGCCACAGAGGGCGAAAAATCAATCGAGGCGCGTTTCAGCGTAAGCGCGCAAGTGGAGCTACTGTAATTTGGTCGAATACTTTAATTTGTGCTTTCTCTGCTAGGGGCGCTGAACATGCTGAATTTTTTAATTTACACAAACCATTGACATGAAGAATCGAGGTGTCTAAGGATGTTTTTTTACCTCAGGCAAATAGGCAGTTGATTTTTTATAATTTGATTGTTGAAGCTGCTTTTTAGTCATAGCGTCAAGGTTTTTGTACTTGATTAACAGCCGACAGCCTATTGGTATCGATGCGTTTCCTGGCCGTTGGCATTCGAATACTACGGCGGTAAAACATTTTCGAAAGCATGCTGGTTTCGTCTGCGAGTCATTACACAGACTTGCTGTAAAGAGGTCTACTCTTGGCAAAAAATAGTGCCTCATTTTGTTTAGGCGTTGATTATCATAATGAATGCGGCGGAGGTTGACGGAATACGCTTGAAGGTACGTTTTTATGCCGTTGATCTCCATAACACCGTAAGTACGCAAACCGATGTCACAGAACACCCGATGCATCATTTTGTGTTCTCCGTCATCGCTTGTTTGCTGTACGCCTACTAATTCACTTCTCTTCAAGTGTTGCATCCTCCTTTTGTCCTTGTTCTCTTGTGCTTCACTTACAGTATGTCGTTCCGTCAGCTGTAATGCGCATTTGCGAAACCAATACGTTTGATAAGACGCAGTGGTTATCATAATTTCACTACACATGTATTAAGCTGGCACATATGGTTCAGGTACAGATACCTGTATGCGGACTTGCACGACATTGATGCGGAGATTAGGATAATTATGACACCCGTAAGGAAGAGGCAGCTGACGGCCGTAAGCTGTTGCGTTCTTTCCGCCAAATTACCCGGCCTGGTAGTGCTCTAAAGATGCTGTATAAAAGTGACACGCGGTGACAGCGAAATTATTGTTTAGCAGCCGACTGTACGTTTTGTAGCTTAGGTCTTCTTTCTTGTGCGTTTGTGCTACCCTTATTAATGAGCCATTTCTTGACTATGTTCTTGACTTTGTAACCGCGTTTGTGTGGATCCGTAGACGTGTGCTTTTTGTTGTACTTGTAAAATGCAAATAAAATATCTTCAAGCTTACTCAATCTTTGGTGTGTGCGTTTATTCCAGTCGAGGCCATCGTGCCACCTGGAAACCGCACTCTGTCAGTAGCCCTACACGAAATGCAACAGCTGGAGCGCGGAGGCACAACTCGGGGTAACGGCGGCGTAATAAACGAAAAACCGCTCGGGATGCCCTTAAAAGTCAGTTCAGAGTGTGCCTTAACTCGATATGACTCAGCGCTACATATATTCTGCTGCGCCTTGATCGTGCTCCCGCCACTTTGGTTGCTGTGTGGCAAACGTAGCGCCTACATACATCTGTAGGCGCTACGTTTGCCACACAGCAACCTAACTGGCGGGAGCACGATCGATGCGCAGCAGCCAGAACCCAGTAGGTAAAACGACCATACTGTGCAAAACCCAGTTTCCGTTTCCTGTTGTACAGCGCCGCCTGTGGTCACATACTTTAATTCACGACGCCACCGCTATGCTTATTTCCGTAGCACTGTGGAAGGTACAGTTTCCCTTCTCTAAGTTTGTATAGGTGTTCTGTGCTGGTACTTCATTCTATGACGCTAACTTCGACGCTCGTCGCAATGGACCCTGACACCGACAGATTGGCTCGCGATGGTGGGCTCAACTTCAGCGATTTGAGCACCGACGAGCGCGACCTGCTGCTGAGGGCTCGCACTGCCGGCGGCCTCGACACCGGCTCTCCGGAGCGGGAAAGCAACGAGGGCTTCCCACGACATCACATGGACGTGGCATTCTCGCTGCTTGTTCCAAATGAAAGTTTCGCGAGCCAGCAGAACCCTCACAGCACGACGCGATAACGAAACTACTGAAACTCCAAAGCGTGCGCGGCGCAGAGTCGAGCGCGCAGAGTCGAGCGAAAACGAAACCTTTCAAACACCCATATTACTGAAGGATAACGTCAAAATGTTATTTTTTCTTAGAATCGAATAGACGTAGACAAATAACATTTTTTTCCGTCTTATAATCGAATGAAATGATATTTTTAATACGAGTAGTTGAGTATTAGTAACACAAATTATAAGGAGTCCTTTCGTCATCGGGCTAGTACCGGAATGTCGCTGGGGGGTCTCAAATCGTGTCATGCATTTACCTCAATTTCTCGGTTACTAAAGCTCTGTTCACGATTATATTGACGCCTTAGACGTTCTAGAACATTGCTCTACCACTTTAACTTGAGTTTCTGGTAACCTTTAGTGTCCCTTTAAGAAACTCCCATAGACGGTGGCGCCAGATTACCCTCTAGGTGTTATAGTGAGAAACTCTATGTACCAAGGTATTATATATAGAGTTAGTAGAACAACTCTAGAGGAAAAGCTGGGCCGGAAAAGTGGGAACCTCTAGGGCGCCGCCCTGTTGCTACTGGTCAATGTGGCCAGCGCAATTACTATTAAAAGAGCTGAAAACAAGTCACCTTATGTTTTGTCATCTAAAACGCATACCTGATGGCTTTATGAAGGTGGTGCGTTAATATTAAGTTTACAGAAAGGGATCGCTAAGTCTATGACTTATGTAAATCACGATGTACGCATTCATGCAATAAAGGATGACGCGAATTTCGGTTTCGAATCTGTTTTTTTGGATGCGTAGTAGTTTCGTACAGTTTAGGTTTGACATGCGATCGCGCGTCGGCATCGGACGCTATGGCGCACTCGTGCCTTATGTGCCACCGAAGCCCCGAAGTGCTCTGGCGTATACCTTCACATGTAAGTAAACGAATGTATCTCCTTGTTGAGAATATCACGTGAGTAGGCAGCTCTTGTGGTGCATCACAATCGTTTGAGAAGCGTCACAGTAGAGAATTTTTCAACATGCGGAGCGGTGTTCTTATTTGCAGGTTTCCCTTCAGTAAGAAATTGCTGGACAGGCGGACCAGCGCACCGGAATTGTACTGGAGAAGCTACAAGCAACTCAAATAATCTGTTTAATTGTTGCACTTTGAACAATAATGCTTCTACACAGGCCACAGCAGAAAAACAGCCTGATGCCGAGTATTTCTGTGCCACGAAGTAATCAAGAGGCGAGTGCCTAATGCGGACGAAATCAAGTGCATCGAGACTAGTTGGTAAGGATTCGCTATGCAAAACAGAGGTGAGGCGTGCAGACAGGACACAAGAGTAGAGAAGTGGGCGGCGCTCGTGTTGTTTGCTTGTAAATACTCTATATAATATTTTCCTGTCTGCATGCCTCACCTCCGTTTTGCATAACGAGGGCATCAACCCACATATTAATAGCGTAGGCGTTTTATTAACTGTGCAATATTTTCAACACTTCCTTGCATGCCATTTCATGTGGAATATCTTTTCTGGTCACAAATTTGTGCAGCGAATCTATTTGCATGATCGACTCCGGACCTGTGGGACCGTTCACTTCCACTTGATGCTGAGTCTTTTACATGTATCCATAAACTGCAGATAAGCACATCAGATCCCTGCGAGCATTTTGGAAATTCAATTATTTTAGACAACAGGCACATATGCAATACTGACATAATCTCAAATACCACTAAGCAGCTGGGACACATTTTTGTTGACCATACTCGCAGGTAGAATAATCAGATCATGTGGACAGCTCCAGCTCATTTTCCTTAAATCAGTGTGTACAAGGGGTATGCAAAAATAATTTTTTTCTCGCGCACCGATTATTTTGCTGTATAAGCAAGAGAACCCACCACGTTCGTGTAACGTATCTTGTGCATCACACTAATATGTGCTTTAATTTACCAAGTGAGATGAGTTACTTTTATGGCTCATTCAGTCATATCGCACTGCAAGCTGCATTCATCAATCTTCAATTGGATTTTGCAAATGTTTAATGAAACATGTTTCCCTTTTATACAGATATGCAATGGCAAGCCCTTCCGTGTGTTGTAAAAGGTAAAATTTAAGCTCTAAATTAAAGAAGACGTTTCTAGTCAGAAACAACAAGCAAATATGGTGAATGCAGAGTATCAGAAGCCCAAGGTACAGAAATTATGAGAAGTGTTGAATGATTTTAAGGAAAGAGTCATATTTGAAAATGCAAGACTCTTTAGTGGAGGTCAAGCAAGTCAATGTAGGTAGAATACTCCGCAAAATTATGCGCGTGAGGGGATGTCAAACAATGGGTCAGGAAATGCGTTGTTTTTCTGCAAAACAAAAGCTGATTGCCATTACATAAGTCACTTTAGTATCATGGGACTGCTGCTTGATAAATTCAGAAATAAACCAAAAAACAAGACACGCCAAAATAAAAAAAACAATTTAATGATGCTTTCTCCACATGGGGATAAATGAAAACAAACACATCGCATCTAATGTGGACATATGAGACGCCTTGGGAAACACTAAAGGAAAAATTCAGTTTCGAGCTATGGCACTTGCCGCATAGATGTGGGGGGCCCTTGCACTAATAGTGATAGTTACCACTGCATTTAGAAATTGAAAGCATTCATGCAGACAAGGATGATTCTATATATTTTTGGATACCACTTCAAAGGCCTCCACCAAGTGTTACAATGATGCACGCAGCCATACTAAGCATCTCGCAGCAACACCTGCATGTAAAAAGCAGAAGCAGTCAAAGTGCTGGTGTATATTGGACACTATGTTTCAAAACTTTTACGCAATGACAGTGCAAGAAGCAGACATAAGAACTGTATTTATTTCCATAATTCTCCATTTGAATGACCTTTTATTTTTGTTTAGACAATGCCTACGCCTAGCCACAGCAGCTCCCTCGTACAGACTCCGCAAGCCAAGAGGCCGTGGAGGCAAATGCAGGTAAGAGACAAGAAGTAATAGCACTGGTATTAAGATTCATCTAATTTCTTTCTTTTTCTTTTGTTTAGGCAGCCAGCACACCTCGAACAGCCACCTTGACTGCGGGTGTGTCACCCTATTCGCCAAGGAAACATTAGAGGGAAAGTGAAAGGCAATGTGAACAGCCACTTCTCCATGTAAACGATACTCTTTCTCTCGGATGACTCCTACGCCTCGCCACGCCAGCACACTTGTGCACAAAGATGCCGCGGAGGCACGTGCAGGTCAGAGGCAAGAAGCAGTGGCACTGGTGTCGACATTCACCCAATTTCTTTTTTTTCTTACACTGAGGCAGCCAGCACACCTCGAACAGCCACCTTGACTGCGTGTGTTTCAGTATATTCCTGTTGTACATATGCTTATAATAAACTTCAGTAAACTTGAACTTGATAATAAACTTGAAGGCAAATGGGACATTGACGCATTGTTTTTTTGAACATTTATTGTACACATACAATATATGTTATACTTTGCAGTGCTACAGAGCGTATTTTGAAGCTTCCCCCTATATTTCGCACCTTTAATTACGTATGTGTTGTGTGGCCCTCAATGCAGTTCATGTTGTAGCAGCTGGTTTGTCTGTGTATCGCACATTGGCTTAAGCTCGTGATATCCACATACTTCTCTCACATATACAAAATAAAGTTCTATGTAGTCCTCAGTGTTACAACAAAAAATGAAAGTAAACAGTCCGATAGTGGAATTGTGTTTATTACAGTGATTCCTATGACAGTTACTGACAAGTTGACAACTTGAACTGGTCAATGCGTCCATAGCCTCCTCTATTTTTCAAAAATAAAGGAGGCTATGATCCGTCATGGCAAGGAATTGTATGTATACATAAAAAAGGGGGGTATGTGTGTGTGTTTGTAGTGGAGGTTATAGCATTAGGGCGGTACGAAAAAATGTACCAACACCGTCCTCTAGACCCATTCCGTTAAGGTACCGTAACAAAGCGTATTATGCATAAAGTTCATACAACCAACTCTGATATTACTACACACGCCACGCGACGCGAGCTACATTTGCCATGACACATTTGCGACTGCACCAGATGCCCTCCATATTATTCTCGTTAATCGTGCTTACTGCACCGCGGCAAAAGAAAGATCATGGGCGCAGGTGCCTTTAAAGTATCTCGACCTTGCGAGGCACTGCTGCGCTTGCCAGGGTAGCTGTCCGTGCGAACACTCCCTTGCACACACCTGCCTCGGCGGCCCCAACCTACGTACTGTTCTGCTTCGTGCTTTGATCCCCCCACTGTCCCTAGAGTGCCCTGGAGTTCCTGCGCCTCCTGCTTTATTATAATCTCAGGTGCTCTCCTGAGACTTCCGTTTGTCGGTTACATGTGTCCTACAGCTGGATCAGTACTTACAATAATAAAAAAATCCGATCTATCGTCGCGACGATAGATCGCGAAAGCGGCTTTTGCAACATACCGCGCCCGTACGAAGAGAATTACGGAACGCCAACGAGGAATCTGACCACAGCTTCGAGCTCGTAACCTCCTCGATTGACACTCCTGCAACAGGCGTGACCGCTGAAAACCGCATACCGCCGGAAACTTCAACAGGATCATCCCTCGGTTGCATAACTGCAACCTGTACTGCCAACATGGACCACACCCACACCGTCCCGAAACATAGAATAAAGAACCAACTTATAAAGCCCAAACACACGGCTGCACGCACACATCACGACACTACCCACGAAACACAGAACCTCTTAAAAACTTCTTGAAACGGCTACAAAAGGGCTATAGACGTCTTGGTCTACGATAAGACTGAAGATAGAATTCCTTCTAAACATAACCTCAGCACTTGGAATATGCTAGTATATATTCTATCTGCGGTAAAACCCACTACTAGTGTCACTAGAGTCTGTTTTGGTAAACACATTCAGAATGTCTAACTCAAGAACTTTTCTAGATCTTTTTGTCTAAAAGTGCATAAAATGCCAAACGACGTGTTAAAGTGCGGTTACCGTCAGCCGTCGGCGTTAGCGAATAAAAAAGGCCACAGGCAAATCGAAGTCGTTGGAAGCAACATTAGTTAATTGACTTTAATATTACATAATTTCACACCAGAACTTCAACAATCAAGCGCGTGTTATTGTTTTCCATACGGCGCGCACACGACGCCTGGAAACCATTCTATGCTCGCGCCGCAGGTATACTGACAGCAGCAGGAGCGAAACGCCGACGTTGCACAGCGGTGTGACAGAGCCTCCGCGCTGCCATCACTTCGGCGGCACAATCCAAATTTGTCGGACATCTCATTCTGTGCTGGAAACACTGGGAGGCAGGAAGTTTAAAAAAACGGCCACTGCCACCCGCAATGTCTCGGTCGTGGGTTCGTTATCTAGTTGTGCGTCATTCTAAGCCGTTCTGTACATTTATACTGAATATTAACTGGAGTCATTTAGCTGTGCTGATGCTGTTTGCCGCGTGCAAGGAGCATCGGCTGTATTGCGTGTTTTCGCCGACGGCTTACTACCACAATGGCGGGATCTGCGTTCGCCGCCTTCGTGTCTCGGTGCGTCTTAGTACGTCGCACGTTCGGATAACACTTTTTCCGGTAAGTGAAATACATTGCACTTCGTTTTTCGTCAACAATGTAAATATTTTTAGGTGTTACCCGCGACAATTCTTGATATATGGGCTCTTCTGCCCTGCGAGTTTTCGTCATTACTTTTATACGAGGGTTCTGCTTGTGTTCAGCCGTTCAGAACTACCGCGCTCCACGACTTCCGCAACACCAGTCAGAACTTTGCCCTGCTTTGTTAGTCTTTTTGGTTGACGTAGCACGAACCAACCGAAAGGAGTGCATTCGAAGACGACGCGCTGGCTGTAATGCTGAACCAGTCTGAACTCACCCTATGTTGTGCTCTTTTGTTCTTGCATGTGCGCGCGTGTGTCAGTGACTATGCAGTTTTTAGCGTTCCCACTTTATAGCAAAACAAAAATATAACTGCAATGTTTACTTCATCTATACAATTCCAAATTAAATCGTCTGCTGATGTACAAATTTACTTGCGTTTTGTTCTAAATAAGCAGCAAAACCTTTAACCTAGTAGGCGCTTCATCTGGGAGTGAAATCACGACAGCTTGGCATTTATTAATGAATGACTGTGACTGGGCCCCCTTATTTGTAATTGCAAATCTGCCTTTCAACTGACTTGATGCTATCTTATTTTGTTCCTTTCACTCTATAGACAACTGGACATCCTCCTTGTACCTTGGCGCTAGCTGGATGACGGGACCTCATCATGGTCAGTGTAAGCCAATGTACTGTACCCTCTCTGGTCGTCCCAGTGATTTTTATATGGGTTAAGGCCAGGGAGCGCTTCGTGGTAAAATAGCTAGTTGGTGTCTCACAAACGGGCATTTTTTTGCACTGGTCCATTATAAGCTGCCACTATTATAACCAATTGCTCAGTGCCAGTGTACATACACAGTTCTACTAATAATTAGTTTCCCTAAGCCTTACAAAATGTACCTGTAGGTAGTCATTGCTTTGTAAGAACTCAAAAATTAACTCTGCTGTGTCATACAAGTATTCCACACATAAGTAAAAATTTGCTACAACAGTGTACATTACACCTTGTTTCACTAATGCACAAATGTATTCAAGCCAGTATCTGATTAGTTTGGTATTCCAAATGTTTTCTGTGTGATTTAGTTCTTTACAGGAATTTACTGTACAGCATCAGCAAGCAGTCTAATTTAAGATTTATGTGTGCTGTAAAAGGTATGCTTTGCCGCTAGAATTGATAAAACATGGGCCGAGGCGTCCATACAAGGACAAACTTCAATTTCGCTCTACCACCATCAGCACTTGGCTGGCGCTTGCAAAATGAATCACATCAGGTAGCTTGTGCCAGACTGTTTTTTAACCTTATTGTGAGGAGATCACAAAGTGATGTGTGGAGGCGCCTGTGTCTGAGATATAGATTGCGCTGCAACATGTGCGTGTAGAACAGGCATAATGCTGAGGGTTCCAGCAGTTTGCAGAGGTGCTTTTAAAATTTTGTCATAACTGCAATTTTACCTGTGCTGTTTCTTATCACCGATTTCAATAATATCATTGGAGGTGTTATCAGAATTTAGCAATCTATTTGCCCTGGCCCATTAGCCTGCCACATTTGCCTTTTCACTAGGTCGGCATTTATTCAGCATGGACCATTACTTGAATGCACCTTATTGCGTGCAGTGGCTTCTCAATTGCAAGTCAACATAGATGCTCAGAATTACCTGGGGCTATAGATGCACTGATGAATTAGCCACCTATACGAATCACTTTGCACTTTCTTGCCAAACAGCATGTTAACACTTCCAAGACAGTGGGCAATGTTATCGTTTGATCACATCATGAGATACTTTCAATTTTGTATGACGCATCATCCAAGGTGTTGCATCATTTGTGTGAGGTATTGCCCTAAGCCATTTAGGGTCACATGAAAATATATCAACAAAAGTGATTGATCCAGCTAGGAGTGTTGCTTTGGAACACTACTTTATCACCAGTCCTCCTTTGCATGCTGCCTGCTTACTCTACTGTGTCATGTTTAAGTTTGAAAGAAAGGCTACAGCTAGGCAGCACAAAATGCCAAACTTGCTTTTAGTTCAACATATAAAACGCTATTTAACTTTTTAATTAAGTTAGTACATCATTTACCTGCAGTGTGAATTACTGTTTTAAATGGATCATATTTTGCAGGAAGCTTCTCAGACTTGTTTGACAGGTTGATAAGTGGCTTTTTAGCCACAAAACACCATATAATAATTTGAAGGCTGACTTTGACTCTGCTATGCAATTTAATGACTATATGCCAGGAACAAGGTCTCTGAGTTGTGGTGCTGGCTAATACTCCCAGGGTTCTGCTAGGACACAAAATACCCAAGAAAGTGGATGGGAAAACGACGCCACTGTAGCTCAATTGGTAGAGCATAGCACGCGAAATGCGAAGGTTGTGGGTTCGGTTCCCACCTGCGGCAAGGTGTTTTTTCATCCACTTTCATTTCCAATAATTTATCGTTTCTTTATTTCGTTTATTAAGCACAAGTAATTTCCCCTGTGTTGTCCTTGGTGTCAGTGTTTGTTGGCTTCTTATGACAGGGAATGTACTAGTAATTTTAAACATCATCACATACATACCTTAATATACCCGTAAATTAAGAGAAAGGAATGCTTAAATTTATTTTTATTGTGAGCCAAACTTCTTACTTAGCACATATTGCTAATTGAAGTTCCAATTTCAACATTCCGATTTCCTCCCTCGCCTTTTTTTCCCTCTTCTGTGCAGGTATTGCTTGCCTATGTCTAAAAGAACCGTCACGCGTGGCCTGTGACAGCAAGCTTTTGTGGGCAGCAAGTGCTCTCCTACGAAGGCTGGCCTACTCTGGCAGTGGCGGCAATCATCTTCAAGATTTATCCATGATCACCTTTGCTGCTATTTGTCACTCTTGTTAATTACACTTCCTGCATCTTTTCTGATTTATTAGGTAAAAAAGTATGAGTATGTGACATGGTGTGAAGTTGATATCTTGCTGCATTTTCACTTGCAATCATCTTTTATGCATGAAAAGCTCATCGTACAGTTTATGAAAAAAAATAACAGCATATTATGATTTATCTTTCAGTTCTGGTAACATGCTACGTACAAGGAATTCACTAATGGATGGTATGCCGAAGAACTGGCCATTATTTCTGCGTGATGCTGTGCATGCATGTGGCGTTACCTTACAAGAGGCACCCACAAAGTAAGTTACAATTTACTTTTAAATGAAGCATGGACATCAGAAAAAATATATTTATGTTGCTAGTTAGAGTGGTTCGCAGAGTGTTTTTCCAGATGTGTACTATCCTTTATTTCTTGACTCATTGTAGCACAGTGTTGTTTCGTATACTGGTGTACGGCTATTGTGCCCCCTGTAGCTGAAACCAGGATGTAATTTGTGCCTGAACTGCAGCATCACTGACAAAATTTTTCTTTGCTAGAAACTATTTCAATTTGGCAGAGACCCAGCAGGGCGAAGTTTTGTCAGTAATGACGTGTTTCACGCAGAGATGTTCTTGTTTAGGCCAATGGGTGAATATTGGTATTATATCAGCATACAATACAGATCTTGCTTTATTTGCAAAATAATTCTGACAGGCGGCATTCAGTTGATTGGTCTAATTAAAAAGCACTAATTGACCATTGAGGCTCTACTACACTATTCCCATGGTTCACATCTGGAAAAACTACCTGTTCATCACTCTATCCGACAATATAAACTTTTTTTCTGATGTCCATGCCTCGTTTAAAATAAATTGTAACTGTGGGCATACATCGTGTTACTGTAACAGCTGCCGCAAAAACTTTAGAGAACGTCTAATAAAAGTCTTCAGTTGTTCTTGTCAAGCTGTCCATTAGCCAACTTTTAGCGTAACGTTAGCAGGGCTTACTGAAGTACTTCTAGACGTCCATGGCTAGAGAATGTCTTGATCAAGACAGCTACTAGGCTTTTGAATTAGCCATTCAAGACATCTTTTAGACATCAAATAGCTGCTTGCGTGTTTCGTGGGTACAAGCGAGACGCTATGCTGCTACGCTGCTACGGTTGCCGGATTAAAACTGACTACTGTCACCAAGTCTAGCAAGCGTCTCAGGAGCTGGCAACCTCGGCGCGTAGCAACATGGCGGCGCTCTTGCGGTTCCCAATTTCAATGCAAGCTTGTCCTCTAGAGTCAGTATAGCAACTCTATGGTATTTATATTCCGTCACCCGAGGTATTTCTTGGCCCTGTATCTCCACTGTCTGTTCACTGTTTTCATTAAATATCATAACACCCGATTTTCTAACACTAAATTTCAAACCTAAATTGTTGCCTTCCTGTCCACAGATATTAGCCAGACCAGACAGATGGATGGATATTATGAGCGTCCCCTTTGAAACGGGGTGGTGGGTTGCGCCACCAAGCTCTTGTTACTATACTGCCTAATATCGTACCTAGGTTAAACAATGAAAAAGAAAAAAAACACTCTGAACTACCACGCCCAAATTTTCTGATCCCCTATTGCGAACTGTGCTTTTGTACGTCTCCGTCTTTTGTCGTTTCCCTACTTTTCTTCCACCAATCCTCCAGTCACCTCTTACTAATGTCTATTGCGGACATGTTTGCTTTACCATTGCTCCCTCTGAAACCAAGGGCTTCAAGGAGGCCAGTGGTGCCTAAATTGACCGCTGGGTAGACGTCTTCACATTCTAATAAAACATGCTCCGTAGTTTCCCTAGCTTTACCGCAGCAAGCACATGCTTCTTCTTCCTTCTTATATCTCGCTTCAGGTTGAACAGGTTACAACCTGTTCAGACGAACAGGTTGTAAAAGCGACCCCAACGGCCAACGGTTGAACGAAATTGGGCGCAAGTGTGCAGGTCTGGAGTTCCAGTAGGTAGTGGTTCAGGCCAATGCCACGAGCACATCATAATTGGATTTCTCCGCTCTTTCTGCGCATGCGCGAGGAGCAGTGGTCGCGAGAAATGTCGGGGCTTTCGGTCCTTGAGATTTCTCTTCGCCTAGGTACTACGGAGAAGAAAGTTGTTAGCTGCGTTCGTCCCTAGCCGAGCTGGCAACGCAATCGACAGAATGCGTGGCGTGTCCAAGGTGAGTTTGTTGCTATTTTGTTGGGACGGTAGCATATTAAATTTTTATAGTCGCAGGGGGACACATTTGGAAATGAGGCGTCTTCTCGGATGACTTCAGTGGCAAAGCATTACATCGTGCCGATGCATTGTTCATTAGCGTCGTTGAGCAAGGTCAGCATACCGCACACTTCAGGAGATTCGCGGGAACGGAAACGGTTTATGAATTCGACTGCCATGCCGATGCGAGTTTGTTACTTTTTTGTTTTATTGCGACGGTTTCATATTAAATTCTGATAGTCGCAGGGGGATACGTTGGGACGTGAGGCGTTTTCTCGGATGACTTTAATGGCAAAGCATTACGTCACGCCGATACATTGTTCTTTAGTGTCGTTCAGCATATACCACATACTTCTGGGGAATCGCGCGAACGTAAACAGTTTATGAATTCAACTGACGTGCCGATGCATTAGTACTTAATGCAACTGAGCATACAACATACTTGGAAATTCGTGGGAATGGAACAAAAATGGTCGTCATGCAATTTCATAGGAGTAGATCCTTGTGAAAGCTGTACATGTAGTAACACTGATATTGGCTACGTGGTACGTTTGTGCAATCAGCCAGCTCTTCCAGATTCAGAAAAGACTTAAGACCGGAGGAAATTCTCTAAAGCTACAAGACGGCAACCTGATTTGATCAATCATAGTTTGGATGTTTCTAGTAGAAGCATCTGCACCAACGGAAACTAAGTTGCAGTAAAAGTTGGACTTCAAAAAATAAGTGCGTCAACATTACACAACGATAAACGCAATTTCACTACATGGATGACTTGCCTTGTATGAAAACATTGTTTTCACCTTTTGCCCTCCTGTTCGCCACATACGCATTGCGGATTAAGGCGAAGTCTCACTGTTTAGTGCAATCCGTTGTCACTGGCTGACCACAAATGAATCGTTATCAATGTCGTATAATGAGCATTAAAAAGTTGTCTTCAGCTCCTACTTTGCGACTGATGAGCGGCTGTGCTTACATAGCTGCGGATCCACCTCCAGAGGGTCATCACTGAATTGCATTTTTTTACAGGAGCGTGGACACCAGCATAAATAGTGTTTTTTGACTGACTGCACATAGGTTACCAGGCTTTCTATCAATGTTTTAAATCACCCACACAGGCGTACGTTATCCTCTTCATTTAGTAAAGAGGGGTAAACATCGACAAAATGATGCAGCTCAAATAGCTTGAACGTGTATGCATTTTCTATCCGCAGTGAGGGACAAGATAGCTCGAGCGTTGCACAATGTCGTTTGCCTAATGTCACATTCGCCGTACGGCACCAGTGTCGCGCAATCAAGCATGCGCAGTGCATTGCGGCGAAGTATACCAAAAGTGGAAAGCGGCCACTGTCAGAGGATATAGTGTACATATACGTGCGCACCTGCCGTCACGTCTCCTGTCGCAGTACAAGCGCGGAGACGCCAACCAAGTGTACTGGCAGGCCTTCAGAGCTATTTCGCACGCGGTTGTAGCGATCTGAGCCCTTGTTTCGCCCACATTGAGCTCCCCGTATATGAGCTAGACATCGTAACAGCTGTTCGGGTTGATCGCGAAAAGTTTGTGCGAGAGCCTTTTTATAGATCCGATCGTGTTGACCATGATTTTAAGGTCCGTGAATTTGCGTCAAAAACTGAATTGTTTAGAATGTCTTTCTTTCCTAAAACCATTAGGGAATGGAATAGACTGCCGAGTGATGTTGTGAGGGTTGAATCAAATGATGCTTTTTTTTTTGATGTTGTAGATTGTAGATGTGCATTGCTAAGGGCATTGCCTTTTTTTTCGTTTTTCCTCTTTTGTTATCACTTTTAACACTGTACAGGAGCAGAGGTGTCGTATGTATTTCTTCTTGTTCCCCCCCCCACTGTAATGCTCTGGCACTGTGGGTTACTTAATAAATAAATAAATAAATAACCCTTGCGCACAAGCACCTCAGAATCGCTACGAATCTGCACCACGCAGCCAATATCAGTGCTACTGTAGAGCTTTCACAAGGGTCTACTGCTATGAAATTGCATGACGACCATTTTTCTTTAGCATACATTTGTTCCGTGTTCATCAGCAGGACGTAGTGTTTTGCCAGTGTGGCTGTACAGCTTTCACAACGATTTAGGGCTCAGATTGCATGGCGACGCAAGTTTTAGTACTTTCACATACAGAGTACAAACTGTTCCATTCCCACGAATCTCCAAGTGTGTTGTATGTTCAGTTACATGAAGAACTAATTCATCGGCACGGCAGTTGAATGCACAAATTGTTTCCGTTACCGCGATTCCCATGAAGTGTGTGGTATGCTCAACGACACTAATGAACAATGCATCAGCACGACGTAATGTTTTGCCATTAAAGTCATCCGAGAAAACGCCTCACGTCCAAACGTATCCCCCTGCGACTATCAGAATTTAATATGAAACCGCCGCCAAAAAACAAAAAAGGCAACGAACTCGCATCGGCACGGCAGTCGAATTCATAAACTGTTTCCGTTCCCGCGAATCTCCTGAAGTGTGCGGTATGCCGACCTTGCTAAACGACACTAATCAACAATGCCAATGCATCGGCACGATGTAATGCTTTGCCACTAAAGTTATCCGAGAAGGCACCTCACTTCCAGACGTATCTCCCTGCGAGTATAAAAATTTATTAATGTGGTACTGTCGCAACAAAATAGCAACAAACTCACCATGGACACGCCTTCTTCGCCATGCCGGCCATGCATTATGTCGATTGTGTTGCCAGCTCGGCTAGGGACGAAAGGATAACAACTTTCTTCCCCGTAGTACGTAGGCGAAGAGAAATCTTAAGGACCAAAAGTCCCCATATTTCTCTCTCGCAAGCACTGCTCCCGCGCATGCGCAGAAAGAGCGGAGAAATCCATTTATGATGTGCTCGTGCCAATGCCTCCTTCACTTGATGCCTGCCACGTTGTCCAGTAAACTCGGTTCCGTGCCCTCTCCCTTTCCTTGTCTCCGGGAAAAGGCAACAAGCGTCTCTCATGGCGAACGCCTGAAACTTAGATCACGTGCTGCGGCCTCTGAGATTACCATGGCATCTGTCACCGTCTCGGAGGTCGGCGATAATGCCCCAACCACTGGCACGCTTCGGCAAGCTTTGGCGCGCGCCGACAAGCGAACGCTTCGCTTCGCGTTGGTGGGAGGAAGAGGGCACCATGGTACCTAGCCAAAGGGAGAAATTTCAGGGGCAAACGCCCCCAGATTTTCTCTCTCGCACCCGCTGAAACGACTGGCCAATCCCGTGGACTGGCGATTCCTCAAATGACCGTCTCGTCACGACCTACAGTACACGACCTACACGACCGACATAGAGTAGGTCGTGAGGCGTGCGTCTAATGCCCCACCCACAGGCACGCGCCGGAAAGTTTCGGCGCGCGCCGAAGAGTCAAATGTGTCAAAGCGTCGGTCGGGAACACGGCGAAGCGGAACGCCGATGCTAGAAGTTTGCCGACGCGCGGCGAAGCTGCGCCGGCGTGCACCAATGAGAGGCTGCGACTTGTCGCAGGCGTCAACCAATCAGAGGCTGCGGAGCCTCCAGCTGCTAGGCCTATGATGGCCGCCCGTACGAAGGCGCCGGCACCAACGATCGTCCGAGTTCCTTGGGCGTACGACGCGCGCGACAGTGTTCCTGAAAGACAGCGTTGTAATAGTACGCCGACGACAACACGACCGACGACCGTGGGTTGTGGCAGTGCGACGTGGATCCGAAGCGGCTTCGAACGACGCCGACTAATGCAACCTGCCCACTGGGTTCCGCCGGGCTCAGTGCGATCGTCTGCTAAAACAGCCAACCGAATCACGATTACCGCAACGTCTGTGCTTGTTGTATGTGTATTTTGTTGTGCTCAAAACGAATGGAAACATGTTTACGAGTTCCGAAGTCTGGATAATCAGCACTCGCCTATCGCCGATGTTGTTTACGTTACGCGTAGGCCTAGCGAGTCCATCGAGTTCGTAACTGGCGAGTAAACGAGGCCAGCTAAGAAACTCTGTCGAAGGAAGTGAATTTTCAAGTCCGCTTGGTGCTGCAGTGATTTAAAATATGGCACTCCTGACTTCGTGTGATGTGTGATGTGGTGAATGAACCGTGTGGAAGTTGGGTTGGTCAACCGCGGCGTGTTTCGTGTGGTGTCGGTTGACTCGAGTTTCACGGGCAAGTTCTGCGCTGTTTCCAGTGGTAAAGATAACTTCCGAAAGCGAAATACACTATTAGCCGAACTATTGGAAGTACTTACATAATCAGCCATGCCGCCAGTTTCAGCTGACACTGCGCTCTTCTATTCGGCATGTGAATCCAGTTCAGTACAAGTTCACTGTACTCATTCACTCACTTCTTTCAAGTGCGTCCGTCTTTTGGGCTAGTTGGGGATAATTCGCTCGTGTAGCAATCAAGAGCACTGACGCACTGAAGCATACGTGACAACGCAGTCATGTTTGAGTCAGTGTGTCCTTATAGTTGAGCACTGCAAAAAGAAATTATCTGTTTGCAACGTGTGCCCTGTGTGCAGTGCATAGCAGGACCTGCATCATGCAAGACCTATGCATGTAGCAGCGTATACCACGATTGCTTCGATGCCCGCCTCAGAAGCAGCAAGTACTGAGTCAATGAAACTGTAATTGGTTTTTTATCTCACTTTTTGCTTATGAAAAGTGTAGATGGTGTGAGTGCATTGTGGGGAAGGTGAAAAGGTGTCATCAGTGTTTTGTGCAGTCGGTATGCTTAAACTGCTGGAATCCCTTCAGCTTCTACTAAAATGTTTCTTGCTGCGGTACTATAAATTGTAGTCAGGACAAAGATCTACTCAAAACCAAGTTACTAATGTATCTGCGCAGAATGTGTTTGATTAACAAGTTAACACTTCCACAACAACAATATGCCGATGCACAGCATATGTGCTTACAATAAATAAATTCTGTAAAGGTGAACGACTGGGCCTACAATATCAAACTTTGTAGTAGCACCGTAAAAGGTGCTGCCATGCGTATCAGCCACAACGAAACTGCTGCACGTCCAACCTTCTTCCTTGGAGGCACCTCTAGAAAGACTGTTCGGGCCCTTCCCATTCTGGATGTAACATTTAGCTCTTCTCTCAATTTTTCCGCATATGTCACCAGCACTGTATGTAAGCACAGGCCCATTCTTGCGTTTGTGTCCCGTGTCTTCCTTCCCTGATGACCTAAGGTTTTCCGAGCACTCTACACTTCTATCATTTTGTCACGACTTGAGTACTGCTCATCAGTATAGTTCCCATACCAAACTCGCGACGCTAACAAACTTAAGCTTGTTCAGCGCCGGACAATACCCACCCGTTGCTCCCGTCTTTTCGGTTGTCACAAGCTCATGCCAGCCTTCGAGGATTGCTTCAAACCCCTCAAGTAGCACACCCTGCAATACCAGCGCAACATTGCACTAGTCTATACTGCAGGGTGCTTGACGACTCTCTGGACAGCACTAATCTTTCTTCAGTTCGTCTGAACAAGTGGTCAGCACAGCCTGAGCCCTCATCGCGCCTCTATGGCCCGACACCACAACTCCATGGTTATATCTCGCATGCAGAGCTTTCTCTCCACCTCCCTGGCGATTTGGATTCTCCTCCCTTGGAGCCAGACTGAATTGGCACTCCTTTGTGTTGTGCACATGTCGAATGTGTGCGTGTGTGCCGTGCGGTGTTATTGAGCAAGTGTGTGTGCACGTGGAGGGGAAGGAAGTGTCTTCTGCATCCTGCAAATTCCTGCTCTAGATGGCTGGTAATCAGATGCTCTAACATACAGGCATCAGCCTTCTCTTTAGTCTAGTGGGCCAAGTTACCACTAAGATTATTATTATTATTATTATTATTATTATTATTATTATTATTACTATTATTAGAATCATCACTTTGACCACATTGATTGTGTTGAAGCCAGCGTGACACATAATTCAAAATATTTCTGGAGCATTGTGGCCTCTCTTTTTTAAATATGTGGCCAAAGATGTACGCCTTCTTCATGAAAGTAGTGGTGTTGTTTTGAACACTGCTGATGCCTTTGCAGAACATTCCTGTTTGCTATATCGTGTGAAATATGCTTCAAGTAACCTTCCTTCTCAGTCTGGCACAGTGTATGCTAACAGTCAATGAAAACCTTGTTTCCAACTATATGAAGTGCCTTAAACTTTGCCTTAAACATTCCCTTTCTTGTGGTGTTGGTGGTATTTCCTCCATAGAGCTTAACCCTTTGAGACGCTGTCTACACAATTGGGCACAGCAGGAGCGTGCATCAATAGCAAAAGCACTGATGAAAGTAATGGTATTTAAAATGTGTTTCATACATGTTGAAACACTTATTATTGGAACTGTGCTCCAATCTTGAATAACGTGCAGAATGTTTTAACAAAATGAGTGGAAGGTAGACGTCTGGGTGTTGTTACTCGGTGTCAGTATTGTTGTAGCTTCGACGTGGCGGCCGGACGAAAGGTTTACAGCATGAGGCCTAAACGGCCGGGGCGCGCAGCGCCGCAAGAAAGAGCCGGACTGCTTCAGTAGGGGACCAGACAAAGAATCTGTTTTATTTCTCCTAGGGGAAGCAGGAGACCACTTGCAGCGTTTGGCGCTGAGTGGCGCCCTGACGTAAACGACCCAAAACCGAAATCAGAAGCTAACACAGGATATCACAAGTATGTTGTATGTAGCGGGTTCACTTCTTTAATTGTTTTTTACAATGTCGTGCCCAGGGATAATTTTCAATTGGCTGGACAAGTGCTTTTCAAGCTTTTCGAAACACGAAATAGTACTTGTTCTCATATTTTGTGTTCCTGTAGTGAGTTTTCGCATGGAGTCGAAATTTTGTAAACTTGACAAAACTCGCTAAACAATTTAAAATTCCTAATATTTGCTGTAGCTGTACACTTTCTACGATTCTGAAGATGCAAGAGATGTGGTGAAAGCAACTTTTCAATCAACGGGATGAAGTGGTGTCTGAAAGGGTTAAGACGTATGGAAGCATACTTGTTCCTCGTTCTCACAAGCATCTTCAATAGTTCCATAAAGTCTAGTGCCTTTTCTAGCACTCGGAAGGTAGCATGAACAGTGCCCATGCACAAATCAGGTGCTAGATGTGCAGTTACTAACTGCCGACCTATATCTATCCTCTTCAGTGCGTCAGGTGTTTGAATCGATATGGGATTCCTCGCTTTCTGTTAGTGCTAAGAGCATTTTAATAAATGAACAGCATGACTTTGTGTGCCGAAAACTTAAAACTATTTCAGACTGTCGACAGTGTTCACCACTGCATCGACTTCCAAAAAGACATTTTATCACTCTCAAACTGGTGCAGAAACAATAAGTACTCTTAAATGCTTCCAACACTATGGCATTAAGTTATATGCACAAAACGCACCATGTGAAATTTTGATACACCCTACGTGATGCTCCACTCCTTAGGGTCGATGAAATGAAAGATCTTGGTGTGTACTTCGACAAAATGCTAAGCTTTTCTTCACATAGATAATTACACAAGATGCCCTTCACGCTCTTGGAATTGCATGATTTCCACTCACCTGTTGTGTTTCTGAAATTATGCTGTGTGCCTCCAACTACTAGAGTATGCCTCTGTAGGAGGGGGGTGCAATGAGCAAATCTAATTGTGACCTCATTGAACGCATCCAGAATAAATTGATATCTATCTTAAAGCACCACTTTTGCCATTCTGGCGACCACAGTTGAGCCTTCTCAAGTATACTTCAACTCGCACCTCTAGATTCAAGTCTTAATTAATCACACCTTTTGTTCCTGTATAAGGTGGTCCATGACATTATACATTCCTTAAAGCTTCTCGATCATATGCATTTGTTTGTGCCGCAACGGTATACCAAGTAGCATTCCACATTCGTTGCCTGGGCTTCTTACAAGATTGTGCTAATAAGACTCGACTCCAAAACATACTTCAGAGTTCATTTCCTGTGTTTTGCGTATCTGTAGATAATCATGTAGGATTAACTCCCTTTTAGTTTTCCGCGTTTCCTTTTTTCCCTGTTTGTTTCTCTATCTTCCATTTTTTTGTCTACTACATTCATGTTTTCTGTACATATTGTGTCACATAGTGCTCGTTAAGTGCACCTGTACAAAGGCTCTCTAGCTGTTCCTGGGTACTACAATAAAAATTTGAATGATTGATTATTATCGTAGTATAAAATTGTGCTTTTTAAGTATGTACTAGTGTACTATTTCAGTGCAGTAGCTTTTGTGCAATTAAAAAAAGGGCATGAATTAAGAAGAGAGAAAGAAAATGATAAATGAGAGGTAGGGAGGTTAACCAGGACTGAGCCCGGTTGGCTACCCCACACTGGGGAAAGGGGGACGGAAAGATTAAAAGAAGAGAAAGTCCACTGGGGATATCAGTCGGTCACTCAGTCCGGATCACAGACGCTGACTCAATCCGGTATCTTTCAAATATCGCAGCAGCGCTTTTGTGGCCTTTTGTTCATATTTAAAACAGCGCAAAAGCACGGACAAGGGAGGACACAGGACGAGCGCTGACTGCCAACAGCACCTTTATTGGAGCCTGCGCCAATATATACAATTTGCAACAGGCATAAAGAGAGTGAAAGAAAGGGACGGGAAGGCGAGTCATCGTCGTTCAACTACTGCTGCGCATGCGTCAATGACATTAAACAATATAAAAGAAACCATAACATGGTGGACACAGGCCAAACTGCTTTACTTCTAAGGAACTTAAGTTCTTTATCACAAAGTGCAATAGAAGGGGAACTAACACAGGTGGCTGCTAACTGACGCATTGAAAATGCCTCAAAGATTTCTCTGGCCATCTGATTGCGGTACCTTTTCAACACACGTGTGTGGTCAAGGAGTGGAGTACAGCCACACTTGGCACAATGAACAGCCAGATTACTGCCAGTCTTAATCTTGACACAGTGAGCATGCTCGCGCAAACGTTCATTAATACAGCGTCCTGTTTGCCCTATGTAAGTGCAGCCGCAAGAGCTGGGAATGGAATACACTACATTGGTACTGCAATGTACAGGCTTGGCGACATGTTGCTTATTGCACGGTCCAGGTGTTCTCCGGCTTTCGTTGATCTTTTTGCACATCCTTCCCAACTTGTTAGGCGCAGTGAACACGACCTTTATACCAGCCCGGCCTGCGACTTTCTTGATGCGATGGGACACACCATGTATATACGCTATCGCAACAGTCTTAGTTAAGACATCACCCGCTTCGCGCTGTTTCTTGGGGGAACGAGCCTCTTGCAATAAAACTTCCGCCAAGAATAACAGCAGTTGTTCAGGATAGCCACTTGTTTCAAGCCGCTGGACTTGATTGGAGAGGCTGCTGGACATCGAGTGGTGGCAAGAGCGAACGACCGCATTTCTTAGGGCCCCTAGGGCGATGGAGCGCTTCACCACTTTAGTATGGTTAGATGTGTCGGGGAGAAGGTGTTTTTGGGAACGCGGGGCATACATCCAACACGTGTGCCCTTCCTGGAGGTGTAGTGCAAGGTCTAGGAAGCGGATTTGGCCTTTTTCCGGCAGTTCTCTTGTGAACGTCAAACCTCGAACGTCAAACCGCGCTCGTCCTGTGTCCTCCCTTGTCCGTGATTTTGCGCTGTTTTAAATATGAATGATCCGTACCAACTAGCTCGCACCCAAACCCTTCTGGGCCTTTTGTAGCCGCGATATGCGAGGCCATGGTCCCAAGATCTTGTTCAAGGTGAACGGCTTTCCATCTAGCTGATTGAGAGCTGTGCAGAGGTCTTGCCTTTCATCTTCAAAAGATGGGCAGTAGCGCAGTAGGTTTTCTATGGTTTCCTCGACACCGCAGGCATTGCACTCGGCGCTATCAGCCATTCCAATCAAAAATGCATATGCACTGGTGAATGCGACGTCCAAACGTAAGCGGCACAGCACTGTTTCCTCATTTCGCGGAAGACCTGGTAACAGCCGCAGTTGCATAGAGGGATCGAAGGAATGCAATCGATGTGAGTGAATTCAGGTGTGTGCCACTTTTCCAATGTCAAAAGAGTGCACTAGCTTGCCTAAGTGTTGGGCTGCGTCGGTCCACGATAAAGGTATAGAAACAAGGGTTGCTCCTTCGTGGGCTTTCCTAGCAGCTTCGTCAGCGAGGTCGTTGCCGGAGATACCGCAATGACCAGGCAGCCACTGAAACACGACGTCGTGTCCTTTCATGATCATGTGATGGTGCATTTCTCGTATCTTCGACACGAGTTGTTCACAAGACCCAGGACGAAGATATGACAGAAGACATTGTAAGGCCACCTTTGAATCGCAGAATATTGCCCACTGATTAGCCGGTTGGTTATTAATATAATCAATGGGACCTCGCAGGGCAACAAGCTCCGAACCGGTCGATATTGTCAAGTGAGAAATCTTGTATTGGATGCTTAGTGATCGTGATGGTATAACCACTGCGCTGGTGGAGCTGGTCTGAGTAGAAGAACCATCCGTATATATGTGGACTCGATCAAGGTAGAAAGTGTGCAAACAATCCAGAGCTGCTTGCTTCAAGGCCAAGGTAGGCAGGTCGGTCTTCTTTCTTGTCCCTGGAACCGTAAGACGCACTTGAGGTTGTTTTAAACACCACAAAGCTGAGGTTGAACATGCTGAGGGTGTGAAGCCCGATGGTAAGGAGGCACGATGGATGCTGACCTTGTTGGAGAAGGACGCCTGTGGTCGTCGTTCTGGCACGAATTAAGAAAGTACAATAATATGCTATGTGCCTGATCATATGCATTGTGGTATTAATTTCTTCTGAGTTTTAATAATGGCTGGCTACTGTATGCAGTGTTGTGCAATAAAATAATATGCCACAGCAATTATTGCGTGCCTTGAAGAACAAATTGAATATATCTTTCTCAGTCAAAACATCATAGCAGGCTGAAAACAATAAACTGCAATTTTTCATTTTGTGGTGACGAAGTGTGTAAATTGTGAAAATAACCTGTTTATATATTTCTTATACTATGCAAATGAGCTGCTCCCATACATTCGAATAAGTGCTTCAATAGTACGACTTGGCAAAGGGCAACGAAAGACTCCTACTAAAACCCTCTAATTCTCAAGCTGGTATTATCTGACGGTATGTCATTTCATTAATGTAAAGAAAGGCAAACTTGATATGTTGAAACCAGTTACAATAGAACATGGCCCATACACTGTGAAAATGTTTTGTAGCAATACACTCAATGTGAGGGCCTCCGGATGCGGTGTTGATGCATCGCGTGCCAGTGGTTGGGGTATTATGGCCCAACCACTGGCACGCGCCGAAAGCTTCGGCGCGCGCTGGCAAGCGAACGCGTCGCTTCGCTTCGGCTCGAGGGAAAGGGCGCGCAACCACTGGAGACAAGCTCCGACGCGCGCCGAAGCTCGCTCCTCGGCTGCGGAGCACTGTTGCTGGACTATTCCGTCTTCATCCGTCAAAGTCCGGCCTAAAACAGCCTGTTGTAAACTGAGCTTGAAACAATAAGTTAGTGATCTGTATGTGCTTTTAGATATAAAAAACACGTTTTAATAATGAATATACACCTGCCGCAACAGTTTGTTTTTATTTTTGAACTAACAATAGTGTACAAAATATCGGCATCAGCGCTCGCGCGTCGTCTGTCTGCAAGATCGCTTTGCAAACACCTGCACGACGATGCCATATATCAAAAACTGTTGTACCATTTCATTTTTCGGTAGCTTATTGCACAGCCAACTATGTAAGAATTAGGCTTGCAATGTATAACTGAAAGAATCTGCGTTGGAAATATTGCCACGTAGTAGTGACGGTAAATAAATAGTGCCGGCTCAATCGCAACGATAGCGGCGATCAATGTCGGCAATCGTAGAAAATCTCATCTGCGGGTCAAGCGCGTCGGTTTGCATACGGCAGTCGTCGAAAGTTACAGCCTATTCGCTGGTGCCCGCGCGCCTTCCAGAAACTACAACACAATTCGTGTCGCGTATGCAATCAGATTAGCAAGGTTCGTCGACAACAGACAGAACCATCGATAACATTCGCGAAACTTCCGATACGTTCAGGCGCATCTTGCACCGCGCGATAACGTTTAACATTTTTTAGCAGGCGAAATACGGTAACCGGATACAGATAAAGCATCCGTGTCAATATAATTATGCTTGTTGGTGCATGAGAGGAACGTGAAAAAGTGGGTTCTGAGAAAATCAGCAGAACAGAATTGAAACACCTGTAGCACTCACAAAAAAAACTAGAATAGCTAAAATGTATGTAATTCGTATCTTGTCTCTCCCCAGTTCTTGATTCTGCCAAATCTAGCCCATGGAGCACCTCTATTATTCTAGGTTGCTTTGATGCATCAAAACCGCATCCGGAGGCCTTCACATTGAGTGTATTGCTACAAAACATTTTCACAGTGTAAGGGCCATGTTCTATTGTAACTGGTTTCAGCATATCAAGTTTGCCTTTCTTTACATTAATGAAATGACATACCGTCAGATAATACAAGCTTGAGAATTATAGGGTTTTAATAGGAGTCTTTCGTTGCCCTTTGCCAAGTCGTACTATTGAAGCACTTATTCGAATGTATGGGAGCAGCTCATTTGCATAGTATAAGAAATATATAAACAGGTTATTTTCACAATTTATACACTTTGTCACCACACAAAGAAAAATTGCAGTTTATTGTTTTCAGCCTACTATGATGTTTTGACTGAGAACTATATATTCAATTTGTTCTGCGAGGCACGCAATAATTGCTGTGGCATATTATTTTATTGCACAGCACTGCATACAGTAGCCAGCCATTATTAAAACTCAGAAGAAATTAATAGCACAATGCATATGATAAGGCACATAGCATATTATTGCACTTTCTTAATTCATGCCAGAACGACGACCACAGGCGTCCTTCTCCAACAAGGTCAGCATCCATCGGGCCTCCTTACCATTGGGCTTCACACCCTCAGCACGTTCAACCTCAGCTTTGTGGTGTTTAAAACAACCTCAAGTGCGTCTTACGGTTCCAGGGATAAGAAAGAAGACTGACCTGCCTACCTTGGCCTTGAAGCAAGCAGCTCTGGATTGTTTGCACACTTTCTACCTTGATCGAGTCCACATATATACGTATGGTTCTTCTACTCAGACTAGCTACACCAGCGCAGTGGTTATACCATCACGATCACTAAGCATCCAATACAAGATTTTTCACTTGACAACATCGACCGGTTCGGAGCTTGTTGCCCTCCGAGGTGGCGTTGATTATATTAATAACCAACCGGCTAATCGGTGGGCAATATTCTGCGATTCAAAGGCGGCCTTACAATGTCTTGTGTCATCTCTTCGTCGCGGGTCATGTGAACAACTCGTGCCGGAGATACGAGAAATGCACCATCACATGATCATGAAAGGACACGACGTCGTGTTTCAGTGGCTGCCTGGTCATTGCGGTATCTCCGGCAACGACCTCGCTGACGAAGCTGCTAGGAAAGCCCACGAAGGAGCAACCCTTGTTTCTATACCTTTATCGTGGACCGACGCAGCCCAACACTTAGGCAAGCTAGCGCGCTCTTTTGACATTGGAAAAGTGGCACACACCTGAATTCACTCAACATCGATTGCATTCCCTCGATCCCTCTATGCAACTGTGGCTGTTACCAGGTCTTCCGCGAAATGAGGAAACAGTGTTGTGCCGCTTACGTTTGGGCGTCGCATTCACCAATGCATATGCATTTTTGATTGGAATGGCTGATAGCGCCGAGTGCAATGCCTGCGGTGTCGAGGAAACCATAGAAAACCTACTGCGCTACTGCCCATCTTTTGAAGATGAAAGGCAAGACCTCTGCACAGCTCTCAATCAGCTAGATGGAAAGCCGTTCATCTTGAACAAGATCTTGGGACCATGGCCTCGCATATCGCAGCTACAAAAGGCCACAAAAGCGCTGCTGCGATATTTGAAATATACCGGATTGAGTCAGCGTCTGTGATCCGGACTGAGTGACCGACTGATATCCCCAGTGGACTTTCTCTTCTTTTAATCTTTCCGTCCCCCTTTCTCCAGTGTGGGGTAGCCAACCGGGCTCAGTCCTGGTTAACCTCCCTACCTCTCATTTATCTTTTTCTTTCTCTCTTCTTAATTCATGCCCTTTTTTAATTGCACGAAAGCTACTGCACTGAAATAGTATAGTAGTACATACTTAAAAACCCAATTTTATACTACGATAATAATCAATCATTCAAATTTTTATTGTAGTGCCCAGGAACAGCTAGAGAACCTTTGTACTGGCGCACTTAACGAGCGCTATGTGAGACAAAATGTACAGAAAACATGAATGTAGTAGACAACGAAATGGAAGATAGAGAAACAAACAGGGAAAAAAGGAAACGCGGAAAACTAAAATGGAGTTAATCCTACATGATTATCTACAGATACGCAAAACACAGGAAATGAACTCTGAAGTATGTTTTGGAGTCGAGTCTTATTAGCACAATCTTGTAACAAGCCCCTCATCGAATGTGGAATGCTACCTGGTATACCGTTGCGGCACAAACAAATGCATATGATCGAGAAGCTTTAAGGAATGTATAATGTCATGGACCACCTTATACAGGAACAAAAGGTGTGATTAATTAAGACTTGAATCTAGAGGTGCGAGTTGAAGTATACTTGAGAAGGCTCAACTGTGGTCGCCAGAATGGCAAAAGTGGTGCTTTAAGATAGACATCAATTTATTCTGGATGCGTTCAATGAGGTCAGAATTGGATTTGCTCATTGCACCCCCCTCCTACAGAGGCATACTCTAGTAGTTGGAGGCACACAGCATAATTTCAGAAACACAACAGGTGAGTGGAAATCATGCAATTCCAATAGCGTGAAGGGCATCTTGTGTAATTATCTATGTGAAGAGAAGCTTAGGATTTTGTCGAAGTACACACCAATATCTTTCATTTGGTCGACCCTAAGGAGTGGAGCATCACGTAGGGTGTATCAAAATTTCACATGGTGCGTTTTGTGCATATAACTTAATGCCATAGTGTTGGAAGCATTTAAGAGTACTTATTGTTTCTGCACCAGTTCGAGAGTGAAAAAATGTCTTTTTGGAAGTCGATGCAGTGGGGAACACTGTTGACAGTCTGAAATAGTTTTAAGTTGTCGGCACACAAAGTCATGCTGTTCATTTATTAAAATGCTCTTAGCACTTGCAGAAAGCGAGGAATCCCATATCGATTCAAACAACTGACGCACTGAAGAGGATAGATATTGGTCGGCAGTTAGTAACTGCACATCTAGCACCTGATCTGATCATGGGCAATGTTCATGCTACCTTCCGAGTGGTAGAAAAGGTACTAGACTTTAGGGAACTATTGAATATGCTTGTGAGAACGAGGAACAAGTATGCTTCCATACGTCTTAACCCTTTCAGACACCACTTTATCCCGTTTATTGAAAAGTTGCTTTCACCACATCTCTTGCATCCTCAGAATCGTAGAAAGTGTACAGCTGCAGCAAATATTAAGAATTTTCAATTGTTTAGCGAGTTTTGTCAAGTTTACAAAATTTCGACTCCATGCAAAAAGTCACTACAGGAACACAAAATATGAGAACACGTACTATTCGTGTTTTGAAAAGCTTGAAAAGCACTTATCCAGCCACTTGAAAATTATGCTTGTGCACGACATTGTAAAAAAACAATGAAAGAAGTGAACCCGCTACATACAACATACTGACACAGAGTAACAACACCAAGCCGTCTACCTTCCCACTCATTTTGTTAAAACATTCTGCACGTTATTCAAAATTGCAGCACAGTTCCAATAATAAGTGTTTCATGATGTATGAAACACATTTTAAATACCATTACTTTCATCAGTGCTTTTGCTATTGATGCACGCTCCTGCTGTGCCCAATTGTGTAGACAGCGTCTCAAAGGGTTAAGCTCTGTGGAGGAAATACCATGAACACCACAATAATAATAATAATAATAATAATAATAATAATAATAATAATAATAATAATAATAATAATAATAATAATTATAATAATAATAATAATAATATAAAATATTAATAATAATAATAATATTAATAATAATAATAATAATAATAATAATAATAATAATAATAATCTTAGTGGTAACTTGGCCCACTAGACGAAAAAGGAGGCTGATGCCTGTATGTTAGAGCATCTGATTACCAGCCATCTAGAGCAGGAATTTGCAGGATGCAGAAGACACTTCCTTCCCCTCCACGTGCACACACACTTGCTCAATAACACAGCACGGCACACACGCACACATTCGACAGGTGCACAACACACAGGAGTGCCAATTCAGTCTGGCTCCAAGGGAGGAGAATCCAAATCGCCAGGGAGGTGGAGAGAAAGCTCTGCATGCGAGATATAATCATGGAGTTGTGGTGTCGGGCCATAGAGGCGCGATGAGGGCTCAGGCTGTGCTGACCACTTGTTCAGACGAACTGAAGAAAGATTAGTGCTGTCCAGAGAGTCGTCAAGTACCCTGCAGTATAGACTAGTGCAATGTTGCGCTGGTATTGCAGGGTGTGCTACTTGAGGGGTTTGAGGCAATCCTCGAAGGCTGGCATGAGCTTGTGACAACCGAAAAGACGGGAGTAAAGGGTGCGTATTGTCCGGCGCTGAACAAGCTTAAGTTAGTTAGCGTCGCGAGTTTGGTATGGGAACTATACTGATGAGCAGTACTCAAGTCGTGACAAAATGATAGAAGTGTAGAGTGCTCGGAAAACCTTAGGTCATCAGGGAAGGAAGACACGGGACACAAACGCAAGAATGGGCCTGTGCTTACATACAGTGCTGGTGACATATGCGGAAAAATTGAGAGAAGAGCTAAATGTTACATCCAGAATGGGAAGGGCCCGAACAGTCTTTATAGAGGCGCCTCCAAGGAAGAAGGTTGGACTTGCAGCTGTTTCATTGTGGCTGATACGCATGGCAGCACTTTTTACGGTGCTACTACAAAGTTTCTTATTGTAGGCCCAGTCATTCACCTTTATGGAATGTATTTATTGTAAGCACATATGCTGTGCATCGGCATATTGTTGTTGTGGAAGTGTTAACTTGTTAATCGAACACATTCTGTGCAGATGCATTAGTAACTTGGTTTTGAGTAGATATTTGTCCTGACTACAATTTATAGTATCGCAGCAAGAAACATTTTAGTAGAAGCTGAAGGTATTCCAGCAATTTAAGCATACCGACTGCACAAAACACTGATGACACCTTTTCACCTTCCCCACAATGCACTCACACCATCTACACTTTTCATAAGCAAAAAGTGAGATAAAAAACCAATTACAGTTTCATTGACTCAGTACTTGCTGCTTCTGAGGCAGGCATCGAAGCAATCGTGGTATACGCTGCTACATGCATAGGTCTTGCATGATGCAGGTCCTGCTATGCACTGCACACAGGGCACACGTTGCAAACAGATAATTTCTTTTTGCAGTGCTCAACTTTAAGGACACACTGACTCAAACATGACTCCGTTGTCACGTATGCTTCAGTGCGTCAGTGTTCTTGATTGCTACACGAGCGAATTATCCCCAACTAGCCCAAAAGACGGACGCACTTGAAAGAAGTGAGTGAATGAGTACAGTGAACTTGTACTGAACTGGATTCACATGCCGAATAGAAGAGCGCAGTGTCAGCTGAAACTGGCGGCACGGCTGATTATGTAAGTACTTCCAATAGTTCGGCTAATAGTGTATTTCGCTTTCGGAAGTTGTCTTTACCACTGGAAACAGCGCATAGCTTGCCCGTGAAACTGGAGTCAACCGACAGCACACGAAACACGCCGCGGTTGCCCAACCCAACTTCCACACGGTTCATTCACCACATCACACATCACACGAAGTCAGGAGTGCCATATTGTCAGGTGGTGGTGACGCTGAATAACACAGTAGCAGTACTGTGAAAGACAAAACTAGCTTTTATTGGGCGAACCTGTGCCCACAAAATAGGGTACACTTAAAGCACAACGATAGCGGCGAATACAGTCGGCGATCGTCGAAAATCTGATCAGCGGGTCAAGCGCGTCGGCTTTTATACTGCAGTCGTCGAATGTTCCAGACTAATCGTTCGGACCCGTGTGCCTTCCACAAAGTTCTACACCATTCGCGTCTCGCGATGAAATCAGATAAGACAGGGTTCGGCGACAACAGACAGCCGGATAGAAGCATCGATAACTTTCCAGAAACTTCGGATACATGCAGGCGCATCCCGCGCTGTGCGATTACATTTGTTAGGTGGCGAAACGTGGTCGCCCGATAAAGATAAGTACACGCGTCAATACCCCCCTCTTAAAAAGCATCGTCCCGATGCTACAAATATAAGAGAGCGAAACACAAAAGGACACTTATTAAACATAAGTAACAAAACAACGAGAAGAAACAAAGTCCAAAGGTCAGTTACGCGAAGTGCCAAAGTTCATTTTCGCTGGTAGTACGGCTTGAGTCGCACAACGTGGACTATTTCAGGTCGTGAGCGGCGCCGCTGTGATAGCGAAATGCCGTCTGGCACGACCTCATAGTCCAGTGCCCCAACACGTCGGATGATCTTGTACGGTCCGAAATAGCGACGCAAAAGCTTCTCGCTCAGTCCTCGTCGGCGTATTGGGTTCCAAACCCAAACACGGTCACCGGGCTGGTATTCGACGAAGCGTCGTCGGAGGTTGTAGTGTCGTCTGTCGGTACGCTGCTGGTTCTTGATCCGTAGGCGGGCGAGTTGTCGGGCTTCTTCGGCGCGCTGGAGATAGGTAGCGACGTCAAGATTCTCTTCGTCCGTGACGTGCGGCAGCATGGCGTCGAGCGTCGTCGTCGGGTTCCTGCCGTAAACCAGCTTAAACGGCGTGATCTGTGTTGTTTCTTACACCGCCGTGTTGTAAGCAAAGGTTACGTACGGCAGGACCGCGTCCCACGTCTTGTGCTCGACATCGACGTACATTGCTAGCATGTCGGCTAGGGTCTTGTTCAGGCGCTCCGTGAGACCATCCGTCTGCGGGTGATAGGCAGTTGTCCTCCTGTGGCTTGTATGGCTGTACTGCAGAATTGCTTGGGTAAGCTCTGCTGTAAACGCTGTTCCTCTGTCGGTGATGAGGACTTCTGGGGCACCATGTCGCAGAAGGATGTTCTCGACGAAACATTTCGCCACTTCGGCTGCGCTGCCCTTCGGTAGAGCTTTAGTTTCAGCAAAGCGGGTGAGATCCTCCGCCGCCAACGAAGACGCCGAAGACGCCGAAGAAACTACCTCGACGACATACCGACACGCCGCCGTCCCGACGAAGTGTGAAAGCAAAGAATACGACGACGAAAGACGACCTGACGACGTCCCATACCAGCCACAGGTCAACGCGACACAGCCGTGATCCGACGCCACGACCTAACTGTAACGCAAGACAAAAAACCACCGTCCTCGACGTGCTTCTAGACGGCCACGCAGTTACCGCCTTAGTGGACACAGGGGCTGATTACTCCGTCATGAGTGGACCCATCGCCGCCCAGTTGAAGAAGGTTAAGACTGCATGGGAAGGCCCTCAAATTCGGACCGCTGGAGGACACCTGATTACGCCGACTGGAATCTGCACGGCAAGAATTACCGTTTATGACCGGACTTACCCTGCCACCTTCGTTATCCTCCAACAGTGTTCACGCGACGTCATTCTCGGCATGGACTTCCTAAACCAACACGGCGCAGTCATCGACTTTAAGTCGAAGTCGATAACCCTGTCTGAAGATCAAGCGATACCGCCGGAGAGCTCTCGTAGTCATCATGCCTTAAGCGTGCTCGAAAGTCAAATCAGCATCCCGCCTCGCTCCAGTATTGTCATTTCCGTCGGCACAAAAACACCTGCCGACGTAGAAGGCGTCATCGAGGGTGACCAACGTCTACTCCTAGACCGTGAAATTTGCGTCGCGAGAGGGATCGCTCGACTCCACGGAGGGAAAACGGAAGTGATGCTAACCAACTTCAGCCAAGAGTTCAAGCACATCAGCAAGGGCACGACAATCGCGTACATCGAGGAAATTGTGGAAACGAGCAATGCCTTAGTCCTCACAGATTCTGCCGCATCTACCCCGCCTACCATAGTCCCCGAACCAGACTTCGGCGTAAATCCAAGTCTCCCCATAAGCTAGCAGCAAGAGCTCAGAAGTCTTCTCCGACGATACAAGGACTGCTTTTCGACTTCATCAAAGATTCGACAAACACCAGTTGCAAAGCATCGCATAATAACCGAAGAGTGCACTCAACCACTCCGCCAGAGCCCTTACCGAGTTTCGACGCGAGAACGTGAAGCTATTAGGCAACAAGTCGACGAAATGCTCCGCGACGACATCATACAGCCGTCGAAAAGCCCGTGGGCATCCCCTGTGGTCCTGGTAAAGAAAAAGGACGGAACCCTGCGTTTCTGCGTCGATTACCGTCGTCTGAACAAGATCACAAAGAAGGACGTATACCCCCTCCCACGAATAGACGACGCATTGGATCGGCTCTGCAACGCTAAATACTTCTCGTCGATGGATCTCAAGTCTGGCTACTGGCAAATAGAAGTCGACGAAAGAGATCGCGAAAAGACCGCCTTCATCACCCCAGACGGCCTGTACGAGTTCAAGGTTATGCCATTCGGACTGTGCTCGGCGCCTGCAACGTTCCAGCGCGTCATGGACACGGTTTTAGCAGGATTGAAGTGGCAGACCTGTCTCGTTTACTTGGATGACGTCGTCGTCTTCGCCGGAAATTTTGACGATCACCTTAGGCGGCTTGCAACAGTACTAGAGGCCATCAAATCATCAGGGCTCACTCTGAAGCCAGAAAAGTGCCGCTTCGCTTACGACGAGCTTCTGTTCCTAGGCCACGTCATCAGCAAATCCGGAGTACGCCCCGACCCGCAGAAAACAGCTGCCATCGCAAAGTTCCCGCAGCCCATTGACAAGAAGGCAGTGCGTAGATTCCTTGGCATGTGTGCCTACTACAGGCGCTTTGTCAAGGACTTTTCACGCATCGCTGAGCCGCTAACGCATCTAACCAAATCTGATGCCGAGTTCAAATGGGAAACGGCGCAGGCCGACGCATTTCAAGAACTAAAACGACGCATGCAGTCACCGCCGGTACTCGCACATTTCGACGAAGACGCCGATACCGAAATCCACACTGACGCCAGTAGCCTAGGCCTCGCTGCCGTCCTAGTCCAGAAGAAAGACGGACATGAACGGGTGATATCTTATGCTAGCCGGCCGCTGTCAAAAGCGGAAGGCAATTATTCTACGACTGAAAAGGAATGCCTCGCCATCATTTGGGCTACAGCAAAATTCCGCCCATACCTATATGGCAGGCCATTCAAAGTCGTCAGCGACCATCACGCGTTGTGTTGGCTAGCTAAATTAAAGGACCCTTCAGGACGGCTGGCGAGGTGGAGCCTCAGACTGCAAGAATATGACGTCACGGTGATCTACAAGTCCGGACGACAACACTCAGACGCCGACTGCCTATCACGCGCCCCCATCGATCGCCCGCCGGAAGACGACGAGGATGACGGCGCCTTCCTCGGAATAATAAGCGCAGAAGACTTCACTAAACAGCAACGCGCAGATCCGGAGCTAAAAGGCCTCGTCGAGTACTTGGAAGGGAACACCGACGTAGTACCTAGGGCATTTAAGCGCGGATTATCTTCGTTCACATTACAAAACAACCTGCTCGTAAAGAAGAACTTCTCACCAGTCCGCGCCAGCTTCCTTCTTGTTGTTCCGTCAGCGCTGCGTCCAGAAGTACTGTACGCTCTACATGATGATCCAACCGCTGGGCACCTCGGATTCTCCCGAACGCTGTCGAGGATACAGGAAAGGTATTACTGGCCGCGTCTGACCGCCGACGTCGCTCGTTACGTCAAGACATGTCGAGACTGTCAGCGACGCAAGACACCACCGACAAGGCCAGCAGGATTACTACAGCCGATCAAACCTCCTTACCGACCATTTCAGCAGATCGGGATGGATTTGTTGGGACCGTTTCCGGCGTCATCATCCGGAAATAAGTGGATCGTCGTGGCGACGGACTATCTCACCCGCTTTGCTGAAACTAAAGCTCTACCGAAGACATCTGGTAGAAGACATCTCTACCGTGACATCTGGTGGAGGTGCTGGGTAACACAGTAGCAGTACTGTGAAAGACAAAACTAGCTTTTATTGGGCGAACCTGTGCCCACAAAATAGGGTACACTTAAAGCACAACGATAGCGGCGAACACAGTCGTGATGGCGGCGAACACAGTGATCAGTCGAAAATCTGATCAGCGGGTCAAGCGCGTCGGCTTTTATACTGCAGTCGTCGAATGTTCCAGACTAATCGTTCGGACCCGCGTGCCTTCCAAGCATCGATAACTTTCCAGAAACTTCGGATACATGCAGGCGCATCCCGCGCTGTGCGATTACATTTGTTAGGTGGCGAAACGTGGTCGCCCGATAAAGATAAGTACACGCGTCAATATTTTAAATCACTGCAGCATCAAATGGACCTGAAAATTCACTTCCTTCGACAGAGTTTCTTAGCTGGTCTCCGTTCACTCGCCAGTTACGAACTCGATGGACTCGGTAGGCCTACGCGTAACGTAAACAACATCGGCGATAGGCGAGTGCTGATTATCCAGACTTCGGAACTCGTAAACATGTTTCCATTCGTTTTGAGCACAACAAAATGCACACACAACAAGCACAGACGTTGCGGTAATCGTGATTCGGTTGGCTCTTTTAGCAGACGATCGCGCTGAGCCCGGCGGAACCCAGTGGGCAGGTTGAATTAGTCGGCGTCGTTCGAAGTCGCTTCGGATCCACGTCGCACTGCCACAACCCACGGTCGTCGGTCGTGTTGTCGTCGGCGTACTATTACAACACTGTCTTTCAGGAACACTGTCGCGCGCGTCGTACGCTCAAGGAACTCGGACGATCGTTGGTGCCGGCGCCTTCGTACGGGCGGACATCATAGGCCTAGCAGCTGGAGGCTCCGCAGCCTCCGATTGGTTGACGCCTGCGACTCGTCTCTGCCTCTCATTGGTGCACGCCGGCGCAACTTCGCCGCGCGTCGGCAAAGTTCTAGCATCGGCAGTAGACATAATCGCTGCGCGACGTTCCGCTTCGCCGCGTTTACGACCGACGCTTTGACGCATTTGACCCTTCGGCGCGCGCCGAAGCTTTCCGGCGCGTGCGAGTGGTTGGGGCATTAGGCGTTTTCTTTCTTATGGATATATTGGACATATTGAATATCTGATACTGAACGTCAACGCCGTGTTGAAGAAAGCCTGCGACTTCAGTTGCTCAGGTCGCCAGAAAGGCTTGAGTGTGTTGGATACGGACCCTTTTCCTGGCATCACTCAAGTTGTCCGACCACATCCAATCGCCCTCGCATTCCAATTATGGGGCGCCGGGGGACGCGTGTACCACGTTACCGGACCCGTCAGACAGGTTGGCGACCCCCACCTCATGCGCCACACATCGAACTATTGTCTCTTCCCCTGCTTTACTCTTCCCGAAAGTGTAACGGTAGGCTGGCATGGTTCCACGTAGTTGATCTTGGTCCAGAGAAAAGCTGTTTTGCGGCTCTGGAAGGTCGTTCGAGAAGAATCAGTCTTCTCGAGCTGAGCGATTCCAGGTGAGGAGGCGACGCCGGAGGCAAGTCCACCCTCGGACAACGGAGCCCTTGGAGCGTCCCCATTGGCCGAATGTGACGGCACTTGCACGGGCGCCTACCATTGGAGGAAAATGACGACATCTGAGCTGGCTCGGCGATTGGCCGAAAATGACGTGACCCTGAGAGACCGAAGGGGTTAAAAGCGAAAGACAGGGAAAAGAGTTTTTCGTTTTCTTGCCAAGGGCCGCAGCGTCCGATTTGCTGCCGTCCGTCGATGCCTTTATGACTGTTCATTGCTTTGTATTATTACTTTAAATAATGTAAATAAGCCTTCAGTTCTCAAAATCCTCTTCAACGTCAGCCAACTCTCGCATTCAGCGGAAAGATCGAATAACTGGTAGAAGCGCTAAGGATGAACCTTCGTCCGAAGAAGTCCTGAGGAACTGGGAACAGCGAAGAAGAAAGAGCCTTCGACCCAGGGTGTTCTGAGGAAGCGGGAGCAGCGGACCGATGAACCGGATGGCATGGTGCCACATCCGTGAGTGAGCGCGTGCTTTTTTCCCTTTTGATTCGCCAGACTTCGAATTTTGCGTGTTCATTTTGATGGTTCAAGGAATCAGGAATTTGTTGCATATTTTGTGTTCGCACTAATTATTTAAGGAAAACAGTTCTAACCACCAGTCGGAGCAGCTGCCATGAATCTTAGAAGGTTGACGAGGTCAGACTTGTTATTGTGCGACGAGTTAGGAGTTGAGGCGGACGAAAAGATGAAAAAGCCGGCTATTCAAAAGGCAATTCAAGATAGTAGCAATGATGATGAAAACACTAAGATTGCTAGGGAGGTGACACAAGAAACGCGGGAGCGTCAAGAACGTGAGAGTGGGTTTGAGCGTAAGCGAGAACGGGAAAAGCACGAGAAAGAGATGGCAGAGCTACAAGTTGAACTTCAGAAATTGCGTCCAGAAGTGAGCAGTGAAGGGGACAAGGATATCAGATCAAGCGAGGTCGAGCCATGTCGGATGGACCAGCGGATGAAACCGTACAAGGTTGGAGAAGACATTGCCTTATTCTTGGTTCATTTCGAGAGAACTTGTGAAAGGTGTAATTTCGGTCAGGGCACCTGTTCACAGTGGTTGGTGACTTTGTTGCCTTGTGAGGCAGCGAACATAGTCGCAAGATTAACGGCGAATGATGCGGAAGACTACGGGAAAGTAAAGGCAGCGCTGTTGAGGAGGCACTGAATTTCCCCGGAAGCATTTAGGCAGCGATTCAGAGAAGCGAGCAAAAAGAGTGACGAGGGATACTCAGAGTTTGCGTATGGTTTGAAAACAAACCTTGTTGAGTGGCTTAAGGGTGCCGAAGTCTACGAAAGTAGAGACAAAATTATAGAGTGTATTTGTCTCGAACAATTCTACCGCAGTATTTCACAGTCAGTGAGGTTTTCGGTGCAGGATAGAGATGTCGTAGACATGTTAGATAAGGCGCTCGGCTAGCTGATTAGTCTGTGATGCGAAGGAAACTCACTACCGACAACGAGCGTTGAAATGGAAGGGATGATCCGAGAAGGTATATCTACCACAAAAAATAGACACAGGTAAAAGCTACCCAGAGGGCCGAGTCGATGAAAAACACTCAGGAAGGGAGCAACGATAAAGGAGCCAACATCACTCCGAAGGAGGGGACAAAAAAGATTGATACGCGAGAGTTCGACAAGAGGCGACCGGTCCGATGTTATCAGTGCCAGGGCCTATAGTAGATCACTATGCCTGGGATTGCAAAAAAAAAAAAAAAAGAAAAGCCGGTAGTGCTTTCTTATGTGGGCGGAAGCGACGAAAGCTTGGAGCTTCTCCGTCCATACCTCCAGGAGCTACGGAATAGCGGAAAAACCTGTAAGGTATTAAGGGACAGTGGAGCAACCATGGACCTAGTTCACCTTTCTTTTGTAAACACCGAGGACTATACAGGGAAGGTAACTTGGCTCATGTCAGTGCTTGAGGAACACAGCGCGTGTCTGCCAATAGCACGAGTGACAATTTTCGGTCCTTTCGCAGAACTAGAGACAGAGGCAGTTATTTCGAAGGCGCTACCAGTGGACTACCCGTATCTCTTTTCAAACCATTCGGGGCGTTTGTTACGGGGGCGCCGTCAGGAGTTCGGAGAAAGAAGGATGCAGGCATTAATCCGCTCGCGAGCACGCCAAATCGCCGCTCAGCTGACCGAGTACCCCCGCGCAGCGGTGGCGGAACGCGGGGAAGCGCGTTCACTAGTAGAACCTCAGACAACGGAGGAAAAAGAAAACCATGTGACAGCAGAGGTGCCAATTAAAGTGATATGTATCGTGCGGTGCTGCAGGCAAGGCATGACCAGAGGCTCCAAGCAAGGGGAGCGGAAAGCGTCCCCGTTTACTCAACAGCCGTGTATATATACACTAAGTGGGAGAGGGTGTGTTCCCTCACCACAACGTGTCATGGGCGATACCGATAGCTGTCACGTCACACGTGCCATAGATGCGAAGCCAGCGCTGCGCCAGATACGATACATCCCCTTTTCTTTCAAAGGAGGAAAAAAAAAAGAAACACAGGAAAGAACATAAGTAGAAACGAACATTGAGAACGCCATTTAGGGAACTTGCACAAAGCTTCGATTAAAAGTAAGCCTCTGTGGGGGCCTTCGCTCTCGGGTTGACCTTCTCAACGCAGGTTCTGCTGCAAGCATGCAGGAGCGTTGGATGAGGCGGGAATGTGGCCAGTTGTGGCCGGTGACTCGGCGGCACTGTTGCTGCTGTATGGTGAAGGTCTTCCGTCAGCCCCTTGGCGGAGGTCTTCCTCGGAGTCACAAAGGCCTCTTTGTCGAAAAGCTTCTCTTGTAGGCAGCAGATGTCGCCGATTGCGCCGCAAGAATGTGCCGCCTTCAGCGATTATGTTATACGAGCGGGGATATGTCGCAGCTTGAACGACTTGACCTTTGGTGGCCCACTCCCCTTCTTTGATGCGTACCGTGTCTCGGGGGTTGAGTGGTGGTAGTCGTCGGCTGCAACGGTCGGTCTGACGATGCTTCTGTACGCTGCGACCTGGGCAGGGCCGGACGTCGGGCAACGTTGTCCGTAGTCGTCTTCCTTGAAGTACTTCGCCAGGTGATGGTCCGGATTCCATTGGAGTAGATCTGTAGGCAAGAAGACCAAGCCAAAAATCGTGATTCATTTGAGTGCTTTTTTTTAAAATCCTCTTAACTACTTGCACGCCTTTTTCCGCCAATCCGTTGGACTGGGGGTACCGAGGGCTAGAAGTGGTGTGGTTGAAGTCATACCTTCGGGCAAATGCAGCAAAAGCGTGGCTAGAAAATTGTGGGCCATTATCCGAAGAAACTTCAACTGGTATGCCGTATCTAGCAAAGATTGCACTTGTTGCTTCAATGACCGTCTTCGCGGTAGTATCTTTTAGCAGCTGTACTTCAGGAAAGTTTGATAACGCGTCGTAGACGCACAGGTATGACCGTCCACCATGCTCAAAAATATCGATGCCGACACGATGCCATGGTTTATCAGGTACTGCGCGTAACTTTAACGGCTCTTGGGGCTGTCTGTACGCGTACGTTTTGTATGCAGAACACGCCTGTGCGAAAGTTTCTATGTCACGGTTTATTCCTGGCGAGAAGACGAGATGCCTGGCCCGTGATTTGCATTTATTAATGCCCAGATGACCTTGATGAATGCGTTCCAATGTTTCTTTCCTCATCGTAGCCGGAATTACAACTTTGCACCCTTTTAAGAGGACTCCGTTCACGTGAGAAAGCTCTCCTTCAAAAGATTTCCAATGGCCTTGGAGTGCTTTTCCTGCCGCCAAGTCCACAAGAACTTGCTTTAATTCTTCATCCCGACTAGTTTCCGTAGCCAACCTCTTCCATGTGTTATCGGTGACAAGTGAGGAAACAACACTGCGTGCACTTCAGTGTCGTCGTTGATGTCGTCGTTTTCCGTGATGGGTCCGGTTGTTGCACGTGACAGCATGTCAGCGAGAAGCAGTTGCTTCCCTGGTGTGAACTGAAGTTTTACGTCATATCGAAGAAGGCGCAGGAAAAAACGCTGCAACCTCGGGGGCTTGTCGCCAATGGCCTTCTGCGAGATGGCGATCAAAGGATGGTGATCAGTTTCTAGAATAAACGGCCGACCGTAGACAAAATGGTTAAACTTCTCGCATCCATATGCCACCGCGAGGGCCTTCTTTTCAATTTGCGAGTAACGTTGTTCGCACTCTGGAAGTGCCCGCGAGGCATACGCGATTGGCTTCCATGTATCCTGGTGGCACTGCAATAGCGCTGCGCCGATTCCGTTTTGCGATGCATCACATGACACCTTTGTTGCTTTTGTTCGATCGAACACGGCTAGTAATAATAATATTTGGGGTTTTACGTGCCAAAACCACTTTCTGATTATGAGGCACGCCGTAGTGGAGGACTCCGGAAATTTTGACTACCTGGGGTTCTTTAACGTGCACCTAAATCTAAGCACAGGTGTTTTCGCATTTCGCCCCCATCGAAATGCGGCCGCCGTGGCCGGGATTCGATCCCGCGACCTCGTGCTCAGAAGCCCAACACCACGGCTAGTAAAGGCGCTCTACTTAAACTTTTGCAAAGCTGCCTCCACTCTTCAGCGTGATTAGGCGTCCAGTCAAACTCAGTATTCTGCTTTATAAGATTTCTGAGGAGCGTCGTCCTTTGGGCCAGTGACGGCATAAACTTGCTGAAATAATTCACGGTTCCTAGCATCCTCTGTACTGCGAGCTTGTCGGTCGGCGGTGGAATTTGAGTCATTGATTTTGTCAGTGACTGGCTTGGTTTGATGCCTTCCTGGTCAATGACGTCACCAAGAAACTCGACTTTACCGACACCAATGGAACACTTGTTCGGATTAAATGTCGGACCGCCGCGTTCAGCTGCTTGCAGTACCGACTGCAGCCGCCTGTCATGCTCCTGCCTCGACGACCCCCACACCAGTACATCATCAACGTATACTCTGACCCCAGGAAGGCCTTCAACAATTTCATTTAGCGTTTTCTGGAATACCTCAGGCGCCGATGCTATACCAAACGGTAAGCGCAGAAATCTGTAGCGCCCGAATGGCGTTGCAAAGGTGCAAATTCGCGAGGTTTCGTTGTCCAACGGAATTTGGTGAAAACCAGAGTTCGCGTCAAGACGGGTGAAAACTGTAGCGCCCGCTAACTCTGCCTCTATGTCTTCTCTTCGCGGCATTGTGTAATGTTCTCTCTTGATGCATTGGTTAATCCTCCTGGGGTCGATACATACTCGAATTTTCCCGTCCTTCTTTCTAACAATGACCAATGGGCTTACCCAGTCTGTGGGCTCGGTGACTTTGGTTATGATGCCTGCGCGCTCCATGCGTCCCAGTTCTTCTCGCAAGGGTTCCTGTAGAGCCAGCGGCACTCGTCGGGCTGCTTGGACGATTGGCGTGGCGTCGTCACGTAGAACCATTCGATAGACGCTTTCAACGCACCCAGTTCCTGTGAACAAGTGGCGAAAGTTTCTTGCGACTTCCTCGGAACTGTTTCGAGATACTGCGTGTATGTGTGACACAAGTCCAAGGTTTTCGCTAGCCTGTAAGCCTAGGATGGCCTGATGCCCCTTGCACACCACGAAGAAGTCGAGGACGGCGCAACGATCACCTAGTGCTAATTTTGTACGAATGACGCCATCATGCTTGATAACCCCTCCGCCATACGAACGTAACACCGCGCTGCTTGGTTTCAGGGGCGGTTTTGGGCGAGTTTTACGGTAGCATCCGAAAGGTAGTAGATTTGCTTGCGCTCCTGTGTCGACCTTGAATTCAAGTGGTACGTTCTTGATTTGGCCGACAACTGTCCAGTCGTGTTCGTTTGCTGCGCAGCTTGACACGTCCAGAATGTCAAAGTTATCTTCACCGCCCTGAAGTTCACCAATATCAGCAAATCGTCTGCAGCAGATAGCAAAATGGTTGGGACGTTGACATTTGCGACATGTTTTCCCGAATGCAGGACACCTTCGTGGCGGGTGCATACGTGCGCACTTTGGACACTTATAATGCCTGGGTAACTCGCTTTGTTTACTTGGGTGTTCCTTACGCATCGCGTTAATGTGGCTTTCGTCCCGTGCCCAAACTTTTGTTGCGCTGCCGTCGCTTCAGCTGCTTTAGCAACCTGCTCAGCCTTCAGTAAATTCAGCGTAGTGTCCCGCAGCAACCTTTCTCGAAGTTTCTCGTCGTTAGTTCCATGAACAATTTGGTCCCTAATCATTGCGTCCATTTGGGAGCCAAAGTTGCATGCTCGTGCCTGGTTCTTTAAGTTTCGCAAAAAAGGTTCGAAAAGCTCACCAGGGGCTTGGACTCGCGTACGGAAAACGTAGCGCTCATGGACTTCGTTCTGCTGAGCCGCACAATATGCATCGAACTTCGCAATGACAGTGGCGTAATCATTCCTGCTCTCGCCTTCGCCAAAGCTGAACGTGTTGAAGATCTCGATGGCTTCCTCGCCTGCAACGCTCAGCAGAAGTGCTGTCTTGCATGGTTCCGTTCGAGGCTTACCGGTTGGCTGTTCTGACGCGGCGAGAAAAAATTCGAACCTTTGCTTGAATGCCTGCCAGTTCTTGGAAATTTCACCAGCCGAGCTCAGCGGGCCTGGTGGCTTCAGTAAGTCCATGGGGCTGGTCTTGTAGTATAATCGTCGGTTCACTAAGACTGGACGTCGGCGTTGAACCCACTCCTGACACCATGTATCGTGCGGTGCTGCAGGCAAGACATGACCAGAGGCTCCAAGCAAGGGGAGCGGAAAGCGTCCCCGTTTATTCAACAGCCGTGTACACTAAGTGGGAGAGGGTGTGTTCCCTCACCACAATGTGTCATGGGCGATACCGATAGCTGTCACGTCACACGTGCCATAGATGCGAAGCCAGCGCTGCGCCAGATACGATACATGATACACGTAGAAAACTCGCGTAGCGAGGAAAGGTCGTCAGTGGAAGTAACAGAAAGGGCGAGCAGCTCTGTACTTTCACCTGCCTCTGGGGGATTTGAAAGGCTTCTCCAGGTGGACAGGGAGTCGCTCATCGCGGACAACAGAGCGACCAGACTCTGACACGTTTACACTACAACGCGAAAGAGGGCATAGCAAAGCGCAAGGTTACCATCCACGGAAAGGGAGAACTGCTGTATAGACACTACCGAGATCGTAGAGGCCGTACCCTCTACTAATCGTTCCGGAGAGGTAGCGGGCGGATCTCCTGACTTTCTGTCTCGGAAATGGATAGTCGGGCCATCTAGGAATCAACAAAACGAAGGAGAGGCTCTTGTTAGAATATTACTGGCCAGGATACTTTAAGGATGTGGAAAATTATGTAAGGTCCTGTGACGCGTGTCAGCGAGTCGGGACGCCGGGGGATAAACGCAAGGCACATTTAAAGTTGGTTCCCTTAATCACGGAGCCATTCCGTCGGCTAGTGATCGACACAGTTGGGCCTTTACCACTAAGCCGATCAGCGTGCAAGTGCCTTTTGACCGTGCTCTGTCCCGCGACAAAGTTTCCTGAAGCGAGTCCTTTGAAGGAACTGAGCTCCGCCGAGATAGTCGACGCTCTGTTGTCCGCGCTTGCGCGAATCGGTCTTCCTGCAGGGATTCAGGCTGACCAGGGGAGGGTATCTACAAGTGCTTTAACCACGACGTTCCTAGAAAGGTGTGGTGTGCAGCTAATGCACAGCTCGGTGTACCATCCACAATCAAGCAGCGTTGAGAAGATGCACTCGGTGCTTAAGCGAGTGTTACCTGCATTGTGCCATGAACACAAAGCAGACTGGAAGGACTGTTAACTCGCAACCCTGTTCGCGTTGGGAACGGTACCACATAAGGCAACGGGGTTCACACCTTCCGAGCTGGTGTACGGTCGGACAATCCGTTCCCCCACAGAATGTTAAGAGAAATGTGGGAAGGAACAGGTGAAAGCCAGACGGTGGTGAGTCACGTTTCAAAATTGCTGGATCGCTTAAGTGTCTCGCGATAACTGGTTGAAAAAAACCTAAAGGAGGCCCAGGAAACCGCGAAGGCGTACTATGACAGAAATACGTGTAGGCGAACATTTAAGATAGGCGACAGGGTCATGATCCTAAGGCCTTCACGAAAAAACAAACTTGAGGTACAGTGGGACGGACCCGTAAAGGTTACCCAGAATATATCGCAGACTAACTAAACCCCAAAGATGTTCCTGGAAAAAGGAATAAAGGAATCATTTACCACTGCGATTTAATGTAACCTTATTGTGGAAGGGAAGAGGTTGTGAACATGGTGGTAAACGAGTCTGAAGAAGTAGCGGTCAAACTTCCAGCTTTAGCGACAGTGACTGATGCGGAACGCTCCTTAGAGGACAACCTCAATCTGTCTGTAAACCGACTGGCTCTCGAGGCCGATCCATTAAGCGACCTCCGGGAACTCTTTGAGGAATTTCGCCAATGCTTCAGTAGCCGGTCGGGGCGAACGACGCTCATTACTCATGAGATTGAGTTGACATCAGAAGAGCCCCTCTAATCCAAACCGTACCGGGTCTGACCTCGTCAGCGAGAAATAATGGAAGTAGAGATCAAATGAATGCTTGAGTGGGGAATCATTGAGCCAGCAGAGAGGGATTACACTTCCCCGATTATTCTTGTAGAGGCGAGCGGGAAAGAGCCGCGGCCATGTGTGGGCTATATGAAATTGAATGCGATTACAAGGTACCAACTTTACCCTATACGTAACATAGAAGAAAGAGTTGAACGGGCGGGCGGAGCCCAGTACATTCGACTTAAGGGGTACTGGCTGGTGGCCATGTCAGAAAGCTCAAGTCGCTATACGCAGCATTCCCTTCCCCGCTTGGCACATTTCGACTACTAAAGTTTCGGCCTTAAAAATGCACCGTTTAGGTGAATCCTGTTTTGAAAGACCTACTAGATTACGCGATTCCCTAGTTAGATGGTGTGACCACATTTTGTAACAGCTGGAACGATCACATGGGGCACTTTAGGAAGGTGCTGGCACCTCTACGAGACGCCGGTCTCAAGGTAAAGACCGAAAAGTGCAACTTCGGGTGTTCGCAAGTTGCCTACCTAAGGCATATCGTAGGACAAGGAACGCAGCAGCCTTCAGAACTAAAAATAGGGCCTATCAATAACTTTCCTAAACCGCGAAGTAAGACGGATGTCAGAGCCTTTCTGGGGCTCGTGGGATATTACCAGCGGTACATTCCTAATTTCTCAGAGGTAGCAAGCCCCCTGACAGACACCCTCTGAAAGGGAGAGCCCGAAAATTTTCGAAGGAATGAGGCCAAGGAAAGCGCATTTCAGCACCTGAAAGAGGTTCTGAGCTCAGGACCAGTGCTTCGGACCCCCGATTATTCTAAGTGTAGTGGGTAATATGCATGTGGCGCTGTGAGGACTGCCACCGCTGCGGCGCGAGACCCGAGCTCGGGCTGCTGATGCGAACGCCTAGGACTCGCGATCAAGCGCTACTTGCGATCCCGCGTACGAGCTGCAATAAAACCCCTTTCATTTGGTGGAGCTGCGGGATAGACCTCGGAAACTGTAACTCCGAAGCCGGACGCTACCTACTGCTGCGACCATGCCTGACGAAACCACCCAGAAAGATGCACCACAGCCTCCGGCAGTTATCGTTTCAGGTGTGTTACGCCAGCGTGATCCTGCCATCTTTAGCGGCACCGATGGTCATGGCGTGGAGGACTGGTTGTCATCTTACGAACGGGTGAGCCAGCATAACAAGTGAGACAACGTCAACAAGTTGCACAACGTGCTATTTTACTTAACCGGCGTCGCGAACCTCTGGTTCCGACACCACGAACACGATTTTACAACATGGAGCACATTCAAAACAAGTTTTGCAGAAGTGTTCGGGCGCCCCGCTGTGCGCATGCTTCGCGCAGAACAACGCTTACGGGGGCGTGCGCAACACCACGGTGAAACTTTCACAAGTTGCATCGAAGATGTCATGGACCTGTGTAAGCGCGTGAATCCATCAATGTCAGAGCAGGACAAGATAAAACACATTATGAAAGGCATTGATGAGGGCGCCTTTCAAATGATGTTAGCGAAGGATCCGCGTACCGTGGCTGAAGTTATCAATTTGTGCCAAAGTTTTGACGAGCTACGGAAACAACGCATCTTAGCTCGGCGCCCACCGCCTACGGAAGATTCGTTAGCAGCACTAATTATTCGCGACAACCACACAACTTTGCTAGCGCAAATAAAAGAATTTGGGCGCGAGGAGGTTGCACGACAGCTCTCGATTTTGCCGACCACGGAGAATCCTTCTCAATGTTTGGCTCCAGCGATCCGTCAGATAGTTTAAGAGCAAGTGACCGAAGCTCTTCCACCTCCGTGTCAGCCGGCTCCCGTGGCCGCGCCTCTGACGTATGCTGAAGCCGTTCACGGGCGCCTCGCCCACCGGTGTTCTCTCCTCCGCCTTCGCCTCGCTAGCCGGCGGATCCCTTTTTCAGTGCACAGCAGCAGGGTACAAATCCTTGGCGCACTGCTGACAACCGCCCAATATGCTATGCCTGCGGTACCCCGGGTCATGTATAGTGCGCTTCTGCTGCCGGCGCTTGCCGGCCTTCGTGGGCAGCCCGCGACGACCCAGCTCCGACTTCCGACCTTTCCGTATGCCTCAACGACCACCACCGGAAGTCTACGCTGCTGATGACATACCGGCACCGCAGTCACAGCTCTGCGGCACTCGTCGCTCGCCTTCCCCTCGTCGGCGCTCACTCTCACCCATGCGTCGTAGACCCAGTGCCAGAACTACTGAGGCGGAAAACTGATTTGCGCAGTTCCTGAGGCACGAACTGCGTCATCGTCGGAACATCAAAGTCCTCGTTTTTCCCCCGCTAACGTTATTGAAGTGTCCGTTGATGGCATCAAATCTCTTGCGCTCGTCGATACAGGTGCTGCTGTATCCGTGATTAGTGAAAAGCTTTGTCGTGCATTACGGAAAGTGACCATGAAGCCGTCGGTACCATTGCTTAAAACAGCAAGTGCACAACAAGTTCAGCCAGTCGCTATGTGCACTGCCAGGGAGCTGATTCGAGACATCTTGTATTCGATTGATTTCTTTGTGTTAACTTGTTGCTCCCATGATGTGATTCTCGGTTGGGATTTTCTGTCGCGCCATCATGCCGTCATTGACTGTGCACGTGCTGAGGTTCAGTTCTCCGTTCTGTGCGATTTGCCATCTCACGACTTTCAAGTTCAGGATCTTAGCAGTATCTGTGTAGTTTCAGATATTGATCTTCCTCCTCACAGTGCTGTGTTTGTCCCTCTTTCATGCGCATCGCTTGCCGAAGCGACGGTCATGTTTACACCCGCTGCCGTCTTCATTCACCGCCAAACTATATTGCTGCCTTTCACCCTCCTCACGGTTCACCATGGTGCTGCAGAAATACTGATTTCGAACCCAAATTCGTTCACTTTGGCTTTGCACTGTGGCGAGACTATTGGTACCATCGAGTCTGTGGACGCTGACGTTATTGTGCATTTCCCTATTGTCGACGACGTAGACACTGCCAACGTAATAGCACTGACACCTCACGTGCCATCTAACCGAGTACCACCGGATATTTTTTGTCGCTCCATTGCCGATGACCTCGAGCCGACACAACGTGAGCGGCTAATTACTCTTTTAAATGATTTTCACGCCTCTTTTGACTGGAAGCAAGCATCATTAGGCCGCACAAGTACCGTCTCTCACCACATTGATACGGGACATCACGCACCATTACGCCAGCGTCCGTACCGCGTGTCATCCACCGAGCGTCGTGTCATCACCGAGCAAGTTGAAGACATGCTTGACCGTGGTGTTATCAAGCCATCCTGCAGCCCTTGGTCATCGCCCGTAGTACTCATTAAGAAAAAAGATGGCTCGATTCGTTTCTGTGTGGACTATCGTCGCCTCAACAAGATTACACGAAAAGATGTCTATCCTCTACCGCGCATAGATGACGCCCTGGATTGTCCACATGGTGCTGAATTCGTTTCTTCTTTGGACTTGCGAGCAGGCTATTGGCAAGTGCCAATGGATGAATCCGACCGCTCGAAGACAGCTTTCATTACGCCTGATGGCTTGTATGAGTTTACAGTAATGCCATTCGGCCTCTGCAATGCGCCCGCGACATTCGAAAGGATGATGGATAACATTCTGCGAGGCCTCAAATGGAAGACGTGCCTGTGTTATTTGGATGACGTGGTAGTTTTCTCCCCCGATTTCACCACTCATCTCTCTCGTGTACGCGAAGTCCTTACGTGCCTTGCCACCGCCGGCCTTCAACATAACTTGAAAAAGTTGCGCTTCGGAGCCCGCCGGCTGACCATACTTGGCCATGTCGTCTGAAAAGACGGCGTCCGTCCCGACCCTGACAAACTTCGTGCTGTCGGAGAATTTCCGTGGCTGACTACGCTGAAAGATCTCCGAAGTTTCGTGGGCTCTTGCTCTTATTTTCGACGCTTTGTGCGCAATTTCGCCTGCATCATCGCTCCCTGACGAAGCTCCTGGCTGGCCCTGGTGACCTTCGCGATTGGACTCCGGCATATGACCAAGGCTTCACCACTTTGCGTCGTCTGCTTACCTCACCGCCTGTTCTACGCCACTATGACCCGACTGCACCGGCCGCAGTTCATACGGACTCCAGCGGCGTTGGTCTTGGAGCCGTCCTTGCGCAACGCAAGCCTGGCTTTCCGGAATATGTGGTTGCGTATGCGAGTCGTGCCCTCACGAAGGCAGAAACAAATTATTCTGTCACAGAAAAAGAATGTTTGGCTATAGTTTGGGCGTTAAACAAATTTCTTCCTTACTTGTATGGCCATCCGTTCGATGTTGTGACAGACCACCACGCGCTCTGCTGGCTTGCGTCACTGAAAGACCCGTCAGGCCGTCTTGGACGTTGGGCTCTTCGGCTCCAAGAATTTGACATTCGCGTCATCTATCGATCCGGGCGCCAACACTGTGATGCAGATGCACTCTCCCGATCGCCCATGCGATCCGACGAAGCGCCACCCTCATCCATAGAGTGCGCGGTTGCTACACTTGCTGTTACTTACATGCCGTCTGAACAGAGGAAAGACCCGTGGATTGTGTCTCTCATTGACATTCTTCACAGTTCTTCAACGGCTACATGTCCTCGAGCCCTTCGTCGCCAAGCCACCCATTTCGTGCTACGGGACGCCATCTTGTACCGCCGAAACTATCAGGCGGACGGTCGCAAGTGGCTGCTAGTCATCCCTCGGCATTTGCGCTCCGACATATGCACGTATTTCCACGCCGACCCACAACAAGCTCATGCTGGCGTCCTGAAAATCTACGAGCGGCTCCGCCAGCGCTACTACTCGCGCGGCATGTATTCTTATGTCCGCAAATACATTCGGTCGTGTGCAGCCTGTCAGTGACGCAAGACATATCCTCATACGACAGGCCCTCTGCAACATTTACGGTGTCCTGCACGTCCTTTTGATCGGATTGGCATTGACCTTTATGGGCCTTTTCCATGCACTGCTAAAGGAAATCGTTGGATAATTGTCGCAGTAGACCACCTCACAAGATATGCCGAAACTGCTGCACTTGCTTCGGCTGCTGCTCGCTACATCGCCGCATTCATGTTACGGCATTTCATCTTACGGCATTTCATCTTACGGCATGGCGCACCGCGAGAACTGCTCAGCGACAGAGGCCGTGTCTTCTTGTCCGAAGTTATTCATGAGCTACTCGCCGCTTGCCGCACTATTCACCGCACCACTACGGCGTATCACCCACAGACTAACGGTCTAACGGAACGGTTCAACCGCATTCTTGGTGACATGCTCACCATGCATGTTGCGTCTGATCATTCCAATTGGGACGATGTCCTCCCTTCTGTGACGTACGCGTATAATACCGCCGTTCAGGCTACCACAGGCTTCTCACCATTTCTCCTTTTTTATGGACGTGAACCATCCACTACCCTCGACACCGCGCTACCATATCATCCGGATGCCTCTGAATTCACCCCTCTTTCCGAAGTTTCTCGCCATGCTGAAGAGTGCCGCCAACTGGCTCGCTCGTTCACGTCGGCTACCCAAGGAATTCACAAAGATCGCCACGACAACGGGCAGCCCACGCAGTCCTTCGCCGTGGACTCTCACGTCTGGCTTCAGCTGCCCTTCCAATCTCCAGGCCTTAGCCCAAAGCTTGCTCCGAAATATCAGGGTGCGTGCCGGGTCGTCGCGTGTACATCGCCTGTGAATTATGTGGTCGAACCGGTGACGCCATCTTCGGACAAACGCCGCCGTGGCCGCGAGACGGTTCACGTCAGCCGCCTGAAGCCGTACCACGACCCCCTTATCGTGTCATCACCTTAGGTCGCCAGGATGGCTCCTCTTCGCCGCGGTGGCAACTACAGTGGGTAATATGCATGTGGCGCTGTGCGGACTGCCACCGCTGCGGCGCGAGACCCGCGCTCGGGCTACTGATGCGAACGCCTAGGACTCGCGATCAAGCGCTACTTGCGATCCCACGTACGAGCTGCAATAAATCCCCTTTCATAAGGAATTTATCGTGCAGTGTGACGCTAGTGACAGAGGGTTGGGAGTCGTCCTCAGCCAGATGGGCGAAGACGCGGAGGAGCATCCTGTACTGTATGCTAGCCGAAAATTAACGTCCAGAGAGGAGGCGTACAGCGCTTCCGAAAAACAATGGGCCTGCTTAGTTTGGGCGGTCCAGAAATCATTTTGTTATCTGTACGGAGCGAAATTCACTTTCGAGACCGACCACTGTCCTCTGACGTGGCTCAGTCACATGTCCTCTAAGAAGGGACGCTTGCTCAGATGAGTAATTCTCCAGGAATATAACTTCGCTGTCCATTACAAAAGGGGCAAGTTAAATTGGAACGCGGATGGTTTGAGCCGGTTGGTTTCGGTAAAACGACTTATTACCTTCCTTCCTTTGACTAACGCGGTAGGAACTGTTATTATGGGCAGGAAGTCACACTTGTAGTTTCAAAGCTTTGCTTCTGTATAGTTAAAAAGTTGTTTTTTATAAATTGTTTAACTTTCTCCCGTTTCTTTTGCAACGACAATATCACTCTAGCCTTGTCGGCATTCGGGGAGATATGGGAAGCTGTTTAGAAAGGTGGTTGGAACTGCTTTATCAAAATTAGAAAAAAAAACAAGGGTTGATTTTGACATAGTAATAGCCTAGCGAGTCAGCGCTCTGTTGTTTCGTTTGTTGTACCTACGTTCTCCAGGGCCCGGGATCCAGAAATTCGTCACACCAGGCTCGTCACCAGTACACTACATGTTCCATCAGCGTTCCTCATGGCCAGCGAATTGAGTTCACCGGCCATTCCAAACTTGCGGGGCGAGGAGGAGCTGTTGGATACGGACCCTTTTCCTGGCATGACTCAAGTTGCCCGACCACATCCAATCGCCGTCGCATTCCAATTATGGTGCGCCGGGGCGCGTCTACCACGTTACCGGACGCGTCAGATAGGTTGGCGACCCCCACCTCATGCGCGGCACGTCGAGCTATTGTCTCCCCCCCCCCGCTTGACTCTTCCCGAAAGTGCAACGGGAGGCTGGCACGGTTCCAGCTAGGTAGTTGATCGTGGTCCCGAGCAAAGTTGTTTTGCGGCTCTGGAAGGTATTTCTAGAACAATCCGTCTCCTACAGCTGAGCGCTTCCAGGCGAGGAGGCAACGCCGGAGGCGAGTCCACCCTCGGACAACGGAGCCCTTGGAGCGTCCCCATTGGCCGAATGCAACGGCACTTGCACGGGCGCCTACCATTGGAGGAAAATGACGACACCTGAGCTGGCTCGACGATTGGCCGAAACTGACGTGACCCCGAGAGACGGAAGGGGTTAAAAGCGAGAGACAGGGAGAAGAGTCTTTTTTCGTTCTTCTTGCCACGGGCCGCAGCGTCCGATTTGCTGCAGGCCGTCGATGCCGTCATTACTTTGTGTTATTACGGTAAATAATGTAAATAAACCTTCACTTCTCAAAATCCTCTTCAATGTAGGCCAACTCCCGCACACAACGGCAAGATCTAATAAGTGGTAGCATACCGCTGAGCGTATTTGGTAACCACAACGATAGACACACAGTTTGCGAAAATAAACATAGCACCGGGGTCCAGTGAGTTGGCTGGCCTTTTCGAGCTCTGGCATAGTTTAAAAAATGGATGCGACGAGGTATGACGCACAAAATAGTATATGCCAACTTTAATGAGTCAGCGTTGTCATACGTGCGCGACACGCCATGGTGGCCTGCCACCAGGACATCATGAAGTTGCGGCGATGACAGTTAAGCTTGGGGTGCTTGAGAATAGAAACAAGCACATCAAAGACTTCCGAGCGACGTTTCTACGGTTCAAGAGCACATCCCCCCGCCAAAAAAAAAAAAAAACACAAAAATAAGCTTGCGAATATGGGCATCATAAGGTCGAGCACTACGGCGCTTGTCGATCTTGTTCAGGATGGCGTCAGCGTTTCATTCAGCGCTTATTTCTGAGAAAATGAGTTGAAGTTACGTTTATCTGCATCACAATGGCAGGCGTAACCTGGCAAAAACTTGAAGAATTTCATTAGAGGGTGCCTGAGTACTCCGTGGAGAAAACGTACGACAATGACAGCAAGAATACAACATTATTAAAGAATATAATTCGAAAGCAAGTTCACTTATTAACGCAGTGTAGTAAAAAGGAAGTACCTCCACAGTGTAACTGTGGAGGGCGCAATAATGAACAGGCTAAAAAACAGTCTTGAAGCTCTGTAGTAATCTGCACAGACCGTTCGCGCCTCGGCAACAGGGTAAGGTTGCTCCTGAAGGCAATTAAGTCGGCCAGTTGGCTCTCGCCGCTTAGAAATTTCGCAAAGGACTCGATGACGCCACGACGTCACGCCACTGTACGCCAACAAATAAAGACAACTTTTTTAAAGTGAAGCTTTCTTTGCTTCTTCCTTCGACTTTTCCACTGGTGCTGTTGCTGTCTGGCACGCCGTGTCGGAGGAAGGTTCAGAGCGTGCCATGGAAGGAACGTGGAAAAGAGCAAATGCGGAGCAAGAAACTTGCTTGGACCTTTACATCGCGTCACATGTGCATAGCGCCCACTGGAGCTCCCTGGGCGTCGTCAAATTACCCTCTTGGCAGCTCTAATTATCCGTGACCCCCAGCAAAAAGTATTGCAGAAGCTGCAGCGCTTACCCTTATCCTAACATGCAAGTCTTGAAGAAAGTTAGATAGAATGGTAGAGAGAGGGCAGAGAGAAGATCATACAGGGGGGAAGGACGGGACAGGGTAAAGACGACGTGAGAAGATAACGAAACTCTACTAGCGTAAAAAAGACAGCGAATGCGGGCAAACTGAAGGCACGGCACTGCACGTTTCTGCTATTTCCAAAAAATAAACACCATGCAAATTTGTCAAGTGGACAAGTGACGCAGGGCGTGCAGAAGCAAAGCCGCAATTAATTACCGTAGGGTATAGGTGACATTACTGAAGTGGTCGCACGTCAAATCAACACTTCTTTGCCCGCCGCGGTAGCTTGACGGCCATGGCATTTCTCGAGGTCGGGCGTTCGATCCCCGCCGCGGGAGCCGGACTTCGGTGGGAGCAAAATACAAGAACGGTCGTGCGCTGTGAGTTAGGAGCTCGTTAAAGAAATAGGGAAACGGATTTGAACTTCCGACTACCGAAGCCGAGCATAAGACATGGCTCAGTAAGATAATGCCGCAGGCGGCTAGGCAATTTGTCCGCCCTTTGTGGGTTTTTGCTGATTAATATAGGTTGCACCACATAGTGTCAATTCTCGGTTGCCCTAGCCTCTTGTTTCCCGCATCTTACGCTTGCACACAGGCTTGAGCGCGCCTAGGTACGCGATATATTTTTCCTAAATTTGAACAGCGCTTAACACTTGTGCGTAAAAATAAAAAGGGAAAAGTTTTTCAGCGCTTACCAAGAGGTCCCGAGTGTTGTATGATCCGCTCGTCGCGTCTGCTTGTCTCTTGTCGTCCGAACACTCGTGTTCCCGGGTGGCTATTCAGAATGTTTACTAGCACTATCACACTGAGATTCGCACAAAGCAGGTGACCTTGACGGCTCTCAGTGGTGTCTTCATCCTTTCTACAACTTCGGACAGTGATTATACTAGAGCTAATGGGAAGGAGGGAATATTTTTCCGGGAACGCAGCGAGCCTAAGCACTAGGGAGACGGGAATTGTATGCCTCATTAAACCTACAGTGGTGCCTTCTTCGATCAGTCAAGGCCGACCAATCTGAGCTCGGTTAAAGCGCAAACATAGCACTCAACTAGAGAAACCCGGTAGTTTATAACCTGAACGTTAGTGGCCATAAATAACAGGGGAAAAATTAGGAGTGTTCTAAGAAAAAAAAATTTTTAAGAGGGTCTCCGTATGGACGGTCATGGCGAAGATATGTAATTCTCTGTTATAATGATCAACTAAAAGAAAAGAGATAAAAAAGGAAGAAAATTGGGGATTTGAACTCGTGGCCCCTGGATATTGGCCGGAAAGATGGCTCAGTCAATTGGTCCGCTAGACCCCAGGTTACTTTGCAGCGGCATAGCTCCGGTCCAGAGATCGTACTTACGTGGAAAGACCCTGATGTCCAAAGTTAATCCGGAGTACGCCACTAGGCGTGCCTCATGATCCGATAGTGGTTTTGCAGGCAGCGCAGCATAAGTCTGCCAACACGTCTGCCGCGATGCGATGTGCCATGTGATGCAATGACAATGCTCAACCCTCTCACAGGTTACAAACAAGAATGCCTCAAGCAAACACGGCTCGCTGTATATTGTGTTTTACGCGGACAATGAACAGTAGTGCACGCAATGTAACATTAGCCATCAACTCTCGTATTGCACTATACGCTGAAGAAATCATACATTCGCAGTCAGCATTACCGCTAACTTGTGTCAATCAAAGCAAACTACACAGAAAACTTCGCTTACATCGATTCGCACTGTGCGTGGGATCCGCAAAATTTTTTAGAAAGCGAATTGATATGCTTAAGATGGCACTCATTATGGCAATACTTTCATTTGCAATGAGCAAAAGCGGCTGTCGCGTCCATGGTAGAATTGATTTAAACGGCTTCAATCCCATGGCCATTACATCACTTCCAACTTCCGTGGGACCGTAGTCGTGAAAATGGGATACGAGTGACGGAGAAATCAGGAGGTTGATGAACGTCAAGAAGACGGAAGCTTGCACAATTAAGACGTCAGGGAAATTAAATGACTCTTTGAACAGCGTGGTCAGGGGGCCATGCTATGGGTTCAACGTCTGTTAGAAATCCGCCAAAATATGGAGAGAGGCCGACAAAAATGTGGGCATATTGGGAAAGGTGAAACCGCTGGAAATCTCAGGACAGCATTAGCTTAAATGTAAAGGATTACCTAAAAAAGAGCATAACATTGACAGGGGGGCCAAATTTTGGCTCAAATAAATTGGCTGTTGAAGCAGATCAGCTGAAACCCGATAGCTCGAAATAAGGCAAGAATGTCGGCAAGTGTTGAAGAGAGGTAAAGTAGGTCCAGTGGCCGACGCCAGAGCTGGCAGCTGTCAGGCGACTGCACGTATAAGCGAGATCGATGCCTGGTCGTCAGTCATTACACGGTGATTCTGGTCTGAAATTTTGGACGCGGACTCCATTCCGCCCTACGGTATGAATATTTGACGGCTGGTGCCGATTCTCGTGCAGCCAGGATGGGAACAAATTGTCTCACGTGCCGAGTGTCACTTTTCCTCGAACTGCCAACATTCCTTGCCCACCCTAGTAGCTCAGTGGCTATGGGGTTCGGCTGCTAATCACGAGGTCGTGGGATCGAATCCCAGCCACGGCAGCCGTATTTCCATGGGCGTGAAATGCGATAACACCCGTGTACTTGGGGTTTGGCGCACGTTAGAGAATCCCAAGTGGTCCAAATGATTCCGGAATCCCCCCCTACGGCGTGCCTCATAATAGAGACTTTTAGCCTGTCCGCTATTCCGGTAAACGGGAGCGGTTTGGGCGGATTACCGGATTTGCGGGGGCGTAGCTAGATCGCTGCAGCCGCCTGGTAGCGTAGAGTTCAACCAGACAAACACAGAGCTAAAACTGCAGTAACCCACTATATCCTGCTTCGCTAGTGGTGCAAATTTTTGGCAGCGGCGTAATTGTGAACCCAATTACGCCACTGTCGAATATTTACATCAGCAGCTAAGCAGAATATAGTAATTAGCTCTGTGTTTGTGTGGTTGAGCTTTGCACCACCAGCTGGCGCCACCAATCTGGCCGCTCACGTTTACGCCCCCGCTATACCGGCAAACCGCCCGCACTTGCCGGAATACCGGACACGCTAAAAGTCTCTAATGAGATCGTAGTTTTGGCACGTAAAATCCCATAATGTGTTATGTAACATTCGTTAAGGATGTCCTTGGCAGTCGCACAACTCTTGAATACAAGCAATTATCAGGAGCTGTGCGCGAGGTCTTTGAGTATGTCGGTAGCCTTTATAGCGTTCGATAAATGCTAGTCTACATTGCGGCTATATTATAAAGGCGGAACGGCAACATGGTAGACAATAAGGAGAGCACACAAATCCCGCGTATACTACTGCAGAATAATTTCAAATAGCGGTCTTCCATCACGCACGTGAATAACCGTCATAGGAGACTACCTTGGAAACTAACTGCAAGTACTGTATATGTCATACCCAAGGGTGTACCTGGCTTGGTGGCCAGTAAATGTGATGGTAGTAGTAAATATTCAAAATATCAATCTGGTGATAGAAAAATGTGCGGAATATAACGAACCTTTATATATAACTTTCATTGATAACGAGAAAGCGTTTGATTCAGCCGAAACTTATACTTATACATTTGTGCATTGCACACACTAAAGTGTACAAACATTATTCTGTCCCCGTTGTCATAGATAGGGGCAAGAACCTTGTCAAGCTGCAAAAAAGCAGCTTTTAGTTCTTGTCCTAGTGTTCATTTTTGTAAATGAATGAATGCTAAATAAAGATTGATTGATTGATTGATTGAAACCTCAGCAGTCATGGAGGCATTGCGGAATCAGGGCGTAGATGAGCCGTATGTAAATATACTGAAAGATATCTATAGCGGCTCCACAGCCACCGTAGTCCTCCATAAAGAAAGCAATAAAATCCCAATAAAGAAAGGCGTCAGGCAGAGAGATACGATCTCTACTATGCTATTCACAGCGTGTTTACAGGAGGTATTCAGAGACCTGCATTGGGGAGAATTGGGGATAAGAGTTAATGGAGAATACCTTAGCAACTTGCGATTCGCTGATGATATTGCCTTGCTTAGTAACTCAGGGGACCAACTGCAATGCATGCTCACTGACCTGGAGAGGCAAAGCCGAAGGGTGGGTCTAAAAATTAATCTGCAGAAAACTAAAGTAATGTTTAACAGTCTCGGAAGAGAACAGCAGTTTACGATAGGTAGTGAGGCACTGGAAGTGGTAAGGGAATACATCTACTTAGGGCAGCTAGTGACTGCGGATCCGGATCAAGAGACTGAAATAATCAGAAGAATAAGAATGGGCTGGGGTGCGCTTGGCAGGCATTCTCAGATCATGAACAGCAGGTCGCCATTATCCCTCAAGAGAAAAGTTTCTAACAGCTGTGTCTTACCAGTACTCACGTACGGGGCAGCAACCTCGAGGCTTACGAAAAGGGTTCTACTTAAATTGACGACGACGCAACAAGCTATGGAAAGAAGAACGATAGGTGTAACGTTAAGAGATAAGAAAAGAGCAGATTGGGTGAGGGAACAAACACGAGTAATGACATCTTATTTGAAATCAAGAAAAAGAAATGGGGGCGGGGTGCATGGGCAGGACATGTAATGAGGAGGGAAGATAACCGATGGTCCGTAAGGGTTACGGACTGGATTCCAAGGGAAGGGAAGCATAGCAGAGGACGGCAGAAAGTTAGGAGGGCGGGTGAGATTAAGAAGTTTGCAGGGGCAACATGGCCACAATTAGTACATGACCGGGGTAGTTGGAGAAGTTTGGGAGAGGCCTTTGCCCTGCAGTGGGCGTAACCACGCTGATGATGATGATGATGATGATGATGAAATGTGATGGAATATTGCGAGCAGCTTCGGTAATTAGCATGCTAACGGTCGGCGACATAGAGACACTTTGCTCAATTCTTGTGTCGTGCCTTTTGCGTCGAGGTGCGAAACCAACATATCCATGTATATGTCTTAAAACTTAAAGGGACACTAAAGCGAAACAATAAATCAGTTTAGACTAATGCACCATTGTTTGAGAATCCTGCAGGCAGTCATTTCAAAAAGATAGTTTGATTATTAGATGAGAAAATGAAGTTCCAAGTATCAGTATTTGAATTTCGCGCCGAAACCCCGGCGTCGGTACGTCAGCGTGACGTCAGGGATTCCAAAGAATGTTTTCGCATTTGGGCCGCGTTGGCTGAATAAAGGTTCCCGAAACTTGCCATGTTTAATATTTGGTTCCTTTAGAACACAATGTAGTCAATCTGTACCGCGATATATAGTTAGTAGGCCGTAGAAGATGTTATCAAAATCCAAGACGTCACAGCACCCAGGTGCGGGAACTTAAGTAGGCGTCGCCACCCGTATTTCGTTTTTGCGCTTCTTCTGGCTTACCTTCGGACAGTGATTATACTGGAGCTAATGCGAAGGAGGGAATACTTTTCCGGGAACGCAGCGAGCCTAAGCACTAGGGAGACGGGAATTGTATGCCTCATTAAACCTACAGTGGTGCCTTCTTCGATAAGTCAAGGCCGACCAATCTGAGCTCAGTTAAAGCGCACACATAGCACTCAACTAGAGAAACCCGGTAGTTTATAACCTGAACGTTAGCGGCCATAAATAACAGAGGGAAAAAAATTAGGAGTGTTCTAAGAAAAAAGAATTTTTAAGAGGGTCTCCGTATGGACGGTCGTGGCGAAGAACAAATCTTATCGTGTAAGAGTGGTGTTTTTGGTTTTATAGAACGGTAATTTACTGATGCAGAAGAAATTTTTCACTTTAGTGTCCCTTTAAGCGCATCTGGATTTGCAGCTGCTGCGGTAGCCCATGAGTGCGGATAGCAAAGTTGCTAGGGAAATAATTGGGGGCACCGTCATGAAACTAATAGGTCAAAATCAAAAGCCGTCCACGACGGCGTCTAGACGCTGCGCGATGTTCGGACGTTAAGAATGTGTGCCGACTAAAGAAAGGCTGCCACGGAGTGCTTCTGACGGTTACCCTAGCTTATTTACTCCGTAGCGTGAAAAATAAAATAAGACAAAGGAAGAGAAAACAGAAGAACCATATCAAAAGCCCAGAATCAATCATGGCTCGTCACGACCAAACGCTCTTAGGATCACAAGTCATTTCCAAGCGACGAGCGGCTACGCTTTATCAAGAACACTGATAACGCCGGCGTAACAAGTATTGTGGCGAAGTTCAATGCGCTGGGATAGTGTTTAATTATTTTATTGTTGTTTTTTTGACGTCATCAGGCGTCACCGCGAGAAGTTTGAAAACATGTTTGAAAAGTTTAAGGTAAGTATGCCACGTGGTGACACTCACGCGAACTAAACCCTCGTATACAGAAAAGCTGGATACGAGGCGGCTTCTGTAGGAAAAAATTACGTGTTACTTTTAGAAAACAGTTAAAAATAGCTGCTCATGTGGCCAAAACTACAATCGATACCAGCCGACAGGAGTCGCAGGAGCACCAAAGCAAGTAAAACCATAAACAATTTTACTGCGAAGACTTTTTGCGATAAAAACCACCAGTCCGCCAGTGTCCGCGCAACGAGCGCGCGCTCGCTAGCAGACGACGCGTTTGACAACAACGGCAAAATCGAAGACATCATGTTGTATAACACATGCCTCAAATATGCATACGTAGCAAAAAAGTGTCGATATAAATTTGGATTTGAAATAAAGCTTCATTACAAGAGCGTACGTGCGCAATCGGTCCGCGAAGAGCGTCTCCGCCGCAATTCCGTTCGCTCGCAGCGCCCTCGCACAATTTTTTGCACGCGCGGAGCCTTAGCGGGCGAGCGGCGTTCGGTCCACTCAACCATTGTCTAGTATTAGACATAGAGTTTCCTACAATTAGGCACTCTACTCTAGCCAGGCCACTCTTTAGGCTACCGATTACGTAAAACAGGCTGTCAGCTCACCAGTAGTAACCGCCTTCCTCGGTTGTCTCACGCGCCTTCCGATCGGCAGCTTCTGCTTGGCATCGGTAGTTCAGCACAGTGACATTCAAACACACGGAGTGCTCCAACATGTGTTATCACAGAAATCCTATACAACATTAGAGAATGAAAACTGTACCTTCCTCAGTGGAACGGCAATAAGAGTAGTGGTGGCGTTGTGAACTAAGGTGTGCGACCGAGAGATGGTGGTGGCAAAATCAAAATTAATATTGTCATCATTGCCTAGTGAGAAATCGGCGTCTTGCGCTGGAGTTTCAGGTATAGTAGCGGCGCCTGGTGGCGGCGCGCGAAACGTTATCTGGGTAGTACCACAGCTTGAGTGGTATTGTGCCCTGGCTGTCGCGAAGCACGCTTCTAGCCCCAGTTTTGCGTCGATTCGCACTTTTTTCTACCTTGTTGCGAGTGCAAAAAGGCTCATCACTTCTCACAGACCACGCCGACCACGCTGCGAGCTAGCCGCAGCCTATAGTTTAAGGAAAACGGACTCTCCATGGGACGTAATGCTGGAAGCAGAATGAATCGGTGAAGCCGATCCAGAGACCTAGCTCAGCCTCGAGAAAGCGTCACCTTCATTACTGCTGCGTCGTGGGCTGCCATGAACAAGAAGGCCTGAATCCCAACATCAGATTCTACCGTTCTCCTTCAAGGCCTCACGAAGCGGAGCGTCGGGTGCGCTGGGTAAGCGAAACTTCGCGCCATGCTGACTGCTTCGCCTGTCTTGAAGCTTGCTTGATTATCTACGTTCTAAAATTCGGTCTTTTGCACCTACGGCAGTCCCGACGGCAGACCGACATAGCAGCAGGCATGGCTGGTGATTCACGATTCGAGACCCGGCCACAGCGACAATTAACAACTGGGCCGGTGCGAAGTCGTGAAGTGACCAGGTGTGTGAAAATGACCACAAATGATCGGGCTGATTCGGTGACAATTCACTACCCCATTGCGAGCAGCACAGGTTAGAGAGCTCATCCTTGACCTCAAGCCAGCACGTTGAGGCAGCGCAGCAAGGTAGTATTGATTGCAGCACATCGACGTTCGCGCGCTGTAGCCATTGAAGGCTACTTCAAGCGAGCAGCGCACGAGCTCGCGCTGCAGTACGTGCGATTCGCACGTAGGTTACTGCGAGCTCATATGCATTGCATCAGTTATTTATCATTTGCTAAAGGGAAAGATGGCCGCTAGTACAGTGCAGGCATAACTACTTGTCTAGCGGCATGCCGTCAACAAAAATATTGCAGGAGGCCCGCCGTTTCGCGGCATGTCGAAAGACCGCTGCCGTCACAGCGCGCACGATCGTGCGCTCGAGTAGTTCGTTAATCACGGCATGCTGAAAGACCCCTGCCGTCGCGGCGCGTACCGTCGTGCGCTCGAGCAGTCCGTACACGTCTGCTTATCGCTGCTGTGAATTCATTTATAGCAAGCATTTCCTCGCGTTTGTGCGCCTCAATCTAGCAGCGTGCAAACCTTACCTGAAGTTCAACTTCGTACGCGACTCGCTTCACTTGCGATTGACACCGCGCTAGAACTTCGCCGCTTATTTCTTGAACGGCGTACACGTATTCGGCGTGGCATAATTTCTTGCCTTTACGCAGCGTGCCACCCCTGAAAAAATCTTCGGCGCCCGATATTCGCTGCAAGCCGTGGTACAACACAATCGAAAGCGGCGGGTCCATATTGTTTGTTTGTTTGTTTGTTTGTTTATTGGTTTCTTTCCAATACAAGGAAAAAGCGAAGGGAGAGCTAAAGGCTACTAGCCTGACGAGCCTGAATTGTAAACGAGCTATGCGAAGCAGACGACCGAGCTTGGTACTACCCAGTTCAGGACAGAGGGCGCTTTTTAGTACCATTTTCGCAGCGCCCCCTGGGTAATTGCAAGAGCGCCATATGGCTGCTACAGCAGCGGCTGGTGGAGTTCGTTGCGCTGCTCACTCGCTGGTTTTGGGCGTTTTAACGCGACAGCGTTAAGGAGCTCGTGTCGCAGAAAAGCCGGTGTCGTCGGCGTCGGTGTCGCCGCCCGCGGCGTTGGCCGTGAGCGATAAATACCAGAAGGCACTTCATAAATAAAAAAACATCTTGCAAGATGAGCTGGTGGGAATCGAACCAGGGTCTCCGGAGTTTGAGACGGAGACGCTACCACTCAGCCACGAGTTCGTTCCTTCGAAGCGGGACAAAACCGCCTCTAGTGAATGCGGTGTTGCCTTAGAAACGTGCCGTAGAAAGTTATACTGCGGTGTATATCGGTAATTATGACCATGTAACTTACAGAAGTCGCAATTTCACGAGTAGCGAAGTACGTGTCCGCTAAACTTCTTCTGCGCTCTGCGCACACGCAGAGCCATCTTGCGGCAAACACAGAAGACCCCCTGCTCGCAATGTACGGCGCAGCCCCGACACGTGGCGCGCCACTCGCCCCATGACCGCGTCCGCCTTCATGGCGCGTCGGGGCCCGGCTATCTCTGCCGATCGCAACGTTTGGCTGGCGTAGCGCGTTTGAGTAGGCGGTGCGAACGGGGTGCAATAACGCTATCGCGTTCCACTCTTGAAGGCGAAGCTTAAGCGTCCTCCAATTTTTTTTACCGCTTTCGGCGCGGTATTCGTGTGTACGATACTCTAAAAATGACTACCGATACGTTTATTATATCGCCAGGTGACCAAGAGGCCTCAACTGGTAAAAAAAAACACGTCAGACAACTAAGCTTACATTGTTTATTGTCAATCGTGAATGAAACAGTACATGCCCACAATTTTCGTACAGGTCTGGTGTAGCTAACGCTGTCGATCACTCAGTTTACAACATATAGAAACACAAAAAGTAATCTATTTAATGAAATTAAAAACTGAAACCGAGCTACGTTTTCTCATCGTGTTTGGCGTGCCGCTAAAGCAAGGACAACGATATTGTGCTCGACTACACTCGTACTTGTGTTGCGTACAGTGCTGTTTGACGTGTTTCATACTATGCGTATGTTGTCTGCCTTCGAGGATTTCAGCTAGATTAAAAAAAAGGAAACATAACAAGTGCTCGGCAAAGATGTACTGTCAGTAAGGTAAGCTCGAGCTGCAATATCGCATTGTTTTCATAACACATTGGCGATAGACACGAAGTGTAGAGGGCAAAAACGTTATGCTAAAATTTAGATCGCATATTGTGTGCTCTTAATATTTCTGCTGCACATTTAGTGCTCAGGTGCAGCAAGTGGAGTACTCGTAGGAAGGCGAGGAACGTTATGGAGACGACAGTGCTTACAAGGGCCTCTGCAAATATTGTGTATGAACAAGGACACTAAATAAACATATAAGTATGCCCAATTAATGCTCATGGATCCTTGTAAAATTCAATTTATGGTCTCATGTTTCAGAAACATCTCGGTTTGCATGTTCGAACAATGCAAAAATGTTACAAGGAGATGAACACTTCAGTTGAGTAACACAGGTGAGCAAGGGAAGCTTAAGCCTGTAGCCAACATTTCAAACATCAAACATATTTGTGAGGGCGGTGACGAAGATAAGTTCCAAAGCTGAGGCTTCCCTTGCTCGTCTACTTTTGATTGGCTGAATGTTAAGCCAAACTTCTAGTATAGTTCAAAAACTTTTTGTGAACACACTGTCCTCAGGTATGTCATCTTCTGTTTGAAGAGAAAGAAAAATTAATTTTATTGATTTGTCATGTTTGATATGTGCGGAGTAGGCCAGTTGTGTGAAGTTGCCTGTTCTAGCCATCTCTTACGATGCAGTGCTAGCCTAGTTACTGATTTTATGCAAATGAAAAATGCAATATTCAGATCTAATTCTAACCCTATCACTTACCATCTCACAGTGTTCCCTTAGATTTCATAATGTATAAAAATATTGGTGTACACATTAAAAATAATTTAAATTGCGCCAATATAGAGTATGTCATTAACAATGCTATTCACCTGCTCGAGTACTTACAGTACGACTTCTCCAAAGCGCTGTCTACTTTAAAGCTACACCTTTACAAGACGCTAATACGCTCAAAACTTGAATATGCATCTGCAATATGGGATCCCAGTCACGTTAGTCTTACTACTTCACTGGAACTAGTACAAAATAACTCTGCTCATTTCATTCTTTCTAAATATAACTGTACCGCGAGTATAACCTTCATTAAGCTAACCAGCACTTATTCCCTAGCTAATCGCCATGTTTCGCTATTTCATAAAATTTTCCGTCATACCACACTTCACGACTACTTCATACCGCGGCCTCAAGTACATCTCAAACTGCATCGATCATCGCAGTAACGCAGGCATTGATTCTTGCTACACGAAGTCTTTCTTTCAATCTTTCATCCCCCCCACATCTCAGGAATGGAACCACCTTCCCTCAAGTATCGTAGCCATCACCGTTAACAAACTTTTTTTGCAAAACATTAGCTAACATTCTATAATCAGGAGAAGCATTGTATTACCAAAACTTCATTCTCTTGTGTGTTTGTTTTACTCTACTGCTTTGTAACCACTCCCCTCTTGAATGGCATATGGCCCTGAGCGTACTTTAAATAAAAAAATATAATAAAGGGAACAGTGACTGCCAGAGTTTCAGTGAACATGAAGCATCATTTTCTCAATATTGCACTGAGTGGTTTTGAAGGCTTTAAAATTCTTGTAAGTTTCATGTAACAAATTAATGCTATAAAGGAGCACGTGATACTTGTTGGTAATGCCCGTCAATGTGATTTTCAAATAGCAGATGACAGAATTTGTGCATTACCAAGTAGGAGCTTGTTACATGACGAGAAGATAAACAAGTGGGACTCAACTTGTTACTTCTCCGATTGTCATAAAATGCCCTTAAAATCAAGCAAGCGTGTATGTCAAATTTTAGCATTCCCGCTCGGTACGATACAAAACTGTAGACTGTTGCTTCCCTGATAGGGCTCACAGCCCTCTATCTGGTAAACTTGCAAACATTTCATGGTAAGGCACGTAGTTCAAGGGGACCTGTTGTCATTATGGCGTCCACTGACCCAGTGGACCACAGATATCCCGTAGATATCCGATTTAGGTCCGAACGTCCACGTCCGGGAAACAATATCCGTGGTACGAACAGGGGACCTCGTTCTTGTCCGCATACTTTGAAACGGTGGACGTCCAGAGGATGTTTGTTTACCGATTGACCAGCGGTGTACGTCCCCCGGATGTCCGCCTAGGAATGCCTTGCAACGTCCATTGATTTATGCCCTGGACATAAGCATGCACAGATGCGAAGCTACAAGCGATGGTTACGATGATTTAATTGAATATTTATATCTCCCAAAAAGAGTTATTTCGATTTCATATTGCAAGTGACCGCCGCCAAAATATTAATCTCCGAGGTAGAACACTCGGGAAAAGACGAAATTCGCTGATTCACTTATTTTTTATTTAAGTACTCGAACTTTGTACACGGGCTAAAGAAAATCTGACCTAGCACTTGCGTGCGGATTTTTACCTTTATGTACGACGTCGCGCACCGTCCACGGTGTAGAGTACAAGGACATCATTCTATAAAAATAGTATGCCATAATCCACGCGTTTATTCTGTTCTGTTCTGACCAAATGAATACTTGTATTGTTATCAAAACCGATGTTCCTGTTCTGTGTATTAGGGCATCGATTCACCAAGCCGTACCGTCGTATTAGAACTTTTTTCCGTTTTTTTTTTCAGCAACATGAATTATGCGCATTTGTATTCTGCTTAATCTACTAAAATTTTCCTGAAGTTATTTTGAATGTTTTAATAGGCTTTGTGGCATTTCGGTTTTAGTAGTTTACGTTACTCTTTTGTAATATGCACCTTCAATCGTCATAGTCATCAATGTGTGAAGAGCGTCGAACCGGTCGAACGTGCAGTCACTGAACGTGCGTGCCGATTCGCTGGCTTCGGCGGGTGTCGTCGCGCGTTTTATTATTGAATGCAGGTGCCTTTTTCGCGCGCCTTTCAACTGACGCACTGCGACCTTGCACTTTGGAAACGCGGTGAGAGATCTTTTGTTCCGTGCGTGTGATCCGAGGGCCAGTTTCTGCGCGGGGTGTACCGACTCTCTTCACAAAAGTGCGGTTAGGGCTATTGTTAGTAGGCCTATTGCGTACAAGTGAAACTGCTTTGTTCTCGCTTCCTACGCACCGAATTTCACGACCACCCGACAGGCGTGCTTGCGAGAAGGCAAGCAGGGAGACAAGGAAAGTTATTAATGTTTTTGCGAAAGAAGGAGCTTAGGGGGGTTGTGAAAGTAGCCGGCATGGCTCGGAGCAAATAGCATTTGTTCAACCTCTCGAAGCACCACGTGACAGTGGTGGGAACAGCTTAGAAAACTTAAATCGCTCAATCGCGGGATTTGAAGAACATTGTTGCGAAGACCTCACGTCCGTAGACGCAGATGACAGGGAACAGTGGGCAGAAGTCGATCTTGAGTCTGCTCACTTTGGTGCTTGCAGTAGTAGTGACAGTGATAGTGAAGAGCGCACAAGCGTACATCATGGACTGCAGGATTCCTTGCGCGAATGGGCAAACGAATATGGTATCAAAAGAAGGGCGTTAACAGCTTTGCTGAAGACGCTAAGGACACAGGGTGGACATTCTCAGTTACCGGAGGATGGTCGTACACTTATGCAGACCCCTCGAAAAAACCTGGATGAATTTCCCATTTGTGCTTTGGCGCCAGGAAAGTATTCTCATTTCAGACTTGCTGTGGGTCTTCAGCGTTCATTGTCTCATGTAGAAAAGCTGCCAGCTGTAATTCCACTCTCATTTAATGTAGACGGCCTCCCCTTGTCAAAGAGCTCCAAAATGCAACTGTGGCCCATACAGTGCTTACCCCGTGGTTGCGGCAATGTGCCACCATTTGTTGTGGGTGCGTTTGCTGGACAGTCTAAGCCTTCCTCGTCAAATGATTTTCTGAGGCCTTTTGTTCGAGAGCTGCAAACTTTGCTTGTGCAAGGTGTGAATATCAATGGCAACACTGTTCAGGTGACAGTTGGCTCGATCATCTGTGATGCACCAGCGCGAGCTTTCATTACTATGACAAAAGGCCATGGAGGGTACAGTGGTTGCGCAAAGTGCACAGTCGAGGGATCTTACATCAATGGAAAAGTAGTATTTTGCGACATGGATGGTCCGTTACGAACGGATGAGAGTTTCAGGGAGCAGCATGATGTTGAACATCACAAGGGAAAATCTGGCCTGTTGGACCTGCCCATTGACATTGTGAATGACCTCCCACTTGATTACATGCATCTTGCATTACTGGGTGTCATGCGGAAATTGCTCCAGTTGTGGATCTCTAGACCACTGCGGGTTCGTTTGGGACCTCTGGATCGGCACACATTCAATGAAAAGAGCAAGCTGCTAAATCCTCACATCCCTAGTGAATTTCCCCGTAGGCCACGTGGACTCGATGAGCTCGACCGCTGGAAGGCAGTCGAGTTCCGACTTTTTGTATTCTACACAGGCCCGTGGCTTATCAAGTTCTGCCTTCGAGATGATCTATACCAGCACTTTTTGCTGCTCAATGCGTCATTATCTATACTTGCGAACAAGGAGCTGTGTCGGGAGCATGCTGGTTATGCCAATGAGCTCTTGAGATGGTTTGTTTCACATTTCCGTGAATTGTATGGTGACGAGCATGTTTCTTTCAACGTACACAGCCTCATACATCTTGCTTCTGATGTTAAAATACATGGAGAGCTAGACTCCTTCAGTGCCTTCCCATTTGAGAACAACATGCAGGTGCTCAAGAGGCAGTTGCGCAAGCATGGAAAGCCCTTGGAGCAGCTGCGCAACAGAATGGTAGAGAGCCAGTCTTGGACACACAGACAGACATGGGATGAAATTCCTGTACATTTTAGCCGTCCTCACAGTCGAGGAGTACTGCTGCCGGAATGCTGCCCTCCTGAATATGAAAGGCTGTCATGGAATGCATATACAATTGCATTGTCCAAAAGAGACAACTGCTTTGCACAGGATGGCCATGTTGTTCTGGCAAAAAACATAGCCCATATCAGAAGGTCTAAGGACCCATGCATAATTGGCCAAGAGTTTCTCATCAAGGAAGATTTCTATTCTTTACCCTTTGGGTCCTCCAGAATGGGAATTTATGTTGTATCAGGGCTATCGGGCCTGAAGCCTTGGTCCCTGCACAACCTCCAAAAAATGGTGAAGCTGCCACTGAATGGAAAGTTTCTGGTTATTCCAGAGCTTCACACAATTTAAAGGCGTAGATTTAGCTAGCATTTGCGGAAACTTCAAATAATATCTGCAAATTTATAGAGGTGCATTTCAATAATCCTGGAGCTTTTGCAGCCCTGTGGCTTACCTTACGTAATGTTTAGTTATTTGTGAAACATGCAGTGAAAAAGAGGGTAACAGTGAGCAATGAAAGAAATAAGCCTCAAATAATCCTGTAATTAACCCATGCACACTCACTGTAGTGCAGTTCACTGCACAGTCCTATTCTGCTCAACCATATTTCCACAGGTTAGTATTGGCAGAATGCTGCCATGGTATGCCTTTATTTTCAAGGTTATTGGCTGTTCATGACAAATGCCTGTCATATGTGGTTTGTGGTCTTGAGCCTGGTGGCTGATTAATGCTTGGCTATAAGAGTAGCAAAATGAGTGTCAAGGGTAGGACACTTCGACAAAGTAGTAGGATGCCACTAGAAAATTCGTACGCGTAGGATGGAGAGCCAGATCATGTTGGGCAAGGATAATTGGATTTCATTGGGAATGGCCTTTGACTGGCACTAAGCTTAAATGGCTTGGTGACACATACCACTCCCATCACAACTTGCTGCTGGGATAGTTTGTTCATAAGTGCAACAATCCATAATGTGACTTATTACAGCTGACATTCAAACAAGCCAAAGGGCTTGAAACATTTGAGCTTTAGTAAAATGGCTGTCCTTGGCTGCAGCCAATATTTAAAGAAGACATGTTGTTATGGGGGTGAAGGCAAGTCCCTTGGGAAAATGCTTTTTCACTGATTCCAGGCAGAGGCTTCCCTTGTTTCGCCACCATTGAATACTTCTGACACTTCATTTTTCAGATGGCTTATGCAATCGCTGAGTTCGTTGAGGACAAACAGGTGGAGGTGGTGCCAGCGACCTGGGTGGAGGGTGACAAGTCTGCGTGGCCCGACAACCTCAAAGGCAACAGAGTAACATTCTTAGTAAAGAAATCTGTACCACCAGGTACCTTCTGGAAGTGCTACAGCGTAGCAGTGAAAGGGGTATTTGGTATGTATCGTGTACATGGAAGTGTTTTTTGTTCTTTACAAATCAGTTGATTGTTGAATTTTTGTTTTAGCAACATATAAACAAGCAAGGGCCAAACTTAATGACAGCCAGTATACATCGGACCTGGGCGAAGGCTCAGAAATGTCTCAAGGAAAAAGGACAAGGAGGCCACCAGCTCAGTGGTCCGACTCGGATGAGCCTGACGCACCACCGCCACCCAAAAAGGCCAAGCAAAGCTCCAGGAAGCAACTTCCAGCTCCACCAAGCAACTTCCCACTAGGTGAATTCAAAATACTTGTTTCCACTACTTGTGGTATCCTGACACTTAGCAGTTAAAAATTAAATTTAATATATTTCGCTTACTGGTGAGTTATTATTTCCCAGGCCTCTCTTCTGCTTCTCCAGTGCAGCAAGATGGCTGTGAAGACTCTGAAGGTATGTGACTAACTTTTTATAGATAGTGCCTCACTGGTAATACAGTGCAAATCTATTTTAGCTTGAGCCTCCTAATCCACGAATAATAAAGAACTTCCCCATTGTGTAATATGAGCCATTAATTGAATTGTTCTTGTTGTCACCTGTGAGGGCTTCGACATATGAGCTGATAAATCAAGGAATGGTCATACGTTTCCTTGTGGATTTTGATTTGTGTTTAATTTTGCATGGCCACCTGACGTCTACTTTCGGCATAAATTCAAACCTAAGCGCTTGTGACAGCAGTGCATTATTTCATTTCTAGGTTGACCCGCATTAAGGAAGGGGCCTGATTCAGGCTCCGGAACATACACTTGCGGCTATTGTTTGCTCACAAACAGACTTGCAAGCCATTGCACATCACACTTCCATATAGCAATGTATAGCAAGCGTTCTGGCCAGTTATTTCCTGTCTGCATTTCAGTTTATGCCGTTAGGATGTTTAACTTCTGTTCAAATGAAAAGTAGGCTCTTGGCAGCTATGTTGATAAACCAGCATGATTTAGTTCTGAATTAGATAATGGGTCATATCATATAGTTAGCTCACTTGCTTCATTATTTATTATGTATATTGAATGTTTTAATGCTAAAGCTTGAGGTTACCTTTTTACAATTCATTTGCAAACTGTCTTGATGTATTACAGGAGCGAATTGCATAGCTATGCGCAGGTGTGAAATTACAGACACGTTAGCCTTTAGAATGTAAAAAAATAAACTGTTCTGGGCATGAGGTTGCAGGCTCAATTTTGAGCTGCAATATGATTTGGAGTGGAATGCAATAACACATGCATTGTGCATTAGGTGCACATTACGGGACCCTAGGTGACCCAAGTTCAGAAAACATCCTTCAGTGCCTTTGATAGATGGTATGTAGCTTTGGGACATAAAACACCATGAAAAGAAAGAAATGAGTTTATAAAATTTAAATGTGCATGGTGTGGTGCAAGCAAACTGTGCACTCACTAAAACTTGACATCATGCCTGTAAAATGAGCACAGAGAATACAAGTCAATGCACTGATGATTTGGTATGCCAACCTATGATATTGCATATGTGAACAAAATGCAGAATGCAACTGCAATCATTTGCTTCGCACTCTTGCATTTTGGAGCATCCTATGGAATGTCTACCGTATCTGTGTATCAAGAACATCACACATGTTCACTATAGCTATGCATTCACAGGTTCACTGTAATCACTCTCTGCAGATGTGAATGACATGCCGCAAGGCGGTGCAGGTGGCCCTAGTTCACACAGTGCAGATGGCTCCAGATCACACAGTTCCGGTGGCTTGAGCTCACACACAGCAGGTGGCGCTAGCTCACACAGTGAGTTTTGATAAATCTTGTTTTTACTTTTTTCAGTGAAGGGCTATAGTTTTTAATGTGGCAGTTCTGTCATATGTTTAACTTAATGTGTATGTAAGGCAAGAAAGTTTCTAAGATTTATCTGTGGCTTGTTCCTAACTTCACAACTGGAATGCACTTTGCAGCTGCTAGCGACAACCTGGAGATGAACAGTTCTGGTAGAATGTTAAATGGGCTGGGGTCTCACAATGTGACAGTCTTGTGATATTAGTGCAAAGTACAAGCATGCATTAAATGCTCGCTATTCTTTACTGTGCAGGTGACCAACGGACTTCTGTACCCTCAGATTCCCCTGACGAATTTCAAACAATAGTAAGCTTTCATTGTGCAATAATACTCCACAACATCATTTTTTAAAGTTGTGAATGTACTTTAAAGTATGATGGCAGTACTTGCATAAACCTTCAAATATGCAGTTTTTTCACTGTGTGCCTAAACACCCATTGCATGAGCACTGTTTTGTTGCATTGTGTCTTGCACTGAAATTCGTGTAGTAGCGCATACGTGCAGTCACAAAAGCTTCAAAGGCAATGTGTGCGTGTTCAGACTGTTGTAAAGAGGCTATTTATTGAGACCCCTGTTTTAAATCTATGTTGTTCCATGGCCTCAAGGCATTCAAGGGTAGGGTGCATCTGTCTCATTAGGTTCGATGTGGCAGGCATGGTGCAGAGCATTATAAATTCCAGTTATATGTTGGAACTTGATTGTGCCTTATTTTGGATTGCTGATGTGTGAAAAGTTGCCAGTTTCTAGGACAATGCAATGTTTTTTTCAGAATAAATTGCTAGCAGTTAGAAAATTGTCTGATATTATAATAGCACATCTAAATGTTTTTATGACAGGACATTTCTTTACCTAAAGTATACTAATCAAACACACTCTTAGATTCCAACATACCTTGCAAAAATAATTGCCTGTAATTTGTGATGAGAAAAAAAATGGCCTATGATATGCCTACCTGGTTTGGTTCCTGATTGCCACATTTCCTTCCTTTTGTGTTTGAAGGCTTCAAGAAGCATGTGCTCCGACTGCTCAACATTGTGCGTTTTACGCAACAACACCATGGGGATTTGCTTGAAAAGCTGTGTAACATGTATATAAAGCAGCCTCTTGGTGGAACTGATCTACGCATCGAGTGCCCCTTCCGCAGCTTGGAAGATTTTATGGCTTTTGATGAAAGCCTGGACAAAGAGAAAACTGCGAGTTTGGTACGTAGTTTTCCTGAATTTAGCATAGAAAATAGAGAGCACTTGAATGCAAAAAAAAAATAATATTCAGTGGTGTACGCCCCTGTTGCCTGTGGTTACAACTGCATGCTGTTGCATGAAACAGGTCAGTGCATATGAGGTTAGTGTAGCTGTACAGAAATAATTTTGCAAACATAACTTGCACAGGGACAATGCATGCTGCAGTTACTGAATGTATGCCAGAGAATGAGATTTCTGTGTCTGTACTTAAAACCATTTGCAGTTACGACTCATGTATGCTGAAAGACTTAAAGTGTGCACGATAGTATGCACCAACATATACCCTACTTGAGATAAGCCCAATGCACAGAATACTTACTGGCAAGGTTGCATTTTTACAAACATATTCCAGCAACTTCTGAGCTTAGATACATTGAATTCAGAATTATGAGCTATTCATTGTTGGAATGCTAAAATTTCTACCAGCAAAGGAGGAACATCTCTACATATCTGAAATTAAAATCTGTCACACCCCTCTATTACAGCACTGGTATTCTTCATTGCACTATTCTACCATCTACTCTGTAAAGCTGATGTCTTGGAACACAGCCATACAGTGAACTGATCACAGGTGGTCTGATTGACCTTATCCAGGTGGTTCCAATGGGGAAGAAGTGCAAAAACATTCATGTACCTTACGCTAGGTGCACATTAAAGGACCCCAGATGGTCAAAATTAACCTGGAGTCCCCCACTACGGTGTGCCTTATAGTCATCGTGGTTTTGGCACATAACACTCCAGAATTCATTTTTTTACCCCACTGGCTTTAGAGTTGCATCTTCCAATTGGCAGTTTTTCTTGAAAAATTGCCTGGGGAATATGCAGATCTTAAGCCCTGACATGTCGCTTAGCTGCATCAACTGTGTCATCCTGCCTATGGCGTGGTATTGTTGATTAAGTGTGAGCTGATGCATATGCATAATGCACTGCATAGAAATGTGGCTACATTAGTGGAAAGTAGCAAACAAGAAGCCGCTGACCAGTCTCTGCCACTGTGGCAGTTGTGTAATAGCCTGATTGTGCAGTGGAATGGTTTCAGCAGCTATTCTTGGCAGAGTGCAAAGAAGACACACCTAGTCTTCAGCACCACAAGGCCATGTGAATGAATACGTAACTTCTTATAGGTCACTTTGCTTGGAGTTGCTGTATGCTGAAGAAAATAACGCTAAGACTTGCCGTTTCTATGGCATGAGAGTGCTGCACGACAGTTTCTTTTGTGAACAAGTTTACCAACGATTCCATGCAGCAGGCGTTTTCCAACTGGCATAGCCATACATTTAGTTTTCATTTTCTGTGATGGCACACATTGACTGTAAATCTGTTTTTTGCAGGTTCGCGAGTTCACACACCTTGGAGGGAGAAATGCCAGCGCAGCTACAAAGCGTATACTTGCATACACCATTCATGATGACCTGGCCACACTTTTTTCGTGGGTTGGCCGAAAGGGAAAACTGAGTTTCTCTAGTCTGAAGACTACAGCTGCAATTATTGGTGAGTTGAAACTTCTCTTTATATATTTTAATGAGTATGAGCATTGAACTATGACTCCTATGAACTTAATTTATGCTTTCGACAGACAGCTATTAAGGCTTTTATTGCACAGTGGTTTAGTGCAAACAGTTCAATATTCACACCAAGTGCAGTGTGGCTTTGAGTCATCTAGAGCATCACTGCTGCTGCACCAGGTCCTCGTATATCGTTGGCTACTGGGAAGCGATTCATATGCGTGGACATGGTGTTGGCGAAGGCTGGTGGTGTTGAGCAATCACCTTTACGGCCAGACAAATCCTTCTATTCCAGTGCACTGAGCTATTGTAATGATAGCTTTTGGGTGTGTTGTCGATCACGTGGTGGTGGCTGATGAAAATAATATAGTGTCTAGCATGAGGTATTTTAGTAAGGATTAGTTGCATTCTCCTTTCTATTTTGCTATCTGGTGTCTATAGTTGCCAGTAACTCCAAAAGATATCACCAGCGTTGCTTGTTGGGATTTCATTAGAGCTTTTCGAGTTCCATTTCTTAGACAGTGAAGTCTGCCTTTTATGTGTTTTGTTCTTTCTATGCATTTTTCTTAAACGGAAGCTTTCGCTCGGGTGCTGCTATCTATATACATGGAAAAGCAGAAATCATTTTTCTCGCAGTCACTGCAATGAAATTGATGATGTTGCTTTTAAAGGACAAAGTTAAAATTTCGTGACTGTAGCAAACAGATTTTTATTCATGGCATCAAATGTTTTACAAGATTCCTAAATATTACAAAATTTGAACAAAACTGTGAAGTTCATAACTGTATCTCAGCAATTCATTATATTGCAATTCTGTAAGCTGAACCTAACAGTACGCCTAAATCAGACAAAATTGATACATTTCACATCGATCTCAAATATACTACCTATTAGTGAATAGGACATTTTCAAAACCCATGTAGACATTCTAACAAGTTCATGTAAGCTGCTGCAAATTTCTCCCTCAACTTTGTCTGCTTTAGGTGATCTGTATAAAATAAAATTTACTGAAATGTGATATGTCTGATGCAGAGTTATATATTTGTAAAGCTTTTTTTAAAGCTTTGTAAAAAAATTACACCTTAAATCAAAATTTTGCTTCCAGCAGTGACTAGACCTTAATTTTCTCTTGCAAATTCAGTAAATACCATACAAAACAGTCTAGGTGTTGCTTCATAAGTGTTTCTGCACAGCATTACAGTTGGGCCCGAGCTATAGCTTCGTATGTACAGTTGCACATAAAGGACATGGACACACACACAAAAAAAGAAACAATGGGACGTACAAGGCGCATACGATGCCTTAGTGAAGTAAAGCTTCATCTTAACATCCCAAGGTATATTTGCTATTCTCACCATTAGTGGGAACATGCTTATTTCAGTTGCTGCAAGACGGATGACAGAAGGCAGCACTAATGACATTGAAGACACAATCAAGTCGTGGCTAAGGCATGTTTCAGAAAGGGCCGGCAGCCATAAGAAGCCAAGCGCTGAGGTCTGCCTGCCTCAAGGTATGTTTTTACCCCACTGGTTTTCAGCAGCTTGGGTGGTGGTGCCACTTGTTGATTTCTTTAATTGCAGAATGTACCCTTTACTATCCGAATGCTCACTTGATAACATTCCTTTGAGAAGAGTGAGTTGTAAGCGCGAATAACAAATCTTGGTTGACTTCCGGCTAACTTTCGAAGAAAATGCTTCAAGCATCGTTAATGCATTCTACAGAAAGTCAGGCCTTATGTCAAAGATGACCGTACTTACTCGTATAATGATCGCACTTTTTTGTCAAAAAGATTTACCCAATTTCAAGGGTGCGGTTATTACTCAGGTTAAATTTACCACGAAAAGAATTCTCTTCTTTTCATCCCGCATTTGCTGCGGGATGACAAGCAGGCAGCTTGTCAAATGGTGGCCGGCGGAGCAAGCTGAACGCTATTATTTTTCTTCTCGTGAGTACATTATGCGGATTGAAACAGTTTCTCCCGTATCAGTAATGAATAATATCGTTAATATCGGCAACTTTGCGACAATAACGTAGCCATGTCCAATATGAGAGGACAGAAGCAGAGATGGGCACGCTTAGCTACCAGTGACACAGAAACACATGGCGGGCACGCTGTGGAAACTGCGGCATTTGCCTTCACTGCTATCCTAACACGGCACGTTTCCGCTAAGGGTGGGCGAATATCTTAGCTGTTTTACAAGCGTCGGCGTGTGAATAGGCTACACTCCTAACGTATCAGTGTAAACGTGGCCACTATCGTTGCCACTCACGATTTGTTGCGTGCCCACGAGTGCAGACGAGAAGAATCGAAAGGCGCCCTTTATGTTGTTGTTGTTGACCAAAACCATTATGAAGCCTACAAATAATAAAGCTGAGGCAAGTTTGGTTGTAGCTTTTTTTTTCATGGAAGTGCGGAAAGTGATGAAAGGAATGAAATGGGGCATCTGCTTAAGAAAGAGAAAGTTGGGTGCGTGCACATCGCTTGGTCTGTCTTAAAGAGTTGTTCGCGTAGCATTCGACAGATGGCACGCGCGATCATCGTTAGCTAGACTTGGCACACAGCATATCGCTGTGATAAGTTCAGGGGTGCGATCATTATGCGAATAAATACAGTAAAAAGCTTGCCAATGTGAGCTGTGTTATTCTCTCGTATTCTTTGTTTGTCCACTCGAAGCTAAAGTTTAGTTCTGTTGTATGGAACTGTATTAATTTGACCAATGTTGCAAAAATTGGATGTGTTCAGTGATGTTTCATTTGTGTCCTGTACAATCCATTTCTTGGACGCCGTGTATCTTATGCCTATGAGTGTGTACTGCGCATGTTTAATATTAGACCCCTAGAAATAAGGCGGAAATACCGTGATTACTTATTGTTGTATAAACTAATTCACAAACACTTCTCCTGTCCGCAGTTACTGTCAGCTGTAACGTTCTGCGTGCCTCACCCTAAATTGCGTAATCCTAGCATTTTATATGTGAATTCTTCTTGCACCTCTAACGTTATAACAAAGTCTTGTAACACAACAAAGTACCTTGCATTGTGATCTTGATATATTAGCTCTACGATTTGCTCATTATCTGGCTCGTGAATTTGATTAATTCAATTTTTTGTTGCACTTTGTACCGCTGTTGTTATAGATGTTTTGTTTTTTGGTTTTATGTTCTTTGTGTAACAGAAATGCAACAATATTAAGGCATAATAGCTGTTCTTGGGCCCTTTTAGAAAAAAATTTAAGAAATGAAATAAGTAAATTAAATTACCACTTAGCAACATGAATTCACATCATAATAGTGGCCACAATGGCTTTCCACTAGAAATGGACATGGGTTTCTCCAACTGATTTGCATGGCTCAGTTGGAGCTGTTTAATACTTAGCTCAAGCTTCTGCATTGTGATCAAGACTGACATTTTAAAGCAGCCTAAATGTAGGCCAGTATGACTACACTGCTAGTAGTTAACTGGTTTTCTCAATTAAAAATTCACTGTTGCCTGTATTTTATTTATGTATGTGTGCATAGTTTAGTCTCCGCTTTTAGAGGAGCCTTCCATGAATGTAGCTGGCATAAAAGACAGCTCTAGTTCAGCACGCATCAGCTGAGATTTTAGGTTAGAAGTGATAAATGGTGTATTAAAGTCAAGCCTGTGCATTTTTAGCATTAAGAATGAAAAGAAAAAGACCTAATAGTTGCGTATTACCTAGGATCATGCTGCAGTCATACTCGTAGCACATAAGCCTAATTTGCTGTGTGGGTGGGACGAACATTCACAGCACTAACAGGTTCATCAAAAAAGGATTGGGAGAGGGATTTTGTTGACCATACTTCTGAAATGTGCCCTTGCCAACTGCCATCCCAAGTGTACATGAATGCGGCAGCTGAGATGACGCACCACAGAGGTTTGGCATGCAGGTTTGATCTCTATAAATATGGGTACCACTTCTTCTGTATAAACAGGAAGCTCTCCCATGAGTAACAATCTTCATAGCACAGGCGTACCTGAATAAAGTGAATGTAGGGACGTACACTAGATTAGAATGGAGTGGGAGACCAGTGCGATGCACTATAATGCTGTATGCATGCACGTTTCCTATGAGTGCCACTGCATTTTTGCATCTGGTTTGACTGCAAAAGTGCCCTTTGAAAGCTAAAACCAGCTGTCTACAGCATGGCTGGCCCCTTCAGGTCGACACTCATATGAGTAGGATGTTGATCTTGCGATGGCTTGATCATTATCCACAAAGCAGGCTTGTACTCGTTCGTTTCCCCAAATCTCACATTTTTTATTATTCTGCTCTTTTAGTTTCATGCAGAATAAGTGGAGGCTATTCTATTGTAAAGCACTGCAGCTATGACCTGGAGACTGTACAGGCATTGGAGGCTGCTTAGTTGTGGGCGTGTGCATCTGGTGGAACTTTGGGAATCTGCTGTGCAATGCCAAGGCACGTTTCGTGGACTAGAGGCAGCTACTCAGTATTTTTTAACTTTGCACAGTGCAATTGCAGAATTTTTTTTCTCATGCGTTGGAAGGATTCTGCCTTTCATCTACATTGTCAAATCACTTGCAAAGTCACGCTCTTACTAGGCTCCATCAATATGGTTTTGTGCAGAATTTGTATGCGAGAACTTTTTATTGTTTTTTATGTCATGGCAGTCTTCTGTGTTGGTGAAGTTGCTAACATTGCAAAGGCATGATTTTCTGAAATGCTATTATTCTGCTACTCTACAAAACTTGCGTGCGAAATACTTACATTAGACGCAGGATCTTTTTTACCTCAATATTTCAGAGTATTTCTGTTTGTTCTGTACGTGCATCTACATGTCCACCCATTGTTAGCATAAACACACCAGTGCATGGTTCGTGCACAATGCAGTGCACAAGCGGCAAAAACCACGTGCATGTGTGAAACGCTAAGGCAGTGCATTCCGTGGGAGCGTTGCCCAGATTTCTCTGCACAGAAGCGGTTGGCTTACCGGGAATAAATTCGACGGTTTTGCAGTCTTGCTCATCTGCCTGAGACCTATGCTCGCAAGGAGGATCCTGAATCCTTTGCTTGTATCTGTAGGCCACCGTCGTAAGTGGCACATTCACTGTTGCATAAATACCATGCTTACTGTAGCCCTGCTGTGAAGTGTCCACAATCTGTCATCTTTGCATGCCTGTGGGAAGCCCAGCCATTTCCTGTTTCTGATCACAAGGAATAAAAAGACTGCGACGCATGCCTTATTTGTGGCAATTCAGAGGAACCCTCAAAAGACCAAATAAATATGTCAGCTTTTTTAGCCTGCAATTGCGACTTGGACTGACCCCGACATATACTGGCATCACTGAAGCATGCTGTGCATAAGTACAGCAAACAAGCTGCTCCTGTTGCATTATGCTAGTGTCGTGTTCTGCCGTGCTCTATCTGTGAAATGAACACATTGTGGCTTATTGTGTGATAACGTCACTGTGGTGTACTATTGTGGAAACACATGCTGGTGTGTTCATGCTACCAGTGGGCTAACCCTTGGACCTTACTGGAAATAGTAAAGGCCAGCCACTCATTGCGAAAAATGCTGGACAGGCCTTCCTCTCTTGCCTTTTTGTGTGCTTGATGGGCTGAGAACCGCCTCCATTGCAAAGACATGCTTTTGTAAGATGCTATTATTTTTCCTTTGTCCAAAGCACTTTTTATCACTCGATCTTGAGGGTTTTTCTAACCTCGGCCTTTATTATGCATGTTGCTGCCTCTGCAAAGCTACCCCTTCGTGAGACCAATATTGCGCCTGTGTAAAATAACTTGAGAGCCTTTTGCTTTACATAATTTTTATGTCATGGAAGATTAGTTTTATATTGCTGCTACTGGTAAAGCCATACTTGTGATACTATCGTTGTGCATATGTATAGAATTTTGTGCGAGATACTTTTAGCAAGACTAAAATTTTTTTGAATGTTTTGGTCATCTGTGTCCTATACTATGAGCATCTTGCTTATAAAAGCAAGGATGCGCTTTATTGAAGTGCTATTAGTGTGTTTTAGTACAGAACTTTTGTGCAAGATACTTTTAAGATATATTTTATATTATGGGAGGATTCTAGTCACTTTCGTGCATATGTAAGTTGCTTCCAGTGAAGTGTCATTGTTCTTTGTACAAAAAACTTTTCTGTGAAGTCTCTGATGGGTACGTCTACAGTTTTACAAGGTAGAAGTGCTACCACAGTCTATGTGCAAGTTTAACATCTAGTCATTGAGCCAATGAGACAGCCAGTTTGTTTTTGCATCATGCGCATTACTGTTGTTGCAAAGATGCCATTATGTGCCTTTTTGCAAGAAAATGTGTGCATAGTCATTGTGCCAGATATTTCTTGTTCTCTTGTACTGTTTGTTTAGTTATATTTGTGATATCACAGTTCAGGTATCAATGCAGTCAGTTTATTCTAGTCTTTTTCCATCATAAAGTGTATGTACATTACTGCATTAAGTTGACAGTTAGAATTTTTCTGTGTTAAGGTCACTTCAAGAAGCATCTTTAGTTCTCTTCTGTGCCCCTGTACTGATCTTGTCATTGTTAACATATACTCCTGCTGGCATCTTTTGTGATTTGCAATTTCTTGTGGGCCCTTATGGGCACTTCTTTAACGTGTTCAGGCACAGGTTATGTTTTGCTGTGCCAAGCTCACCGGCATGTTCTTACAGTATGCTTTTTAAATAAAGATCCGATGTTTCTGCAGTTTATGTGCAAGTCTATGCCTCAGTTAGGCCATCCTAAAAAGCTGAGCAAGTTTTATTAAAAGGCTTATTACATCATTTGATTTCACATTCATGCAGCTTAATATCTACAACTTTAATGACTATTGGAGTTGATACATAATGTATATTCTGGCTTATTCTGTGCATTTTGAAGCTGCACATATACATTTCTGATGCCTGTGTACCAAAGGAACTTACATTAAATATGTTGAATGTGCCAGTTTGCAACATGTGCTTCTGCCGTGGATGTTGTGTCCATGTACATTTTCACCTTTGCAACCTGCACCAGTAAGATGGTCTCAGTTCCTTTAGCGGCACTTAATTATTTGTGAGATTACGAGAAAGCATTTGATTCAGTCGAAACCTCAGCAGTCATGGAGGCATTACGGAATCAGGGTGTAGATGAGCCATATGTAAAAATACTGGAAGATATCTATAGCGGCTCCACAGCCACCGTAGTCCTCCATAAAGCAAGCAACAAAATCCCAATAAAGAAAGGCGTCAGGCAGGGAGATACGATATCTCCAATGCTATTCACAGCGTGTTTACAGGAGGTATTCAGAGACCTGGATTGGGAAGAATTGGGGATAAAAGTTAATGGAGAATACCTTAGTAACTTGCGATTCGCTGATGATATTGCCTTGCTTAGTAACTCAGGAAACCAATTGCAATGCATGCTCACTGACCTGGAGAGGCAAAGCAGAAAAGTGGGTCTAAAAATTAATATGCAGAAAACTAAAGTAATGCTTAACAGTCTCGGGAGAGAACAGCAATTTACAATAGGCAGCGAGGCACTGGAAGTCGTAAAGGAATACATCTACTTAGAGCAGGTAGTGACGGCGGATCCGGATCATGAGACGGAAATAATCAGAAGAATAAGAATGGGCTGGAGTGCGTTTGGCAGGCATTCCCAAATCATGAACAGCAGGTTGCCGTTATCCCTCAAGAGAAAAGTATATAATAGCTGTGTCTTACCAGTACTCACCTACGGGGCAGAAACCTGGAGGCTTACGAAAAGGGTTCTACTCAAATTGAGGACGACACAACGAGCTATGGAAAGAAGAATGATAGGGGTAACGTTAAGGGATAAGAAAAGAGCAGATTGGGTGAGGGAACAAACGCGAGTTAATGACATCTTAGTTGAAATCAAGAAAAAGAAATGGGCATGGGCAGGACATGTAATGAGGAGGGAAGATAACCGATGGTCATTAAGGGTTACGGACTGGATCCCAAGGGAAGGGAAGCGTAGCAGGGGGCGGCAGAAAGTTAGGTGAGCGGATGAGATTAAGAAGTTTGCAGGGACGGCATGGCCACAATTAGTACATGACCGGGGTTGTTGGAGAAACAGGGGAGAGGCCTTTGCCCTGCAGTGGGCGTAACCAGGCTGATGATGATGATGATGAATTATTTGTGGATGCAATTTTCACAGTAAAGGAAGTGCAGCATATGGTGCCTGTAACTTGTACATTGGTTCTTGGGTATAGTACAGCTTCTAAAGCATTGAAAAAGCCGCAGTACCAGCAAGGTGACACCCCAACAAAACCGAACAATGGATAAGTCCCGGATTTATCATGGATGTCCTCTGTACATCTCGTGGACGTTTCTGTAATCAATGTCCACATTTAAAATTCCACAAATGTCCCCGGGATGTCCATGTCCAGATTGTTTTATCCAGCGGACATTGTTCGGATATTTAGTTTAAAAAATGTCCATTTTTAAGGTCCGACGGATGTCTGAATGTCCGAGAAGGGCATACACGGGACGTCCGATTGAACGCCTTTTTTTTTTGCTCGGGACGGTCCCTCAGATATCCGCCGTATGTCATCTGGATTTGTGGGGATATCCGGTGGATGTCCAAACGTCCGGCGCTAAACACCCATCGGATGTACTGCGGATTATTTGTGGTCCATTGGGGAGCTTCTTGTGGCTTGGCGTGGGCAGATTGCAAACCAATAATCTCTCTTTTGTCCTTCTTTCTGAAAAGAGAAATTATGAAGCCATGACAAACATGCAAGCAAAGAATGGTGAAACGAAAGTTTGTCCAATAAATGAACAAATCACAGTTCTAGTTGAAGTGTTCAGAAACATACCTTGTGAGAATTCTGACTGTGGTGACACAGTCACTGTTGACTTGTACGTCCAGAGACAATAAAGTCCAAAGTGGTGATCAAATATGAGCAGCATCTTGGAGGCTGGAGACAAAAGAAGCCTCATGCAATTACTATGATGAAAGCGTGGGTGAGTTTGTGGTTGATGTATGAATAAGAACAGTGCACAAAACGCTCGATGACAGAAAACACAAACACAACACTGTTCTGAGTGTGCATTTGTTTCAATGGTGCCTTTGTGCGGGCTGTTCTTAGTGAAGCCTTGATTAAATTTTTTGCCAGCTACTAGGTAATAAACACAGCAATTTTATTATGTATCTAATGATAATAATCTGATTGTATCACCGGAAGTATAATGTGCTGCTAATTTATCGCATTGTATCATTCATGCAGACACAGCCAAAGCTATTTATTTTTTATACTGTACTGCGTGTTAGGAATTTTAGCAACGTGGCAAAAGAACAAGAGCCTTGTTTAAATTGCCATTGAAGAGCACTAACTTTATTATAATTTTCCACTTCGAAAAAAAACTACAGGAATCTGTTTTACCCACCTTGCACCCGAAGAAATTGAAAGCTGAAAATGCGAAGCAGTGTTTATTGACTCACCGGTGCACACACCCAGAGGCTGCAAGGTTAACCCGCTTTCTTGGGTAGTTTACAGGCAGACTGTGCTCGGTTCCAGCGATGAGTTTTCACGCTAGCTAGCACTTTTCTTTTTCAGGCAACCCGTCACTACGCGGCCGACCACTGACGACGGAAGCCGTGTATGTAGCCATTACGCCAGTGAAAAGCCGCAGCTGATAAAATTCACCATCTTTAAACACGATCGTCTGGTAGCGGCTATCAAATGTCGGATGCATAAACTGGCTGAGATATTATTGTTGGCTAATTAAGACGAACCTGCGTGATGCTGCACAAAGGAAACGACCACCCCGTTCGAAAATATAACCGCCGTACAATTTGAATCGATAAACGGGCGTGGTACAAAAATCCCTCACGTGACCTGATTCTAGGCGCCTAGAGACAGAATCGTTTAGGGACTTTTGAGAAGGCGCGTTGGTGGCGCCAAGCGATGCCGTGGCGCCATGTGGCGCGTTGAATATGCGGCCCACGCCGAACGCTGGTTGCCCCGAACCATAGAGTTTCTAAATAAATACCCTAGAGGGAAATGTGGCGCTAGTGTCTATGGGGTTCTCATGAGCGTTGCCTCAACCTACATGGGAATGATGGGAAGTACAGGCTTCGGATTGACTTCGATCTTTAGACTAGTGGCGTTTGCTTGCAGCGCGGTAAACAAAGCTATACTCAAATATTATGGCGTAAAATGTAATTTTATTTCTTTAGTATGTTATATAATGTACAACACGCTACATATAAAGTTTGTTTGACTTTGAGATGGAAGCATGGTTTACTATGGTTTGCTACTAGGACACACCAAGGTATGCATACTTGTGCGATACTGTTCCCCATTTAACGCCAAAGAATAATTATTAATTTATTTTTGCAACAGCAATAACAACCATGCATGTACTTATATAAGAATACTCATCAAGTATTTATGGAAATAAAAATGTTGTATTGTGAGAAAGTGTTGCGCCCTTGAGCAGAACGCTACAAGTGTCGTCTGCTACGACGCCTGCTCGCTGCAAACGCGAGACTTTTCTCGCAGACGACAGGCACTTGCGAACTCTCTCGCTCTTTCGAAAGGTTGTGTCGGCTGTCACGATTGCTGAACGTGTTCAAGTGCTTTTAAACACATCTGCTGCAGTGCTAGCTAGGACGCTATTGGCCTCCTACGAGTATTTCGTCATCATATGTTATATTGACGTACCGCTTCCGAAGCGTTATGGCGTGGCTTTGCACTTACCCATTTTGCGAAACTAGACTAGAGCCAGGGAGCAGCAACCTTTCCTACCACAAGTAAGTTTGTGTTCTCAAAGTCCTAAAGCATTTCAATGAGCCCATTAATAAGCAATGAATAATGAAGCTCTCAATAAAATTTTATTGTCAAGCCACTAGAAGTGCAACTGTCTTGTGTCAGTAGTGCCTTCTTTTTCCTATTCTGAAGTTTCATAAAGCACGTAACGCTACAGTGTTAACTTAACACACTTAACAAACCAAGGTCCAAACGATAAAAACACGTTCTTTCAACGTTTACGATGCCGTCGCTTTCTCGTCAGGGCTTCGACGCCACACCGCAACACAAACATCGTCCTAGTCGCTGCCCCAACGCGGTATCGCCACTTGGAGCAACATAACAAAGGCAGAGAGCTTTGCGTTGCACTGTCCCACTGCAGGTTATAGCAATTGCGCTTGGAGAGAAACCAGAACTGCCAAAAAATACTTGTAGACTAGTTTGCCAGTCAATAGAATGCCAATCCGAAGCCTGTACTTCCCATCATTCCCATGATGGTTGAACGACCGCAGCGCCAGATTTCCCTCTAGGTATACTAATATGAAACTCTATGCCCCGAACACTCTCAAGTTCAACAAATGGCCACACAGGGCGAAAAAAATCGACCGCGCAGCGCTGCTAAAGAAACAGGCATAGTACACCAATTAAAAAGGTTCCCCATTTAGTGCATTATCTCCCGCTAGAGGCGCCGTAGTAAGCGCAATTTTAACCGACAAACTTTCTTTAACAATAACCGAAGCGTTTTTATTACATTACAAAGAGTACAAAATTATCATTCCTAATTTATATTCCACTCTTTATTACCAACTTTGTTGCTTTTTGCCATTTTAAACGCAAAATAGAGCTCAGCATCATTGACCTCCCACGTGACCTCTGGCCTGGTAAAATTTTTACCGGTATGTTCAACGTTACTAGACTAGTCTAGTAACGTTGGGTATGTTCGCGTTCACGGCACGGCAGGTATGAATTCTTTGGTTCGTACATCAGTTGGTTATTTTGTGCTAGAACCAGTTCATTGTGCTTCGATATCTGCCGTTATTTAAATTGGGGTGTAAGCCCGAAAGCTAGGTTTGAGTCGTGAGCCATGAGGAACACGTCTGCATCGGAATGGGAGCCGGGTCCTGCTGCGACTGGGGACAGCAATACCGGTGAGTCGTTTAACATCGCTGCTTCAATCGCTATGTAATTTATTCGTCTCGTTAACTTACAGGCAGAGCAAGTTAACGAACTAGATGCTGCATTACATATGGACGGTCAGGACCCTCCGTTGCTGTTTCCGAAATAACTTTCCGTTGCGAGGCCATCATTATATACACATTCACGAAAGAGAAAGCGATATCGGAACGCGCGTCACATTTTTCATCTCGTTGCAGCCGTAGCCATGGGTGACTGAGTAGCCTTATCGATATATATATATATATATATATATATATATATATATATATATATATATATATATATATATATATATATATATATATATATATATATATATATATATATAGCCGCTAGTTGTCACGCGCCAGCGCTGAAAAAGGAGTGACTTGAACGCGCGCTCGGCAAGAGGTGGGCGCTAAAGAAGAAGAAGCGGAGGCTGAGGACGCCAGCTTGAGTTTTTGTGTACGCCATCTTGTACAACTGTCTGTCTCGCCAACGCCGGGTAAATCTTCAATTGTCTTTTCGTGACAAAACTGGTGGAGGTGCGGGGTACGTTTCATCCGATGCCACAAACTCCTCCTGGTAGCCGGAGTACCGGCCCTATACTAGTGGACACCCTTGTTCACCGGGCCAGCAGGAGAATCCGAGGATTACCTCCGGAGCTTGATCACCTCTCCGCAACAACATCGACGCCCCCACGGACCAGTATGGAAGGAAGATCGACGTCTCCATCGACCATTATGCAAGGTACGGCCTCAACGGCAACTCAGTACCTGCTCCAGAATCTCAGAGTGCCGAAAGTGTTCCACGGGGATGTCTTCGAGGATGTTGTAGACTGGTTAGCCCAGTTTGAGCGCGTTGCTGAGATAAACGAATGGAGCGACGCGGCGAAGCTGAGAAACGTGTACTTCAGCTTGGAGGACGGTGCTCGCACTTCGTACGAGAACCGAGAAGGGCTCCTGAAATCGTGGCTCGAGTTCCGCCGTGCCTTGCTGGAGACATACACCAATGCTGATCGCCGCGAACGAGCCGAAAGGGCGCTCCAATCCCGCATTCATCTGCCGAATGAGAGCGTGACGTCGTATGTAGAGGATATGACGCGCCTCTTCCGTCGGGTGGACCCTACCATGTCAGAAGAAAAGAAGCTGCGCCATCTAATGCGGGGAGTTAAACAACAGCTATTTGCTGGCCTGGTTCGAAGCCCGCCGAAGACTGTGGGTGAATTCTTAACCGAAGCCACCACGATGGAAAAGATGCTGCACCATCGCTCAGCCTTCTATGAAAGACAAATGAACGCTACTTCACCTTCGGACCAGCGCTCAGCTACGTATGACAGACACGCGAATGCTGCTTCACTGACGGACGCGGTTGCCTTTGGAAACCTGGACGTTCTCCGCGACCTTATCCGCTCTGTGGTTCGTGAGGAGCTTCAACGGCTCAGCTGCCCGCCTCAGCCCACGCTGGGCTCCATTTCTGCCCTCGTGAGAAGTGAAGTGCAGCAAGCGATCCAGGATCCCGTCCCAAGCAGCAATGCACCGCCTGTGACAGCACAGTTGCAGCGGCCGTCGTATGCGGAAGTTTTGGGGCGAGTCCCTGTCCGCGCTCCGACCCAGTTCATCCCCGCCACGTCTTACGCCGCGTCATACGTCCCGCCGCTCCCATCAGTGCAACCGATCCAACGTATGGAGGATCGGCGCCCGCTCGAAAGGAAATCTGACGTCTGGCGTACCCCGGACAGAAGGCCTCTGTGCTATCACTGTGGAGAAGCCGGTCACGTATACCGCGAATGCCCATACCGCCGCCTTGGACTGCAAGGTTTCGCCGCGGATTCACCAAGGCCCAGATATGGCGAAAGGCCTAGGGCGATTGCAGACGACTTGAACCAGCAGGGTATGCCACTGTTCCCGCGGCGGCAGTCACGCTCGCCGTCCCCCAGGCGATCTTCCCCAGCTCCTAGAAGCCCTCCAATGGCAGCGCAGGGACGTTCGCCAAGCCCTCGCCGGGAAAACTAAGAACAGCGACCTTCGGGGGCGAGGCCGCTGATAATCGCCCTTCCGAAGACCTCCCATCGACGCAAGCACGGTCTATTCAGCACGATTCAGCGACGACAGCAGCCAAACTCAGCGACAGACTCTCGCTAGACATACCTGTTGTGCTCGACGGCCGCCACGTTAGTGCGTTATTGGATACGGGTGCCGACTACTCGATCTTGTGCGGAAAACTAGCGACGGAACTTAGAAAAGTTATCACGCCTTGGTCTGGAACGCAAATTCGTACTGCTGGTGGGCATATCGTAACACCGTTGGGCATGTGCACGGTCAGAGTACAAATTCGTGGGTCCACGTTTCCAGCCAGCTGCCTTATACTCCGCGATTGTTCTCGAGACCTCATCTTGGGCGTCGACTTTCTGCGAGAGTATGGTGCCGTTATAGACCTCCGGGCACGCACAGTGACTTTTTCGACAGAGAGAGCAGCGAAAAGCCGCGACAATTGCCGACGTAACGCGCTTCGGGTTTACGCCGACAGTGTAATTTTACCACCACGCGCAAGTGTCCTGGTAGCGGTCGTATGCGACGATCTGCGTGACGGCGAAGCTGTTTCAGAGGGCAATTCCTCCCTTATGCTGACTCATGGTGTATGTGCAGCCCGCAGTCTCATTATGCTTCGAGGGGGACATTCAGCGCTCCTCGTGACGAACTTCAGCCAGGAACATCGGCACCTGTTTCGTCGTACTACTATCGCTTTTGCTGAGCCCTTAGCAGACGTTGCTGAATGCTGTGCGTCTATGACAAAGGACAACCCAGCTCACACACTCAGCAACATCGACATCAATTCAGACCTTTCGGAGGAAAAGCAAAAAGCGCTGCGTGAGTTACTACTTCGGTTCAAGGAGTGCTTCGCATCTACTTCTAAGGTACGCCAGACGCCCATCACGAGACACCGAATAATCACGTATGACGATTCTCGTCCCATACGACAATTGCCTTATCGCGTATCGGCGAAAGAGCGCAACGTTATTAATGCACAAGTGAAAGAAATGCTTGACGATGACGTCATACAACCATCCCAAAGCCCTTGGTCGTCGCTGGTGGTCCTTGTCAAAAAGAAAGACGGAACGCTTAGGTTCTGTGTTGACTATAGAAAGTTGAATAACGTCACAAAAAAAGACGTTTATCCGCTTCCGCGGATCGATGATTCGTTAGATCGGCTGCGGCGAACCAAGTATTTTTCATCAATAGATTTGAAGAGTGGATATTGGCAAATCGAAGTTGACGAACGAGATCGCGAAAAAACTGCCTTTGTTACCCCGGATGGACTGTACGAATTTAAAGTACTTCCATTCGGCCTGTGTTCTGCACCGGCCACATTCCAGAGAATGATGGACACTGTTCTTACGGGTCTGAAGTGGCACAGTTGTTTAGTATACTTAGATGACGTCGTCGTGTTTGCGGCGACCTTCGAAGAACATCTGAAGCGTTTAGAGGCAGTACTGGAGGCGCTCCGCTCCGCTAATCTCACACTAAAGCCAGAAAAGTGTCACTTCGGTTACGAAGAGTTGATGTTTCTTGGTCATGTCGTGAACGCCGACGGTGTCCAGCCTGACCCAGACAAAACATCTGCTGTTGCTGCTTTTCCGACTCCTTGTGACAAGAAAGCAGTACGCCGCTTTCTCGGTCTGTGTGCGTACTATCGTCGCTTCATCGCAAATTTCTCCCGGATCGCCGAACCACTCATACGCCTCACGCGAGAAGACACACCCTTCGTTTGGACGGATGAGCAGGACGCAGCTTTCACCGAGTTACGGCAGCGCCTGCAGGAATCACCCGTTCTCGCTCATTTTGACGAGGACGCTGACACCGAGGTGCATACCGACGCAAGCAACATCGGTCTTGGCGCTGTTCTCGTTCAACACCAGGAAGGCGTCGAGCGAGTGATCGCTTACGCCAGTCGCACCCTTTCACGTGCCGAAATTAACTACTCCACTTCCGAGAAAGAGTGTCTAGCGGTTGTGTGGGCCATCATGAAATTTCGGCCTTATCTCTACGGTCGCCCTTTCAACGTGGTGACAGACCACCATTCCTTGTGTTGGCTAGCCAACCTACGAGACCCGTCCGGGCGACTTGCTCGATGGAGTCTCCGTCTGCAGGAGTTCGATGTTACCATCGTATACAAATCGGGCCGCAAACACGAAGATGCGGACGCGTTGTCGCGCGCTCCCGTCAAAACTTGCGATAAAGACATGGACGAAGACGGCGCATTCCTTGGGGCCCTCACCGCATCTGACCTGATCACACGACAGCGCGAGGACGCCGAAATACGCCCTCTCATCGATCACCTAGAAGGCAAGAATGTTACAATTCCACGACACCTTTCTCGCAGTCTCTCGACCTTCTGCCTCCGAAAGGGTGTCCTCTACAAGAAAAACTCGAGTGCCAGCGACAAAGAGTATCTATTGGTCGTACCTGCCTCCCTCCGTGATGACATTCTCCTAGCCTGCCATGATGAGCCCACGTCTGGACACTTGGGATTTTCACGCACTCTTGCAAGAGTACGCCAGACGTACTACTGGCCCCGCCTTTCTCCCACGGTGAAGCGTTACGTGCAAAGCTGCCGTGAGTGTCAACGCAGGAAATCGCAGTCTTTGAAGCCCGGGGGGTTACTGCAACCCATCGCACCACCTAGCGCGCCGTTTGATCAAATCGGTATGGATCTTCGGGACCCTTTCCCTTGTCAGCCAGCGGAAACAGGTGGATTATAGTCGCCACAGACTATCTAACACGCTACGCCGAGACGAAAGTTGTACAACGTGCCACCGCCTACGAAGTTGCCCAGTTCTTTATCGATCAGATAGTCCTAAGACATGGTGCCCCATCACATGTCATCACCGACAGAGGAACTGCCTTTACGGCCCAACTGATAGAGGACATATTCGAGCTGAGCTGCACGCAGCATCGCAAGGCCACTGCCTATCATCCGCAGACCAACGGACTGACGGAACGGCTAAACAAAACCATTGCTGACATGCTGTCTATGTATGTAGACGTCCACCATAAAACATGGGATCAAGTCCTTCCGTACGTTACATTCGCGTACAACACCGCCATTCAGGAAACAACACGCTTCACACCGTTCCGTCTTGTTACGGGCGCGAGGTCCAGACCACGCTAGACGCAATGCTCCCGCACGACACCGACGCATCACTTCCGACGCCGAGCAACTTACTCAACACGCCGAGGAAGCTCGTCAACTCGCGCGCATACACATCACGACGCAGCAGAGTGCAGACGCGCGACGCTACAACCTTCGACATTGCAAGTCGAATACCAGCCAGGTGACCAAGTCTGGGTGTGGACTCCAATTCGTCGCCAGGGGTTGTCTGAGAAGCTGCTGAGTAGATACTTTGGACCGTACAAAGTGATACGCCGCGTTAGTGAAGTGAACTATGAGGTCATTCCCGATGGTGCCGCGTCGCCTCGGCGTCGACAGCACCACTCAGAGATAGTGCATGTTGTTCGCCTCAAACCGTATTTCGCGCGTTAGGGTGGTGCCAACTGATCTCATACGACTACCACACTTCCACTTTCTTTTAGTAAGCATCGTAGTTTAGTAAGCATCGGGTCGATGCTTTTCTTTTGGCGGGGGGATAATGCCGCTAGTTGTCACGCGCCAGCGCTGAAAAAGAAGTGACTTGAACGCGCGCTCGGCAAGAGGTTGGCGCTAAAGAAGAAGCAGAGGCTGCGGACGCCAGCTTGAGTTTTTGTGTACGCCATCTTGTACAACTGTCTGTCTCGCCGACGCCGCGTAAATCTTCAATTGTCTTTTCGTGACAATATATATATATATATATATATATATATATATATATACATTCGAGTCCGCTGGGAACTTCTTTCGTTCACAGAACCGAATAACCCTTTGATAAACAGAAGCGAATGTACTGAATTTAATGTATTAAACAGTTGCATGCATGATAATTCATCCATATTTCGTACCTGTTGGTTCCAAATGTTCTTGCTGTTCAGTTTGAGTTACCTCAGGACATTTTTGCAGTAGTGAAGCGGTGGATCACGTTCATGCACAAAAAGGCTGCATCATTTCTAATAGCTTCATGTCTTTCATCTATTTGCTTGTGAAACCAGCACTGTGATCTCTTCTAGTGTATAAACGAGCGCACAAATGTTCTCATTTGTGATCTTAATAATACTTAAGCTGTTGACATGCATTGTAGTTATGCAGACATCAATTTTACGGAGAGTAACGATATTTATTTACCATGCTGCTTAAGCACCCTAGAACAAACAGAATACATTTGCATGTGTTATGTAGTCACAAACCATTACAATGTATATGTCGCACCTTTTCGCATTTTATATTGCACAATTGTGCTTATTTAATTTCTGATGCAGTCAAAATTTCTGTTCCAGAAATGCAGCAATGAGGACGGCACCAGTATGAAGCAACACGCTCCATGCACTAAAGAGAAGCTGCTGCCGGCTACAACAAGGTCATTGTGTGGACTTTGGTTGCTACTACAAGGTAAGCAACACCTGGTCCAGAAATAAATATGCTTGATATATGCTGTATTGGCTTGCTAGTCTTGAGATACTTGTCATTTGTTTATAGCAGATGATATGAATGTTTGTTCATGTTTACAGTTCAGCATAATTGGTTCAAACATAAAAGAAAACACTACATGAGTTTGGATAATCTCTGCTGTATCTCGTGTGCCAACTGCTCTGCCCCAACAGAGTCTGTGCCAAGTACATCTTGGTCATCACGGGAGCCCCCATCTACACCAACAGGAAGGGGCTGGAGCCGAATTCGCAAGACCACTAACAAAGAAGCCATTCCAGAATTATTTGGTTGAGGTATCAAGTCTACGGACGACTGTTTCAAGAGTGAAAAGAGCCTACGCCATCATTATACCAGCACGGATATTGGCCGAGTCATCCAGGTACCTCAACAACAAAAAACTAATTATAAAGAGAAAAATTGGAGGACGCTTAAGCTTCGCCTTCAAGAGTGGAACGCGACAGCGTTCCCGTCGACCCGCCAAGGGGTGTAAGACAATGGGCTACGGCGCAGCGACTGCGCGCCCCGCATCGGACGCGGTGAGCGTCGAGCAACGCAGCGTTCGGCGCGACAACGAAATGTGCGCCTGAGCAAGCGACGCACGCCTGAGCCTTAGAAACAGCTCGTTTCTAAGGCAACACCGCGTTCACTAGAGGCGCTTTTGTATCGCTTTGAAGCATCGAACTCGTGGCTCAGTGGTAACGTCTCTGTCTCACACTCCGGAGACCCTGGTTCGATTCCCACCCAGCCCATCTTGCAAGTTGCTTTTTATTTATGAAGTGCCTGCCTTGATTTATCGCTCACGGCCAACGCCGCGGACGCCGACGCCGACACCGACGCCGACGACACCGGCTTTTCTTCGACACGAGCTCCTTAACGCTATCGCGTTAAAATTCTGTGTCTTCAGATGTACCTGCAACCTCTGAACAAGCACAGATGACGCTGGCCAAGAGTGTTCCGTCAGCTTGCCCTTCCTTAGTGAGCTTCCTGGCCTTGCGAATTCGTGCCAAGTGGAATTTTGTTTCTATGAATGCAAGCTTTTTCATTCCACATTTTTGTTAGAGATCATTCCTCATCCAAACATTAAAGGTCAACCAATTCTTTGCTCATATTTAATACCAGTCACTGTCTAGAAGCAAACATATCTGCAGCAGTATTTTCTAGTGTATGTTGCCATGTGCAATTCCTCTCCTGAAATAACTGATGCGGCATTGGCGTGTCTCTTGCATTAACTTTTACACTGTGTGCTATGTAGCATTTAACTTTTTTAATGTTTTTGGCTTTAAGTACTTGCAAGGTAGAGTGGCTTCTTTCTTGACTGCAAGCTTTCTCATACCCATATTGAATTCCCAGTCTCATTCAGGATTGCTATTCTTGCTCGACAGCCTGTGTTTTTATGCAAGCTACATTGAAGTGATTGGTTGCAGAATATGGTTTTGCTGCTGTCCGACTTGGTACTTGTCACCATGTTACGTTTCTCATATGTGGAAGCCTGGTTAGTTGCATTGGGAAACAGTCTCTCAAGGCAAGCACCTGCTCCTACAGTCTGCACAGTGACATAGACTGCGAATTTACACGCACCGTGGTTGGTGCTCCCCGTTCCGTCCTTTCCTGCTGCGGATGTGTGCGAATTTTGCTTGTAGCCTTCCATAATTTGGTGTCAACGGAGACCTCATAAATGATTACATGGTTCTAAGTGTATGAAGTTGATGTCCACATGCGTGGAAAGGCCTGCAAAAGCGGCTGCAAAATGGTGATGTCCATAAAACCAACCATGCCCATATTTAGAGAATGTGGGGCACCAAGTGTAAGTTACACATTAGTGGTACGCGAAAGAACAAAAAGAAACATGCAGGTTGGAAAGGTGGTAAGGCTAAAATGCCGGGCGCTCCATGTCGCTGTGTTGGCTGCAGCAGCAGATGCTTGCGCCACCCGATTGCTTCGCAATGCAAATTGCTCATTTTCAACGGCGACTGTCAGTGCAAACACGTGAGACACGCTGTCCAATCTGCCTGCGCTGCTGGTTGTTGCTTGTTACTAGACGACCACGTGCAACGAAGGCAAGCACTATGCCTACAGTCGGATGGTTGAATGTGCGGCAAGTGACCCGTGTGCGGGTATGCTCACTGTTGTCATGTGGATCATTGCCAATGTATAGATTGAGTGTTATGTTAGAGTATGCTGAAGTGATTTGATTGCAGAGTCTTGTTTCAATGTTGTCCCGCTTGGTCATGGTTGCCGTGTTACATTTCTCGGATGTGGCAGCCTGTTCAGTTGCATTAGCCAACGGCCTCTCGAAGTAAGCACCTGCTCCTGCAGTCCGCACAGCGACACAAACTCCCTGTTTACATGTACTGTCATTGGTGCTCCCTGTTTGTCCTTTCCTGCTGCAGCCGTGGGTAAAGTGTGCTTGTGGCCTTCTTTCGCTGCCATTTGGCGTGAACGGAGACTATCATACATGACTACATGGTTTGAAGTATGATATCCACATGGGTGGAAACGCCTGCAAAATGGTGATTCCCACAAAATGGACCATGTCTATATTGAGAGCAGGTGGGGCACGAAGTGTGAGTTACACATTAGCGGCCCCCGAAAGAACAAAGAGAAACGTGCAGGTTGGAAAGGAGGTAACGCTAAAATGCCGACTAGGCTATGTCGCTGTGTTGGTTGCTGCGGCAGATGCCTTGCGTCACCCGATTGCTTCCCTGTGCAAGTTACAGCGACTGTCGCCGCAAACAGGTGGTGCACTGCTCAATTTGCTTGCGCTGCTGGTTGTCACTCGTTACCAGATCGCCATGTGCGACGACGAAAGTGAGAAGTTTACGAGCTCGCGTTAACGGCTTCAGCGCATCTCGAAATGCAAATTTTATTTCTGCTCTTGTACGAAAAGGTGCACTGCTTTTCTTCTGGCGATAAAGTCGCACGTCCTGTTCACTCACTTGTGGCTTGTTCATATGGGCGTCAGTAGAGGCGCTTTAGTCTCCTGGCAGTAAAAACGCGGCAGCTGAGGCATGCCGCAAAGCCAACGAGGCTAGCACGGCGCCTACCGAACCGGTATAAAGTGCCCCCCCCCCCCCATATTGGATATTGCACTAAAAGAGGACATTTCCGCTTCCTGTTTAAGTAGCGCCATCAGTCGAACCCCCTGCCATGTTCCATGCGCTGCCGCTTCTTATTTTCGAACCATTGTGGAAGGTACAGTTTCCCTTCCCTGAAGTTGGTTCTTTCTTGCCTCCAGGCGTGCGTCTGGTTGTAGGTTCTGTGTTACTTGGCGGAAAGCCGCGTGTAGTGGTGATGCGACAGTGCGGCTTTCGCCTCAGTGAGCTCTGGCAGCACAGAATCTGCGTTGTGTGACCCGTGTTTCCTTGACACTTGACATGTCGAAGTGGCCTAGCGCCTCGGCAGCGAAGTTCTCCGAACTGCGATGCCGCGGCGCGCGTTGAATCTCCGGTCCACGCCTACCGCTGGTCGTGTGTCTCCGCAGTGGGTTCAGTATTTGTTGGCTAAAAGTCGTGCAGTAGTAGTGGTGTGGCATGTCGGCTTTAAGTATCGGTGAACTCTGGTGGTGTGAGATCCGTATTTCTGAAGAATTCAGTGGTGCTGACGATTGAAATATTGAAGTGGCGTAGCGCCTCGGCAATGCAATTTGCGAACCGGCGCTGTGCAGCAGCGTCGCCGTGTTAGCCCCTTTTCGGCAGCGTCATCACATCGCACATGCACCTTTACTTGACGGGACTCGTAGGCGGAGGTATCGAACGTGTTTTTCGCCACGACTTACGTAAGTAATATGATGCTTAAGGTAGTGTTTGCTCACAACTGTTCACGCGTCCGAAATGGGGCAGCGCATATTTTCAATCGTGCTCAGCGCTAGTGCGCTATCCGTGACTTCATGTGATTTACTTTTATCGTGGGCTTTACTACACTTATCGCGTAGTGCTGTGGACATAACGGAGCTTTAGTGACATCACATGATCTGCCAGAATTCCACGAGATGCAGAGATATCTAATATTATTGGTACTGAGGGCGCAATAAGCACAGTGAGGTGGAGCTTAATACTGTGCCCTGTGATGTTCAGCTGCATCTCTGCCTATTTTTTTGCGCTCTTAGTTTTTAGCAACGGGACGCAGGGTTCTGTGCAAAGTTGGGACGAATGAATGTGTATATACGTCTGCAATAACTTCACCGCAACACATTTGTCACCCTGAAGATACTGCCCCGCCCACTTTACTATAATCTCAAGTGCTCTCAAACTCTCTATTTGCCGGTATTTTTTATTTTTCACATGCTGAATGGTCCTACCGCAATACATATATATATATAGTGAGGTGAAGCTTATAAATGTTGCCAAATGCTTTGACAGTGTCAGATCTAACAGTTATAGAATGACATGGCCAATACAACAGCTCACACCTTCACTTTAACAATTCTATTAGGACTGTCAAACTAATCTTACAGCACAGAAAAACAACGTAAACATCTCAAGAGTTGATTAACAAGTAATACTGGAAAGTACAAGTCTAGTGGCCAAGGGTGTGGTGAAGTGCTTTAAACATTCAAGCAACACACCTTAAATGCTTAAAAATTTCTAGCATATTGATGCAGGTTGATCAGACTTACTGCGATATTGGTTGCTTTACAATGAAAATAATAGTACTGCATAAGAGGACGCAAGCGACTCGTGTGCTGCTTGGTTATGCAAACCACATGGCTGCCAGAAATACCCAAACATGGTGCTTGTTTACGCATGCCGCTTGTGTCCACTAATCTAAAGCTCTCTAATGTCAACAGCATGAAGAGAGGCTGTAAAAATATGGCTTTGAAGTTCACAACTCCAATTTCGTTTCTTCTGTACTCGTACAACCTACGGTTTCGTGACAGCATCTGCCTAGCTCATTGCCACATTTTGCGACAAAAGCAGTGATGACTCAGAGTTACCTGCCCTAATATTACTCCAATAATTCTATAAACAGTTCATTTTTTAAGCACGAAGCATGTCATGCCCAACTAGAAGATTAACTAAGCTATAAGCTACTAGAAGTGGCTAAAAATCAGCAGTTTTCTGAAGACAGCTTCATTTGCAGATGCTAAAATTGGCTATTATTGAATTAGGGCAAGGAAGGAACAGCTTGAATAAACATACGTCTCATCAGAAAGCTTCGGTGGTGTGCTGCAGGCTAAGGTAGTGAAAGGAAGCCGTTTTGGCACTGGTCTACCTCTGTCCCAAAACCAGGCGCCGCAGCCAAGGCGACTTCACTTGGGTTTGACAGCTTCAAATTTGCTTTCACAAGCACGTAATACTCAGTGGAGGTGAGCTCGATGCACAACACCCACATTGGGGATGCAAAGACATACGGCCAAGAGGATGCCATCTTGACGAAGCAGACACCACATACCTCGAATTAACAAATGACACCAACTATCCCCAACTCGTACACCCTCCATTGAAACCAGAAGGGCAGTACATTTACCTAGCATGGGCAACTAGGGCCTTCATCCAGAGTGTCAGTGCGACTCTGCCCCAAGAGGCAGCGACCATTATATGATATAATACTTGATGTAGGGGTGAAAATGTGCCACATTTACAAAATCGGGGTTTCAGGCTGGGACCATTTCCGTGATGCACTTGAGTGTGCAGAATGTGAAGGTGTTGAAGAATCGCTAGCAACACGCATCCTTTACACACTGCAAAGAGCGACATGCTAACTAGAGCTTACTGGGCGCGTCATTTAAACATAGGCCTCAGTAAGCTATAACACATTCTCGGCTATAACAGGATGCACCAAATACTGTAATACTATGGAAACGACCACCTCACAGTGACTGACCGTCACCTGAGTTGTACGCACCTTAATGACCACTTGCCAAGGAAGGAATGGAAAGCCTCTATATACGATGGCAGAACCTGTTGTTGCTCTCGAGCATGTCAACACTTAAAGTGCACTTGGCAAAGATGGAGTCATTTTTCAGATGTTTAGGAATCTTGCCGAAACAAGGAAGCAAGCACTATTGCTTGTAATCAATGAAATCTGGAATATTGGAATTCCCCACAGAGTGGAAACACTTGGTCATGATGCCACTACCGAAACCAGGCAAGAAACCTGACACTATAGACAACCTTTGATCAGTTTCACTCACATTGACAGTGTGCATATTGACTGAAGGAATGTGCCTCGCGAGGTAATAATTTCCACCTGTGCCAGATTGGTTTCTGGCCTAAAGTTGACACGTGTGACAATAGCCTCTTTCTGCATCAAAGCATCACCAATACTAGCCGCTTCGGAGGAAAGATATGTGGGTTTTTTTAGTCGTAGTCGAACCAAGGAGAATGTTGAGCACAGTCTTCAATGAGAAGGTACTGGTGGCCTTTCATGAAGCATGCCCACGCATTAGGGTTGCCAGTATTGCCAAAGCCTCTTATGCAACCAAATGTTTGAAATATGAATTTACAGTAAACAGCCAAAGAACTTTTACCAACTGCACAGGTGGAAATGCAGGTAGAACCCGAACCAGCACACTTGGTTGCTGGAGTGATTCGCTGATGGAGGTAAGAAGGTGACTTAAGAGTTGGTGATAAGGTACACCGAATGCAGGTATGCGCAGTATGTATACATACTGTTAGGCTGAAACAGATTAATTTTCTCCAAAGCAATATCAAAAGCTAAATTTTTTTAGGATGCCACTCATGTGCTTTAGGTAAGTGTGGACATCATCATCATCAGTCTGGTTACGCCCACTCCAGTGCAAAGGCCTCTCCCATACTTCTCCAACTACCCCGGTCATGTACTAATTGTGGTCATGTTGTCCCTGCAAATTTCTTAGTCTCATCCACCCACCCAACTTTCTGCCGCCCTCTGCTACGCTTCCCTTCCTAGCAGTGTGTACGGGCTTATATAAAGCGGCATAGGCAAATGATAGAACTAGATACAGCTGTTAAGCGTAATATTTTTTTCTGGACTAAATTCTTGCTCCTTGAACTCATTCGAGATCATTAACTGTAGCACCAAAGTAGTGGAACACTACCGAACAAAGGCATGTAGCGTGCACACCTCAATTCTTATGCCAGTCTTTTTTTTTACACCAATAGTTGCTATGGGCCAACTCCCCTGGTTCTGATGTCTACTGGTGTTCTCACTCTAATTCCCAAATTTATTGCAGAATATTGCAGATAAAGTTCTCATTGTGATGCGTGGATTCAAACATATGATCGAAAGATTGGCAGTCCACAATTCTACATTTCAGCCACTCTGCTGAAGATTCTGGAGAGTGCGATCTAGCCAACAGGTGCCATGATTGGCTAACACCTGTTCAATGTCTGCGTACTTTATATAGAGCTGGCGTCCACGCCTTCAAATTCTTACTCATCACTTTCCCCACTTGTGAAGGCAGTCCTATGTTAATTTTTCTTCTTACATGTAATGACAGTGATTGGGTGCAGCTGCTTTATTAATCTTCTAGTGCTTGGCTTCTCATATTTACTGGATGGGGCTGGTTGATGGGGCAGAGCGCGAGATCTAGCAATGGGTAGCTCAAATATAGATTTGAGAAAACCAAATTAATTCAACAGTAAGAAGCTAAAGGGTTGTTTTTCTGGAGACCAGTGAACAAGTCTGGATGTGAAAGAGGAGGAAGATAACTAGTCTTTCCACTTCAACACTGGGAGGCACAACTCCCACAAATAAGTACGACTCTTACTTATTTTACTTCTTTGAAGGTGATTACTGACTTGCACTGGCAAGTGTTCACTTCAACATACACTGAATGAAGCAAGCTTCCTGCGCATATTTCACCGTTTATTGTATCACTTTCACACTATGAGTGAAACTCCAATTTTCGTTATACCACAACTTGCCCAACCTTGCGTTTTGCAGTAGGATGTTAGCAGTGCTATTAAGGCACTTAAATATTCGTGAATAGTAGTAGAAAAAAAAAAGTAAGAAAACAGTGGCTTTTTGTGCATCGACTATGCACGCACCTGGTGCTCTCATGTCCATTTTTTCCGCTATCTGCAAAACCATTATCAACAAGAAAAGCTCATACACAATTATTGTGCAGAGTCAGACAACTAAACCAGTATCCTTGGTAATCAAGGTTTACTTATTTGGTGACATCTTCAGTGGCCCTGCTATTGGGCTCTCTTTTCATCCTTTTCAGCTGTGCAGACTCATTAAGAAGTGACAAGACAGTTTGACAATTTTAATCATTGAAAGACTTAGCGAAATCTTTTTTGGGTTGTTTTTCCTTGCTTTCAGACTCTGCACATTGCCTTTTAAGGCATGTTTTAAGTGTTTCTTTTTTATGGAGAGGGCATGTTAACATCTTTTACACCATGTCAATTATGCGGTGCCATGGTGTGTTCTTGGATGGAGTCTTGCCTTTTCATTCAGTATACAATATAATGTCGTTTTTTGTGTCGTAGGCCGTTTTACATTTGAGTATGAGTGTAGCATTTCGCTAAGTTTTGCCTCTGTCACCCAAGCTTGCAAGTTTGCTACCCACTGCTGTTGACATGTGACACACATGTGACTTTAGTTAAATAAAAGGAAGTCTGTCACGTATCTTGTGCACTGGTTGTCTTTTTGAATTACAATTTGTTGCCTATATTAGTTCTTTTGTTGTATCTCAGATTAGGAATGGCTATCACAGTTGACATCATTTAACCATATTGCACACAATGTGGATGATATGTACTTACAATATATGGCCACCATAAATAGAAGTTAATTATTCAAGAATAGCGCCTTTGCATGGTGGGGCAGCCATGAATTGTAGCTATAAGTTACCAGCACCGCAAGTAGCACTGTTTGTGCAGAATATCATCATCATCATCATCATCATCATCATCATCATCATCATCATCAGCCTGGTTACGCCCACTGCAGGGCAAAGGCCTCTCCCACACTTCTCCAACAACCCCGGTCATGTACTAATTGTGGCCATGCCGTCCCTGCAAACTTCTTAATCTCATCCGCCCACCTAACTTTCTGCCGCCCCCTGCTACGCTTCCCTTCCCTTGGGATCCAGTCCGTAACCCTTAATGACCATCGGTTATCTTCCCTCCTCATTACATGTCCTGCCCATGCCCATTTCTTTTTCTTGATTTCAACTAAGATGTCATTAACTCGCGTTTGTTCCCTCACCCAATCTGCTCTTTTCTTATCCCTTAACGTTACACCTATCATTCTTCTTTCCATAGCCCGTTGTGGCGTCCTCAATTTCAGTAGAACCCTTTTCGTAAGCCTCCAGGTTTCTGCCCCGTAGGTGAGTACTGGTAAGACACAGCTATTATATACTTTTCTCTTGAGAGATAACGGCAACCTGCTGTTCATGATTTGGGACTGCCTGCCAAACGCACTCCAGCCCATTCTTATTCTTCTGATTATTTCCGTCTCATGATCCGGATCCGCCGTCACTACCTGCCCTAAGTAGATGTATTCCCTTACGACTTCCAGTGCCTCGCTGCCTATTGTAAATTGCTGTTCTCTCCCGAGACTGTTAAGCATTACTTTAGTTTTCTGCATATTAATTTTTAGACCCACTCTTCTGCTTTGCCTCTCCAGGTCAGTGAGCATGCATTGCAATTGGTCCCCTGAGTTACTAAGCAAGGCAATATCATCAGCGAATCGCAAGTTACTAAGGTATTCTCCATTAACTTTTATCCCCAATTCTTCCCAATCCAGGTCTCTGAATACCTCCTGTAAACACGCTGTGAATAGCATTGGAGATATCGTATCTCCCTGCCTGACGCCTTTCTTTATTGGGATTTTGTTGCTTGCTTTATGGAGGACTACGGTGGCTGTGGAGCCGCTATAGATATCTTCCCGTATTTTTACATATGGCTCATCTACACCCTGATTCCGTAATGCCTCCATGACTGCTGAGGTTTCGACTGAATCAAACGCTTTCTCGTAATCAATGAAAGCTATATATAAGGGTTGGTTATATTCTGCACATTTCTCTATCACTTGATTGACAGTGTGAATATGGTCTATTGTTGAGTAGCCTTTACGGAATCCTGCCTGGTCCTTTGGTTGACAGAAGTCTAAAGTGTTTCTGATTCTATTTGCAATTACCTTAGTTAATACTTTGTAGGCAAGGGACAGTAAGCTGATCGGTCTATAATTTTTCAAGTCTTTGGCGTCCCCTTTCTTATGGATTAGGATTATGTTAGCGTTCTTCCAAGATTCCGGTATGCTCGAGGTTATGAGGCATTGCGTATTCAGGGTGGCCAGTTTCTCTAGAACAATCTGTCCACCATCCTTCAACAAATCTGCTGTTACCTGATCCTCCCCAGCTGCCTTCCCCCTTTGCATATCTCCTAAGGCTTTCTTTACTTCTTCCGGCGTTACCTTCGGGATTTCGAAATCCTCTAGACTATTTTCTCTTCCATTATCGTCGTGGGTGCCACTGGTACTGTATAAATCTCTATAGAACTCCTCAGCCACTTGAACTATCTCATCCATATTAGTAATGATATTGCCGGCTTTGTCTCTTAACGCATACATCTGATTCTTGCCAATTCCTAGTTTCTTCTTCACTGTTTTTAGGCTTCCTCCGCTCCTGAGAGCATGTTTAATTCTATCCATATTATACTTCCTTATGTCAGCTGTCTTACGCTTGTTGATTAACTTCGAAAGTTCTGCCAGTTCTATTCTAGCTGTAGGGTTAGATGCTTTCATACAATGGCGTTTCTTGATCAGATCTTTCGTGTCCTGCGATAGTTTGCTGGTATCCTGCCTAGCGGAGTTACCACCGACTTCCATTGCACACTCCTTAATGATGCCCACAAGATTGTCGTTCATTGCTTCAACACTAAGGTCCTCTTCCTGAGTTAAAGCTGAATACCTGTTCTGTAGCTTGATCTGGAATTCCTCTATTCCCCTAGTGTAGAATATAGTTAAACTCTACTACTTTCAAACATCATTGTTTTGATCTGCATTTCTATAGCTCCAGTTCCTGTGAACAACACGCATCTGGCGGAAGAGTGGCTTGCACCTGCAGTTGGGCCCAATGAATAGCCAAATTTCTGCCCGTTTTCATGTTATTAGCATATTAGTTGAGGCAGTCTTTCTTATAGTAGCCTGTTTGTCCAGTGTAGAAGCCACTGCGGGTGTCAGGATCTTGTACACATCTTCAGCTTTGCAGGGGACACAGCATCTGGCACATAGTTTGTCACAGTCCATGTCTTTGGGGCAAGTTGGGTTTACTCACTTGAATAGGGAGAACCAAGCTTGTTGGATATGAATTAAACCGCCTGTACACTCGGTGGCCTTCATTTTGTGTGACATATATGGTTATAGCTACCCTTGCTTTATGCACTTCTTGTCCGGCAGCAGTTTTGCTTTTGAAACACTCAGGATAGCTTTCAGCAAGCTGGATAGGAATAGCACTGAAAAACCAGCAGATCTTAATTGTCGCACTTGTCATGCGAAGCTTCATACAGTATGATGAGGATGGAAATTAATGAGGGTGTTCCTCAAGGCCTTCTAGCACGTCATGAGTTTGGAGCAACGTGATGTATAGCACTTTTCTCATCGCATACTATAGGTTCAGCAGGTGTGGCCATGGTTGAAGTGCAGTGCAAGGTCAAGAAAACATATCTATGAGCAGCACACTGGTAAAGGAGACGCTGGGAAAACTAGTGGGAAGCCTGTTGAACATCTAATTGACCAAGTTGCTGGCTTCATCAGGCAAACTGTGATAAAGAGAAGGAAGTAATCAACACATCGGAAGGATTTGCGTATAGACACTGCTAAGGTTCTCCGGCATGTCTCTTGTAACACGCCAACAAATCTTAGTGCGCAGGATATGCATAACCAACTACATATGCCTTCTGTTTGGACAAAGAACTGCTCATTGTAACTGATGAAGACGGAGTGGAGAAAAAAAACGACAGTTCCACTAATCTGGTTTCACTGGTATCAGCAGTGCTTTCTAAGTATGCATCGCCATACTCCCCACTGCCTTCGTGGTTGACATCATCAAGGGCCGGCTTGAGGCAAGGGGTAATAAACATCTTTACAAGCTAAAAATGCATGCATGCATGGAGGGGCACTGGAGACGAAACAGATTATTGACAGTGGCCAAAGGAAAGCTTATCTGCTACTAAACACCCAACACTGTTGCCATGTGACACCTCTGAAACAATCCTTCTGAAAGAAGAAATCATCCTTGTGCATCCATAAAGAAAGCGGATAGGCAAAGCCCCTTCAGCAATGCTGCCAGCTTCAAAAGGCCCACTTGGCACATCCTGAATGCTTCCTTCTTAGACTTTGCTGGGTGCAAGCATTCTCCTGTCCAAAAGTTGTCATTGAGAGCACTGTTGGTTTGGTGGCAATACAGTTCAGAAGCGATTGCAAGAAACCTCCCTTTTGAGTTGGTCTGGAGGCTCATGGTGCTCACGAAGCGACACCATGAGACAAGCAAGGTGACCGGATGCCTCCAAACCCTTGTTCGTTTATCACATTGTTCTGTTAGTAACAACCATCAGATCTGAAACCAACAAGCTCAAGTTCAGCACTCGTGTGGTTACTGTGGAGGATCCATAATAAAAAGCACAAAACAGAAAACTGAAGTGAAAGGATAAGGCACCATTTAACACCTAGTATTGCTGCAGCCCACCCCCTTTTATTTTGTCTGGTCATGCTACATTTTTTTTATATAAATAGGCATGAACTTATCCTGTGCACGGCTTACTGCAGAGAGCATAGGTGATGTTCCCAACCAGTGTCAGATTTTTATATACACTATGTGCTGGCTCAAAGAGGCTCGAAACACTGTAATGGAAGCTTCTAATAGAAAAGGTGCCTGGAAGAAAAAAAAGCTGTGCTGCAACCATCTTAGCAACATCTTGTCCCCTTAATAAAAATTGTGCTTCCGTATAAACTTCAGCCCTCCAGTTTAGAGTAAAGTACCAGTGCGCTTATGAACAACGAATCAATTCTCAAAGAGCATGTGCAGTCCAGCCAGAAGCATAGGCATGAATCTGCATTGTGCTCCTGCATTGAAGGTGAATAATGCGTTACAAAATGGCGAATGTGCCTTAGTAAGCTTCCCTGCAATATGAATTTGTAATGTACAAAGAATTGTCAATTAATCTTACCAAGAGCACAGGTGTACTTACAAATTATATCACAATTGAAAATAATGAGCAAACCTATGTGCCCTTTCCACTCTTAGTATGCTTTACTGCACGATGCTTATTTCCACCTCTGTATTGCGGTGTTGCAAGCTATGAAAGAAACGTTGCATAATTGAGCTTTTTAAGATTACCTTTTTTGCAATAAACCTATGTTCTGTGGTGAAGCCTAAGCAATGTACTGTGGTGAAGCATACTAAATGTGGAAAGGGGCCACTGTCACTGGACATAAAAAAGAGTTCTTTAATTATACCCTATGATTATACACTCGCGCAACCGCCACCCCTCAGGTCGCCTGAGTGGACATACTATGCTGGGTGATAGCGGCCCCCTCCCACTTTTAGTATCCTTTACCGCGTAACTAAAATGTACTGCGGTGAAGAAGCAGTACATTTGTATTGAGTGAATAAACAACTGGTTTTTACAACAGTACAGAAATAAACGCGCACCATGCATCAGTCTACCACATGGAAGAGCGTCGCAACAAAAGGTAGCTGATTCACATAGGCTGTGTAGCCCACTTATTAGTCGTAAATGCTATTATGGGTAATTCAAAATGTCACACACACAGAAATATGTTTATATGTTTACGTTCATACTCCTTGCGTAATAAGACTTCCAGAACTTCCACAATAGGAAGTAATTTACAACACACAAACGCAAACAACAGAGACATATGCCTTGTTTTCGACTCGGTCGTCATGCAAATGACATATATCACGGAAAAACGTGAACATGCTGTTTGTTAGCATCGTAAACTTCATACTAGGCAAGGAGCACACCACAATCCCGCGACAGCCGCTAATGAAACCAAAACGGGAGCACATATCTGTGAACGTGCAAATGGAGACCCTAAGCCACTCTGCTCCTCCACCACCCCCCGCTGCACGGCTGAACCACTCGTTTCAAGCACAGCACGCCTAACACACATTCAGCACTGAACAAAGGGCGGTCGACGCCGTCGCATTTACATGAATTGTAGCGAGCAGCACATCCATAGATGTCCGTTAAGCAAAGTCGGACACGGCGACGCGACATCGCGGTTTGCAGAATTTCGCTGCCGAGGCGCTAGGCCACTTCGACATTTCAATTGTCAAGGAAGCACGGGTCACACAACGCAGATTCTCTACTGCCAGAGCTCACCGAGGCGAAAGCCGCACTGCCGCACCACCACTACTCGCGCCTTTCCACCAAGTAACGCAGAACCTACAACCAACACACAAGCAACGCACGTACAATCACCACATGAGCAATGTTGAACAACGCGCGGTCCAGAGAACGATCACGCCGAGGACGAACACGCCACGGCATCGCTCGGCGCCAGCATCGCGCCTTCTAAAAAATCCTTAAACGATGCTGTCCCTAGGCACCTAGGATCAGGTCACGTGAGGGATTTTTGTACGACAAATAGACGCACGCGGTCATGAGTTAGTACGACAACTCTAGAGGAAAAACTGGGCTGGAAAAGTGGGAACCTCTTTGCCCTATTGCTACTGGTCAATGTGGCCAGCGCAGTCATTATTGAAAGAGCTGAAAAAAAGTACAGGTCACCTTATGCTTTGTCATTTAAAAACGCATACCTGATGGCTTTATGAAGGCGGTGCGTTAATATTAAGTTTACAGAAAGCGATCGCTAAGTCCGTGACTTATGCAAATCACGATATACGCATTCATGGAATAAAGGATGAGGCGTATTTCGGTTTCGAATCTGTTTTTTGAATGCGTAGTAACTTCGTACAGTTTAGTTTTGACGTGCGATCGCGCGTCGACATCGGACGCTATGGCACATTCGTGCCTTATGTGCCAACGAAGCCCCGAAGTGCTCTGGCATTTACCTTCACATGTAAGTAAACGAATGTATCTCCTTGTCCAGAACATCACGCGAGCAGACAGCTCTTGTGATGCATCACAATCATTTGAGAGGCGTCACAGTAGAGTATTTTTCTACATGGAGCGGTGTTTTTATTTGCAGGTTTCCCTTCAGTGAGAAATTGCTGGACAGGCGGACCAGCGCACCGGAATTGTACTGGCGAATCCACAAGCAAGTCATAGAATCTGTATAATTGTTACACTTTGAACTATCATGCATCTTCAAAGGACACAGCAGAAAAACAGCCCGATGCCGAGTATTTTGTTCCATGAAGCATTCAAGAGGTGAGTGCCTAATGCGGACGAAATCAAGTGCATGAACCCACATATTAATAGCATAGGCGTTTTATTAACTGTGCAATATTTTCAACACTTCCTCGGATGCCATTTCATGTGGCATATCTGTTCTGGTCACAAATATGTGCAGCGAATATATTTGCATGACTGATGTTTTTTAGCGCACGAAAATGGACGAAAGACAGTGGCAAGACGCGGAAACCATGATCGACTCCGGGCCTGTGGGAACGTTCACTTGCACTTGATGCTGAGTCTTTTACATGTATCCATAAACTGCAGATATGCACATCAGATCCCTACTAGCATTTTCAAAATTCAATTATTTTAGACAACAGGCACACATGCAATACTGACACAATCTCAAATGCCACTAAGCAGCTTAGACACATTTTTGTTGAGTGTACTCGCAGGTAAAATAAGTAGATCACGTGGACAGCTCCAGCTCATTTTCCTTAAATCAGTGTGTACAAGGGGTATGCAAAAATAACTTTTTTTCTCGCGCACGGATTATTTTGCTGTATAAACTAGAGAACCCACCACATTAGTGTAACGTGCCTTGTATATCACGAATATGTGCTTTAATTTACCAAGTGAGATGAGTTACTTTTATGGCTCATTCAGTCAAATCACACTGCAAGCTGCATTAATCAATCTTCAATTGGATCTTGCAGATGGTTAATGAAACATGTTTCCCTGTTATGCATATATGCAATGGCGAGCCCTTGCATGTGTTCCAAAGGTAAAATTTAAGCTCTAAAATAAAGAAGACATTTTTAGTCAGAAACAACAAGCCAAAATGGTGAATGCAGAATATCGAAGTCCAAGGTACAGAAATTATCAGGTGTCGAATGATTTTAAGGAAAGAGTCGTATTTGAAATTGCAAGACTCTTTAGTGGCGGCCAAACAAGTCAATATAGGTAGAATACTGCGCAAAACTATGCAAGTGAGGGGATGTCAAACAATGGGCCAGGAAATGCGTTATTTTTCTGCAAAACAAAAGCTGATGATTGTCATTACATAAGTCACTTTAGCATCATGAGACTGCTGCTTGACAAATTCAGAAATAAACCAATAAAGAAGACCCGCAAAAATAAAAATAAGTTAATGATGCTCTCTCCATACTGGGATAAATAAAGAGAAACACATCACATCTAATGTAGACATATCAGACGCCTTGTGAAACACTAAAGGAAAAATTCAGTTTCGAGCTATGTCACTTGTCACATAGATGTGGGGGGCCTTGCACTAATAGTTATAGTTACCACTGCATTTAGAAATTGAAAGCATTCATGCAGGCAAGGATGATTCTTCATATTTTTGGCTACCACTTCAAGTGCCTCCACCAAGTGTTACAATGCTGCACGCAGCCATACTATCGATCTCGTAGCAACACCTGCAGGTAAAAAGCAGAAGCAGTCAAAGTGCTGGTGTGTTCTGGACACTAGCTTTGAAAACTTTTAGGCAATGACAGTGCAAGAAGCAGACATAAGAACTGTATTTATTTCCATAATTCTCCATTTGAATGACCTTTTATTTTTGTTTAGACAATGCCTACGCCTAGCCACAGCAGCTCCCTCGTACAGACTCCGCAAGCCAAGAGGCCGTGGAAGCAAATGCAGGTAAGAGACAAGAAGTAATAGCACTGGTATTGAGATTCATCTAATTTCTTTCTTTTTCTTTTGTTTAGGCAGCCAGCACACCTCGAACAGCCACCTGTCACCCTATTCGCCAAGGAAACATTAGAGGGAAAGCGGCAGGCAATGTGAACAGCCACTTCTCCATGTAAATGATACTCTTTCTCTCGGATGACTCCTACGCCTCGCCACGCCAGCACACTTGTGCACAAAGATGCCGTGGAGGCACGTGCAGGTCAGAGGCAAGAAGCAGTGGCACTGGTGTCGACATTCACCCAATTTCTTTTTTTTCTTACACTGAGGCAGCCAGCACACATCGAACAGCCACCTTGACTGCGGGTGTGTCATTAGATTCCTGTTGTACATATGCTCATAATAACGTTCAGTAAACTTCTACTTGATAATAAACTTGAAGGCAAATAAACGAGAAGAAAGGGGGCTAACCGAGGTTGTGGGTTCGGTTCCCACCTGCGGCAAGTTGTTTTCTCATCCACTTTAATTTCCATTAATTTATCGTTTCATTATTTCATTTATTAAGCACAAGTAATTTCCCCTATGTTGTCCTTGGTGTCAGGGTTTGTTGGCTTCTTATGATATGACTAATAAAAATCGGGCCCCTCGGTTAACCCCCTTTCTTCTCGTTTATTACATAACGAGGGTCTCGAATCCGGCTACATTGATGCCTTCAGGTAGCATATGTGGGTTTATTGACCAGTTGCCTTCACCCAAAAAAGATCACGTTATCGTGACGCCTGCGGGATGAAGGACGTTCCACGTCCGCCGCCAAGGTCTGTGAGTGGTGGCGCTGGCTAACACCCCCAGGGTTCTACTAGGACACATAAATACCCAAGAAAGTGGATGGGGAAACAGCGCCGCGGTAGCTCAATTGGTAGAGCATCGCAACGCGAAATGCGAAGGTTCTGGGTTCGGTTCCCACCTTCGGCAAGTTGTTTTCTCATCCACTTTAATTTCCATTAATTTATCGTTTCATTATTTCATTTATTAAGCACAAGTAATTTCCCCTATGTTGTCCTTGGTGTCAGTGTTTGTTGGCTTCTTTTGAAGGCAAATAAGACATTCATCCATTGTAGACATACAATATATATTATACTTTGCAGTGCTACAGAGTGTATTTTGAAGCTTCACCCTACATTTTGCACCTTTAATTACGTATGTTCCAGCAGAACGTCTTGTTGGGCTAGTTGGTGCATGTTACTGAAGTGCTAAAGCGCCAAACAGAAAACACAAGAAGAGACACGGACCAGCGCTTGAAAGCGCTCGTCCGTGTCTCTTCTTGTGTCGTCTGTTTGGCACTTTAGTACTTCAGTAAAATTACGTATGTGTTGTGTGGCCCTCAATGCAGTTCATGTTGTAGCAGCTACTTTGTCAGTGTATCGCACACTGGCTTAAGCTTGTGATATCCACATACTTCTCTCACATATACAAAATAAGGTTCTATGTAGTCCTCAGTGTTACAATAAAAACTGAAAGTAAACAATCCGATGGTGGAATTGGGTTTATTACAGGGATTCCTATGACAGTTACTGACAAATTGACATATTGAACAGGTCAATCCGTCATGGCAAAGAATTGTACGAAAAAGGGGTATGTGTGCGTTTGTTGTGGGGGGTTATAGAATTAGGGCGGTACGAAAAAACGTACCAACACCGTCCTCTTGACCAATTCCGTTAAGGTACCGTAACAAAGCGTATTATGCAGATAGTTCATACAAGTGACTGTGATATTATTACATACGCCTGACGACGCGAGCTACATATGCCATGACTCGCATTCGCGACTGCACCGGATGCCTTCCATATTATTCTGGTTAATTGTGTTCACTGCACCAAGGCAAAAAAAAAATCATGGACGCTGGTGCCCTTAAAGTACATCGACCTTGCGAGGCACCGCTGCGCGTGCCAGGGGAGCTGTCCGTGCGAACACTCCCTGGCACACACCGGCCTCGGCGGCCCCAACCTACGTACCGTTCTGCTTCGAGCTTTGATCCTCCACTGTCCCTTAGGTGCCCTGGAGTTCCTGCGACGCCTGCTTTATTATAATCTCAGGTGCTTTCCTGAGACTTCCGTTTGTCGGTTACATGTGCCCTACAGCTGGATCAGTACTTATAATAATAAAAAAAAACCCGATCTATCGTTGCGACGATAGATCTCGAAAGCGGCTTTTGCAACATACCGCGCCCGTGCGAAGAGAATTACGGAACGCCAACGAGGAATCTAACCACAGCTTCGAGCTCGTAACCTTGTCGAGTGACACTCCTGCAACAGGCGTGACTGCTGAAAACTGCATATTGCCGGAAACTTCAACAGGATCATCCTTCGGTTGCATAACTGCCACCTGCACGGCCAACATGGACCCCACCCACACCATCCCGCAACATAGAATAAAGAACCAACGTATAAAGCCCAAACACACGGCTGCACGCACACCACTTCACGACACTACAAGCGAGACGCCATGCTGCTACGCTACTACGGTTGCCTGATTAATAGCGTCCTCGATCACCTTGCCCCGAGGTTGCCCCGAAACGAAAAAAGGTGTGCTTTGCACCGCGGTGGTGGCGGACTGCGGAGGGTCAACATCGAGGAAAAACTGCACCCCGGGCAGGGTGCTTGCACGCAGCGCCACTTTACCCCTGGCGCGCAAAACGTGCGCGAACACGCGCGCGCGCACATTTTATTGTTTGCAGGTGCTGAGCATCCGCGGCAAGCGCTCGAACCTTGTCAAACGGCGTGCTCCGACATACCTGGTTGCAAGCAAACACCAATGGATATCATAATTAATCCTGACGACCCGTTCAACGAACCTGTCCACTTTCGGTCGCTCTTCACCACATTGTTTTTGGACGAGGTCGATCAGCATGTACGTTGTCTTCGCTGTCAGACGAACTAGAAGAAAGCTCATCGATTGCGGCAACTACTAGCGCTTCCTTTCTCATTGCCGACATCTCCACTAGCTAACTCCGTCAACTCCGTTGCAACCGCAGCTATCGGGCAGAGCGTCTGCGGTTCTGCAGTCGGCTGTGCGCGCGCGCGTAGCGCGTCCCGCAGTGCTTGCTGGGATTGCACCCCGGCGCACCGCCGATTTTCTCGGTGCGAGACACGAGACGGGGCAACGGAAAACCGCTCCAACAGGGTGCGCTTCTGGTGATCGAGGATGGTCAGTGCGCACTGGTGCAGGTGATCGAGAACGCTATAAAACTGACCACTGTCACCAAGTCTAGCAAGCGTCTCAGGAGCTGGCAACCTCAGCGCGTAGCAACATGGCGGCGCTCTTGCGGTTCCCGATTTCAATGCATGGGCCCTATGGGTAGTTTGTCCTGTAGAGTCAGTATAGTAACTCTATGCCTATGCCCATGCAATGCGCTGCAACGCCTATGCCTATGCGCTGCAACGATATCAAAAGGAGTGTTCTTTCAAACTTTTGTCGCACGTTTCGAGTCCGATGCGTGTCGGATCTTTATCATAGCCGGTGTTCTCGCCGACTCCGTAATAGTTGCTGCCTTGCTGTTGGCCAGTCAACTCGTCGGTCTCTGATGTTCAGTGACGTGGCACCCCGGCCTCATCAGCTAGGCCTAACTCCGGGTTCCGCCGCTACTTGTTCAAGTTGTTGTGCCATTACCACAAGCCCGGATTCCGAATCTGCAAGATGCAGAATTTATCCTGCGAGCGCCCTTTGGACAAACCCGGCGCTGCGCCGAAAGGCACAGCGCCCTAATTCTCCCTTGACAAGTCAAGATGCTGAGCCGTCAGGCAGTGGTGTCCTCCGGAGAAGCATCGGCGGGCAACATGTTCAAACGTGTCGCCAAGTGCCAGACAGCCCGGCGCCGTACCTCCCCTTGCCTGGAGGTCACCGCGCCCGCCAACTTTGAACGGGGTGGCCAGCGTGGTCGCTGGTTGGACCTCTCCGACGACCGTCGAGTGCTCACTTTGTATTGGGCCGTTTGAGTGACAATGGTTTCTAGGGGCTTATAAGCCGCGGCGCGCCGCCTGGAAAACCGGATCCGCCGACCCACCGGGAGCAGAGTGCCTCTCTCGACTGGAGTGAGATGTGTCACGCGTTTTCGCCGGACGTCGCCGTGCGGGAACAGTCGCGTTTGCTGTGAGCTCTCGGCCCCAGTGCCGATCCCTTCATGTCCTGTATAATGACCTGTATATAGTGTATAAAGTCCCTTTTGTTATTCTCACCGACGCCTGACTCGGAGTCTTCGCTACCAACGCTCTGTCACGAAACGGGTGACGAGCGCTACGGGACCACCTCAAAGTCGTAACAGTGGATGGCAGCTACGGGATTGACCGGCATCAGCTACCTCGGCGCGGTGAGTGCCTGAAGTTTACCTCAAACACCAGACTTTCTCTGACACAGGTTATAGTAGCTTAGGGAAGGATTTGGTGTTGCATTGTGTTAACCTTGTGTGTTTCAAGCCTAGTGGGAGTGTTTTGAAAACCAGGGGATGCTGAGGGGGTAAACAGGGCAGTGTGTGAAATACTTGCATATGTCTTACTAGTAGCATTATAGTAGCGTACGGCAGGTATATTCAAAAAGGGTAAACAGCAGGAGGACAGTGTGCACGATGGAGAAGTACAACGTCAAAGAACTTCTCCAAATTTGTGAGGAGTTGGGCATTGAGTTGGGCTCAACCAAAAGAAAGAATGCGATCCTTGAGGTCATGAGGACTGGGGACGTAACGGCTGAGGAAGCCGAAGAGGCCTGGGCGGATATCAATGAACGTCGGGAGCGGCAGGCAGAAAAGGAACGTCGCGAGGAGGAAAAGAGGGAGAAGGAACGTTGCGAGGAGGAAAGGAAAGAAAAGGAACGTCGCGAGCACGAGCTTAAAATGAAAGAGTTGGAGACTCGAAATAACTCGCCGGCGCCTAGTCTCACTTCTAACGTTCCAAGAATACGCGATCAACTTCCACCCTTTGTCGTCGGAGAGGATATGGCCAAATACCTCGTGAAATTTGAGCACGTGTGCGAACGGAATAGCATTGAGCGATCCCTCTGGGCACAGAATCTGTTAGCCTTGCTTCCTGGGGAGGCATCAGACGTAATAACTTGCTTATCGAAAGAGGCGTTTGAGAGCTACAGTGATGTGAAGGAAGCGCTACTGCGGAAGTACAAATTGTCGCCCGAAGCTTTCCGGCAGAGGTTCCGGTATGCAAAAAAGGGCAAGGAGTCGAATGTTGGCTTCGCGTTTCGTCTAAAAGCCGATCTGGTGGAATGGCTGAAGGGCGAAGAGGTTTACGACGACCGCGACAAAATCGTCGAATGCATCGCGTTGGAGCAGTTCTACCGTTGCATTGATGAGGATGTCAGGCTCTGGCTGCAAGATAGGCTAAAGGAGGTTAAGCTAAACAAGGCAGCAGAGTTAGCGGAGGAGTATTACACCCGCCGCAGCTTGCACAGCAAGGCAGTGCGCGTAGAAAAAGCAGATAGGAGAGATGGGTTTTCCGGGAAGCCCGATGAACGGAAGCAAATCACGCGTCGCGAGTTTCAGGAAGACGAGTCCCTTCCCAAAGAAACTGTAAGGGAAGGACAGAATGCATCTCAGAATGATGACGATGGTCCGAAACAGCGAAACGATACGACGCGTTCTTTTGAAAAACGGAAACCGTTAACCTGCTACAATTGCAAAAAGCAAGGGCACATCGCTGCAAGCTGCCCAGAGAGAATTGCTTTTGCAACAATACAGGAAACTCACAAAAACATACGTCTATTGGAGCCCTATGTGCAGGAAATTAAGATAAACGGTAAGAAGTGCCGTGCGCTTCGGGACTCTGCAGCAACTATGGACGTTGTTCACCCGTCTTTCGTCTCCTCGAGTGATCTTACGGGAGAGTGCGCTAGGATACGGCAAGTGGCCGAGGAGGAGAGTGTCTGTTTACCGATCGCAACGGTTATCATTGAAGGAGAGTTTGGGAAACTTAACACCGAAGCCGCTGTGTCAGCCGCCCTCCCGGAGCACTTTTCCTACCTCTTCTCAAATAATTCGGAGCAGCTGCTGAAGGATCAGGGCAAATCATTCTTTGCCGACGTGGCGTACATGGCGCTCACGCGATCCAAAGCGCTCCCGCTGTCGAGGGAACTTGACTTTGCGTCGGTGAGCGAAAGGCGGTGCGGCACACGGACTGATCAAGGTAACTTGAGTGGCGAGCAGTCACGGGAGAGGCAGAGCTCGGAGGCTGGCCTAGGCGAGCGGGTCCTGGAAGTGAGTGGGAGTGACGCGTGCAGTGCTAGCCGCGATATAGACGCGACGCCGCAATTAGGCGACGCGGGCTCCACACTCGCTCCGGTTTCCGCCAGCTGGCAGGAGCAGGCGGCAGTTGAAAGAGAAACTCTGATTCGCGAGCAACAGGAAGACTGTTCACTAGCCGATCCGAGGAAGAGCGTCAAACGGGGAGTGAAAAAAAAGTGGGTTTCATTTGGCAAGGAATCTGGCTTATTGTACCGCCGCTACACGGATAAGCAGGGTCGCAAATATAAGCAGCTTCGGATTCCGCGAAAATATCGCCGGGAAAAATGAATGACCTCATTTGCTTCCTCAGTAGTATGTTTTCGGTCCAAGTGATTTCAAGGGGCCATTCTATTTGAAATTGTTATTGCTGATTATTAATTGTTCCTGATCTTTTGGTGTGTTGTTCATTTGAAAAAGGGTTGTTTGAGCCTTGTATACTGGATCGTACACCTGCCTCTTGTTGCAGCGGGAGCAAAAAGGGGGATAGCATTTCAGTTAGGTTGATTTGGATTATAGCCTTGTCTGGTGTTTGACGGGAGACAGAGGGCACTTGTTCGTGTTGGGTGTTGCCTTTTGCCGGTCGGTTTTGCAAGCTGCAGAACGACCAACCGGGACCAGTGGCGAGAAGCAAGGGCTTAGGAACGACCCGAGCGGAGCTGGTTGAGGTGCCTTGGCGACAACGCGGTGAGCCGAGCTCCTGTCCTGGCGAGTGGGACCTGGGCACGTGAAGTGACCTGGCGTCCCGACACTGGACGTAGACTTGGACGAGCCTGACGAACGTGCGCGCCTGGCATCCGAGCCACGTGGAGGCAGCTCGTCTTCCCGGCGCCTTATCTGAGGGCGGGGATGCTGTTGTGCCATTACCACAAGCCCGGATTCCGAATCTGCAAGATGCAGAATTTATCCTGCGAGCGCCCTTTGGACAAACCCGGGGCTGCGCCGAAAGGCACAGCGCCCTAATTCTCCCTTGACAAGTCAAGATGCTGAGCCGTCAGGCAGTGGTGTCCTCCGGAGAAGCATCGGCGGGCAACATGTTCAAACGTGTCGCCAAGTGCCAGACAGCCCGGCGCCGTACCTCCCCTTGCCTGGAGGTCACCGCGCCCGCCAACTTTGAACGGGGTGGCCAGCGTGGTCGCTGGTTGGACCTCTCCGACGACCGTCGAGTGCTCACTTTGTATTGGGCCGTTTGAGTGACAATGGTTTCTGGGGGCTTATAAGCCGCGGCGCGCCGCCTGGAAAACCGGATCCGCCGACCCACCGGGAGCAGAGTGCCGCTCTCGACTGGAGTGAGATGTGTCACGCGTTTTCGCCGGACGTCGCCATGCGGCAACAGTCGCGTTTGCTGTGAGCTCTCGGCCCCAGTGCCGATCCCTTCATGTCCTGTATAATGACCTGTATATAGTGTATAAAGTCCCTTTTGTTATTCTCACCGACGCCTGACTCGGAGTCTTCGCTACCAACGCTCTGTCACGAAACGGGTGACGAGCGCTACGGGACCACCTCAAAGTCGTAACAAAGTGCAGACGAGACGCCCTGGGGACTATCGTATATGCTGGTCTGCCTCTGATGGGGCATCCTTCCCGGAGTGCCCGGCACTGTTATGAGAGGCTGCAGCAGGTCCAAGGAGCATCGCTTGAACGTCGCCGAGGTCAACGGCCACACCCTGGACCGCCAGCGTCACGGACTTGACCGAACCTCATGGCTCCCGTCGCCAGTGCGATCCTGATGCTACAACTTTCTTGTCCCAGAGCCACGTCGATAATCCCAGCTCGGCAGCGCTCCTATCTCGATCATAGCTCGGGTCACGCGCCTCGATGACTCGTGCCGTTCAGACCGATACGTGCATGTCGACCTCTTCTCCCTTTCTGCACCGCATGCCTCTTACATTTGACATGGGTCCTCTTTTCTGAAGTTTTTTTCCAAGAAATTACCTTCTGTTGGTCTTCTTGGTGGCGAATTTGTCTCTCCCGCTGTGATTTGGGTGTTTTTTCTTGTGTCGTCGTGGCTCACAACAGATCACCACGCTGTCACGTACATTTCGCCATATACATTGTTGGCAACGTTTGAGAGTTCTTTGTTCCCATCACTTTACATGTGTACGCGTGCTCTGTCCGCGTTATACTCTTCATATTTCATCCCTCCATTGTCCTACTCATGAAATCCGCCCCCAGATAATACTGCCGTCCTTTAATGCAGTCTATATGGAAGCAGTATTCTTGCAAGACGAGGCTCCATCTCATTATTCTGCCGGCAGCTTCATCATCATCATCATCATCATCATCATCATCATCATCATCATCATCATCATCATCAGCCTGGTTACGCCCACTGCAGGGCAAAGGCCTCTCCCATACTTCTCCACCTACCCCGGTCACGTACTAATTGTGGCCATGTTGTCCCTGTAAACTTCTTAATCTCATCCACCCACCTAACTTTCTGCCGCCCCCTGCTATGCTTCCCTTCCCTTGGAATCCGTTAGCTTAGCCTTGCTCAAAAACTCTAGGGGCTGATGGTTCTTTTGCACCATAAATTGTATGCCAAATAAATAGATGTGGAATTTCTTTATTGCCCATACAATGGCGAGACATTCCTTCTTTATGGTTGAGTAATTCCGTTCTGCATTGTTAAAGGGACACTAAAGGTTACGAGAAAGTCAAGTTAAAGTGATAAAGCAATGCTCTAGAACGTCTAAGGCGTTAATATAATCGCGAACGGAGCTTTAGTAACCGAGAAATTGAGGTAAATGCACGACACGATTTGAGACCCCCCAGCGACATTCCAGTACTAGCCCGATGACGAAAGCACTCCTCATCATAATTTGTCACTAGTACTCAACTATTCGTAGTAAAAAGATAATTTCATTAGAATATAAGACGAAAGAAAATGCTACTTGTGCACTTCTATTCGATTCTAAGAAAAGAAAAACATTTTGACGTTACCCTTGAGTAGTATGGGTGATCGAAAGGTTTCGTTTTCGCTCGACTCAGCGCGCTCGACTTTGCGCTGCGCGCGCTTTGGAGTTTCAGTTGTTTCTTTATCGCGTCGTGCTGCGGTCGTCCTGCTGGCTCGCGAAACTTGCATTTGGAACAAGCAGCGAGAATGCCACGTCCATGTCATGTCGTGGGATGCGCGAACGGTCCGCGGAACTTGGCCAAGGGCAGATGCAGCGGCAAATACAACGTTACTTATCACTCTGTGCCAAGAGTGAACCTCTCCGTTCGAAATGGTTAAGTGCCGTACCTCTGCCATAGTGCGCTGGCAAAGAGCCGAAAAATCACGTAGTGTGCTCGCTGCACTTCCGTCCGGAGGATTACGAGTTCAACGCCGACTTACTGAAATCGCGTGAAGTGCCTTTCAAAGCAGGCCGTCGTCGTAGTAGTACGCAACGACGCCGGCAGCGCGAGCCCTTAACAGCAGGTCACGTTCATGAGTGCTTAAATCGCTGAACTCGAGCCCAGCATCGCGAGCTAATGTGCCGTTGTCAGGGTCATCCATTGCAACGAGCGTCGAAGTTGGCGTCATAAAATAAAGAACCAGCTTATCGTCGTGGGCTTTCCCTTCCGCTAGCCACAATAGTTCCGCTTTCGCGCTGCTGTCGGCTCTTTCTTCGCTCTGTTTCTGGCCGCGCGTTTGCGTTTTGTGCAGAAAAGCCGTAGCGCCGTCTGCGGGAGCCGTTTTACTCACCGACGGTGCAACGTCACTATGAGACCATGATGTGAATACTCCTCGATCGGAGGGCGGGTGATTTGAACTGCGCTAGAGGTACTTTTTGACGGCTGGATGATGCCGTCACGCAGCATTTAGTCGACTTGGTGCCTTATAGCTTCACGTTCTCGCATAGAAACTCGATAAGGGCTCTGGCGGAGTGGTCGAGCACACTCTTCGGTTATTATGCGATGCTTTGCGACTGGTGTTTGTCGAATCTTTGATGACGTCGAAAAGCACTCGTTGTATCGTCGAAGTAGACTTCTGAGCTGTTATTGCTTAATCATGGGGAGACTTGGATTTATGTCGAAGTCTGGCTCGGGAACTACGGCCGTCGGGGTTGATGCGACAGAATCCGAGAGGACAAATGCACTGCTGGTTTCCAGAATTTCCTCGATGTATGCGACCGTCGTGCCCTTGTTGATGTGCTTAAACGCCTGGCTGAAGTTTGTCAGCAACACTTTCGTGTTTCCTCCGTGCAGTCGAGCGATCCCTCTTGCGACGCAAATTCGCCGTCGAGCAGTAGACGTTGGTCGCCTTCGATGACGCCTTCTACGTCAGCGGGTGTTTCGGCGCCGACCGAAATAACAATGCTGGAGCGAGGCAGGATGCTCACTTAGAGCACGCTCAAGGCGTGGTGACTACGAGGGCTCTCCGGCGGTATCGCTTTATCTTCCGACAGCGTTATTGACTTCGAATTCAGGTCGATGATTGCGCCGTGTTGGTCAGGAAGTCCATACCGAGAATGACGTCTCGTGAACACTGTTGGAGGATAACGAAGGTGGCAGGGTAAGTCTGGTCATGAATGGTAATTCTTGCCGTGCAGATTCCAGTCGGCGTGATGAGGTGTCCTCCAGCGGTCCGAATTTGAGGGCCTTCCCATGCGGTCTTAACTTTCTTCAGCTGGGCGGCGATGGGTCCACTCATGACGGAGTAATCGGCTTCTGTGTCTACTAAGGCGGTGACTGCGTGGCCGTCGAGAAGCACGTCGGGGTCGGTGGTTCTTTGTCTTGCGTTACTTAGGTCTCGGCGTCGAATCATGGCTGCGTCGCGTTGGCCTGTGGCTGATACGTGGCGTCGTCAGGTCGTTTTTCGTCAGCGTGTCGTCTAGACAGGATTTTCGGCGTATTCGTCGGCGGTGGATGAACTTGGTCAGTTTGACGAACAGCAACCTCACCTCCATCGGTTGCTGCTTTTAGTTTTCCGGATATGAGCTCGCAGAGCGGCCCCGTGCTGGGCCAGTGTATGGACGGCGCTGCGGCGACCGGTAGCGGCCTGGTGACGGCGACCGGGACGGCCGTCGAGGGCTCCACTAAGTAGTGGCGACGTAGTCGGCGATGTCACGAGGGCGTTCACCTTCCCGAGGGCGCGGTGCGTTGACCGCGAACCCTCGCAATCCCAGGTCGCGGTATGGGCATCGTCGGTACACATGGCCGGCTTCGCCCAGGGGTAGCAGAGCGGGCGATGGTCAGGAGCGCGCCAAACGTCTGTCTTTCTCGGGTAGCTGCGCTGGGCGACGGGTGGGCGTGCTGGCGGCGGCGGCGGTGGTCGACGGAATTGCGGCGTTACAGGGCCTTGGCGCGGTCGTGGAGGGGGACCTTGACGGCGGGCGACGGCGGCGTAGGTCATCGCTTCTGGCTCGGGCTGCGATCATTGTGGTTGCACCTCGGGAACTCCGAGCGATCGCTGGACTTCTTTGAAAATTTCGGCGATTGAGGCCACTTGAGGCTGCGATGAAGGGAAGATTCTTTGATGCTCCCCTCGTACGACTGCCCTGATGGTCTCGTGCAGGTCGGCGGTGGCCATTGATTGAAGTCCGGCGTAGCTTGTTGGCTTGGTGCGGCGGTCGAATTGCCGGTTCCGCAATTCCAGTGTCTTCTCGATGCTCGTCGCCTCACAAAGAAACTCATCGACGGTCTTCGGTGGGCTTCTTACCATTCCGGCGAAAAGTTCCTCCTTTACACCACGCATCAGTAGGGGGACTCTCTTCTCCTCGGACATTTCCGGGTCGGCGTGGCGGAACAGGCGGCTCATTTCTTCAGTAAAATCGCGATCGTCTCATTCGCCAGCTGCGCTCTGGTCTCTAGTAGAGCTTGGTCTCGCTCTTTTCGCACAACGCTTGTAAATGTTTGCAGGAAGCCGCTTCGGAACAGGTCCCACGTCGTCAAGGTGGCTTCTCGATTCTCGAACCACGTCCTGGTGGCGTCCTCCAATGCGACATAGACATGTCGCACCTTGTCGTCGCTTGCCCAGCTGTTAAACGTAGCGACCCTCTCATACGTTTCCAGCCAGCTTTCCGGGTCCTCAAATGTGGAACCGCGGAACGTCGGTGGTTCCCTGGGCTGCTGAAGAATTATTGGGGCCTCTGCGGCTGCCATTGGGGAGGTCTTCTTGGTCGTTTCTGGACGATCTTCTTGGACTGTCATCTTGGTCGTATCTGGTAGAAGACCTTGTTTTGGGGGCAGCTGCTGTAGCCGGCGGCTTGCTCGGTGTTCCGGCGCGACGTTGGTGTTGTCTTTGCGGTCCGGGCTTGGATTACGGCTTGTCGGGGGCGTCCGGTATATGAACGTAAATCACCTCCATCAGATGTCATGTGGTGGTGACGTTGAAGAACACAGTAGCAATACTGTGAACGACAAAACTAACTTTTCTTGGGCGAACCTGTGCCCACAAAACAGGCTACACTTATAGCACAATGATAGCGGCGAACACGGTCGGCGATCGTCGAAAATCTGATCAACGGGTCAAGCGCGTCGTCTTTTATACATCAATCGTCGAACGTTCCAGACTAATCGCTTGGACCCGCGCGCCTTCCACAAAGTTCTACACTATTCGCGTCGCGCACACATGCAATCAGATTACACAAGGTTCGGTAACAGACGGAGGATGGAACCATCGATAACATTCCAGAAACTTCGGATACATGCAGGCGCGTTCCGCGCTGTGCGATAACATTTGTTAGGCGGCGAAACGTGGTCGCCCGATAAAGATAACTACACTTGTCAATACGTTGTTCAGACGTCTGAAGTTAACGCATACTCTATTAGAACCGTCAGCTTTCTTAACCACCACTAATGGCGCATTATAAGGAGAAATAACCGTTTCTATGATTCCTTGCCTCAACATCTCGTCTATCTCCCTTTCAATCACATCTTGCATTGTAAGGGGTAATGGATATTGTTTTACGTGCACTGGTTCCTCTGTTGAACACTGTAGCCCGCACCGCACTATTTCTGTCCGCCCAGGGAGATCTGAAAACACTTCCTCGAACTTGTGAATAAACCCTCTCAACTTCTCTACTTGTGTTTCCGCTAGGGATTGGTTCAACCTAACACTCTCTACCTCCATGGTCTTCTTATCAATATAAGTGCGCACCTCCCCGGGGTCCTTCTCTTCGGCAATCACCATGCCAACTCTAGTCCTCTCCTCGTTCTTCCCCTTTTCTATGGCCTTTCTCTCTTTACACTTTTTGAACGTGTTGATGTGGAACACCTTCTTATGGTCCCGAACTGAGATCTCATAGTCCAACTCATTTTTCTTTTGGGTAACCGTAAAAGGTCCCTTCCATTGCATAAGCATCTTATTATCTGTGTATCTGTTTCTGTATCTGTTTCGCTTGCGCCAACTTCTTGTGGGCCAATTTGCAGGTTGCCTCCAATCGGTTTCGGAGTTCTAGTACATTTGTGTATGTGGTCTTTTCCTCATTGTCCAATTCCTCTCTAGACCACAGCTCTTTCAGAATGGTTTCTGGTCCTCTAACTGCTCTCTCGTATAGCATTTCAAATGGGGGAATCCCTAAGCTAGCTTGTGGCACTTCTCGGTAAGCGAACAGGCGTGCTGGCAGGTACCTATTCCAGTCTTTTGGTCTTTCCTAACACATCCTGCTTATCATTGTCTTCAACGTTCCATTAAACCTCTCTACCGCCATTGGTTGGTCGGAGTGGTTAGCTTTTGATATATGGACAACAGTCTATTCACCGCCTTCATAACTTCAGATGTGAAATTGGAGCCTCTGTCACTAAGAACTTTCCTGGGCGTGCCATACCGGGCAAACGTCTCCAACAATACTTCGGCCACCTGAATGGTATCTGCCATTTTCAGCGCTACAGCATCAGCGTACCTTGTAGCTATGTCCACTAGCATGAACACATACCTATTTCCTTTTCTGGACACAGAACTAATAGGCCCTACAATATCAATTGCCACTCTGTGAAATGGCAGCTCAACAATGGGCGTCTTTCATAGAGGTGCCTTTCCTACACGTCTTTTGGCATACATCGCATGATTTCACATACCGTTTCACATCACTCTGCACCCCGATCCAAAAGAATTCTTCTGTGATCGTTTCTAACGTGTTCTTTATTCCTTGGTGACCTGCCATTACAATACTGTGCCCTATATTCATTACTGCATCCCTCAGCTCCTTCGGGACCATCAACTGTAGTATTTCCCTACCTGAACTAAACACACACTTCCCGGTACAATAGGTTATTCTTTATAAACTCCACCACTGCCCTATTCCTTTTCCTTCGCGCCAGTTCTCCTATCTTTAGTTCACACTTTCGTATTGACTCATCCTCGTTCTGTTATTCTTTAAATTCTGCTGCGGTTATATTTAATCCATGAATGGCTGTAACCTGCAATGCTGTCAGAGGTTTATTACGACAACTGCTTGCTCGTGTTTATACTGCAGCCGCTATGTCTGTCTCTTGATTCTCCTCTTTTTTGCGCTTCTGAGTGTTCTTTCTCTTCCATGTCCTTCCCTATCTTCCAACTTGGGTCTGGGTCGTCTGCCTTCCTCCCCCCAGGTACATTTCCCACAATCAAATCATAAAAGGGGTTCTCCACGCATCTAGCTATGACCCGCCCTGTATAAAAGGGTATGGATATTTTAATCATTGCATGTGGCAGATATTTAACAGCCTTATCTACCAAGATTACTAGTTTAAAGTACGCAATCATGCTTTCTGGTGGCACTAGACTCCTCTTTACTAAAATGGTATTGGCTCCCATTCTCTCAAGGCTGTAGCTTTGTGTCCTTGTACCCTGTCTTCCACTACGTACATGTCCTGCTCTCCGTCTATCCCCTCTTGACCTCATTATACTTGCCGTCTTATCCGCGGATTTAGTCCTGCATTCGTCTGCCCTGTGACCTTTCCTTTGGCACAACGCGCAAACCACCAGTGCTTCGGGACGATTACTTCTCACACGACAGTTCACCGCTAGATGACCTAACCGGTTACATTGGAAACATCACTGGGGTCGCCCTTGTTTACTCATTTGCCCCTGGTTCTTCATCTTTCCTACTGCTGCCGTGTGTGATTCTTTGTCGCCCATTCCCAAATTTCTCAATCCTTGTGCCTCTGCGATCTGGTCTGTTTGTTCTGCCATCTGCTCCACAGTTCATAGTTTCTTTAAGGAATATCGCCAAACTGCTGCTATATCTGGCAAGATATTGTTCACCCATGACTTTGTCGCGAACCCCCTTGATACGTTTTGTCTGTCTCGGACAGCTCTATCCACCTCTCAAAATAATTTGTTAGGCGACATACAAACTGCTTGCGTGTTTCTGAATCTTGAGCCTTACCTGACCTAAGCTTCTCCCGGAACCCTTCTGCGGTCAACCTGAATCTCTGCAATAAACTTTTCTTCACCTTGTCATAGTCTAATGACTCCTCTGCTGGGATACGCCCAAAGACGCTCAGAGCCTCGGCCATAAACACAGGCTTAAAGTGTTAGCCCACTCGCTCCTCTCCCAGCCTTTCCCGACTGCTATCCTTTCAAACCGATGCAAATACGCATCCAGGTCATCCCTCCGCTCATTAAGAAGTGCCATCAATAGAGAATTTTAGTGCGTCCGGTATTCAGTAAAGCACGGGCGGTTTGCGGGATCAGCGGGGGCGTAAGCGTGAGCGTCCCGATTGATGGCGCCAGCTGGTGGTGCAGAGCTCAACCACATAAACACAGAGCCAATTACTATATTCTTCTTAGCTGCTGGTGTAAATTTTCAACAGCGGCGTAATCGTGTTCACAATGATGTCGCTGCCGAAAATTTGCACTAGCAGCGAAGCAGAATATAGTAGTGAGGCTTATAGCGCGTTAAAAAGACAAGGACGAAAGTGAGACGTGACACACACAGGCGCTAACTTGCAACAATCTTTACTTCGAGCAAGGGACCCATACATATATACAACTTTTTCGCGTACATCATACATGCGCTGTTTGTAAAAAAAAAAAAAACCTTAAACACTATTGCGCAGGTACGATAACTCTTTGCAAGAAAGGGCAATTGATGGTTTAGACACACAGTTATCCCCAAGCCTATCAATCATTTCTGCTTCTATAATTTCGCGAGTTATCCTACCTCGGGATTTTCCCACAATGGAGCAGTCTCTGTATGCTGGAGCACACGCCGAGTGGTCACCATCATCCACCCCGGCAGCAGTGCAGTTGCAATGCCTGCAGTGGGCGTCAAGGAAACCACCCCGCTTTTCTGCTACATTACACCCATGTTCCTTTATATGCTCGTTGAGGCACCTTCCGCTTTGCCCCACGTAGTTCTTCCCACACTTTAAAGAAAGTTTGTAAACAACTGCTTCCACACATTCAACAAACGGTTCCTGGTGTTTGTTTTTGCACGTGCGCTTATCAGAGAGGCCTGGTCTGGTTAGTCTGCACAGACATTGCGATTTTGTAGAAGCTGAAAACACAACCCTAACATTCGCAAGTTGGCCTATTTTCTTTAAACGGTGTGATAAGCCGTGGATATATGGGATGACAGCAACGCTCCTCTTATCTACACAAGGCACACTGGCGGAATTCTTTGATAGCTTCGACTTGAGCAGACCCTCAGCAACGCTAATAAGTACATGTGTAGGGTGATCTGCCAATC